>NC_080087.1:14751347-15406097 GCF_950005125.1 Chionomys nivalis
GTGTGGCAGGATCTCCATAGCCCATGCTGGTTTTGAATTTGTGGCAAGCCTCTTGTCTCAGCTACCAAGTCCCAGTTCCTCTCCCACTTGAGATTTTAGCCCCATTCTTGGAACAAACAGGAGGATTTGCTTAGGAACTTGAGGGGACAAAGCCCCTTCCTTCCCATGAAGGCATGTTCTTAGAAACATAAGCACCTCTGACAAAAGTTGGTACATACAAGTTAATTGAAGAATTAGTTATTCTAGAAGGTCCTTAGTTATAACTAAAGGAATGAGTTATTGTTCAAGGTCAGAGGGGCATTTTGTAGTTTTCTTTATTTGCAGTACTCTTAATATTAAGGAATTTTCTAGTATGTTTAAGTTCATAAAATTGTGTGGATCCTTGTTTAATAAAGTTTAGGGTATAAAGGAATATGGCAGAAAGGAAAATGTTGACATTGCTGACTACAAAAAAGAAGGAGCAATGCAGAGGCATCTGGCAGAAGACAGCCGTCCGATGCCGCTTGTTTCATTCCAAAAGACTGTAAAGAAATGTCAAAACAACCTTGTTCTCAATTTCTTCTTCTAGAAAGTAAAATACATGCAAAAATTATCCCCAACTACTACGGTGTGGTACTGTCCCGATGGGCCATGCACTTTAAGATTTGGTGGGTAGCCTGTGGTACTACTACTTGGGGGAGAAGGGATGGAAGCTGTTAAGAGAAGGTATAGCTAGAATGCCCCTCCTGTCCCTGCTCCCTGACCACAAAGTGAACAGATGTCTGCCGTCCCATGATCTGTGCACATGTCCCGTGCTGCCACAGTACCAGACTAAAACCATAAGCATTCCCTGCTTTTTCATGCCACATGAATGAAACACACATAAACGCGTTCCTTGTCACATCCCCAAAGTGTTTACCTGCTGTGTTCCCCAGTCTAACTTGAAGCGCAGAAATGGGGATCAACCACCGGAACTTAAAGGGGTCCAAGTCAGCAGAGATGTGGGCAGGCCGGGAGCTCGAGGGCTGCAAGGTGAGAGCACCAGGAAGGGGTTAAAGTCCCATGTGCAGCGAACAGAGCTATCTTGATCTATATGCAGGACTCTTGCGGGTGTCTAACATGCACATAAACCAGGTAAACCCAGGTCTCAAGGGCCTCCCAGGACCGGGGCTGGGCCAGAGTGAGAGTTTATGGGACACAAGAGACAAAGATGGCAGCCATGCCTTCCCACAATCTCCAGTTCTTACTGGTGGCTTATGGTGTCTGTGGCTAAGCTCCAGTTGAGAGCTTTGGAGTTTTTCTTTGGATCTTAGCTTTTTGTCTGGTTTTTGGACCGAGGTAAGAATTACTTTAAAGCTGAAGCTTTCCAGGCCTCTATGTAGTATATGGGGCCACACTTTACTATTTTCAGTGAATGAAAGTTTCTGTTTCGGCCTCCACTTAGGTGTTTGTCTTAGTCAGCTTTTAAAGCAGATGGGCAGCTCTTCCACCCATTCTGTGCATGTGCAGAAAATCCCATAGCCTACTACAGCAATGTCTGCACTCCTTGTTCGTCTCTGCCTTATTCACTGTAGCAAAGAACTCGAAGCAACCTGGTTGTCCATCAAAAGATGAATGGGTAATGACCGTGTGTGTGTACAACTCAGCTCTCAGGAAAAGTGATGTTAATTTACAACAAAATAGATGGAATTAGAATTAAATATTAATGAGGTCACTTGATCTCAGAAAGAAAAAACTGCATATTCTCACTCATAAATTCTAGCCAGTATTATTTGTATATATAGAAACGGATGTACACTTGAGCACAGTATAACATGAAGAAAAGAGAGCAGAAAAGGCTAAATATAAGGGGATGAGGAAGGACTGAATGCAGTCAATAGACCCAGGTTATAAAAGCGGATATAAAGTTAATTGTTTTTCTGGTTCTAATTCTGTCACGGATATTTTGGTTTTTGGTGGTGGATATGTTTATAAAATATAGTCAGTGCTGCATATGTAAAGTTAACTGTGAAGCTCCACAGCCTGTGATCCTGATGCCCACTCTAACTGTACAAGTTAGAATACACATAGAGTTGTGTGATTTTGAATAGACATAGGTGTGGTCATTTGGGGGTACGAAGTTTTCATCATTAAAACCTTGGAAATAGTTTATAAAAGTTTAGAAAATCAGTCAGGTGGGTTAAGTACTATTGGACAGTGAGGCCGAGATTCTTCGTGAGCTTTTCAGTATAACAGCAAAGAGAGCCACCAAAAGGCAGCTTTAATTAAATTTTTCTTACCGGTTTCTTTTTCAGTTTGCAGTTTTCTTTATAAACCAGTATGACAGCTCTCTTGAAAACTAAAAGTAAAAGAGAAAGAAGGGTCTTGTTATTTTCTGCAAACCCTTCTCAGGTTAACCCAGAGCTGGGCATCGCGTGAGAACAAAGCGCTTCCAACCCAGGACTGCAATCCCACTGCATCAACAGCTGTTCTTCCTATTAGAGCTGAACTGTACAGATGTGCCTGCCGAGCAAAGCAGGTCCTGCATGTGCTTCTCTGTCGCTTGATTGACAGCTGAGGCCATGGCCTCCAGGTCTCAAGGAGCACACACTACAGATTGCCCTCCCAATTCTGGGAGAGAAGGAAGAGGGTTTGAAAGGTGGCACTGTGTTAGGCAGCGGGTTTCCAGTCTTGTGAGGAAGACTTCCAGTCTTGTGAGGAAGACTTCCCCTAGCAGGCCGTGCTGGGTACCAGCCACTGCAGTGTTTTTCCAACTCCGCAAAAGTAGGAATTGTTAAGAGCGGCAATGTTAGTCAAGCTTTTGTTACTGCTAAGGCTTCCAAACCAGAGTACCAACCAAATACTGTGAGCTCAATGTCCTTCCTGGACTTTCCTAAGGAGAGGAATGGATTCAACCAGGAAACTGTGGCGTGCATCAGGAGTTCCCCCATGGACAGCTCTGTCACCTACATTAAAGACAAACAGATGTGGCACTCTCAGGAGCTGTTTCACAAAGACACAGAATTGCATCTAGTGGTCATGGCTGACATATCCATAGGAACCCTTGTGTTTGTATAGCCCCATCAACATGGCATGAAGTGGCTGAAGTTCTGTAAATACGAGCCAAGTATCAAGCTGCACCCTATTAGTAACAGGGTTGGCCTAGGGCCTCCTGCCTGCTGGCCCAATGCCTCACCGTCTCACGGATGAGCTGCATCCCTGGCCCTCTTTATTTTTTGTTTTGAGACCGGGTCTCTAAATTGCTTAAGCTGACCTTGAACTTACCCTGTAATCCAGGCAGGCTTTAGTTGTGCGTAGGCCTGTTAAATAACAGGAGGTGGTGGTTGGTGTTTAGCTTTAAAGTACTTACTTAGGACTTTTGTTGTTTTTAGGTTTTTCGAGATAAGGGTTTCTCTGTAAGGCCCTGGCTCTATAGACCAGGCTAGCCTCGAACTCAGAGATCTGCTTGTTTCTGCCTCCCAAGTGCTGGAAT
This sequence comes from Chionomys nivalis, assembly GCF_950005125.1. Classification (NCBI taxonomy): domain Eukaryota; kingdom Metazoa; phylum Chordata; class Mammalia; order Rodentia; family Cricetidae; genus Chionomys; species Chionomys nivalis. The sequence goes on from NC_080087.1 coordinate 14,754,799, forward strand.
CAAGGATGTCCACCACCACCGTCCTGTTTAGCGGTCATCTAAGACAGTAGTTCTCAATCCGTGGGTCACGACCCCCTTGGGGCTTGAATGACCCTTTTGCAGGGGTCACATATCAGATATTTACATTATAATTCATAAAAGTAACAAAATTACAGTGATGAAGTAGCAACAAAATAATTTTATGGTTGTGGGGTCACAGCATTAGGAGGGTTGAGAACCAATGAATTCTAAGGGTCTGTGTTAGTAGTGTTTACTTCAGGTCACTAAGCTGCATCAGACCGCAATAATAAGATACTAACATTGAAACTGACCTGAGTAAATACAAAATGCTCTGTCCCTTTCCAGTTACTGCCGCTCTCTCCCTGCAGTGTTGCTTACTGTGTGCTCTCGATGCTCAGTGTTCTGAGTTAGCAGTCAGACAAACGTGAAAGTACAGGAACTGTCAGCAATCCCTGGGACTGTCTGAGTGAGCAGATAACACTGTATCTGGGGCTGGAGCAGAAAGGTCACCGGAAGGAACGAGCCCTGTATTTTATCCACGTGCAGGGCCCCTTCATTCTCCCAGCCCACCTTCCCTCTGTTCTAATTTCCCGGACTATGACTTCACCCATACAATGCTAACAAGACATAATTACATTTTTAGACCAGTTTAGTCCATTTCCCATTCCATTTCTATATAAACTATATAATTATTTTACATATTCATAGCAAAAAAATGGCTATGTCTCCCCCAGAACGTCTAATCATGTAGCTGTTCTAGAGGGTACCCTAAGCTCATCCACCCAGGCATTAGGCTACTCGAGCTCAAGCCCCCACAGACCTCCTTCTCTGTGCCACTCTGCTCTGCCACCAGCTGGTCAAACACTGTCCCGTAGTCCTCGTAGATCTTCTGCATCTCGTTGATATGGCTGGCCACTTTTTCCATGGCCTTTAGTGCTTCTGAAAAACAGGAAGGTGTGCTTGCTCATCATTCCAAATCCCATCAAGTGCCAGCATTGGGAGGCCAGGTCCCAACTAATCACATGATGGCGGCACAGCTCACAACGGCCTATTTAATCAAGGGCAGTCAGATCATCACCTACCTCAAATTCTCTCAGAAATGGGGAGACTCTAGAAAGTGTCATTAATAAAGCTAACCTTAGCCCAGCCGCATATCCCAACAGTGCTTTCTGTGCCCCAGAGAACACAGTGACTGCAACCAATATCACATTACAGAAGATAAAGCAGGTGCAGTTTTACCAGAGAGTGCTGGAGAAAAATGAGTAGGAACCAGAATTCAATGCAACACGGTCCAGCCTTGGGGGAGCTGCTCTTGAATTCAGTGTCTCCTCTAGAACTGACAGATTAGGAGTCCAGCACCATTGTTCACTTCCAACAGTAGAGGACAGGAATAGAGCTCCGTGCCAGCACAAGCCTCACTCAGACACATAGGTCAGAATTTGGCTCCCAGGTTCAAGGGAAAAAGACTTAGAGATGTCTGTAAATTACCAATGCCCAACTGAGCATTCAGCCGTTTGCGTTTATACATGTTATTTGTTTATAACCTGGGCAAGGGCATATAAGGGAAAAAGGATTTTGGCAAAACCTCAGTACTTCTATACTTTGTCCTCAGAAGCTGTAGAGCTCAGAGATCTCCACAAGGTGGCACCCCATCCAGCAAGCATGAGCTGTGGCACAGTCAAGACCATGGAAATTACAGGAGAGGCACAGTCACCATCCAAGTGACCTGTGGTCTTTACATCAACTCACTAGACCTAAATAAATTCCATTATTTGAAAGGCTTAAATCATTCCTCTTGATCAATTCAGTAGGGACAATCTCATTGAGATTGCCTGTAAGCCAGGAGTGGTGCTGCACACCTTCAGTCCCAACCCTCAGGAGGCATACTTCTGTGTGTTTCGGGCCAGCCAGAGCTACACAATGAGATCCTGCCTCTAACTAAAGATCCCCAGACTCACTGAGCACACCCTGAACGATGGCTGTATTAAGCTGTTCCCATATACGAGACCTGTAACTAAGGCGAGCAGTCACAGAGCTGTGGGTTCACAGGGCAAAGCTATGGGCACCAGGCTAGCAGTCTCAGCCCACAGGCAGCCTCCTTCCAGCCTTACCTGTGAGGTGATAGTGTTCCTCACTCTCGTGGTCCGTCAGCGACACAAGCTCCTTGAGGAGCAGGGGGTACTTGAGCACTCTCTGAACAGGCTTGATGAGGTAAGACTCCAGCGTGGAGGAGTGCTGCTTGGTGGGATTTCGGGCATCCAGGAAAGCCTTGAAGGCTTTATCGGTTTTAGCTGCAAGCAATGGATAAAAGACCCTTAGGAGAGCGCAGTGGAATAAACTGAATTGTATAATGCTACCTTCCAGCGTAGTTTTGCATTATTTCCTCGGTCCTAACGCTGTTTGGTAATAAAAACCCAAGTGCGTCCACAGCTGAAGTACCCAGGTATCAGCAGGACTCTGTCATCTCTCTCACAAGGCCTGCGGGTGCAGGAAGCTTTCCAGTCCCCACTCCAGAAAGGGACATGGAGTCACAGTACAGCTGTGCATGCCCATCACAGATTGTTCTGGGCGGCCCAAAGATGAGCTTCAACAGTTCACGACAACGATCCATACAGAAAGGCATTTCCTCTCCTGCCCTAGCGCTGGCTGTCCTTCCTCTCGACACTCGCCTCATGAAGCCGTCCTGCCATCACTGCGCAGCCCCAGGCAGACTAGACTACTTAACCCCAGAGTTGCAGTTCTTTCCACCCGGTGGGGCCTGGGGACCCCTTAGCAGCAAGAGCAGCCTCTGTCCATCACTGTTAGAAAGGATGCATGCAGAAACACAGGTGCAGATGATGAACAGTGGGCACCCCAGCCATCACACTGGGTTCCACGGGGTGCTGGTGACAGACCAGCCATGTAGGGACCAACCAGTTTGAAGAAATGTCCTTATTTAGGTTCTATCTCAAGGGTAAAATCCACAGCACTTAGGATGTCATTGATCACAAGATCATGCAGGTGACCTCTCGTTTTACAGCAAAGGACAAGTTGGACTCGGTGTTTTTTTTATCTATGGCCTCCCACCTTCCATTCCGTGACAGTAGAGAGTGGGCGGCCTCTGCGAGGCGAAGTTGCTCCCAGTTCCACCAGGGAAACCACCATAGCTGTACACCTCGTTAGACTATCCCTTATAAAGGTGTTTGTGAATGAGAAAGCAAATGCGCATGGTCCTTTGTTGACAGTGACCAGAGAAGATGCTTTTGGCTGTTTGGCTAGCTCACCATCATTTGAAGCATTCTGAGATGCATTTTTTAAACTCGGAATTTCTGGGATACTGCAAACTTCCCTATTTAAATCAAATGGGTTTGAACTGCATTGGTGGAGATCTTACACCCAAGATTGTAAGAGAAGCCTCTCCTCCCCACCGCCTTCCGTGAGTCATGAGAGTAGAGAGGACCTCTGGCCTCTGGGAGACAGTTTTTCCCAGTTCCACCAGGAAACAACTTAGCTATGCCCTTCCTTGGAGTTAGATGATGGGTCTTTACAGTGTAGTAGCTCCACATGCCTAAGAAAGTTAACACCAGAGTTAAACAGAACATGTATTCTCTCTGGTCACCCGAGGCTTGTGGCTGTAATGGTTTGACAGACAGGAACAGCAAAGCCCACCTGCCCACTGCTACATAACTGTGAAGAACCTGAAGTGTCTCTAACTTTTTCTCATTTTCAAGGTCGAGAGGACAGCCCATCAAAATCACATTTAGCCCTCTCCTTGCTGGATGCAGACCTACCCCTTATTAACAGTTTATAAAGGCTCTAAACAACTCACCTCGCTCTAGAACCTTCTGCACTTTGATGTGGTTGGCACAGAATCCACTATACAGCTTAAAGTGGTCGGCATAATAGAGGAAGGAGCCTCCAAGGGAAAAGAGCAACTTCTGGAAGGGACGAGAAAAGCTCAAATCAAACACATCTCCCATGTACTCTGGCTTCAGCGGGTAATTTGCTGTCATTGCTGCTCTGTTCGGTCTGTAGGTGGAGACCAGTCTGCCCTGACTCACCTATAGATGGATGGGGAAGGTTCTGGCAGAGGCGCTTCCTGGTAGCAGATTAACTGCATGTGATGAATGGGACTACAGTGGTCTAAGGTGGTGTGAGAACTTTCAGAGTTGCCTACTCCATTACTTGGGATGAACTGTGCCTACTGCATGCTTCTAAAACCCCTTTCTACTTTTCCCCACCTTCTCACTCCTGGACGAACGTCCTATTGGCTATGGTCCTTATTCCTTCACAAGGCACAAACTTCTCCGATGGCCATCTGAAACCCACATTTTCCAACCCAGTTTCTCAGGACCACATAAGAAAGGAATCCAGGGCAGAGAAGCTGCTCTTGTTTAAAAAGAAGTTGCTACAGGGGCTGGAGAGATGGCTCAGAGGTTAACAGTGCTGGCTGCTCTTCCAGAGGTCCTGAGTTCAATTCCCAGCAACCACATAGTGGCTCACAAACATCTGTAATGAGTCTGGTGCCCTCTTCATGCATACAGGCCTACATGTAGGCAGAACACTATATATAATCATAGTAAATCTTTTCTTAAAAGTTGCTGCAGTATCTTTTTTGATAGTGAGTGATCCAGACTGCTGACCGCTGAAAGCAGTATGGAAGAAAACCACAAAGCCGTCTTCCCTGACCCACTGAGAATGCAGGGCAAGGGATGACACTAAATTCATCGATTTAGGGGAGAACTTTACACCCTACCCACTTATGTTTGCTTTAAATGCAAATCCAAAAAGACTTACTCGAAACTGGGAGGGGGTCTCCAGGACGCTGAAGTCCGAGGAAGCGGAGACTCCATCCTCCAGCGTCTCCAGGAACACCTTCTGAAACTCCAGCATCTCCGGCAAGCTTCCGAACAGTGACTCCATCTGCAGGAAGGGCGGGGGTGAGGCAGGAAAAGGTGTAGCCAGGCCAAGCAAGACCCCCTCACCTCCACCATAGACGCGTGCCCGAGAAGCAGGCATAGCAGATCCTTACAGAGCACATTCACGGGGTATACTCTATACCTAGAGAGTGACACAGCTCCGGCTCCCTGCAATCCCACAGTCCCAAAGTAACTTTTCAACTGGATTTGAATTCAAATTGGGAGAAATGGCAATCATTGGAAAGGAGCTAACTCTTGTGATTTAATATTAACAATTCATATACTGGAAAGTAGCTTTTGGATGTACCTCTTGCCAAATAAAAAAGAACAACAGAAAAACAAGACCACCTTCATTAGTGTGCCACTGTGCCTTCCACGACAGAGCCACATCAGTGGCTTTAATGGAGGTCATACACACTTGATGGCCCTTCAGTGTTCACTGGGGCTCTGTAGCCCTATTCTAACAGTTGTGCCCAGCCCGCATCCATGGGCCACACGAAGCCACAGGCAGCTATGGATACAGCCCGCACAAATCACCAACTTAATCAAAGCATAACTTCTTCACATCGGGCATTGTGTCATGCAACGTTAATCGTAGCATTAGGGACAGAGAGGCCAGCAGAGCTCTGTGAATTCAAGGCCAGCCTGGTATACATAGTGAGTTCCAGACCAGCCAGGATACACAGTGGAAACCCTGTCTCAAAAAAAGAAAGAAAGAAAAGCAAGTTTTTGTTGTTATTGCTGCTGCTGTTTTGTTTTTTAACTGGGGTTCTTGGGCATGAACTCTGTATAAGAGCATCACTCTGTAATGTTAAAAGAAGAGCACACCCCGTCTAGGTCCTCTGCTAAAAGGCTCAAAGACAGGACTGGCATGTTAGAGGAGAAGAAAAGTATTCACAATTTACCTCATCTTGAGTAAGAAAGGTCTCACTCTGGAGTGGCTCCAAGTATAATTCAAAGAGGCAGCTCAGATCCTGAAAGCCAAGAGAAGAGTCTCTTTAGCACATAAATCTCTGAAATAACCAGTTGATTCCAGTAGCCCAGGCAGCAGCTCCAGAGACTCCCATTAGGACCAGTGACATAGTTGTCTTGTTGAAATTCTTGACCTTCAAAGTGGTTATCATTGCTCACCTAATACAAAGGTTGATGCTACCACACTGCCACCTACTGGATTTCACATGGTCACTGTGAAGTGCCAGCCCCGCTCTGAGGCTAACTTCTTTTCAACAGAACAGGCTCTGTCTTTCCTGCCACAGGAGGCGCCATTTCTCCAAAGAGAAAGAGCTGCCGTTGTGGCTGGATACCAGTGTCCTGGCTTTCTCTTCTATGCCAGGGAACAGGGTATCAGTCTGGGTAGAACTGTGAGGGACAAGACTTAGGCATTTCTCCAGCTTCCCAGGAGAATTTCCAACTCGTATGTTCAAGTACAAGAGCCCCACCATTGAGCAGTGGGGATGTTTACAATCAAAGCCACACTTGAGTCACTACTGGGTTAGTCTCCTGGAGAACACAGCAGTGTAAGTACTTACATAATCCCACTAAAGTTTCTATTTAAGAACTTGAAGCCAGAAGCAATCCATAATTTAATTACAGAAAAGACTTGACTTTAGAGTTTCATTTGTTCGGAAGAATTGAGAGTCGTGTATCTAGCGATAGTTGACTACTGTTCCCTGCCTTTGCAAGGGAGAATCTTAGAAACCGGAGAGCCCTGTGAAGCCCAGAGTGCCGCGCAGTGCCTGCCTAGTGCCAGTTGTAAGAGCAAGCCCAGAACTCAGCTCAGCCGCCTGCCACTCCACAATGAAAAGCCTCCTTGGCTCCCCACTCCTCCTTGTTCCACAGCAACCTGGGATGTGAGAAGGGGCGGGCAGTGGTGAGTTACTGGAGCGAATCTCAGGGACACACGAATGTGGAAGGGAAGTAATCTGTGAGTTACTGGATCGAATCTTGGGGGACACACGGATGTGGAAAATCTTGAGGTACATGCAGAGGTTTGGAGTTAGGTTCAAGCAAGAAAACTGTGTTAAGGGTCGGCCACGGGAAAGAGATGGAGGACTAGTAGGGAACACCGTGAATGCTAAGTTCACACTAGGGCTGGTTATTTGTCGGACAGTCACCCCTGTCAGGCTAATGCCACTTGCTCCAAGGACTTACTGCACAGCAAGAGTGGGTCACGCTGAGCTGGGGGTGACAAAGAGCCTCCATGCCTGGAGCCCTATGAAAACAAATGGCAGGGTTCTTGCAGGGAAGGGAGAGTTGGTCCTTCCTTGCCTACCTGGTTGCTAATAAGAAGCATTGGAAATGGCCATGCTGGTCCAGGGCATTCCAAAAGGAAGGTGGGAAACTGTGTGACAAAGGAGAATGAGTTCCATTTCCAACTCCGCCCTGGACCCAGCAGGGTCTGGGAGGCCACGTGTCATGTCCCCGAGGGCTCTTGAGCCTCAGAAGCAGTCACAGCTCCCAGAGGTCCTACGGACATGCTGGGTTATGTAGGAGCCTGTGGGCTCCCTGGCAGACACTCTAGCTCTCTTCCGCTGGGTACAGGACAAGACATAATGGAACGTAAAACTCAAACCTCTAGCCTTTGTCCATCCACCCGCAGTGCAAGCGGCACTGGAGCTAGCTGTGAATAAGACTTTGGGGAGGGTCCTGGAGACACAGTACTTAAAGGGGACGCTCAGCTCTGTCATCGTCGTTTTTCAGCCTTATGTAAGCCACCCTGGCCTTAAATTCCATGTAGCGGAGGACACACTTACTTCCTGATCTTTTTCTACTTCCAGAGTGTTGAGGTTATAGGCATGCACGGTCATATCCTGTTCTGGTATCAAATCCAGCGGTTTTGTGCATGCTAGGCAAGTACTGTACCAAATAAGACAGTCTTAGCGTCCCAGAAATTGCTTCATAGAATAAAGGGTAATAGTCACATATGTGTGCCAATGTGTAACTCCTGGGTTTCACAGACTAGGAATTTCTAGAAAACTGGTGACAAGCACAGGGACCAACAGGGAAGGTGGAGAGGACCTTCTGAGGGCCATGAAGCACAAGTCAGCCTGGGCCTGGACTCCCAGCCACTGTCCTATGTCGTACCCTTCCAGAACTCACAAATGCAGCAAGTTTAAGATAGACCCAAAGCATGAGAAAACACTTAAAGCAAAGAATACTAGTCTTTCCAATCTCCTGTGTTAATAAATGTTTCCCAGAGCACTGAGTAGAGGCTAGCTGAGCAGACAGAGAAGTGGATTCAGTGTGGGTACCCAAGTCTGTGGTAGCTACATCCTTCTCATGGTGTAAGGACATCCCGTGTGATGGCCGAAACACCTGTGCTTCCATCCTGCATGGGGATCTCCGTGGATAGGAGGACTCTGAACTCTGAGGACCGAGCTTCAGGGCCCCTGGGGCACAGATTGCTCCCCAGCTCCTCATAACCCAAAGTGATCACTACTCTTCTTGCTAAAGCAGTGTAGACTTCATTCCCACAGATTGCAAATAATGAACTACAACATCTGTTTCCATAGTGAAAGCTACCTTGGCAACAGACACGAGCCAAGAATTTTTTTTTTTTTTTGAGTCTTCTCAGTTCTTTTCCCTCTCGACCTGCCTTCCCTTCCCTGCGGCAATCCACCTCAAGGAGCATGTGTCTACCTCCTGAGTGGCAGATGTCTCCGACAGAGGTGATCTGAGGTGTGACCTCACCATCATTCAAAAAGGTGGGAATGCCCAGCCCATACCATTACCTTCACGTAAGATTTCTCCGTGTCTACGAGCTCCTGGATGACTTTGCGGAGGCGGTCTGCATCCGAGAGGTGGCGAGCCAGGGGCCGGGAAGGTGGGTCCTGGCTCTCCGCCGGTGCTTCCATGGTGTTGGTGCGCGTGCTGGGGAAGCCCCTGCAGAGCTCGGTGATCTGTTCAGCGCTCTGGAAACAACAAGAAAGTCAGGCTTAGGACACGGCTTGCCAGCACTGGGTGTCCGCCTCACCAGGAACACTAAGTGTTCCCACCTGCACCCAGTATACTATCAAGGAGCCTCACAAAGAGGCGGGTCTGGGGCACATGGCTTCATTCACCTCAGGCTGCTCTCACTATAACCCAAGTCCTGAAAGAAAGATGGCATCTCTAATGTTTCCGTTGGTATGCAATGCTCCCCGCCGTCACAAGAGCCGTGAATGCGTTAGCACTAAAGTCAGGAATGAGGCTGACTCTCTGCTAAAGTTGAGGTTGCTCTTAACACCCAGACATAGAGCTTTCTGAACAGAACATACAGGAGGCAGACTCGTTAAATCCATCCTGTCCTCAACAGTTGGTCTGACAAGCTCTCCAACTCCCAGTGTTCTGGGAGACTCAGACATGGTGAGGTACCATGGCAATTTTAGGATGGCTTAGCCCCAGTCTGCCTGAAGTTCTGCCCTCAAATCTAACCATTTAGCCCGAGCCAAGTAGCGGTTACAGATGAAAACGCTCACACTAGAATGGAGTAGAAGGTGAGACACGAATTACACGCCTCAGAAAAATTAGCTCTTCTGGCCCACCATCCCTTTCTGTTCCACCTCCTCTGCTTCCCAACATAGTGTCTTCGTTCGATGGAAAATCAGGATCGAGACAAAACCTCAACAAGCATCCCCTGCCTGGCCTTGTTCTCTAGTTCAGTGAGTCCTGACTATAATCCTGTTCCATCTTCAGAGAAGTGGAGGGTATCTCCTGCCCAACTAGAGAAGACTTCCAAGGTTAGAGACATCAAGGTGCAGACTGGGCGGTCTGGAAACCAGTAAGAGTATGGGTAAAACAACTGGAAAATGCGGACATGGTGGATGGAAAGGCCACCCTGGACCAGGAAATTGTGGAAAACCAGCTACGAGGTGAATTGTCAATGTGGTCCCGAGAGGTGCATGAGCCAAGGAAGAACCCAGAATGCTCTAGTATTGCGGTAGGAACCTGGGCACAGTAATGTACAGAACCTAATTCTAGGAGCAGGTGACGGGGAGCCTCTGCTCTCATTTTTACATTAATCCTGGCCTACAATAAAGGCACGAGATGAAGGAGAGATTGTGTCTGTGACTGGACACACTGACTTCAAGAGAGTTTACTACAAAACAGTTCAAACAGAAAAACAATTTTCCTTGAACATATGTATTTTCTACTTGTTTTTATTTTTAAATTCGAACACGAATATTTCTGGCAATGCCTATCAGAAGATGTGTATAAAATTCACTAAGGAAACAGATGTGGAGGGCCTGGGACATGGCTCAGCTGAAGGAGTGCTCTCCTAGGTTGGACACATTTCCTGGGTTTGATCCCAAGCACCAGGAAAGCCAGCGTGGACATGGAAGCGCACGTCTATAGTCCCAGCACTCAGGAGGCACAGGCAGGAGGGTCAGAAGCTAAAAGTCATATTCCACTACAAAGTGAGTTTGAGGCCTGTCTGAGCTGTATCAGACACTGCCCCCCAACACACACACAATATTACAGATCTGAAGGCTTCAGAATCCAGCTTTCTTTTTTGAATGTCTCATATCATGTTTACAATGGTCAGACTTTGTGATCTGTTTTAGAAGCTCTAGCCCCATCACATCCTAACAGCCTAAGCACACGGGAGAGGGCAACCAGAGGCGGCAGCCTTTCCCTTCCAGCCTGTGAGGAACATGAAGGACTAGAACTGAGACATCCAGACTCCTGCATTTCCCCCTTGCCAGGGGACCCTAGCCTCACGCTCATTTTTCTCTGGAAGCTTTCCAGCACGATTCCTTTCTGAACCAGAAGCCCTGGGATCCCATCACAGGTGGAGTTTTTGTTTGTCCGTTTGTTGTCTGGTTTCATTTTATGAGACAAGGTCTAACTATGTAGGCCTGGTTGGCCAGGAACTTGCTCAATAGGCCAGACTTCCTCCCAAGTGCTGAGATCACAAGTCTATGCCACTATGCCCAGCAGTGTGACTGTTTTTAAGACTGGGTCACCCTATATAGCCCCCAGCAACTTTGTATTTCCTACCTTGCCCTCCCAAATGTTAGATTACAAGGATGCACCATCATGCCCAACGCTGTGGATATTATATTAAAAGTTTCCCCAAGTGATGCCAAGATGTGGCCTTCAGGCCAACTACACCTGCCCAGGTTTCCCAGGTGTGGCACTGACTCCAACTTATCACCTTTTCCCCCAGGATAGCAACATATAAGAGGCATAGAACTGGCTTACATCCAGAAAAATCACCCAGACTGTGGCCCTGGTTCTAGACCTAGCCTTCTACTAACTACTAAAAAGCCCATGAGAATAACAGACTTGAAAACTCCTTACTTGAAATTTTATTCTGGGATTTGCACGACAGACTCAGACAATGCAGTTCTGCAGTCCTGAGAACCAATAGTCTCCAGAGCTGCGGAATCTATATTAAGCTTGCATACACCACACAAAATAAGATCTGACAAAATGCACCATAAGTTATACGGCATCTGGTGAGATTACAGTTTTGCCTTGCTGGGATGTCAGAACTCACACCTAACGCTGCGGTGTTAAAATAACAAGATTGCAAAAATAAAGTATCTTGCCATTTTGGAAAAATCAGAATTCATTTAAAAAACACTTCTCATAGGATTGACTTCCAAAAAGTGAATGTTAGCCGGGTTGTTTCAATGGCAAATTTACTTGTCAAGATACTGCAATTAAGTGTTCAAGGGCTGCAAAGATGCCTTTTGCACAGTTAACAGTTTAAGCCATTGCCTAAAGGTGGCTTCGAGGATTACCTGAATCATGAGGAGATGGGGTCATAGGGGTTTTTAAGTGTTTTTAAGGATGCACTGACCTGGATACAGGTCACTTTCTCTGTACTTTCCCACAGCCTCTGGTTAAGCCACTTAGGAGCGGTGACATTCCTAAGTTTTCTGCATCCTTCCTGATGAACAAATAGCAGCAGTGCCTATCTGTCAGGTGACCACGCCCTTCTCCATGTGGGTCCAGGACAAGAGGGAACTTGCATTTATTGAGCGCCGGCACCACACCACACGTGTGAGGTCCTACTCCCACAGAACATGCCAGCATCTCGGCTTTAGAATGACCCGCTGATACCCTGTCGAGGGCAGCAAGCTCTTCCCTGCACTGGCCATTCATAATATATCCAGTGCAGCACAGGAGAGAGGACCTGTCTTCCTGCCACCTCTGCCTACCACAGGGTTTGACTCTCCTGCCCGGGTGTTAGGAGGATGTGGTCACCACCACTCAGAGTGCTGAAGGCAGCAAGCATCCTGACAAATGTGGGCACTCTGGGGTCCATCTGGAGGACAACTGTCTGTCAGGCCATCCAGGAAGGCTGCTTGAAAAGCAAAAGACAGCCGGGCGGTGGTGGCGCACGCCTTTAATCCCAGCACTTGGGAGGCAGAGGCAGGCGGATCTCTGTGAGTTCGAGACCAGCCTGGTCTACAAGAGCTAGTTCCAGGACAGGCTCCAAAGCCACAGAGAAACCCTGTCTCGAAAAACCAAAAAACAAAAAAAAAAAAAAAAAAAAAAAAAAGCAAAAGACATGGTTACAGGGTGCAGGTGGGAATGTGTGAAGACTCAGGTTCCCGAGAGTACTGAGGTGTGTACAGAACACAAGGAACCGGCCTGCTGAAGCGGAAGCCGACTCTTCTGGTTTTCAGCGTGTAGCAATCAGGCTCATGGAAGCCCTCTCGGTTTTCAAGAGGACAAAAAACACTCTCTTCATTCTTAAAAGAATAAATGAGAAGTTTCCCTTAAAACTGTCTGGAAAAGCCAAGCATGGACACTCTCTCCCCACACTCAAAATGTTTTTAAAAGTTCTTGCTTGGTACGGTAGTGTACACCTAGAAATCTAACGCTGCAAAGTCTTGGGCAAGAGGATTACAACACCAAGTCTAGCCTGCTATGTAGTGAGATCTTGTCTCCTGACAAATCAATCTAAAATTATCAGGTATTTAGAGCCACCAAGTCTGATTCCCTACTTGAAAACAATTTTACCTTTTCTATAGACACGGCCTGACTCACTGTGGAACTCTGAATTCAGACAGATGCCTAGGCAAAGTTCTGCTGGGTTTTGTTTCCATGTGTGGATAAGGTACCTTCTGCCTCCCCATACAAGAGGCAATGTGTCTATTTTCAAGGAGCCCAGAAAAACATTTGGGGCGAAGGCACCAGCACTGCCTACAATGAGCAAGCCCCTAACCTCAGTTGCTCTTGGGAGGAAAGTAGGACAGAGTCTTGATCAGACCAAGCTCTGACGACCCTGTAGCCCTCCTAACCTGAACCACAAGGCACTTTCCATCAGAAAATACCACCCTGGGACTTGATTTGCAAAATCTCCAGACCACACAACAGCTCTGGTAACTGCAATGTTCCTATTTGGAGATCATCCCTTGCCTGGATTTTGTAGTTTCCTTGAGGACGTCGGGACCAAGGAACTGGTAGGGGTTAAAGCACCTCATATTATGAGCTACTGCACTGCTCAGAAGCCCAACACAGCAGCCTGACTGAGTCTCATGATGGCCCAGTGTGCAACAGCGCCCCATCCACGGCTCTAGGTATGGCAACCTACTCTTGTCTGAAAGGCTTGGCTCACAAACATTTTCTGCCTGTGAAAGGAGTTTAGAAGGTGCTGCATAACAAAGGAGTATGTCATAAAAACGCAGAAACCGAAAGGTCAGTGTGTGCTGCTTTTGAGTTCCCAGCCTACAAGAAAAGCTTGGTGGTGGGCATCAGCTGCAGAGGCAACCAATACACTGCCCCCTGATGCTATTCGGATGTTTGGGGTGACTGGGCATATTGTAAACAGCCTGGCAGAAATGGAGAGATTAAGACATGCAGAGAGGACAGGCAGGACTGTCAATCTCACTATTAAACTATTGAAATAATGAACCCCGAAGAAACAAGGATTTCCCCAGGAATTTCATGATGGGAGAAGGAAAGGGGTGCAAGACAGAGGGAGACCTTGTCTCCCTAAAAGAGACTTCATAGCTCTAAAAACTTGCCAGATCACCTTACAGGATGAGACTGAAGCCCGGATAAGCGTGGGTCAGTGGTGGGCGGGGCCTCACTTGGCAGGAACTGCTTAGATATGGACATCCCTAGCCAACTATTTTTTTATTGATTTTTATTGAGCTCTACATTTTTCTCTGCTCCCTTCCCTGCCTCTCCCCTTCCCCCTTCAACCCTCCCCCAAGGTCCCCATGCTCCCAATTTACTCAGGAGATATTGCCTTTTTCTACTTCCCATGTAGATTAGATCTATGTAAGTCTCTCTTAGTGTCCACATCATTGTCTAAGTTCTCTGGGATTGTAGTTTATAGGCTGGCTTTTTTTTTTGCTTTATGTTTAAAAACCACCTATGAGTGAGTACATGTGATAAATTGTCTTTCTGTGTCTGGGTTACCTCACTCAAAATAATATTTTTTAGCTCCATCCATTTTCCTGCAAAATTCAAGCTGTCGTTATTTTTTTCTGCTGTGTAGTACTCCATTGTGTAAATGTACCACATTTTCTTTATCCATTCTTCAGTCAAAGGGCACTTAGGTTGTTTCCAGGTTCTGGCTAGGACAAACAAAGCTGCTAGGAACATAGTTGAGCACATGTCCTTTGTGGCACAATTGAGCATCCTTTGGATATATACCTAAAAGTGGTATTACTGGGTCTTGAGAAAAGTTGTTTCCTAATTTTCTGAAAAATCGCCACACTGACATCCAAAGGGGCTGTACCAGCTAGCATTCCCACCAGCAATGCAGAAGTGTTCCCTTTACCCCACAACCTTTCCAGCATAAGTTGTCATCAGTGTTTTTGATCTTCCTTGCCCTCTATTAAACTCTGATCTCACTCAGGACCTGGAAAACAGATGCGAGGGCCTCCCTCAATCTCTCTGTCTGTCTTCCCCAAATGGCCACATTGAATAAATCCCTTCCTCCGCTTTCCACTATCAATTTGGCTCTTCCAATTGGCTTATTAAGGACTGCTGGTCAAACCTGATTTGTAGCAGCACAGGTTACCCGCCCAACTCCGAGAGCAGTATCGCAGTGTGTGTTCACTTACACTCCTCTGACTGTCTTCTCATCCCCTCTTTCTCTCCCACACTTACCAGCTCTATCCTAGGCCACTGATCTGAACCCGAGGCAAGTCGGCATGATGCCCACAGAGCTAATGCTCCAAGATTCCAGGCAGAAGAAGTGAGTGGATGATGCTTCTGCCTTTAAAATACTAGAATAATGTCACGCCTGTTGGAGATGAAAAACCTTAAGGGTGCCCCAGCTCGGGCAGGGTGAGCAAACAGGGTATGGTTAGTATGCCCCATGTTCTCTTTAAAAAGAAAAAGAGTTCCTCTGTTCACTGTCTAGAAGCCATGAGGAGGCTGTGTTCCTGAGCACTCTCAGGGCAACCGTGGTGTCAGCTGTCACTTCTAGCAAATTAGTCACGTCAGAAAAGTTCGCTTTCGGGGGAAAAAGACGATTAAAAGTACAAATGACTTTTCCTCAAGTCACTCTACGCTTCATAAATATGTCACCGCCTTACAGAAAGAGCTAATATTACCAGCATGACTGACAGAAGGGATCTGGAACCACAGGCTGTCGGGTGTCGGGGGACTGCCCCCAGAAATGTTGATGGGCAGAAACAGATCATGGGTCTGAGGCAGGAAGACCACCTCCCAAACTTCCCCACGGCGGCTGTGTCAGAGGCCTAAGTGCCAACGCTGCGAGGCCCTTGGAGGCAGCTAGCAGGCCTACAGGAAACATGGCAGTGGCTCAGCAGAATGCGGTGGAGCTGATCAGTGATATCTGTCAACCATCTGTATTATAGTGGTAGCGATGGGACCCCAGGCAAGCCCCAGTTACATGTGCCTCAGCTGGTAGAGTGCCTTACAGAGCATGCAGGAATCCCTGGGTTCAGTCCCCAGTACCCAATAAGCCAGAAATGCTGGCCCATGCCTGTCATCCCAGCACTCCAGAGGGGTGGCAGGAGAATCAAAAGTTCAAAGTCCTTCTTCTGGAAAGTGTCAGTCAGGGCTACATGAGACCCTACCTAAAAAGAAAATTAAAAAAAAAGAAACTACAGAGAATGAGATTTTTGTCTTTAACAAAGAGATAAAAGGACAGATGGAATACCCCCAAATACCTCCTAGGTCCCCCCTGACGCCCTGACCAGAGTTCTAAGCAAAATGAGACAATAAATTATGAAATTAATAATCAAGTAAATTACAGCGCACAAATGCAATAAGAGACACAGCAGACACTAGAAGACACTGACCTTTAGTGACCAAAAGAGGGCGGGGTTTATTAGGAAGAGAAAAGAGGTCTATGGTTTTTAAAGTAATTTTATGCATATTTTCTATGTATTAATATGTATGAGTAGATTTTTATAAAATGGAATAATATGTGTGTGCATGTGTATATGTCTGCATCTATATAATATACAGTGGTTAACACTGCATCTCAAGTTATTTTAATTTTAATCTTTTGGCTTATCTGAATTTCCTCATTTTTATAGTAGTTGAATTTTTAATTTTTTTCTAAATGGAATCATTTCCTGTTATTTTACAAAAATGATTCAAGACACAAAAAAGTCTCCACAAGATGTCTGAAGAGCGAGACTGACTCACCCTCCCTGCACCATGCCAACGTGTGGCCGGAAAGACAACTCAGAGCCAGGCATCCCAGAGCAACTTGTGGACCCAAAGACTGTGGAACCCTCTGGAAACAACAGAGGAAGCTCTTCTGGGCAGAAGAGGCCGGAGACATGAACACGAAAATCGTGGCTCAGGATAAATAAAGGTCATGTCATTGAGCCTAATGTGATGAGGAGACATGGCCTCTGTAGGAACTGAGGGCCAGTGTGGGGATGGGCCTGGGCCTAAGACAGGTGGATGGGACAGGAAAGAGAGACAAGGGCCTCTCTTTGCCAGGACTGTGGGCACTAAGTATGGAGAACATGAGGTTTGACAAGGAAAGGAAGCCCATGGAACAGCAGTTATAAGCAGAGAAACCCCCAGGACCTGGGTGTTGCAGGCCTGATGTAGTACCAGTCATCTGATGTCTGCCACCTATGGGGCACATGTCCAGGACGGCAGGCTGAAGGCCCGAGTGCCTCATGAGCACTGGTCCTCCTGGCCACTTCCCTTTGCTCCAGTTTGCAGCCAGAATCCAAAGTAGCCCACTCTGGGCCATGTGTCCTCAAATACCTCTTTCAAGGCAGGTGATACACATACACACACACACACACACGGGGAGAGAGAGACTATGGAGTTAAAACCCTGACATGGCAGTTACCATCCGTGTGACCTTAACTAACCTCTGCCAACTCAGTTCTATATCTGCAAAGATGACATACTAAAGGGGGCTCGGAGGATTCAATGAAAGGAAAATGTGTACAGATAGCCCACAAAGTACAAGAGCCCAGGATAGCCTGGGGCTCAGCAAAAGTTACTGCCCAGAGAACCGTCTTTTTCTTATAATCCATGTGTGTTGTACACACTCCAAATGTGTGCACACATGCATAAATAACATGCATGCCAGGTCAGAGGCCAACCGTGAGCACTGGTCCTCACCTTCCATCTTATTTGAGACAGTCTCTTGAATTGTGTTTTGTTCTCTTCCTGCTGTATTTGTGAGCTTCTAGGACTTTCTGCTTCCTATCTTATGGTAGGAACCCTGGGATTACAGGCATGCAGTATCACATCTTGCTTTACCTAAGTGTTGGGGATTTGAACTCAGGTTCTCAGGCTTCCACAGCAAGTGCATTTCCAGTGGGCAGAGCCATCTCTGAAGTCCTGTACAGGGCTCTTAATGTCTCAACTTCATTTATCTTCAAATGAATGAAAGGACATATTTTCTCTGGTTGTCCCAAGGACAAGCCAAAACAGTTCAATCTCATCAATAACTTTTTTATGAAGCTCGTCCTCTGGGCACACAGAGTGATGACTACGATATAGCGACCCACAGCTTCTCAAACAGGTGTGGCAAGGGTCATGAGGAAAACAGGGAGGAGACACACAGAGAGCCAGGCAGGACGCTGCAGTTCCACCAGGTACCAGAACAGGACAAGGTGAAGTTTGCCCAGAGGGAGGGAGGGAGGAAATGAACCACCATTAGTCAAACAAGGCAACCGGGGCACCTTGTGGACAGATTCTGGGAAGGTCGAGGGAGCTGAGGTAGCAACAGTGTGCCAACCTCAGTCTCAGGCAGCATGCCCAGGGGTCAAGGGGAATGGGCAGTGAATCTCAAGGGAAGAGGCACCTCGGCTGTTTGCACATGGCTTCCCATTCCACAGCCCCAGGCAATCACCCTGTTCCTGTCCCAGGAACTCCTGGTAGCGGGCGCGCCAGGGCTGCTTGTGTCCCCGCTGCCTGCCTTCTGCTTGGTTTCCTTATTTAACAGCGGTCTGGGCCGGATTCGGGAATGGAGGAGATGAGGTTTCTCTGCCAAGGACCTTTCAAGGGGTAAAGCAGCTTTTCAACACAACCAAGCCCTCCTCCCCACGAAACACTACGTCTGAATGTTCCTCCTACAGAAGCTGCATACATGGCCCAGTCTATCAGGGTCTCCTGGCTTGGTACTGTGTTTCCCTACTCCAGAGGTCAGGTAAAAAGAAAAAGATGGCTTCTCATATATGTAATTAAAACTATTCATCCAAAAGAGCCAAAATTTGCCTTGACTCCCAGGAGCCAAGAGATTCCCATGATCCCACACTAAAACAAGTAATTGAAAGAAGACCTCTGGAGAAAGTTCAGCAAATCATGACCTGTGGATCAAATCCAGGCTGCTGGCTGTTGCAATAAATAAAGTTTTATTAGAATTCAGCTTTGCGCATTTATCTCTGCTCAGTGTTGCCAGTAGCTGCTTTCATAACAGAAAAGCCTACGTGGTCCTGATGGTCCCAGACATTCTCTGGCCTTTTACAGAGAAAGTTTCACCTCACCTGTAGAGGCAAACATGGATATATCTGGGTTCTGGAGAGAGGGCTCAGAGATTAAGAGTGCTGACTCCTTGTCCAAAAGATGTGGGTTCAAGTCCCAGCACCCATGGGGCAGCTCACAACCATCTGTAACTCCAGTTCCGGGGAGCCAATGCCCCTGTCTGGGACTACATACATGCACATGGTGTACAGACACATGCAGCAGGTACCTATGCACAAAATCAAAATGAACCTGAAAGGGCTGGAGAGATGGCTCAGTGGTTAAGAGCATTGCCTGCTCTTCCAAAGGTCCTGAGTTCAATTCCCGGCAACCACATGGTGGCTCACAACCATCTGTAATGAAGTCTGGTGCCCTCTTCTGGCCTGCAGACATACATGCAGACAGAATATTGTATACATAATAAATAAATAAATATAAAAAAAATGAACCTGAAAAAATTTTAATTGTTTGAATTAAAACTCAAAAATTGATAAAACTTTATCTTGATTTTTTTTTCAGTAACTGGACTTCCAGCTTCTTTTGCTTTGAGATAAGGAACCATTAGCTAGCCTGGGCTGGCCTCCGACTGTCAATCATCCTGTCTCAGCCACCCAATGTTGGAATTATAAATGTACACCACCATACCCCTTACAATAATTACACATCTTTAAAGCCCCTTACTAGAGATGACACGTGACATCTTAACTTGTCAAAACTACAAATCAGATGTGTCCAACCATTTCGACACTGGGATATGCAATCTTGTAATCTACAATGCTCATGCAATTGACAGGTTTTTGTTTGCTCTTTAAATCACCAAAAAAAGCTCCTCATTTTCAGCACATTTACAAATCTGTGTTGGATCACATTCATAACTAACCTTGGCTGCATGGGGCCCACGGGTCACGAGTCAAACACAGCAACTACAAAACCTTTTATATAAAATCCTTTCAACTATATCCAAAATAAAACAAAACACTGACACCCAGTGTTTTCCTGGCTCAGCTCCAGGGCTCAGGCAAACAGCGTTGAATTCTCTTAAGGGTTTTGAGTCTGTCTGCTGCACTACTTCTAGATGGTGACATGGTTGCTCTTCTTTACCTATATCTTGGAATCTGCGCCTTTCCATCTATGTGTAAGCAAGCGCCTCAGTGGTTATCTTACACCATTTAACTTTCATTCTTTATAGGTTCCCTTAATTAAAGAAGGCCCTAAACCAGTGTTTGCCATTTGCTGGGCAACGCATCTTTGAGATGACTGGTGTTTCAGGTCTACCCGCTAACTCTCTTTCCCATCAAGGGGTGTGGGGGGGACAGCATCTTTTTACCCAAGGCCATGGTTCCCTTTTCATTTTCCTCCTTCAGTTTTCTCAATACCCTGCTTTCGTCCTGATAATCTCACAAACGAACTTAAATGTGTTTCTAAGAACCTGCTTTGGTGGCTAGTGTTGTCAGTCAACACCTTCGCCTTATGGGCTTCCATGTTGCCTGCGGCTTCCCCGAAGCCCAGCACTCTATATAGCCCAGAGGTAAGGCTCTGCCAGTGTCTCACTGAGCAGCCTTTGTGGGGAAAGGTCTTTCATTATAATCCGAAAGTGTACATTACTTCCCCTAGTAATAGTTAGATACAAAAGCATGAAAAAATCATCATCATCATTTATTTGAAGAGAAAATGTACCATTGACACACACCAACTGTAACCAATCCCCCCACCCCCAACTCAAGGCAATCCTCCTGCCTCAGTCCCCTGAGGCATGATAGATATGAGCCACCATGCCTGTCTTAGGGTTTTGTTGCTGTGAAGAGACCATAGCCATGGCAACTCTTATAGAAGAAAACATTTAATTGGGGTGATTTACAGGTTCAGAAGTTTAATCCATTTTCATTGTGGAGGGAAACGCAGCAGCATGCAGGCAGACATGGTGCTGGAGAAAGACCTGGGGGTTCTACCCCTGGAGCAGCAGGCAGCAGGAAGAGACAGTGAGCCAATGAGCCTGGCTTGAGATACTGAATCCTCAAAGTCCACTCTATAGTGATACACTTCCTCCAGTAAGGCCACACCTACTGTGATAAGGCCACACCTCCAATAATGCCATTCCCTATGAGCCTAGGGAGACCATTTTTATTCAAACTACCACAACGCTCCTCTTCAATTCCTTCACAGTCCAGAGTTTTGACAAATCTTTTTTAGCCACCAATATTCTAGGCAGATAACATGTAGAAACAGAGGACTAAGAATGTCATTGTTAGGGCATTACACTGGATTTAACAGGTTCTGACCAACCATGCTCTAACAGCTATGCCCAGCGACCTCAGGCAGACTGCCCATGCTGAGTCCAGTCTCCCTGTCTCTGCTTCCCCCTCAAGAAACTGCTTTGTTGGAGTTGTAACCTCAGTGGGTTCCAGCTGTCCTAGAAAAATCAATGCTTGTGGAAGGTCCTGCCCTGCATGTCCGTTCCTCGGTATTGAGAATGCTCTCTGGGGTTCAAAAAACAGCAACTGAAACACACCTAATTCCAAATACTGGGACATCTAAAATCAGCTTCTAGATTAATGGTTTCTCAGCCTGTGGGCGTGACCCCTCTGGTAGTCAACTGACCCTTCACAGGGGTCAAATATCAGATATCCTGCATAGCAGATATTTACGTTGCAATTAATAACAGTAGCAAAAGGACAGTTATGAAGATGGTTTTATGGTTGGGGTCACCA
Source organism: Chionomys nivalis (assembly GCF_950005125.1). Taxonomy (NCBI): domain Eukaryota; kingdom Metazoa; phylum Chordata; class Mammalia; order Rodentia; family Cricetidae; genus Chionomys; species Chionomys nivalis. Next base: position 14,776,271 of record NC_080087.1, read on the forward strand.
CCAACATGAGGAACTGTATTATAGTAAAGGGTCACAGAATTAGGAAGGCTGAAAACTACTGTTCTCGATTGTTACAGAGAGCCTAAGTTGGCTCCTTCTAGCTGATGCAACTGACTTTCACGTAGAGCATGAACCTTGGGGTTCCACATCCACACACACTCCTTTTGTCAGTGGGAGTGGGTATATGCTACCATGGCAACATAGATGAATCCAATCTTACCTGTCCTTCGCTTAGACTGGAACCATTCGACAAGTCATTTTATTAACTAGTATTAACTAGCATAACTAGCACATGGTACCACGTGGTCATTTTATCCTAGGAATACATGCAGCAAGTGGCACAGCAGACCCCTGTGGACACCACACAGGGCTGTGCACAGCCCTAGCTGTGAACGGTGCTGCCTTCCCTACCTACAAGGTGTGCAGAGGGCAATAGAGCAGAAGCACTGTGTGGGGAGGTCCTTTATGAAGACGGAGTGTGTCCCTTTGCTGATGGGATCTTCAGATAATTTCTTTGGGCTATTCTGAATTCCAACGGATCTTTAGGTTATTTTGTCTTCCTGTAAATGTGATTCCCTCAGGTGAGAGCATAGGTGGGGCATAATGCCACTTCCTCAGAGTATAGACAGACAGAAGTCAGGGAAACATACAGAACAGCAATTACCGACAGAAATCGTGGACTTGCTGTTAGGAGAGCCTCCGCCACAGTCTCCAACGCTCACTCTGCAGCAGGGACACTTAGCTCCTGTGTGCTGGGGTCCAGAAAGAAGCTGTCTGACAAGACTAGCAAAAAGCAAAAGGTTTTGTTTCTTCCCAAGTATATTTCTGTGCCCCCAAATATATTTTAACTGGCTATTTTCACAAAGGCAATATTACTCACTATATTGTAATGTTGATAGAGACTTCAAGCTGTCGACCTTATTACTTCTCAGATGAAGACACTTGAATGAGTAGTTACCAGTCCAGGACCTACAAGCTTTCCGACCAGACATTTCAAATTCTCTAACGACTACTGAAAATCTCATTCTATATGGATGAAATAGATTCTTTCAGACACTTACTAAAGTGAAGGAAACCAAAAAGTTGTTTATGTAACTTAATAGTTTGGAGGTTAAGTTAAATTACCAAATAGTCGTACCCAGATTTCTAGCAACATGTTCTGTCGTTGGTCACACAGACCCTAACTTTACCCCTGCTGTTTAAGCACAAGCTCACCCCTTACTGTACCATCATTGCTGGGCAGAGTGGTCTCACGGGAAATCCCCTGTAGCATCTGACAGCCGAACCTGAAACATACTGGCCTGATAGCTAATGGCCAGTGTGTCAACCTCTGCCTGCTAAAAGGGCCTCAGTGAGAATCTGATAGAGCTGTGGAGAAAACTGGCCTTCAGTGAGATGGTGCATTTATTCTCCTAGCATGGCTGGGAATAGCTCAGTCAGCAAGGGCTAATGCAACAGGCACCAACTCTTACTTAGGTTTGGTCCTCAGTCTAACATACATCCAGCCCGGTAGGGCACACCTGCAATGCTAGCACTCACCTGTGATGCACTCGGGAGGTGGAGGCAGGAGAGTCACTCTCAGTCACACAGTAAGTTCAAGGACAGTCTGGGATACCTAAGACTGCCTCAAAAAAACTTCATAGCATACACATAGAGAAAAAGCAGACATCTTGCTTAAGGCCCCTTTCAATATATGCCATTTATACACATCAGCTCAGTTTAGTTTCACCTCTCAGCTGTAAGGATATGGGGTATAAGCCACTGTTTAATTAGTACTTAGGGCAGGGGGACAAAGTGATTTTTCCAAAGCCCACTGAAGACAGTAAGAAGGCTCTGGCCCTCCTGGCCCATCTGTCTGTCTATTTCCCACAGCAAATTAAGACCCCTCTGTCTAACGCACTTTCCAATCAGTCGCAGCAGGAGAATAAACAGCTCTTGCCACTTCAATCCATCTCATACATCCACTGTCCATAAGCACGCTAAAATGTACTTCTAGGGACAGCCTTGGGCCTGGAACAGCCAAAATCCATAGACGCACAGGACGCATAGTTACCAAACTTGGCCTAAATGTTCTTCATAAGAAAGCCAGCCAGCACAGGCTCTGGTTTGATGGTATAAGGGGGCCCCTTTGTTGCCTGGACCTGCTGCAGACCAACAGTGAACTCTTAATGTCAAGGTCATTTGAATGTTGCCCTCTGTAACTTGTGCTTCCCCTTTAAGGAAAGCCATCCCATACAGTTAGCATGTGGAGGGCGTGACCAAGACTGATGAGAACTCCTACCACAGTGCCAGAAAACCATCTATTTCCCCTCCCAAGGGCTCCTGTTAGACCACCTTCAGCGACTGTGCACACTTTCACTGTGTGTTTTTTCTCTAAGTTTCGTGGATCCAGCATGTAGCCCAGCCACTCAAGAAGAGTGGAACAGAGCCAGAGAGACAGGACCCAGGACCAGAGTTTCACTGAAGCCACCACACACACACACACGCACACGCACACACACTTCCAGAGGCCCTGCCTTATACTAACAGTACATAAAGCTTGGAATTTGGTCTCAAAACAGGCTATGAGAAGAAAAGCCCTCAAGCAGGTAAAGCATCAAATTGTCTGCTGCTCATTTAGCTTGGCTATTATATGTTCAGGCTGTTTGTCTCCAGCGAGACACATACAACCTGATGGCATTTTGTCATTTTAGGAACACTTAATTTTTGCTGTATTTAAGAAATACAATAGTCACATCAGTTCATTTATTCTGCACTCCTGATAATCACCTGCCACGTACCTAGCTGAGACGTCACCCAAATCATCCGCCGTATCCCGACGCTGACCACAGAAGCAAAATGGAGATGCGAACTTTAAATTCTTACCCTATTTTCAACAAATACATCTGTCATTTCAAGAGCCATTTCTTTGGGTTGAGAAAAGCATGGTGACAGGGTCTGGGGGCAGAAAAGACAAGCACGGACAAACAGACAAGTGCTCACAAGAAACCAAGCGGCAAAGACAACATGGAGACTAAACACTTGCTGACAACTCAGACTGAGACAGATCTTCAAAGCTCACCTTGTGCTATGGCTGAGTAACCAGTGTTTCTGTCTTGGTAAATCACTGCTAAAAGAACCATGTTGGAGTCCCCAGACCTCAAACAAGTGGGCAGTGGGGACTGCCAAGCCAAGGTGGTGGCCAGATTCCTCTCAGTCCTTGACTCTGTGACAGAACAGACCTGGAAGGCGCTGGCTTGCACCCTTCCGAGCCGGCTGTAAGCAGGTGGCAGGCCACCTCTCTAGCCCTGTGGTACATCCATGGCTCTTTAGGAGCTCCTCCTGAAATCTCCAGTCTGGGCACCCACCGGGCCAGAACCTCTCAGGCAAATGTCAGTGATTGCTCACTGCCAGGTGGCTTCTGACGACGCTAGGGAACTTAGGTAGCAGCAGAGAATCGGAGATTGACAGGGCAGGGGCAGTGAGTCAGAGGAGGAGGGGTGCACTGCAGCTGAACAAACAATAGGAGGGGGAAGGCAGAGGGGGCAAGAAACAGACGGATTAAAAGGGGAAGAGAAATTTGAAGGTACCCTTGCAGAGAGTGCCTTCATGTTTCTGTGTATGCGTGTGCATGTGAGTGCATGTGGACGCACAAAATTACATGTGTGTGGAGATCAGAGGTCAACATGGGATGTCTTTCTTAATCACTCTCCACTTTCCTTTTTTTCTGATAGGGTCCTCCCACTGAATTTGGAGCTCACCAGTTTGGTGAGGATGGCTGCCTGGCTGACTAACAAGCTTCACGGGTCTGCCAGTGGCTGTTTTCCCAGCACTGGGATTATTAGGTGAACACATCACCATGCTCAACTTTTTACATGGGTACTGGGGACCTGAACTCAGGTCCTTGTGCTAGCATTTTACCCACTGAGACATAGTCCCAGCCCCTGAGGATACTGTTAAGACCTCTCTTTTCCTCCAACATTGATAACATACCTGTGGTCTCTGGTCTTTGTGCTACATCAAGAAAAGCAGGGAAGCTGATTTTTCAAAACTCAGATAGCCACTCTTTGCCCTCAGCAGTTAGAAGGCACCCAAGAAGGCCACCAAAGGCAAGAGCCACACGGTGTGCCCCTGCGCAGGGCTCCTAGGTCGGGTTTCTCCTCAACCTCTCCCGCCTCAAGCCCTGAGAGCTCCTGATGGTGACAGCTGAGTCTACTTAGAGCTGAATGCTAGAGGAAGTGACAAAATGACTCAGAACAATCGTGCAGAAGTTTTTTAAAAGTATAAGCGGCGCGTTGTGGGACCCAGACATTATGAAAAGGTGACAATGTGCTCTGAGGAACAAAAGGCAGAAAAGCTGCGTTGAGGTGTGAACGCACCTTCATTCAGTCTGCACAATGGAGTTCCCACTTGACGATCTGCACGCAAACCACAATGTTGAAACAAGGCATCTGCATGCCTGTCCAATGGCTAAGGTCTGGGCAGGCCTTTGTGGAGCGGCTTTTACGCCACATCCTCCCCACTCTTGGTAAATATGAAAGATTAGATAACATTCAAGGCACCCAAACAGTAGCAAGCCCAAATTAGACCGTAACTGTGCTATTATTTTAGAAGAAAAGGAACAAGACACAGTCACAGACTGATCTGCTGGAGGGGGGGAGTGGAGGGGGAGGCGGGGAGCTCAGCATGAGGCTCGGCTCATGGCAACCTGGGGGAGCACCACTACTTAAGCACCCCTGTGCTGAGAGGATAACCACCCCCTCCTAACCCACCAGACGGCCGTTTGTCTCAGCAACCAGGCCTACAACAGTTTAGCTGAGGCTCAGTATCTGAAATCAGACTCTTCCCAGATTCATTTTTCCCCCAGTAATTACAGAAAATAAAAGTTTTTGCGACATCCCAACATCATCATACAGTGAAGCCAGTGGTATTCAGAAATGTGCCAATGCCATGCAACCATTGAAGTAATTAATATATTCTGGTAGAAACCTAATAATTGTTTGCCATGGGGTGGGGAGTGTTGTCAATTAACCCTCTCCGTGTCTTTTAGAACATGAAAGACTAGAAGAAAAGCACTAGTAGCTAGTTTCACCTGGGCTGGCAGATGAAAAGATAAAAACCAAGTTCCAAATGCCACTAGAAGGCAGAAGAGAAGGCTCAGTGGGCGAGATGCTTGCTGCCATAGCATAGGGGGACTTGAACTCAGCTCCTCCATGCCCAGTTTTAAAGCCAGGTGTTGTAAGATGCACACGTAATAGAAGCACTGAAAATTCAATGCCGGGAGGATCCCCGGCGTTTGCTGGTCAACCAGTAGAGACAAACAGGTGTGTCCCACAGTCAGTGAGAGACCCCGTCTCAAAAAAGTCAGGCACATTGACACAGAGGAAGACATCCAAGGTTGACTTCTGGCCTCCACACACAAGTGAACATGCACTTTCACACAATCTTACACATATACATGAACATGTACATACACACGTACACAGACAAGACCACATGATCAAACAACCATGACACTTTTCATATCATCAGTACTTGATATTAATTCTGAAATGTCAATAATGCAATGTCAGCACCAAGACTAACAGTCCAAACAGGCTAAGTTGGGGCTATAAACTCAGGGATCACAGACGTCATTAAGGGGAAACCTTGCACAAGGGCATCGCATTGCTGATCCCCGCCACACACCCCAGAATTCTGTGCAGTTTTATATAGGTGTATGAACAATTTTCTAGAGGTTTCTAGGGGGTTCTAAAGCTTTCATCCCATTCTCAAAGACCCACTCTACATAGTTACCTAAATAAAGTACTTAACCTTCCTGACCTTCACTCATCAAGACCTTAAAAACCTCCACACATCTGAGAGGTTTTAACATCAATCAGTAGACGTGGTGACAGACCACAGATAACCAGTGCTGATGCCAATCAGATCCTTCTAGAGTTTGATCTTCTTCTAAGCAGCTTGTCTAATATTAGGCAAAGGATTGCTCTTGATCAGAAATTTGGGTAGAGGAATAAGCAGGGAGATGTGTCACCTCAGGGCTTATACTCAGACCAATGCAGAAGTCTGGTGACTTTAGCCAAGGACAAAGCCATTGTCAATCAGTCCAGGACGTGGGACGAAATCTACCCAAAACTCCTACTGAATCCACCATGGGTCCATTCCCCCTAAGAATGTTCTAGAAACTTCAAGGAGGGTTCAGACTGAGGGGAAGGGTTTGACATGAGAAATTCAAATTCTGTACTTTCTTCTCTGCCACAGAGTGAAATTATGGGAGGCTTCCATAACTGTTTACCACCGGGCAGGGGGGCTTAGAAAGGAAACCCAGATGCAGAACTGGAGGGCTGGAAGTATGGAGGATAAAGAGGAATTGCCCAGGAAGATCACCACTCAGCCCCATCTTGACTTTCTGCAGGTGTGACAACATGGAAAGCTGGGGACAAGGAGTGCAGACTGCAGACCCCATTCTGCCACCTATGGTGACCAGCTACTTCATCCCCCTGGCGAGGATAAGCAGATCCCTCATAAGAGTCTCATCTCACACAGGATGAGAGCACAATCACGGCTTCTGCTTGGAGCCAAGGGAGAGAAAGTGCAAGAAGCTGCAAACTGATGTGGCCACGTGATAGGTGCCCTGTTTGGGGGGCATCTCTGTAAACAGACATGGCCAGGTGACGGGTGCCCTCTTGGGCAAGCATCTCTGCCCAGTCAGGGTCAAATCCTTGGGTGGCTTCATCTCTGGGGCGTCTCCAAGTCACTTTCCTGTTAGTCATCACCCCAGCCATGAGGAGAGGGCATGTAATTATCCCTTCAACACTTGGGTGCCTGACAGTGAGTTAATTTCAGAGCCAATGCTCCACCTGACAAGTCCTGCCCCCAGCCTGCTCTCTGGGGTGATTCACTCTGCCGACCTACAGCGCAGCCTCTTTGTGGCTTCAGGTTTTTCTGTCCTTCCTTTTTGATTTGTGATTCTGAAGCCGACTTTGAGTAGCAACTTTTTTTTTTCTTCCAGAAAAACAAAACAAAACAAAAAAAAAAACAGAATGTAAAGGGAAAGTGCAGAGATGAGTAAGAGAGCAGAGACATGGGGATGCAGGTGGGCAAAGGACAGAGGGACCCCTGAGGAGATGTCACAAAGGGACCACAGAACCGAAGATGGAAGGGCAGGGAAGGAAGGGAATGAAGGATCACTATGAGGCCTCCCAACCCCACTGAGCCAGGTGCTATTGACCCCCGCCCCCCCGTGATAACCATCAAGAGCCAAAAAGGACATGGGGTATCTGCTTTCTCAAGTTGCTACCTGATACCTCAGGGCTGCTTTGTCTGTCAGGTCATCTTCTAGAACCTCTGCCTTTCTGGGGACTCCATTGCTAGCCAGCCACACATCCCGATAACATGGAAAACAGCGTGGTTTGTGCTCCACTGCAGGCAAACTCACAGCCCCATATCTCATTCAGTGAGTGGTCATCATGTCTGAGGCTTCACACACAGCTGAGTTTACCATGAGGTGACAACTCAGGTCTGTGCATCCCAGCCCAGCTTGCTCATAGTTCAGACGCCGATAACAGCCCTGCTCACATTTCAGATTTCTTCCATTCTGGCATACAATCTGATCAGGAAAATCAATCATGATGATGGGGACGAGGCCAGCTGCAAGAAGCAGGGAGGAAGGACATGGGCAGGATGACTCCTTCCCAATTCCTCCCTTCGAACAGGATTCTGTCCCCAGGATGAGGGTTTCAGAACAGCTGCTATGGTCACATGTGCACCTCTGGGGTCTCAAGGTCATTCTACTTGTCTCTGATGCCCTGAATAGGGAGGGGGAAAGGGTGATATCTCTAATTCTGCAGAATTTAAATGATCCTTGGCAGGACAGGACTCCGGAGTGGCCTCTGCGTGTCATACCCCATTGGTCACATATTAGCCCTGATGACCAGGGGCAGACCCAGAAGAGCCAAGCATTGAGAGCCTGCAGTTAGGAACGTGGGATGGAGGGCAGATATCTAACTACCAGGAGATCAAATATTCTTTCAGGCTACAGGGAAAACTCAACAAAGTTGCCTCCACTAAGCCCAACTAACTTAGCATCAGGTCTCTCTTCCACGGGAGTACAGTGCTAAAATACAGAATGCTATTGGAGAGCCAAATACAAATTCTCAGCAACCTCCTCCTTCTCCAGCTTATATGCACCCCGTCTCTCACCTGAGAGGACCTCTCTGACCTCCCTGAGTGACTGGACACTCCCAAGCCTGCCTTTTAAGGAAGAAAGCAGACCAAACACACAGCTTCGCTACTCAGTCTCTACAGCCAATGTATGACAATCCCCCTGAGAAGACTTCCCTACATCGATTATGTGTTATCTTTATGACTACAACAGAGGGCTGGAGAGATGGGCTAGAGGTTAAGAGCACCAAAGGACTCAGGTTCAACTCCCTGCACCCATATGGCAGCTCTCACAACTGTCTGTAACTCCAGCTCCAGGGGATTCAACACCCTCATACACACATGCAGGCTAAACACCAACACATGTGAAATAATCGAATCATAAAAAAGACAACAGAACACTAAGTGAACCCAATTTCTAAGGTCCCTGGTGTCTGATTCTTTTTTTTTTATCCCAAAGAACAGCTCAGGAGACTTTAACCACTGACACTAACTCCAAGAAGACTGGTGAGCACCTATGGTGTTTAAGTCATACTCATATTAATTTCAGTAATATTTCAGTAGGACATTTACATATTTGTATGTGAATTCTTGTCTGGCACTGAATTTCCCCTAACCCTACTCACACCCCCACCCCGATGAAGATGCCAAGAATTGAGTAGAATGTTTATTTGTAGATCTGTCAGGGGAGACTACTTAATCCCCTAAAAGATGAATAACTCAGCCCAGGTGACTGATAAATCCTGATATAACAGGATTCAAACTCAGCTTGCTCACCTAGTCAAGATTTCCTTTTGGCATGCCACCACCTGAAAGGACAGACTTCATGAAGTGAAATCGTCAAAGGAGAAGGTCGCTATGGCAGAATGCCATGCCCAAGTCACTCTTTAAGGAACAAGCATTTTACCTTGAAGATACCATCCCCCTGCCCATTAAAACAGGGTTAGTTCAGATGACTTCTATTTAAAAATAGCTATGCTTAGCTTTAAGAAAAGACCACGAATACATCAATCCACTAAAGAGCAGCTCTGGAAACAGCCTACTGTCCCTAAATGAACGATGCTTAGTTTAACTTTCTAACAAATCTTATTTACAACCCAGAAGGTCCTGGGGTAATGCTGGAAACTCAAATGTATACACTTAAGGAATGCTGGGGCTCAAATCATACTCCCCCAAACCTTCTCCTTTAGCTTCAGCTTCTTCAATATGTAAGCTCTTAAAAAGCAATTCATGTGAGAAACTTAAAAGGTTGAGCAAAATGAGTGGGCAGGAGTCAAATATTAAATACAAGTTATGTTCCCCTGGTTACAAGGGAGCTAACTGTCAGTGTATATTCTTTTCTTCTGCCTTGAACACACAACGGGGCCAAAACATATCTTTAAAAATGATCAAAGCTCAAAGCACAACAACACACAGTTGCTACACTGTACATCTCGATTCCCAATGCTCTCTGTTCTACCAACACAACGCCTACAAACTGCAAAAAATAATCACGACCACAGCTACACTAGGTGATTACATAAAATTCCTCTCAAATCTAGAAAATTAACTGAGGCAGAAGAACTACACCAGAAGCTCTGCTCACCTTGCAGAAAACAGGTTTTCCCTTTCTCCTTCTCTTTGCATGTATTTACTTCACGGCCGTAGCCCAATGCAAGCATGGGCTATGCTCCCAGGAAACTGTTCAAGCAGAAAGTGATTTGCAACAATCCAATTCTCTCCCTCACTTTAAAATACAGTACACAGAGGAGACGCTTCTGCACGGCTCTTTCTGACATCCATTTCAAGCTGACAAAACTGTTTTAGAGATTGACTCCCAGACCTCAGAATGAGAAAGGTGAAGTTGATACTACCATAGAGCCAGTATACAAAAGTTCTCTTTGTATCTATAGAGTGCTTCAAAATTGCTCTCAGGACCCCTCCCAAACAGACCCGAACCCTGCTGTCCGCACAACAACCTTAGACATTGTTAGCGTCCCCATCAACTTTCAGTCCTGAAAGAAAACATGCATATATGCCCACTCTTGGATCAAGACCTGCACCCTGGAATCCCAAGCCTGTATTTACTTACATGCTTGCACAGAAATAGACAGGTTCAGAGGCACCTGTTCCTTCTCAATGGCAGAGAAAGCAGTTTAGAGTCCGTTGCTGCTGGAAAATGTGGAAGGCACGCATCCCCTCCTGTTCTCATCCCCAGGCAATGAAGTGAGAGAGAGAGAAAAAAAAGAAACCAATCCCAAACTGTTCTTGCCTGTCACATCCACAAGGATGTCCTAGCGCCACCAAGTTCTTTCTCTGCTGCCTGGAGAAGGTGCACCCCCTTCCACTAGATTCCTACCCCAAACTCTGAGCCTGCCTGCTCCAGAGAGGTACCAGGAGGTTACAGCAGATGTAGAAGGAACGGCAGACGCACCAAGTGACACATGTCTAGTGCTAGTCCCCAGTACTTGAGTGGCTTGTCTGTGGGAGACTGCTTAACACACCTGGAGAAACCCCCAAAGCAAAGCAGAAACTCCTTCAACTCCCTCGCCCGAAGAGAAATTATTTATTCCTTTCAAACTCCCCCCTATCATAATAGCGTATGCCAACTGCTAACAATGCTAGAGAGAAAAAAATCCCCTACAGGAGAGGCTGACAGGGTCACACAAAGAGCTGTGACAGTAATAGGCACCCTTAAATAGAGACAAGGCAATCAATTATGAACCATTTGCAGAAATTGTGGGGCTGTCAAAAGCCTTGGTTACAGCTGCGTTTCATCAGGCCAAGCTTCGTGCCATTTTCAATGGAAATTATTCCTTATTCTTAAGGCGAGAGTACTTGTTAGTAAAATACCCCACATGGCCCAGGTTCAACCAGAATCTAATCTGAAAAGAAGTTAATGACCCCTAAGAAGATCCAGGAAGCAGAGGCAGGTCTTCTCTATGGAGAACAACCACCTCCTGCAGGCCTGAGCAGCTGTCTGCTAGAGGGCAGTGTGCAGGCGCCCCTGGAAGAGTTGCTCCCCAGCACAGGCAAGAAATACACCACATTGCATGAGCAACTCCCAGTTCATGTCTGTGCAAACAGGAAGGAATCCTGGTCATAGACGGACTGGGGAGAGGAGGACTCAGTCGGGAAAGTGCATGCTCTGGAAGCTTGGGGTTCTGAGCTGAGAACCCATGCAAAAAACATACAAGGCCTTTGGGTATCTCTACCCACCCCAGGGGTGGTGGTGGCCAGACAGGCAAATCTCAGAGCTTGCTAGCTAGTCAGTCCATCCAGAGATCAGTGAAAGACTGTCTTAAAATATGGAAAATGTTAGAGAACACTTAAACCTAGCCCCAGTGTTCATCTCTGGCATACAAATACATATAATAATAATAATAATAATAATAATAATAATAATAATAATAATAATAACAGCAAGAACAATAAAAACAATCTGGTCTGTGTGGTGGTTTGAAAGAAAATGGTTCCCATAGGCCCATAGAGAGTGATACATAGGAGGTGTAGCCTTATTGGAGGTAGTGTCTGTCAACGTGGAGGCGGCTTTAAGGTCTCCTATGCTCAAGCTGCACCCCGTCTCCAGCGGGTCAAGACATAGAATTCTCATCTATCCTTCAGCACCACATCTGCCTGTATGCCACCATGCTCCTTGCCATGGTGATAATAGACCAAACCTCTGAAACTGTAAGCCTGTGCCGAATTCAATGTTTTCTCTACAAGAGTTGCCGTGGTTATAGTGCCTCCTCCTAACAACAAAGCCCTAAGACAGTCTGTAATCCCAACTATTAAGATCCCTAAATTTGACATTTTCCTGCCATTTTTACTATATCCATCACAATTATTACTTTTGGTGGTCACTAATCCACTGTTTCCAAGAAACAAAGAAGACGTGAGCAGACTGACTGCTGGGCATCACGCTATTCTTCAGAGCACTGCAGTCCTTTACTAGATGGAGTCGTGTTCAAACCTGTAAGTGACTACTTTTGACCTGGAAGAAATTGGAAGTACTTCATCTACTCACTCAGGCTGGGTGTTCCTCATCCAAAATGTTGCAAAATCCAGTATGCCAGCATGGCAGGAGAAGCAGTGTCCCAACCTCTGCCCTCTGGGGCAAGGCAGTGGCCACAACACAAGTGTAGTGTTAACACTGTACAATCTTACTTCTGCATTGTGCATATGAAACACAAATGGACATCATATCAACACACGGGTCTTTTCCCCAAGATATTTCTCAGATGGAATGCAGATATATCAAAATACTCAACCTGACCCTCTTCTGATATGTTCTGATAGTGGTATATTCTTTGTGTTTTAATAAATAAAGCTTGTTTGAAGGGCAATGGAAAGCAGCCACACTAGTCAACCATACAGGCCAGGTATTGGTTGCACACACCTTTAATCCCAGCAGCCATACTACTTAACCACAGACGGTGGTGGTGCACACCTTTAATTCCAGCACTAGAGAGGAATATAAGGCGGGGTGAGACAGGAACTCTCTCTTTCAGTCTGAAGACTTCTTAGAGGTCAGAGCTCTCTAATGGCTTGGCTGCTTTGGTTTTCTGATGTTCAGGTTGAACCCCAATATCTGTCTCTGGGTTTTTATTATACATGCTACAGTCTCTGCTCCATTTTTTTTTGGTATGCATATGAGTGTGTGTGTGTGTGTGTGTGTGTGTGTGTGCTTTTTCCCCTCACCATTTTTTATGTTGTTTTTAAGACAGGACCTCACTTTTCTTGCTCTGGCTATCCTGGAACTCATGATGCCGACTAGTTTCTGCTTCACCAGTTTTCCAGTTTTTTATAATGGAAAATAAAACTTGTATCATCCAAATTTCCCCTCAAACTTGAGCTTTCATTTCTCCACTTCTAATGGATGTACCATTGCTAACTTGTTTTTTGCTTAGCTATGACTCACACTGTCAGGGAATAGTTGGAAATGACCTTACTATGCTAATTCTTTTAACTTCTCACATCTCTTTCATTGAATCTTTTTTTAAAAAAAAATAAAAGATTAAAAAAAGTAAAAATTAAATTTTCTTATTAGGAACTCAAGCAAATTACCACTGAAAGAAAATCAGTATACTCAACAGGGTTGAGTGATCTTCCTCCAAGCGCTGCACTGTGCCTGTGGCCCGAGGCACCCTCACTGCCAACACAGAGCCAGTTCCATGAGTCCTTCGAGGAATGTGGCTTCAAGAAAATTAAGGCATAGCAAACAGGACTTGTCAAGAGGATATTCTGTGATCCTGTTCCATGCACAGAAAAGACAGCTATAATACTGAGCTTCCTAAAAAGGTCCAACAGAGAGAAAATGGAACTGTAGCATCTTCAAAGGAAAAAAAACAAAACTGTGTCCTGGAATAAGACTGGAAATCCAGAACCACAGAAGAACTACAGAAGCAGGAAGAGACCTCAGGAGCCTGATGGGAGCAGGGCTGGGCTGGAAAGACGGGGGAGGGGCTGAGCATACAGCAACCTGAGGCTAGTGGGCTCTCACCTAATCCACCTCCTCAGTGGATGACAATCTGAAGGCTATGCTACGTGCCACTTACCAAGGGTCCAGGCCCTCAGTGTCAGTCAAGTTCAAATGACATGTGATTCTACAAGAACTAGCATTTTAGAGACTGCCATTGCCAAATATCCTCTATTTCTGTTTTATATTCAAGTAAAAAAAAAAAGATTATAAATTTGAATTATAATCTCAAATTCTAGACTGAAGGGGTAAGACCATGAACAACTGAAAAATGTAAGAATGGAAAGGAAGACAGAAAATGCCACTGAGTACATGGGTGAACTGAGCTCTGGTCCATGACTGCTAAGCAGGCAAAAGGCGCCATGCTGCAGGCAATGTTTGCACCTCCTGTCACAAAGCCAAACATAGAAGAGCCATGATCTATCAACTTACTCCCAGCCACATACCCCAAAACCTCAAGATAAGGATTTCAGTGGATTCATGGACGCCAATTAACCATTGCAGTCTCACTCACAAGGGACTAATGTGTCAACCAATGGATGGATGGTAAATAGAATGACGTGTCTACTTGCAATGGGATATTACTTGACTTTAAAAAAAAGAGTTAATAAGAAGCCTGAGCTAATGGGCCAATCAGTTATAAACAAACAAACAAACAAACAAACAAGTCCAAGATTCTTCAAATACACAAACGGGAGGAATATTTACTACAGAAGATTTGTCTGTTGTCCTTGTTCACTATTATTTGTCTTACCACCATCATTACCTATGCTCCCAAATCCAATTTTATGTTTAGTATTTCAGAACCTAATAAATCATTAAAAATCAAAAATTAAAAAAAAAAGGGAATGAAAATCTGATACATTTTATCACACAGGTAAACAAAGAAAGCATCCTGCTAAGTGAAAAAAGACCAGGCAGGACAAAACACAGGGTGAGACCTGTGTTCTGCCGTTGTCTATTTTTTGTGGACTTCTTTTTTTTTTTTTTTTAAAGAAAGGTTATCATATTACTCTCGAACTTGCTATATAGCTGAGAACAACTTTGCACTCCTGGTCCTCCTGTGTTCACCTCCCAAGTGCTAGGATTAAGGCATGCACTGCCATGCTGAGTGAGGTTCATATCATTTTGCTTTTATAGCAGGACAGAGAATTGGCAACTGAGAAGAAAGTTCAGGTGAGACCATGTAGTGGGAGCAGATGGAAAGTGACCCTTAACAGGGACAGAGTTGAAAAAGTTCTGGAGGCAAAGGGTGGTGACAGTGGAGGGTACCCTAATCACGTGCCATACCACTGAAGTGCACACATGAGCATGGTTAAAAAGGCAAACTATGTGAGATATATAGATATAGATACAGATAGATATATACACATGCATGTATATGCATATGTATTTTATGTTTGTGAGTATTTTGCTTGTATGTATGTCTATGTAACATGAGAGTGCCTGGTACCCACATATGGTTGAAAGAGGGTGTTGGGTCCCCTGGAACTGAAATTAAAGATAGTATTTTGCCATGTGGGTGATAGGAACTGAACCCAGGTCCTCTAAAAGAACAGTTAATGCTCTTAATTGCTTGAACATCTCTCCAGGCCCTTGTTGTGTAAATTTTACTACAACCAAACATTAGAAAAACAACAGTACAAAAACATAATAATTTAGCTTTGGTTTAAAAAAAAAAGTTAGGAATAGGGATAGTAACTGACCATGACTTTCCTGATACCCAAGGTTAGGACTTCTGCCTTAGATTTCTAAGCAGACTTCCTGAGGTAGGAATGACCCTGTTTTCCTTGCTCTTTAATGGCATGCAAGAAGCCAGGCTTAAAGTAAACGGGCACTGTAAGTCCTCACTTCAAAGGAATAAATAGGGCTGGAGGATGGCTCAATGGATAAAATGCAATCCCCAGAAACCACATAAAAGCCAATGGGGGCAGGGCACGTCTGTAACCCCAACATTGGGGAAGAGAAAAGAGGAGGGTCCCTGGGGCTCACTAGCTAGCCTATCTAGAATGCAACAGGTTCAGTGTGACTCTATCTCAGAAAATAAGGACAGTGATAGAGAAAGACACTCAACATCAACCTCTGGCCTCCACACACATATGAGCATGCATGGACAAGTAAACTCATACATGGACATACATCACACACACACACACACACATATGAGCATGCATGGGCAAGTAAACTCATACATGGACACACATCACACACATACGCACACACACACAACACACATATATGAGCATGCATGGGCAAGTAAACTCATATGGACACACATCACACACACATGCACACACACACATATGAGCATGCACAGGCAACTGTACTCATACATGGGCATATGTCGCATACACACATACTCATGCACACATATATGAACATGACTGGACTATTTAGGATGTCCTTCTATATATGTGTTGCTTTTATTTTATTTATTTATTGGTTGATTAATAAAGCTGTTTTAACCAATGACTTAGCAGAGTAAAGCCAGGAGGGAAATCTGAATAGAGATATATAAAGAGAGTAGGCAGAGTCAAGTGTGGAGTCCCAAAAATGTGAGTCTATTTCCATGTTAACCAAAGGTCAGAGAGCTGGAACTTTCCTCTAGTTCCTTCAAGGCTATTGTGCTTCCACCTCAAACAAAGGTCTCACCTAGATGTAGACCAAAGAGTTCTGCTCTCTCAAGGTTATTATCAACAGGTGTGGCTAATAGCCAAACTTTGTATTCCAGGCACAGAGAAGTAGTTATGTTCCTACCTCAAGAGTCTAAGGATCCAACTAAAGGTCTAGTTCCTTTATGGAGATAATGTTGGATTCCACCCAGGGAGTGATTTGCCTGCAGAATGTTTTGGTCTAGGGTGTGAGTGTGACTTGCTTTGTTCTAGCAACAGAATGTTTAACTGTGGTTGTAGCCCATGACCTTCAAATGGCATGTTCATTTCCTTCTATCATGTTAATGTAAGTTTTTGTCTTACTCCTGCCTTTTAGGGTCAGGGGTATTTTAAGCAGTTGGAAATTAAACACAGGCGAATTTCAGTACTCACTGGAATTCCCTCCCAATACCATCCTATGTGTTTCTCCATTTTATTATTTTCATTCACGTCTTCATATTCTTTACTATATTTCTAAATCTCCATGCCTCTTCCCTGGCAAGTACTTTTGTCGAGGCTGGCCCCCAACAATCAAGGAGACACCATGTAGCTGTCAAAGGAAAAGGATGCCAGAACCTTACCAACCTTACTAGTAGGCCATAGTCTCGTGGTGATACATAAATTAATAGAAATGGGTTAATTTAAGATGTAAGAGTTAGCTAATAAGAAGCCTAAGCCATTAGCTAATAAGAAGCCTAAGTCATCGGGTCTGGGCAGCCAGGAACAAAAGAGCAGTCTCTGATTACATAATGATACCCAATGTGGGGCAAAACTACATCCACATAAAACCTGAGAGAGCTTGGGAAGTAATTCTAGACACAAAAGAACAGAGTTAATCATGGCTTCTTGGTAGCAGCATCTTCTTGGGTGGACTCTGTTTGCTAGAGGCAAGCAAAGATGCAGATCCTTTAAAAGAAGACTTCCTGACACAGCATTAGCAGCAAAAACTGTTCAGCTTCTTTGAAAGACAGCTTCCTGCTTGCAGCACAAATAGCTCTTGTTCTTTTAGGAGGTCCTGCACTTAAATGGTGTCACTAGTTGCTTAATGTGACATAGACCTGCTGCATTCCAGGAATTGGGATGGTAAGCATGGCTCACAGAGGTGATAAATGTGCCTCTGCCATGTTGGGTGGAGCAGAGCCAACAGGTAGGGCTGAAGAGTTGGTCCTAGCCACACCCACCTAGCATTTAAAAAAAATGCACTCCTGGTCAGAAAATGATTACAGATATGCAATAAAGACAGATTCACACATAAAAGACCTCTAAACGAGTCACAGTGTGTTTTTTAAAAAAAAATGTATATAGACTTGGGAGAAAGAAGAAAATGAGTACAAACAGTTATAAAAAGAAATAGTTTTAAAAAATAAAACTCTTTAAAGAGACAGTAAAAGTAATATAAAAGAGATTAAAGAAAAATAACTCACATAAAGATGGAATATATAGAGAGAGTCTGGATTTTATATATTATTGTGTTTTTTTTTGAATTTTTTGATTGCAGAGAGACATTCGAATCTGGGAGCTGCTAAGTTAAATCAACGTGAAAGTATCTTGATTTCAAATTTTGAGTCTAAGTATATGTTACTTTGGAAATATTTCCATAGAAGATGAGAACCTATGGATTCCTTCCAGGCTAATGTGGTTTGATGGAACAAGGCTCCCTACGAGGTCTCCATGAACCCAAAAGAATACTTTGCCCAAAAAACAGTAAGAAGCAGTTTGGAGAAAACTATACCCAAATTCCCAAACTGATTGTTTATAAATGTTTGTTTTCGTTAAAGAAGATATGATATAAAGATGAATAATTTATAGTGGTATGGATCTTGGTCTATTAATATAAATTTAAAGCCAGTTTTGTTATGTGTATATTTTAGTCTTGTTTAAGGTACTGTGTTTGTGAAGCTCATTTAAAATGTAATGTATAGTTAAGAAATAGAGATTAATAATCATCTGTAATAATCAAACTTTTAATTATGTTAATTAGGCCTTCTAGATATACAGAGATATATTTCAGTTAAATATGTACTCTTTAGTACTTCAAAAGCTGACAGAATATGACATTTAAAAGGTTTTAAGAACTTAGACTTTTCTCAACAGTGAGACATGTCTGTTTCTGGCAGCACAGATTACTTCAGAGAGGTTGATGGGCACTGAAAAAACTCCTTATGGAATTTGCCTTCAATATGACAAGGCTAACCATTTGGGCAAGAAACTGCTCTTGCCTGGACTTCTTGATGTTTTGCTGTATGAACTGGACATGCAGGACCCACAGAAAAAAAGACTACTGAATTTGTCAAAAGAGGTGAGACAGTCCTTCGGGGTTCCTGCTTTATGAAAGAGTCTGCCAGACATTCTGCAGGACACAGAGAAAGTGACTGACAAACTGCCAATATAGGTGGAGCTATCTTTCAAATTTCTTGCTTTATGGAAAGATCTGTGAGATACTATGGGCCTGTGGGCTGAAGATTGATGCCCCAATGTTATAGAAGAACTTTGGGTGACTGTCCAGGCAGTGAGATGTCTCTGTCGATTCTAGAGTTTGGAAATTGCTTACAATGTACTTCCTGTTTATGTAGGTAATATTATATCCTTCTGGCATCTTTAATGGAATTGAAGACAAATAGTTATAGTTTTTCTTAGTTACGATAAAAGATAAATTAGATGTCAAACTTTACAGTCTCAAAGAAATACTGTAACTATAATTCTTGCTTGATAATTGTTTTGTATATTTAATTCTACTATGTTAAAGTTAAGGGCTGGAGAGATGGATCAGAGGTTAAGAGCATTGCCTGCTCTTCCAAAGGTCCTGAGTTCAATTCCCGGCAACCAAATGGTGGCTCACAACCATCTGTAATGGGGTCTGGTGCCCTCTTCTGGCCTGCAGGGATATGTGCAGGCAGAACACTGTATACATAATAAATAAATAAATATTAAAGTTAAAACCTTCCTTTTAGACAGAAAAAGGGAAATGATGTGGGATGTCTTTCTGTATATGTGTTGCTTTTATTGGTTGATTAATAAAGCTGTTTTGGCCAATGGACTAGCAGAGTAAAACCAGGTGGAAAATCCAAGCAGAGATATATAAAGTAGGCAGAATCAAGGAGATGCCACATAGCTGCCAAAGGAGAAGGGTATTGGAACGTTACCAACCTTACCAGTAGGCCACAGCCTCATGGCAATACATAAATTAATAGAAATGGGTTAATTTGAAATGTAAGAGTTAGTTAATAAGAAACATAAGCCATTGGCTAAACAGTGTTGAAATTAATATAATTTTTGTGATATTATTCAGGTCTAGGCATATGGGACAAAAAAAGAGCAGTCTCTGCCTACATAAGGGCAAGTGTACACATACATGAACATTCATCATACACACGCACACACACATGATCATGCGTGGGCAAGTGTACTCATACAGAGACATACACCACACTCACACTCACATACATTCACACACACACATGAACATGCATGGGCAAGTGTACTCATACATGGGCACATATCACACACAAACACACAAATAAATTTTCATTTTGGTTTTTCGAGACAGGGTTTCTCTGTAGCTTTGGAGCTGGAACTAGGTCTTGTAGATCAGACTGGCCTCGAACTCACAGAGATCCACCTGCCTTTGCCTCCCGAGTGCTGGATTAAAGACGTGTGCCACCACACCCAGCACAAATAACTTTTCTAAAAGAAGGAACAAACAGGTGTGGGTGTGGTGATATTTACCCGTAATCCCAGTGCTCAGAACTGGAGCTAAATGAATCACTGTGAGCTTGACACCTGCCTGAGCTACACAGTTAGCTCTAGACCAGTTCAAACTAGCTCAAAAACCAAAGCAAAATGAAACAAACAAACAAAAAATACGTAGACCAAACCAGCAACAACAAATCAAAAAGTACGTACACACACTTATATAGGGATTTCAGTATTTAGGACAAAAGGGTTTGCATCAGCTAGTGGACCCAGGAATAGGAAAATCCATCTTCTATATCCCCAACCTCAGGCACTGGTAGGAATTAGCGCTTGCCTGCCTGGCCCTTGGCATGTGACCTGGGCCGACATCTTACCCGAAATGTCTGCTCCGTCTTCTCCCTGTGGGACACCTGATCCAGGGTGCCATCTGTCTGACTCCTTTTCAGGCCTGTTGTGATATCAGGGACATTGCTGAAATCTGCAGGGGAAGACAACAAGGACAAAAGACACAAAGGTGTGGTCATTCCCAGTGAGCAGTAATGGTTGCCATAAGAGTTGACCCTAAGAAAAATAGAGATGAGAAGGAAATAACCGTCCTTAAAGATGCCAGTGTGCCTGTCCTACGCACACAGCCGGTGCCTGTAGGGGCAGATCTGGGCCCTTGCTGACTGACAGCAGCATTTTCAGGGGCTTCTGGAGAAAGAGAAGAGCATAATAATGGCTTCCCTGCCTTGTCACCTCTCCTGTTGTGGCACAAACCGCTGCACTAGGCTCTCAGCTCCAATAATGCCTTTGGACCAGAAACCTAACAGCAATGACCTTTGTTGGTAGCTCCCTATCTTTGGCTAGGAGAGAACAAAATTGCCAGGGATATCTTGGAAAACAAATGACGTAATACCACAGACACCACTGGCAAGTCACAACTTGTTCACTTGCGAGTGTGATTCCATTTCTGGCACCAACTGCAGCTTCATCCTGAGAGCAAACCCTTGTCAACCTCCTTGTATTGGTGGTGAGTCTTAAAGCCTACACTTATTATATATACACGCCAGCTTCAACAATTCTCTCCACTCAATTTCAAGTTAATGCAATTCCAGAGAGATGGAAAGACCTGCCTCTACACAAAAACGGCACAGGTTTTCCTTCCAATTCTGGTATTTGATAGACTCCCCCCTCCCCCCAGCTAGGAAAAACCAGATGGTTTCAGATCCCAGGCAGCTACAAGTAGTTAGACCATCTGAGTAAGTCGAGCTCCAAAATAAACTAAGTGACAATGGGACTGTCGGGCAGGATTGGGACAGAGAGCCACCGTAAGACCTGGAGATGCTCAGCCTTGACTGGTGCAGATACAAGGACTCAAGTCACACTGAAGACATCGTAGGGGTCTCCAGAATGCATCCCAGTCTTCTACAGAAATCTACAGTTCCACATTCTCTTTCTTCTTGCCTCTTCCAGCATCCCCTCCTACCCTGCATGGACACCAAGTCACACTCCAAACAGTTGTCACTATAAAATTAAGCAAGCCAGGTGAGATGGTGCCCATCACAAAGGCAGGAACAGGCCCTGGGGAAGCTCTGATTAGCGATGAAGGCAAATGTGTCTGGGACTGCCTCTCCCAGGCCCCTATCACTACATGAAGCAACCCCTCACTAGCAGGTCCACTACATGATAAAAGGAACACTGGGCAAGAATGTTCAACCTCGGTTCCTCCACTATGGTCACCTTACTCTGTTGTGTTCTCCCCTTTGGACAAGGGAGACCAACTTTATCATGAATACAGGAAAAATCTCCCTATTCCCATGGACACAACAACACAACAGTGCATTGCTCATCCATCCGTCCGTCCGTCTGTCCGTCCGTCCGTCCGTCCGTCCGTCCATCCATCCATCCATCCATCCATCATCCAATGTGTGCTTTTTGTGCACCGGCTATTCCCCATGAGACTATAAGAAGTGCTAGAAATGCAAAGATATGGAAGACAGGCTCGGGTCTGCTAATGGGAGGGTATAAGCGATGAGTGACATTGGGGAAAAGATGGAGCTTAAAAAGAACACACAGGGCTGAGAGGGACTAGAGAAAAACTCAATCTCCCTGCACATTAAAGGGTTTCATAAAAAGGAAATGCTTGACAGAGACTATAAATCTGAGGGATGCTTATTTGTCTTAAATATATAGGCAATAAGGCAGGGTAGGCAACAAGGGAATTCCATGAGTGGGAAGCAGCTAAGAACAGCCAAGCTGAAGTCAATCAGGGACTATGACGCGTGTGTATACAGAAAACAGTGCCTGAGATACAGGAATGGGAGGAGAGAAAGGCCTGGGCAGCAAAATAAATCAGAAGTAGATGAGGTAGAGGGATACAGATGTTTACAAAATTGGGTAAGAGCAAACTTTAAAAATTTCAATAAAATGGGCAGAGAAATGACAGCATTTGAGGAGGTGGACCCCACACAGCCCTTACTTCTATAAAGTGTGGCAAGATACAGAACGCAAACTCATCCGAAGAGACGCTAGGTTTAGTGTCTTCCGTGGTTCAGCTGATGGGAAACCCTAAAGAGGGCAAGGCATGGAAATTTCAAGCCTACTTTTGGCAAAACTAAGATACAACTGGATCTTCCAGCAGGAGATGGTCAGCGGTCAGGCCAAAAAGGTCTTCACAGATGTAGACCTGGATGTCACTGGGATACACCTAGTAACTAGTACATGACACCGCCCACATACATGACACCTCCCACAGAAAGTATAAAGATCCTCTTGAAAGGACCAAGGATTTCAGAGGGCTGCAGCTCGGTTGGTAGAATACATAAAAAGCATGCACAAGGCCCTGAGTTCAATCCTAGGAACCATATAAACCTGTAATCCCAGCAGCAAGGAGTTAAAGGCAGGAGGATCAGAAGTTCAAGGTCATCCTTGAACATAGTAAGTTCAAGGGACTGTCTCAAAAACAAAACAAAAAGACAAAAGAAAGGCTATGTCTCTGGAAACACCAATGCAAAAGATGTAGGAGAAATAGAGGCAAAAAAGTCAGAGAAACATGAAGAAAAATAGAGTAACATCACAGAAGCCCCACAACGGGCAAGTACATCGCCTAGGTAACAGAATCAGATTAGCATTCTGCTGCCTTCACCCTGTAAACAGCAGGCTCCATCAAGCACAGGAAATATGACACAAAGGTCGTACATGTTTTTATTCACATTGGAGATTGCGGCAGCAGCCCTCTCACACCTGGCAGGTGCTGCACGCTGGGGACAGAAACAAGCCTCAGTCTCCCGTCCCAGGTTCAGACCACACCAGGGCGGGCAGAGGAGCCCTGGAGCCTGAGGGGCCAGATGGATGCAAGTGAAAATAACATGGGAGGTGTGGGAGTGGGTGCCGAGCTAATTCTGAGTCACCCATTGAATATATTCACAAAACTTTGGAACTTATGGGAGACTCTCCTAGCCACCATGGGTCTCATAGGCTCATTGACTTCCTGAGACCATGCCACAGGTAAGGAAGAGAAAGGTGTGGCTTGTACCCAGGGACTGAACATGGATATACATCCTGTTAGGACCCTGTCCACTACAAGGAGCCCCTCCACCACCTTCATCTCCTTAACCGCAGAGAGCTTGTAGGTACTTCTGATGCTTTCTGTGAACGCAAGCCTGGGCAGGCTAGCCCATAGAAACCAACTTCATTGCACCATCCCCTGGGACCCAGAGAAGGGTGCTCTAGACATCCCCGAGAGCTGCCTCACCATCCAGATGTCACGAGGCACAGTGTATCTGAACACATGGAATCCCCAGGATGTCAATCATGAGCTAGCATTGTCCTGGAGATTGGCAAGACTCTTGGAGAACCAAGCTTGACACGGTTGATGGCTGACAACCTGCCTTAAAGAGTCTAAAACTTCACCAGTGACCTATGTGGCAGCTAGTATCGGTCATCACTTTGACAGATACCTAGGAGACGAACCTGTGGGCATGTCTCAGGGGGTTTCTAGATTAGGTTAATTGAGCAGGATGCCACACCCTGACTGCTGGTGGCACCATTCAATAGGCTGGGCAGAACAACGAGACAGCAAGCGGAGGACCAGCACTCGTCTCTCTCTGCTTCCTGACTGCAGAAGCAGTTAAGCAGATGCCCCGGGCTCTCACTGGCTGCTGACTTCCCACCTCGATGGGCAGTAGCTTCAGATTTCCCTAGGTTCCCTTTCTAAGGAGTCTTGCCACAGCAACAACTGGGGTAGTAACCTGTGCAACCCACACGGAGTGTGCCCTGTGTGCTGTTTCTAGAGGAGAAAGGGGGGGAAGTGCATTCTGGAAGAATAGAAAACCAGCAATAAAAAAACAGTGTAGGCTGGCCAAATCTGAGCGCTTGTGTACACAGCTGCTTAAGTATGCTGGGTACTGAATGCCTATCCAACCGCCGCACCCACATGCTGCCCACATCCTAGCAAGAGCAGCTAAAGTCAGGACATACATCCTAATTCTAGGTTTTACCTGACTGGGCCTTCTCATGCTGGAGGGGGTCCTGTAGGGTCACACTAAGTGTATGCTCCCGCCCACACTGCACCCAGTGCTGTCCAGGACCCATGACGGCAGTAATGAAAAACAGCCAAATTGTAAACCCATCAACAGAGCTACTTCCGCATGTGTTAAATTTATGCCCTTGTCTGTCTTGTGTGCCTAGTGGAAATCAAGTCTGGGGTGAGGGATTGCAAATTGAAAAGCCTAGCATTTAACATGGCCAGCAAGAGCTTCTATTTGGCAGGTGAGGGAACCGAGATGCAAAGAGCTACCTGAGCATCTACTCCTCCACATGCAATTTAGAGAGCCCAGCATTCAGATGGGTGCCAGGCACCGAGCAGTTACCAGGCACTGTGTCAGGAGCCAGCCGTGCTGACTTCATACTCAACTGCCTTTCCTCCTTGAATCAGAGGTATTTTCTAGAGGTGGACGACATGCCAGCCAGTCTGTCATGGAAAGTTATTGCCTCTCTACTATACCATATGCCCGCCAGTTCTTGACAGACAAGCAGGGAAAACACAAGTCTTTAGGTAGGCGACACCTAGTAATTCAAAGTCTTCCTTTGCTATGTGTCAGCACATGCCCCATTAGTGCCACTGGCAGCCTCAAATCCTTCTCAGTAAAGGGCAAAACCTGCGCTAGAATAGCATCTTGGGTACCAGTATAAAAATAGAAACGCCAGGAAATGCTGGAGTGAAGATGGGTCCCATTCACGTACGTGGTGGTTTTAATCTAAAGATTACAATTTTATCGCTTCCAAATCTGAGCTAGCACATTTAATATGCAAGACAGCATCAGTTAATGTGCAAGAAAGTAGGTTTCTCTGTTTACTTCCTGTCCTGTAAGAAGCAGTACCTCGTGTGAACCCTGATAGGAACAAGGAGGATTCTCTGAAACAGGGGAATAGGGGAACTCAAAGGGGACTTGTGGGCAGTGCCATCCCCATGGCATCCACCCTGCAGCTTAGTCCTAAGGAAGCCTCATTTGAGGAGTCAGCTGTGTTTGTTTTATATAGCTGGTATGTCCTATAGTCCCGGGTAGCAAAGGAAGAGGGCTTACATTCTTTCCAGCCCCTGGAAAGCTCCCAAGTGGCAGCTGACAAAGGTTAACGCCAGGCTGCTTGTGTCCTCAAGGACAGGAAGGAATGTAGGTTCTGGTTTGAAGTTGTCGGGTGAAACCTGTCTAGGACAAGACAGCTGAGTCTAGCGAGGGCAGCGAGCTAAGACCCACCCAATCCAAAAGTCTAAGAACGGTCCCTGGGTACTCAGGAGCAGCAACTACAAATGAAACTCAAGGAAAGACCCCAGATGGCATCCAGCACCGTGCTTCAAACAAACAACAACAAATGTAACCTGTAGGACAGTAATTTCCTTGCATTCTTGAGGAATTAATGATGGAAGTTGCTACAGTGTGAATGTGTAACCCAGAAGCCATGTTTGGGAAAGGACTGCCACTGACGATGCCAGGAGACAGGACCTGATGAGGTCCTCGGGATATGACATCAGTGCACCAGAAAATGACTCAGGGGTGTACACACTCTTCTGCCTCCTGCCACAGGGGGATGCAGAGGTCAAGGCCACGGGGTGGTCAAAGGCCCAACCTACTAATGTCCTTAGACTTGACCTTGGGTTTGAGCTTCCAGAACTCTTAAGTCGGTGTTTCTGCTAGAGATAACCCAGACTCCGGAATCACAGCCAGCGATACAAATCCCCCATATGGATGAGGGAAGCAGTCACAGCTTTGGACAGGCTCTGCTTCAATGTGGGGATGAGTCATCCTCAGTCGGAAGGGCAGGCAGGACAACTTCCGTTTAGTCCTGGAGACTCCACCACTGAACAACTCCCTTTCCAAGTATATTATAGTATACTGACTGCAATGCTGTCAGGTCCAAAGACCCTCTTTTGATCATGCATTTTCCCTATCCTGAAATAAAACTATATTATTAACTACCTCTACAATTCATAAAAGGCAAAGTAGACTGCCCACATATGCCACAAGGTAAAAAGAGTAAGTCAATCTGTAGCTTTTCAAGCTGTGATCCAATCTGTAAATGGCAGACCCAAGAACTCTGAAGGCCATTTTGTAGGCCACTCACGCCTGGCACTGCAGCGACACAGGGACCTGTGCCGGTATTTTATCACAGACAACTGCCAAGGTGTGATGGGATTGGAGGGGGGGTGCCAGAGTGATGTAACTCCTATAAGGCAGAACCTCTTGGCAATGTTCTCAACGAAACAAGCGGACGTCATGTTTCCCTTTGGTTACCGTATGCTGCGTGCTGTGGAGAGGCCAAGGCCCCTGCGGCCTCCAAGAGGTGGTTTACATTTACTTAGAAACAGCGCTAATCCTTGGCTCAGTTCCTTTGTGTTTTCTCCTCTGCCTCTTGATCTAGATCCATCTAGGAGACAGATCTCTCTGGGCGTGTTTCTAGGAAGTTTCTAGATTAATCTAGTCATGGTGGGAAGACTTACTGTAAATGCAGTTAGTACCACCCCATGGGTCAAGACCCTAGACTGTTTAAAAAGGAGAGAGGCAGCAAGCACCAGCATCCCTCTCTCCCTGCTTCCCAACTGTGGATGCAACAGGATCACCATGCTCCAACCACCGTATCCTCATGGTCACGATCAACTACAAGCCAATGCATACCCTTCCTTAAACTGCTTTTTTTTAGATATTTTGACATAAGAACAAGAAAACTAATACAATGAAAATCCCAAAAGCATCCTGCAACATGTGAGATTAATTTGAGTCCTGTGAGAGGTCCATCAGCCAGTGATCTACTGGCATTGACAGTTTGTGTGAACTCTGGTCTCAATCTGCATTGTAACCAGAGAAATCTTATCTCATTCAGTTCCTCTTTGTGCATCTTTTGCTTTTTTCTTCCTCAACTACAAATGCAATTTGAAGAGAAGATCAATATTTGAGTAAGTCAAAGCTGCCGGCTAACCAACAGCTCTTTATACATACAAAATTGAGAGTCCTCCAAGCCAGCCCAGCTATCCCACAGTTCCCTGATAACCTGGTGTATGAAAAGGTAGAACGGAGAACACACCAAATGTGGAGTCCATTTGCAAAGAATGCTGGGAAGCTCCTCCATTTTAGTTGGAAGTCTATGAGTTTTATATAACCGTGGCTATTTTTAACTAATTTAGATTCCCTGAGTTTTATTCAAGTTTTACTTTAAAGCGCAGTGCCTATGACACCTTTCATTAAAGACATTTACTGTGCTCTGCCGTCCAGGCAAATATTACTCACCAATTGTCCAAGTAACAGAATGGCAATAAGATACTTAAATGAAATAATAAACACACGTTTCAGAGGCTGAGAAAAATAATGGAACTGACCCCGTTCAGTGTTAAGGAAGTCCTGACCTGACTGCCCAACCAAAAAACCATCATTTAATCCCACATGTTATTATTACATAAAAACTCAATCTACTTATCTGACTGTGATTTAAGAGTCTGTGTGTGTGTGTATCTGTCTCTCTGCCTGTCCATTGGTCTGTGTGTCTGTCTATGTGCATGTGTTTTGTGTGTGTGTCTGTCTCTCTGCCTGTCCATGGGTCTGTGTGTCTGTCTATGTGCATGTGTGTGTATGTTGTATGTATCTGTCTCTCTGCCTGTCCATGTGTCTATGTGTCTGTCTATGTGCATGTGTGTGTGTGTTGTGTGTATCTGTCTCTCTGCCTGTCCATGTGTCTGTGTGTCTATGTGCATGTGTGTGTGTGTATGTTGTGTGTGTATCTGTCTCTCTGCCTGTCCATGGGTCTGTGTGTCTATGTGCATGTGTGTGTGTTGTGTGTGTGTATCTGTCTCTCTGCCTGTCAATGTGTCTGTGTGTCTGTCTATGTGCATGTGTGTGTGTGTGTGTATTTCTATGTGTGTGCAGGTGTTTGTGCAGGGGAAGGTACACACATGTGTGAAGGCCAGAGGTTAACTTCAGGTATCATTCCACAGGTCAACATTTGTAAACAACAACAAAGTTTGTTATGAAGAATGATTCTCTCACTAGCCTAGAATTTCCCAAGTAGGCCAGCCTGGTTGACCAGCTAACCCCAAGAATTGGCCTGCCTCTGCCTCCCCAACACAGGAATTGCAAGCACACACCACAGTGGCTAGTTTTTTGGGGGGGTTATTGTTGTTAGCGGTGATGGTCGTGGTGGTGGATTTTTGTTTTGTTTATTTTACATAGGTCCTGGAGGTCAAGCTCAGGTCATTATGCTTGCATGGTAAGCCTTTCACCAAGTGAGCCATCTGCCAGTCCCTCCATTTCAAAACTTATTATTATTCTGTGTGGAGGACATTCCAAACAGTCGTTTGAATGTCACCGTGAAGCTTGCGGAGAAATCGATTCTACCACTGCATACATATCCTGCCAGAAAAATGTAAACTGCATAAATCTCCCAAGTCCACTTAACCTAAGGTCACAATTCAACAGACAACACTATCGACAACACAGCAAGCACTGGTGTTGGACAAAAGCAAAATGCAGGCAGTAAAACTTGTTAATAGCAGGCTGCCAGGATCTGACCCAACTCCTGGTGACAAATCTCCTTGAGTCACAGAGAAGAAGCAAGGCCAACGTTTGCAGGGTAGCAATGGGCAGCTGGCTACTGCCATGCTTCGGGTAACACCCGGCCTCCTCAGAAGGACGAGAGAGCTGAGGAGGCTGCTTTCCCTCGGATGCCACCTTGTTCTCCAGGTGTGCGAAGACAGTGACTTGGGAGCTCTGGTGAGGGAAACGAAGGGAGTGGGGAATACAGGGAGTACTCCCAAAGTACCCTTGGTCCCACCAGACAGTCACACTGTCTGGGATACAACCAAGTGACAGCTGATTCCATTCAGGGCATGTGACAGACGGACAACACTATATCCCAGTCTCGGAAACTCATTCTCCCTTCCCTCTTATCTCCCCCCCATCTCTCACCTGGGGTTTCACATAGCCAGAGCCCGTGGTTACAGACGTGAAGCTAGGCACTGCTGAAGAAGGGTCTTATGCACGGTAGGCAAGCACCCCGCCAGCTGAGCTGTATTCTCAGCCCAAAAGATTCTCGGTAAAATGGATTTTAAGTCCAAAACTCTCAACTAGTTATTTGTAAAGATCCCGGGAAAGAAACCTAGTCAAAAAAAAATCTGTAGGAGGAGGATTGATGCTGCAGGGAGAGGGGACAAGGCATGGCCATTCCAGCAAGAGCAACTATTTATTCTGCTGCATAAACCAGGGTAAAATAAATGGATTATTATTCTGCTGTGAGAGGAGAAGCTGATTCATGCTATAATATCAGTAGACCTAGAAAACACGGTACAAGGGAGGAGAGGGCAAAACAGACAGTTTCTAGGCAAGAACTGGCCTGGCAGGCTACTGAAGAGAACAGATATGACGAGCTACACATGGAGCGACTCTATTCACATGACATGGCTTCCCGGGATGGAAGGGGTTGTGGTCATACAGTTTCATGAAGACACCAGAAAGAAATCAAAAGTAAACCATTCGGTGTGTGTGACATCATGCTTTTCAAAGGGGGGTCACGAATCAACGCAGATGATACAGGAGACAAGCTAGGATTCATGGTGCATCTCCTGCAAGGGAACACTAAGAACAAGGCACAGGAAATGTGGCCACATTGTTATAGGGTTAGTGAGGGTCACTGTTGTTAGCATCCTGGCACACCTGGCTCTGCCCCCTGGGGACCTAGCAGAGTGGTCACCCCTGTGTCATGGCTACATGCAAGGCAGGCTGTCTCTTTAACAGATGAAACTCCGCCTACTTCTTTCTTTTTTCTCTTCTTCTTTTTCTTTGCATCTCTGTCTCTGTCTTTCCCTCCTTCCTTCCTTCCCTCCCTCCCTTCTTCCCTCTCTCCCTCCCTCTCTTCCTCCCTCTTTCCTTCTTTTCCCTCCTCTCTCTTGCTCCTCTCTCTCTCCTCTCTCTCTCTCTCTCTCTCTCTCTCTCTCTCTCTCTCTCTCTCTCTCTCTCTCCCTTCCCTTCCCCCAGTAAAACTTCCCAAGTTCTGTAAGTTCTGTCTACATGGCATGAGCTCTCCCTGGCCAAGGTCTCTTGTGCACAGAATCATAACAACTATGAACCATCAAAATGGCACAAGAAAGGATATTTTGGAGCCATCACTGTAAACAATGGGATCTCCAACAATTCACCGCCAAGAAGAGAAATCCCAATCACCACCAGGCAGGTGGTTACTGACTGTCATTGCTAGCTAAGACAGCAAGAGCCACCACCACCCGTCCCACCCACTGCATCTGCCATACAACCAGGTGGATTACAACTAGGCTTTACATGACATTTTCCATAAAGGAAAAGTTGTGAAAAAGCAGACAATTCCCACATGGATGGACAAACAGCGCCATGGTGTCCTCTGGGACTGACTATGACCTTGTCCAAGTTACCAGTGACATCATGTGCCCGTGCCTTGATTTACCCAGCTGTGAGAGCAGGATAATAACATGTCTCTCCTCCACCAGACTGCGCGGGGGATAATTAGAGCTCCTGGGGCCGTGTGATCTTTTCATGGAGACAGCCTGCTATTATCATAGTCTTAACCAACACCTCTCCCAGTCATCGGGACCTGGCATTATTTAAAGATGTGAAGGGATTTGTAGCAAGACCAAAATACCAATGTTTTGCTTTTTTGACTTTGTAAACTTTTATTAAACATGGGCATTGTGATAGAAGTTAAATTGTTCCTTAAATCCCATTTAATAAATGAACATTAGAGCTGGGGAGGAAAAAGTCCTAACTGGCTTCCCCGTGCCTCATCTGGAGAGAAGGGAACAGGAAATAGAGGGCTGTGTGCACAGTCACATATAACAAGGCCAGAAGCTGGGACCAGGCGTCCTTGTTGAAGATCTAGAGCCCTTTATAAATGCTGCTACCATCAATTTAACTCAAACACATGCTCAAATTTGACCCACCCTGGAGATAGGGAAGCTAACGCTCCTTTCTAAGTATGGTTTGGGTTTATCTGTGATACGGCAGAAATGGCAGGGTAGACATGAAGAGCAGCCAGTCCAGGTCGCATTGGCTTACTCTGAGGAAATCCGCTGGCAGACGCACAAGGCCAGACCATCTGGTTCTCTGCCAGGCACAGCCACGAGCCAGCATGGAGTCCTCCATGTGGGATGCAGTTCACTGCAGATGTCCTGAGGTCACCTCCCCACTATTTCATGACATCGGATTGATAAATCTGGAAGCCTTTGCTGACCGCCCCTACAGCCACTCTCATCAAGAATGCCTTAACGTCATGCTGACAGAGTTCTTATAACTGCATTCACCTCTGCTTTCTGAAGTATGCAAACGCACATGGCATACACACACACATGCACATACAGCACACATAATGAAAATTCGATTCTAAAAGGAGTCCTCAAAGCCTTCCTGTCACAGTGCCTGTTTACTCACTGTAAACATGTAGCGACGGAAACAGAGGCTGCAGTGCCTCAAACCCCTCATTGTCCCTCCAAGTTCCTACTGTCAAGGGCTTTCTCGGTCATGGGTAAGTGATGGCAAGCACACACAGCAATTCTGCAAGGCAGCAAACTGACTCCTATGTCAGGCAGATAGGGCGCCCTCAGGGCTCAAAACACAAAGAGCCTGGGCTCTCTCCCGACAGCCTGGAGGCAGCTCCCTTCTTCCTATAGAACGCAATCCTAAAACAGAAGCAGGCATAACTACAGTTTCTACAAACTTCTATTCCTAAAACAAAAGAGCCACTTTTCATCCATACCTCATCATGTACACCTGCCAGAAAAGGTGGTCCTCTCCTCTCTAATGAGTACATTCTGACCTCCTGAAGATCAAAATGCAAGCGTGTAGCTAAGGGTTCAGTGGCCATGCAAACCTGGTGATGGGCACTCAGGTCAAGAAGCCAACGTTCCTCCTCTGAAGCCCCCTCTGCTCACCATGTTTGTCCAGTAAAAATGGTGAAATCTGGGGCCTGAAGAGGTGGCTCAGCTAGTAAAGGCTTGCCACACAAGCATGGAGACCTGAGGTCAGGTTTGCCAGGACACATACAGCAATAGGAGCTGCATGGAGGGTTGTGTGGCTGGAATTCCAGCACGGAGGAGGTAGACAGCTGAATCGCTGGGATGAATCAGCAAGATCCAAATTTAATGAGAGATTCTGCCTCAAAAGACAAGGTGAAAGGTAAGCAAGGAAGACATCTATCTTACATGCACACTCACGTACACAGATGCATGCATACACTACATACACACATGATGGAATTCAATGAACTCTCAAAGACTTGTGCTAAATTCTGATATAAATATCTGCCCAAAATTCACAGAAGTTTAACATGCTTATTCCTCTAGAGAAACATGAAAGTCAGAATTAGATACACAAATAGCAGCTGGCCAGGGGTGCGCTGGAGGGGTAAGTAGGCTAGGCCAGACAGCAATTAGCTGCTGTTGGGAACCCCAGCTTCCACAGCCAGCACATGGGAGGCCAAGAGCAGGGACCCAGAAATACTGCTGGCATTCTTCTCCCCGTTCTGGGGGTCAGTGGGCCTGAGTTCTTGGCAGTAGACACACAAGAGAAATTTCCTAGGCCTATTTCCAACTGAATGAATTCAAAGCTACCATCAAATCACAAATTGAGATGATCTGAACTATGCCAAACCTTTTCATAACAAGTCAAAGATGCAATGAACTCAGGAAACTAGACATCAAACTAGCAAATAATCCAATTTTAAAAAATGGAGTACAGATGTAAACAGGGAATTCTCAACAGAAGAATCTCTAATGGCTGAAAGCCACTTAATAAAATGCTCACCATCCTTAGCCATCAGGGAACAACTCTGAGATACCATCTTACACCGATCAGAATGGCTAAGATCAAAAACACTGGTGACAGCTTATGCTGGATAGGATGTGGAGTAAGAGGAACATTCCTCCATTGTTGGTGGGAGTACAAACTTGTACAGCTGCTGGGGAAATCAGTATGGCAATTTCTCAGAAAATTAGGAATCTATCTACCTCAAGACTTAGTAATACCACTTTTGGGCATATATCCAAAGGAGGCACACTCAGACCACAAGGACATGTGCTCAACTAAGCATTGTTCTAATAGCTCAACTAAGCCAGGACCTGGAAATAGCCTCGACGACCCTCAACTGAAGAATGGATAAAGAAAATATGGTACATTTACACAATGGAGTACTATTCAGTGCTTAATAAAAAAAAGTGGCATCTTAAAATCTACAGGCAAATGACAAAACTAGAAAACAATCATTCTGAGTGAGGCAACTCAGACCTAGAAAGACAAACATAGTATGTACTCCCTCATAAGTAGATATCAGACATAAAGCAAAGGATAACCAGTCTACAGTCCACATCCCCAGAGAAGCTAGAGCCCTCATCCAGAAACAGATGGAAGCAGATGCAGAGATCCACAACTAGCCACTGTGTTGAGCTCCCAGTACAATCTTGTAGTACAATCAAAGAGGGAGGATCAATAATATGAACAAAGGGGTCAAGACCATTATGTAGAAACTCACAGAGTCAGCTGACCCAAGCTAGTGGGAGCTCACTGACTCTGGATTGACAACTAGGTAACTTGCATAGGAACAAACTAACTCCCCTAAATGTGATGTGAGAGCAAATGATAAGTTGCAATTGCATTTCCAAAGTTTACTGACTCCCCAACCCTTGCACCCCAATAATCAAATGGAAAAAGGGTTGGTTTTAGCTTACAACCCTCAGATGGTCCATCCCTAAGAGAAGTCAGGCTGGAAACAGAAGCTGATGCAAAGGCCATGGAGGGTGTTGCTTACTGCCTTGCTTCCCCATGACTTGCTCAGCCTGCTTTCTTATAGCACCCAGAACCACCAGCCCAAGGGTGGCATCACCCACAGGAAGCTAGGACTTCCCACAGTAATCCCACAGTAATCTTCAATTGAGAAAATGCTCTACAGACTTGCATAAGGTCAGTCTTATGAGGGCGTGTTCTCAGTTGACCCTAGCTTGTGTCAAGATGACACACTGTCCTGCTTCACCCCTGATCTTGTCCCTCTTTCCCTGACCATCTCTGTCCCTTCACATTCCTTACGGTGTTTTGTATGTTTACTTGTTCTCTGTTTCCTTGGGCTGAGACACAGCCAAGCTCCTTGTGCGTGAGGATTTCCATCAGCTCAGCTCACTGTTTATTTCCACTGCTCTTTGTCAGCAGGCCTTGTTATTCAACAGACACCCACTACTGTTCAATAAACACATGAAAGAGAAGAAGAAAATAAGGAAAATTGGTTGGGCGTGGTGGCAAACACCTATAATTAATTCTAGGATGGAGCGGGGGTGAGGGGACAGAGAAATACAAGGAGATCAAGTTCAAGGTAGGTCTAGAATACATAGCAAATCACTGTCATAATAAACATGAACTAACACAAGGGTGGGGGGTCTATTTTCCTAAAGACATTGGTTTCTCAGTAGATTATACTTCTACTGTGGTAGGAAGTCACACGTCTCATTTTACGGACCTAAAGGTGTAGATGGAAGTTTCTGTCTCACCTGGTCCCACAGCCGTTCAGTCCGAAAGAAACACACAGAGTCTTATATTATTGATAAACTGTTTGACCTATTGTTCAGGCTTATTACTAACTATCTCTTACAACTTAAATTAACCCATAATTCTTAACCATGTCTAGCCATGTAGCTTGGTACCTTTTCCCAGTAAGGCATTCTCATCTTCCTTCCTCTGTATCTAACTTAAGAATTCTATTTCCAGGGCTGGAGAGATGGCTCAGAGGTTAAGAGCATTGCCTGCTCTTCCAAAGGTCCTGAGTTCAGTTCCCAGCAACCACATGGTGGCTCACAACCATCTGTAATGAGGTCTGGTGCCCTCTTCTGGCCTGCAGACATACAGACAGAATATTGTATACATAATAAATAAATATTTAAAAAAAAAAAAAAGAATTCTATTTCCAGAATTCTCCTAGTCTGGTTGCCCTGCCAATACTTCCTGCCTGGCTATTGGCCAATCAGCATTTTATTAAACTAATATGAGTGACAAATCTTTACAGTGTAGAAGAGAATTGTCCCACAGCATAAACTGAAGTTCCTGAATTCAGTATTAAGCACAGGAGTTGATTCCCTCAACTTAAAGGCTTAAACCAGAAACCCTCTGAGCCAAAGTATTACATCACAGATTCGACCTCAAGCAATAAACAAAGCTAGTGTTCCCTTCTTAGCTACAAGTATGATTCTCTGCACTCTAAATAAACCCTTGGGATATGTAATAGGCATGGGTATCTTATATATTCAATCAAGTAATCACTGGGTGGCTTTGCTTACATGCCTGGTGATGCACTGATGATAAAAGACAGGACAGTGCCCTCCTGCTGCGGGAGGACAGAGTGTGTCAGCCAGTGTCTCTGTACTGTCACATCATTACTGTTCATGGGGCTGCCAGAATTTTACACAGTCCCTGAGATCGAAGGAAGCAGTACAACTGTAGACAGTGACTATCTCCACATCCACCTCCCACCACAGAATCTCAAGGGTAGGACTATATGTTAAATTTCGTATTTCTGCATGAAACCCAGGGCTTGCCACATGAAACCAAACTGACTATCTCACAGCCTGGAGGTGAGACCAGCAAGGGCAGTGGGCCAAGCTCCATCGGGAGCCACAGAATCCGCCCCTCCTCTATCGGTAAGCAGTCTTTGACTCGTGGCTCCACATCTCATGGACCTTTATTTCTCTCATCATATTTATTCTTTGACTCTGACTGTTCTGCTTCCGTAGAACACTCCATATTTGCAGGCCAGCAAGTTAGGGGATGGACATTAACATAACCAAGACAGTGCAGAACGGCAAAACAGAAGGCTACGGATGTGGCTCAGAATGCTCGCCTAACATGCATGAAGCCTCGGTTCCATCCCCAGAACCTCAAAACTCCAGGTGTGAACACACCTGTAATCCTTAAAGCAGGAAGCATCCCAGCATCCCCAATGTTTACACTTCTCCAGATCAGGAAGAGAAAGAAACCAAGAACTAACCCTGGAAGAAAAACTCAATGCTCAGGGCACAGCAAGAGAAACTTACCTACTTATTTAACACACAGTTTCGTAGCTCTTCCTACATATCAGGCACTACTACTACTTTCCAAATACCAGCTTGTTAATTCATAAAAGTCCTAGACCCTTTTAGTGTCTAAAACTAACCAGAGAGGTTAATTGACTTTCCTGGGAACACAAAGTCAGGAAGTGGATGAGCCAAGAATCAGGACTTGCACATAAGCTGCCCAGCTAATATCCTCGCATTTAACTACTGTACCCACAGTTTCAGTGAGCTTGGTCATCACTGTTTAGCCTTTCACATTGCTGGAACTGTATAGTATGCACCTATATCACCAATCGAGAAAACTGATGATATTGTCAATAGCGGAACTGTTGGGGGAGGGGCAACAGGGAGGAGCAGCAATGAAGCAATCTGGAACAGAGGTTGGACACAAGAGTCAATGGAGAGAGACTGGCCAGCCCTGAATTGCAGGAATTTATAGAGAGCTGAAAGAAGTAAGCCCATGTATGGGCTCACTGAATTTGAATTTCTCATTTGAATGAGAAAAGACCCCTCTAGGCTCCCATGTTTACATTGAGTCTCTAGTTTGTGGTGCTATTAGGAGAGATTCAGGAGGTGCGGCCTCACTGGAGGAAGTATATCCTGGAGGCAGGCTCACCCTCTCTGCTTCCTGCTTGCCTTTGAAGACTTCAGTTCCTTCAAATAGCGGAATGAACTAGAAGAGGATTCATCTTCAGGCCGAGGACCAAAGAGGAGCAATGAGGGCAGAAGTGGGCGAGTGTCACTGGAAGCAACTGTGGAAGAGGGAGGACTGATTCTTTTTTGTGTGAGAACAGCACCACACTTTCTCTTTAAAGGCTTCCGGGAACTACACCATTAGCGACCTGGCTTGCCTGTGAGACCAAGCATGGCATCGTAACACTCAGAGGCCTCTTGAGAATGGTAACAGCCCACAGGTAGCTCTTGGAGACTTTACTCGTGTAGTGTATAGGCATCTGATGTTCAGGGAAATGATACACAATCAGGTTTTGCTAAAGATGCTGGTAAACTTTCTTAGCAATTGTTAGCCACTTATATGTATATCCAACTCATGCCCCTACTGAGCTCTCTTCCAGAAGGGAACGTCAGTGAACCCAATCCTGGGAGGGCTTCATGCAGCAATCACACAGCTGCTCTGATTTCAGCATGGCAACTGTCACATCATCCCCAGAGAAGTTCACAAGAAGAGTTGTGATCAGGAATTAACAATTCTTGATGACCCTTGGCAGTGAAGTTACAGTGGTAGACATTGTGGCAGGTACATTCCAGAGGCTAAGGGGCCAGCAAACATGTCCCATATCCCCCAAATGGCTAGGGAAGGTCAGGCAGTTCTCAGCTCTTTCCTAGGCTTCCAGAATTCAAGGTTTCACAGCCTGGTCCCAGCAGAACTACCAGTGTCTTTCCATGGCCCCGTCTTCAGCCTCTGCATATTTGTTTGAGATTCCATAGGAAACACCTTTACCCACTGATGTGGGATTTCATTGGTCAATAAAGAAACTGTCTTGGCCCATCTGATAGGGCAGAATTTAGATAGGCAGAGTAAACAGAACAGAATGCTGGGAGGAAGAGGAAGCAAGCTCAGACGCGATGCCACTCCTTTCCATAGCAGATGCAATGAAGCAAGCCGCCAGGTCAGACATGCTGAATCTTTCCCGGTAAGACTGATGCTACACAGATTATTAGAGATGGGTTGATCGGGATATAAGAATTAGCCTGTAAGGGCTAGAGTTAATGGGCCAAGCAGTGTTTAAATGAATAC
The DNA here is from genome assembly GCF_950005125.1 of Chionomys nivalis. Taxonomy (NCBI): domain Eukaryota; kingdom Metazoa; phylum Chordata; class Mammalia; order Rodentia; family Cricetidae; genus Chionomys; species Chionomys nivalis. The sequence goes on from NC_080087.1 coordinate 14,814,547, forward strand.
AATTTGTATGTTGTTATTTCGGGGCATAAGATAGCCAGGCAGCCATGAGCCGGGCTGTGGGAAGAGGCCCACAGCTCCCACTACAACCCACATCTCCCCCAATGCCCACCACCACTTCCAGGCCTGGCATCTTCAAGTTAAGTCTGAGAGGTACATTTCCCCCAACTCAGCCCTCACAGAGAGAACTGCTCTCTATTCTCCATGTTTCCTATTCATTTTGGGGTATCTTAAGAATATCCAACACTGGCTAGTCCGTATCTTTGTGACTGTAAAATGTAACAAAAGTTGAACAAGGGAAGAAATTAGACAGTGAGAAAATGGGAATCAAACTCGCAAGCAAAACTCAGTCTTAAAAGGGATTTTGAATCCATGGACCTCAACTCTATACCCTCAGTTCTACACTTGACCTTGTCTAAGAAGCAAACCATATGTTTGCATCCTTGGTGTGCTAAAAGCTACCTTCAGCACAGACAGAAGGACCTTGGCATTCTGAGGCCGATGTTCCAACTCTGGCTCTAGTTAGTATTTCCCAATTGGATTTTACTTTTTAAGAAACAAATACACTCTCCATTCTGTAGGGACACTGCTATGTTCAAAATCTGGGATCTGGGGTGTTGGTCAGATGGACTCAGTAATAGCAGCTTTACACAGATACAGTGTTCCCAGAAATCATTGCTGTTGGTTACTCTAAACAGTTCATGGAAGCCAGACTGCCCTCCCACTCATAGACAGGAAGGAAGTGGACATGGCACGGTAGTAGAGCTGGCTCCAGTATGGTAGACACATATACTTCCAAGAACAAGTCGCCCTTAAGAACAAATTCGTAAGCCGGGTGCAGTGGTGCAAGCCTTTTTCCCCAGCACTCGGGAAACAGAAACACTAAGATCTCTGTGAGTTCAAAGCCAGCCTCTGAGTAGTGAGGTCCAGGATAGTCAGAGCTACACAGTGACACTGTCTCGAAAAAATTTACATCCAAGTGTCTTCTGATAACTTAAGACTCTCCACCACTCAGATACCAGTTCAGCACGAGTGATTCAAAAGGGGGCCAAGGAGCTGACCGAACACCTCTGGCTATAGTCTGTGTCTAGAAAGCACTGGCTGTATCTAAATCCAAGTAGGAACATGGGTCTCTGTTTGCCTCCTGCTAAGGGTGCCTCTGGCCCTCAGAGGACCATAGTAATAGCTGTTTGCATGGAGAAAACCATGGGGGAGTCTAGTGTTTGCAAAAATCTTCGTTCACAAACTTTATGCCCGGGAGGACTTTCCAAAAAGCTGCTGAGATTGCTCAAGGGCCAGCAAACACCGGAAAAAGGAATTTCATGCATAAATCACAAAAACAGCACTAATAGGATCTGAGCACAAACAGCTTGGAGACGCCCAACTCCTTCAATGGTGTCCTTGTTGGGTCAAAAATAACACCGGCCTCTTTGGGGGAATTCCAATGATAAAATTAATTCTCTCTGTAAAAATTCTTTATTAGCATTTCTACTTGGGTCAAATATAGCCTGTGGGCATTTGCTCTCCCTGGAATGGGTAACTATTATGGAAATTCAAATATGTACGGCAGAAATCAAACAGCCATTCATTCATTCCTGAGGAGTCAAAGGTGCTTCACTCAAACACGGTGGCCCTATGGCTTCTGCTCTGGGACCAGAGTCATGAGAGCAAGGCGACTCCCAGTGTTAATAGGATCAGTGTGTCCTTGGCAGGGGCAAGGACCAAAAGAGGAAGGCTAACCAAGTGCCAGCACTTTCAGAGAGTTCGGGAGGATGATGGCAGGCTTGGGCTCGATCCCTAACTGATGGACACCCCGAGATGCCAGCCGTATTTAATAACTATGTGACACATTATCTCACTGGGTCCTCAGAACCCCAGCTTAGGGGGGCTGGGGAGAGAATGGTACCACTACTCATTAGAGACCCTCCTCCTGTGGAACAGAGACCTAGTGACTCAGAAACGGGCTTGATCTAACTGTCTGCAGGAGGTGCTCTCACACCAGAACCAGGAGTCTGAGAGGTGGAAACAGCAAGTTCACAACCACACTCTGCTTCACGTGGTTCCCCACACGGGTATTTCACATGGAAGGAACTATACTGGCAGACGTTTCAGTCATGGAGCTTTGCAAAGTTCTGAAATCGGCCCGTGAACTACAGAGTTTGCTGCTTCTGAGAGACCAGTCCTCCTGACAGAAATAAACAAACAACAACAACAACAAAAACCACCCTGCACTGTGTTCCAGGACCCAAACAGAACAATGCAAATGGATTCACCTTACACTCCACTGACTAACATCATAGTCTCCCAAGACTGGGGTTTATGCAGGCTCATGCCTGCCATCGGTTACAGGCAATGTCAACGCTGAATACGGCGAAAGGTTTTTGAAAGAGCCTGTAGTTTTAAAGACTATTTTGTGCAAGAAAAAAGAAGTAGTTACTTTGAATTTTTCTGAAGGTAATTGCTAAAATGCATGGAATCCTGGTAAATCTCTCCCAGTGTGCACCTGTGTTCTTGTCCTGGTGAACGAGGAAGCAATCTTTGAGTAATATCTTCTACAATCTGGACTTGCAATCAAGGCTCCAACAAGTCAAAATGGAGACAGAACACAGCCTTACCGTTTGTGGAGGTTTTTTTAAAGTTATCCAGGAATTCCTCCAGCAGCTGGGACTGGTTGGGAGAGGGTGGCTGACCTCTCCAGTCCCTGGAGCACAGGTCACTGTCTGACCAGGATGTGCACAGGGTTGTCTTCTTGTCCACGGGCCGGGCGATCAGGGTAAGTCCGACACTCTTCTCAGAAAACAGGGCCTCCATCTGCTTGATGTCAAGGTCAGACACAGCTTCCCCGTTTAAGGTCATGATCTCGTTGCCCTTTCTCAGTCCTGAGAACCAGGAAGGGAGAAACAGGAAGAAAGAGGGGAAGGGAGATTACAGAGATGCATCTTAAAGATGAAAGCAAGTTGCAAGTGCCAGCCACTGACCAGGTGGAAAACGCAGCCTTACGCACATGTTTAAGCTAAAGCTCAACTCTGAGCTGGTGTTAGGCAGCTGTTTTTAACACAGTCTGGGGAACTGCTTATCAAGTGTTTTCTCTGGGTCTCTCTGTCTCACACATTCCCTCCTTCCCTCTATCTGGACATCTTTATGAATATTTTATTTATACACACACACACCTGTATGAATATTCTCTTTATACACACACCTGTATGAATACTCTCTTTATACACAAATACTTTATATATACATATGACTTTTCAAGTAAATTCTTTCTTAAGAACTCCCACATACACATCTGTATGAATACCTTCTTTATATACATACACATCTGTATGAATACTCTTTACACACACACCCATATGAATACACTCTTTACACACCTGTATGAATACTCTTTATACACATACAATACTTTATATATACATATACAAATTTTCAAGTAAATTCTTTCCCAAGAACTCCCATATACACTCCCATATACACATCTGTATGCTACTGCCTTTACATACACATCTGTATGAATACTTTTTCTTTACACATACACATACTTTATATATGTACATATGCATTTTCAAGAAAATTCTTTCTCAAAAACTCCAGGATGAATCCTCCTCATCTGACAAAACAGCAAAACAAGCCCATAGGGCAGATGCATCTCACAGTTGGAAACTCAGAGCGCACACACACAGCACTACACAGACCTCCTCCGTATGCCAGACTGTCGGGGAGAACATCGCTGATAAATATCCGGCTGAGATGCTGGTGTTCGTCCACCTGAGCTGTGACTGCAAACCCTGGGGAGGGAGAAAAGAGAAGAGAGAGTGTGAGTTCGCCTCCTTTTATCTCCCCAGCCTAGGTGGGGGTGTATCTGTAAACATCCATTCCTGTCAATGCAGCATTGCTGAGAAGTCAGGTTAACACCATTTTGAAAGTGCTATTATTTAGCAAGAGTGTGGGGGGAAGAGGAACCACCCCAGACTGGAGGGTTTAGACACAGGAGTGTGCAACCTTAATCAACAGTTGCGTCTGTCTGTGGCAGCACGTTCCTAACAGCCAGCTCCTGGGAACAGCCTGTCTGACTAAGGACAAACAGAATGCGATGTATACAGGTGGTAGGACATTATTCAGTCTCAAAAAGAAAATTCGGGCACATCCTCTAATGGGATGAACCCTGAAGACATTGATGCCAAGTGAAAGAAGCTGGGTACAGACAGACAAACATCAAAGGGTTCCCAAATTCGAAAGGACGAAGGGTAAAATGTGCGCTTATCAAGAGCAGGGGAAGGAGAGGAGAAAGCTGGCCTCCTAGGGACACAAAACTCCAGCTCTGTCACATGAGAGATCTGGAGACGGATGGTGAGGGTGACTCGTGGACACAACGGACTTTGTCACCATGGATAAAGGGTGCAGATAATCTTTGTTACTTCTACAGCACCACAGTGCTTTTTTATAAAGTTAAGATGAAAAGTTACTCTTACTGAAATGCAGTGAGGTGTTTCAAGGAGGTTAAAGACTGGGGTTGGGTAATGAGACAACGTAGCACGTGCTGCACAAGCATAAGGATCAGAGTTCAAATCCCTGGAATTCATGGAAAATGCCAGGTACACAGCACAGGCACCAGTAACCCAACATTCCTTCAGGAGATTGAGATTGAAGAATGCCTGGAAACTTGCAGGCCGGTTAGCCTGACCCATGCAGCGGAAAAACAACAAAGAAATCCTGTCTCAAAAACATATACTCAAGGATATAATTCAAGGTGGTTCAAGGTTGTCCACTCTCCTCCACATTTGTGTCCTGCCCCTCCCCATCTCTTCCCCCCCCCACGCACACACATGCACATACACACAGAAAGAGAAGGTGAAGAAACTGCCTGAATGGAGCCAGTGCTTTATGTAGATGTGACATGCAAAACCCAGTACATGTCCTGCTTGGAACACATGTCCCCTCAGACACTGCCTCCACTGCCACGGGGGAGACTAGACTTCCACATTTGGGTCTCTCAATGCTATGAGCTCCTGGAGGTTAGGGAAAAATGTCCTCTTTCCCCCATGTCTTCTCTAAGCCTCAAGCAAAGCCTTGTCAGCCATGGCAAAAGAATCTGTGACTAAACTCATTCACTCAGATGGGAAGCAGACATGGCGGCCATGGGAAGCAGACAAGATGGCCATGGGAAGCAGACATGATAACCATGGGAAGCAGACATGATGGCCATGAGAAGCAGACATGATAACCTTGGGAAGCAGCCATGATAACCATGGGAAGCAGACATGGCGGTCATGGGAGGCAGCCATGATAACCTTGGGAAGCAGCCATGATAACCATGGGAAGCAGACATGGTGGCCATGGGAGGCAGCCATGATAACCATGGGAAGTAGGCATGATAACCATGGGAAGCAGACATGATAACCTTGGGAAGCAGACATGATAACCTTGGGAAGCAGACATGATAACCTTGGGAAGCAGACATGATAACCTTGGGAAGCAGACATGATAACCATGGGAAGCAGACATGATGGCCATGGGAAGCAGACATGATAACCATGGGAAGCAGACATGATAACCATGGGAAGTAGACATGATAACCATGGGAAGCAGATGTGATAACCACCATGTTCCCATATATTGTTTATAAATGTTCTTTTACATTTAAAGGGGGAGATGATATAGATATAATTTGGATTGATAAGAATCTTGGTTTACTAATACTAATTTAAGGTCAATCTTGTTATATGTATATTTCTGATCTTGATTAAGGTATTATGTTATGTAGTTCATTTAAAAATGTAATGCATAATTAGGAAATATAGGTTGCTAATGGATAATCATCAATAATAGTCAAGTTTTTAGTCATGTTAGTTAGATTTTCTAGATATATAAAGATATATTTCAGTTAGATAGACATTCTTCATATCTTTCAAAGACTACAGAATATGACATTTTAAATGTTTTAATAACTTAGGGCTTTTCATGACAATGAGACACGTCTGCTCCTGGCAGCACCAATCTACTTCAAGAAGAAGATGGGCATCGAAGAGGCTCCTTATGGAGTTGGTTAGCCATTTGGGCAAGAAACTGCTCTTGCCTGGACTGTTGCATAAACTGGACACAAAGAACCCGCAGAAATAGGACTGCTAAACTTGCCTAAAGGTGAGATGGTCTTTCGGGGTTCTTGATTTATGAAAGAGTCTACGAGACATTCTACAGGACACAGCAAAAAGTGACTAAACTGTCTTTGAAATTTCCTGCTTCATGGAAAAGTCTGCTGGATACTATGGGCCTATAGGCTAAAGATGGATACCCCAATGGTACAGAGGAACTTTGGGTGACTGTCCAGACAGCGAGTTGTCTCTGTCATTTCTAGAGTTTGGATTTCTTATTTGCTTAGGTAATATTATATCCTTCTGGAGTCTTTGATGAAATTAAAGAATGGATGGTTATAGTTTTCCTTAGTTATGATAAAAGATAAAATAGATATAAATATTGTAACTGTAATTCTTACTTGATAACTGTTTTGTTATATAATTTTGCTACGTTAAAGTTAAAGCCTTCCTTTTTTTGTTTAAGCAGAAAAAGGGGAAATGATGGAGAAAGGTCATTGGTTAATAAAGAAACTGCCTTGGCCCATTTGATAGGCCAGCACTTAGGTGGGTGGAGTAGACAGATCAAAATGCTGGGAGAAAGAAGCCAAGTGAGTGAGTCGCCATGATTCTCCCGCTGGACACAGACGCAGGTTAAGATCCTCCCTGGTAAGCCACTAGCTTGTGGTGCTACACAGATTATTAGAAACGGGTTAATCAAAGATATAAAAATTAGCCAATAAGAGGCTAAAACTAATGGGCCAAGAAGTATTTTAAAAAATACATTTTCCATGTAATTATTTCGGGTATAAAGCTAGCCATGCAGGCGGCTGGGTGCCAGGAACGTAGCCCACCTCTCCAATTACAACAGACATGGCAGCCATGGGAAACAGAGCAAATGCCAAGAGGAGTAGACAAAAGGCAAAGAAGGTTTCCAAGTGAAACCAACTTATAACCTACTAACACAAGCCTACAGTGGACACAGTGGTTCCCAGCATTTGAGAGGCTAAGAATTTTGAGGATATCCTGGGGTCCTAGGCCAGTGTGGGCTACAAAGTGAGACCCTGTCTCAAAACAAAGCAACACAGCTGATCATAGAATTAAGAACAATCCATAAGAATGAAATTTTCACGTATTAAAATTTTGCATATTAGCAACTTGAATTATTTTAAAGCAGGTATCTAGGCTGTGACAATGTTTTTATCGTGAGAAAACCAGCCTCTCTGTGGAGGCGTTCACCAGCCTTCATCTAATTGCTGGCTTCTGGTAAAGGCAATAAAAGGCTGAGGCGCTCTCTGAGACATCAGCAAACTCTACAGAGACCTTAGAGTTGGGTTTCAATAAAGACCAGGAAAACAGTTAAACACCAACACTGACCCTTAATTGTTAAATTCAGGTCAGAAGGAGATAAACAAGCAGATTGGGCTTATTCCAGTCAGATCAGGCATGTGTTCTTGAAGGGCAGGTAAGATTTCTATCCTGGGCAAAAGGGTGGGGAAAGAACAGCATTCCAGGTGGGTAAGACACTAAATATGAAAAGAAGATTTTGGGGGCTGAAAACATGGCTCAGTGGTTAAGTGCACCTGCTGCTCCTAGCATGAAAGTTGGGCCACTCACAACTGCTTGTAATTCCAAACATAAGGGAATCAGACGCCCTCTTTTGGCCTCTTCAGGCACTGCAGACAAGTGTGACAGACAAGACAAAAATCAATAGATGGATCAAAGAAGCCTTGTCTTGCCCTTGGGTGAACATCAGACTAGTTCCTAGCACAGTTTAATCCCTTGTGTTGGCACTACCAACAGCGAGTCACATTCCTTACCAACTCTGATATTATTTCCTGTAATTGCCTGGCCAATATTGATACATACCAGCCCATCCTGCTAAAATCAATAAATAATAACAAAGGGGGGGCTAAAGACAGGATGAGCAGCAGGTTCCCGGGGTCAGGAGAGAGCTCAGGACACTCACCGAAGTCAGTCATGTTCCCAGTCTTGGTTAGCTGCACGTCATACACATTGAGAGGGAAAACTTCAATTTCGTCATAAACCTAAGGAAGGTGAAAGCAACAGAGCCAACAGATTTAAGGTCACACAACCTCGCAGCATTGTGTTGAGACGGTTTCCCCAGGAAGATTACCGCACTGCTTACGTGAGAGCTCTTTACAAAGCAAACACCAAATGTGAAGTTTGCCCCCAAATTACAGACTTCAAAATTAGGAGCACGCAGAGACCTAGGGAATGCGCTGAGCTGGCAGAGCGCTCACCTAGCATGTGCAAAGCCTCGGTTGGGTGTGAACCCAAGCATCACACACACGCTAAGGTGTGGCAGCACACATCTGTATTCCAGATACTCTGGAGGTCGAGGCAGGAGGGTCAGAACCTAAAGATCATGGGACCAAATGAGGCTCTCTGAATGTGGGTGACAGTTATGTAGCTTGATTTATTGGGGGAGGGGTGGGCTGGCAGTAGGACCAGAACTTATCCCAGATACGTGAACTGGCTTTTTGGAGCCCATTCCCTATGGTAGGATACCTTGCTCAGCCTTGATACAGAGAGGAGGAGCTTGGTCCTGCCTTAACTGGGTATGTCAGACTTTGTTGATTCCCCAAGGGAGGTTTTACTCCCTCTGAGGAGGGGATGGGGGTGGGATAGGGGGAAGGTGTGGGGGGATGGGAGAATGGGAGGGATATGGAACTGGGGTTGGTATGTAAAGTGAAAAAAAATTTTTTTTTTTTTTAAAAATCTCGAGATCATCCTCAGCTCTACACGGAGTTTGAGGCCAGCCTGGGCTGTGAGGTCGGACGCAGATGCGGTCGGACAGTCCCTCTCAACCTCCAACCGTCCACTTGCCTGCTCCTGCATGTATTCACACAGTGCGGGCACATGCCACTCGACGCTTCCATCCACCACTTTTCGAAGCTGAAGGCCGTAGTGAGTGGGCTCCAACTGTCTCATCTGCAAGAAAACGACTGGTTACTCGGAGTCTAATTGCTCTGTCCTAAAATCACCCGCGTTCAGGAGGTTTACGACAGACCACTGCCAAAATCTCAAAAAGCAACTGGAGCTATGGAAAAACTCAAATTTAAATGTGCAAACAAGAAGAAGGGTCAAAGTTCACTGTGAAGGTTTCCTCTAAATACCGTCATCACAAAGGGTAAGGTTCACCACTAGGAAGTTAAGGAACCACATTTCATTACACTACCATCTCCCTGGCCAGCTCTTCCACCTGTTGGTCGCTACCTTTAAATTGTTTCTCATGAAAGAACAGAGATTTGCAAGATGGGTTTAGGTTCTTCGGGCTTCAGAATTTCACACTTCAAAGTATTTTCAAAATGAAAATGTTAAAAAAAAAAAGTTCAAATATATCTTCTCTCTCTCTCTCTCTCTCTCTCTCTCTCTCTCTCTCTGTGTGTGTGTGTGTGTGAAACATGCATGCATGCACCCCCTCTTCCTTCCTTCACTTCCATCTTTTCTTTCTTCCCCACACTTTCAACAGCAAAGCATTGACCTCAGGCCTGTGCCCCAGACAGGATTAGCTGACCTCCTGCCTCCGACACCTCATAACACTCAGAGAATGTGTTATTGTGTCTGTTTTTATCACCCAGACAGATCAATATCCAGGCTTTTCTGAAGAAAAGGCTTACACACTGTGGGGAGGAGTAGTTGAGTTCATAAAGACACACTTGCATACACAAGTGTACGGGACGCTGAAGCTCCAATGCCAAGCATAAGAGAGAAATAAAATACTCTTCACATCTATCATGAATGTCAGCAAACTCTACATGCCTCTTCACCATGTATTTGTCCCTTAAATCTTTCAGCTCTATTGCGACACCTGGTGGTCTAAAGGCATCAGACCTGCCAGCACGGAATGGATTGATCTACTTTCTCTTCACACTGGGTATAAAGTCCAGTTGGAAGAATGAATCACCGTCATCTCCTAGGTGACCATGAAGTGACTGCGAATGGCACTGAGTGACATACTTAATAGTACACAAAACACTTCATTGCTAAGCAACATGAGCAGAAACGGATGTCACAGCAACTTTAGGGATAGATTAAAAATGTCTGTGGGTGATTCGAGGCCAGCCTGGTCTACAAGAGCTAGTTCCAGGACAGGAACCAAAAGCTATGGAGAAACACTGTCTCGAAAAGTCCAAAAAAAAAAAAAAAGAAAAAAGAAAAAGGTCTGTGGGCAGAGTTAACTCACTAGAAAATATTAACATGTTCTCCTGTGTAGAAAGTTGGGTCTTAAGCACCCCAGGAAACCAGAAGCCAGGAGTGCATCGCTGATCCTCTACTGAGAAGGATATATTTCTACAGCAAAACCCATCACCTTGCACGCCAATGTCAGCACATCCTCCACTCTGTGCTCGGGCTTGATGACCACAGTGACTCCGTCATGGTCCTGGAAGTGAACGTACGTCTGGATCTCCCATGTGCTGTCTCGGAGAGCGCTATCTACCGTGGAGCCATACAGGTGCAGATCATGGACCTGCATTAGGTGAGAAAGCATAGGTCGGGTGAGAAAAACAGAAGCTACACGGGGAAGAGTGCTCCCTTCAAGTAAGTAGTTGTTGACATAAGCTTTGCACACACTGGCCCCTCACACCGCTCTGGGGTGGCCTTTGGCTCTTCCTCTCTCTACGCAGATGGAGCCGAAGCCCAGGAACAGAGGCTCCTTCCACTCTGACATGAGGGCAACTCAGAACAGCTCAGTCTCACTGCTATAGAGTCCTGGTGGAGAAGGGCCATGGGGAACCATGCATCTAATCCTCAATCCCTTTCCAGCTTCCCAAGGTTCTCATCCACGGGGATGGGCATGTCTGTCTGTGCCCCAGCCCAGGTCGAAACTCAACTCTCTGGAAATGTGGTCCTTCATTCTCCTGTTTAGACTTTTTAAATCTAACATCTAGTACAGCGAGCATCTTCTCCCTGCTATGTCAGATGTGGCCAATTGTCAGGGAATCATCCCCAAACATACCACCCGATTCAGGAGCTTTCCCAGAATATTTTCCTACATCTCTCCATCGCAGCCTGTCACTTCATGTGAACCAACACTGCTCAGATTGATGACACGCATGGCAAAGATACACTCAGCAACTCAAGTATTTCCTCGAGCTAGATCCCTGCAGGAACACTACGGTGAACCAAACTCCAATGCTGCTACTTGACCAGACAATAGTCGCCCAGGGGTGGGGGGGATGCTTAATTTAGATGGATGTGTTGGCATACGTCTTTAATCCCAACAGAGAACAGGAGACCTTTGAGACCAGAGCTCATCCTAAGACTTATCAACAATGTGAGACCGTATCTCAAAACAAACAAATAAAATTTGATTTGCTAAGCCTCAGTTTACCACTCTGCAAGAGGAAGCATTGTTCTCATTACCGATATTTATAAATTAACATGAGCTTTTATGAGCAAGGGAGCCCACGTGCACGAAGATGTCTTATGGAGGAAGTGTGACATACTGATTGGGGCTCTCTCGTTGCTTCGTAAGACTCAGACCTACAGCATTCGTACCAATGAGCCATTTTACTGCGAATTCCACGAATGTCTTTAAACACACACCGTGCAAAGCCAAACTCGATATAATAAGGACATTCCAAAGGACAGGCCTGGCCAGAAAGGAGGAAGAATCTACCTTTATGTGCTGTCTGTTTGGAAACGTGATGCTCAGTTCTGAAGTGCTATAACTGCATCTGCCACAGATCTGTCAACACCAGCACATTTTCCTAGAAAGATGATCACAGCTGGAACTGAAGTCGTCCTCCCTGCCCTCCCCCCCCCCACACACACACACCAAGGAGAAAAGAAAAGACAAAAGCAGAGGCCTTGAGCCCTGGATTCCAGGTGGGCACTGGGACACTCTCTGCTATAAGGGGGTCTGTCACGTGGGTGAGGGCTTTCTCTGGCTCATTCTCCCAGACAGTTCTGTCTCTGGGGCAGGGGTTCTACCTAGGGGCCCAGTAAGAGCAGGGGTTGCCCCTATCGGCACAGGCTCCACTCTTGAACAAGGCTCATTGAAAAATAAAACTGAAGGCCCACCAGAGGTCACTGTGGAGTAAGAAACTGAAAAGAAACAACGGAAATCGCTACAGGGTACTTCATGCTGTCCTTCAAGAAGAGGACAGGAGGGACAGGGGGGCAGGGACTCTGGAGGTTCACCTCCGTGCCACACCATGGCTTCCTGCTCTCTCACCCCTGGCTGCCCAACAGAGGGAGATCCCTTCACATAAGATAAAATCCTACCCTGCAGCTAATTCACTCACAGACACACTCTCAGATGGGCACCGTCATGACCCCCTACTTACCCAGTAAGAAAAATGGGTGCAGAAGTTCTAAAACGTTTTTTAAGCTTACACCACAAGCAGTACCTGCAGTACAGAAGGGCTCTGACCCCCGAAGTCTGGATATGCGTCAATCCCCCCCCCCCTCGCGCTATGACCCAGTGTGGTCATGGAAGCCTGTCAGCTAACTTCTCACCACAGTGGACATGACCGAACGCTCCAGATTCGCTTCCTAATTCTACTGCATAAACTGTGCCCTAGTTGAACAAACTATCTCCAGGGGCCTTCTCATAAAAAGTAAGACACTCCCCTGCCTCTGCATTTCTGATCATTTCAATTGCTTTCCTCTGTTGTTCTGTGCCCCCTGGCTCTAATGTTGGAATCACTCGTTAGGGGAACCCGTGACACTAAGTTCTTGACATAGCAGACCCCAGCTCACGTGAAGCGTAGCTTTGAGCTCACCCACTTTGAGTGGTGAGGTCATTGATAGTACGGTTGCCTCATCCACAGGCTCTTCTAGCCCTTAACGTGATGTCTCACGCCCAGAATATACTCAGTACCTGGACGATGAGAGATGGGCGCCACTAGAGACTCACACCCGACCCATGGGGAAGGTCAAGGCTTGACACCTGCGTCTGATTCAGATTCGCTTCTTGAGTGTCAGGTTCTTAATAGTCCCGAATTTCAGGAAGACAAATTACCATCTTGCTAAAAGAAGACAAGTCTTGAAAGAAGAAATGTGAGAGAATAGATGGAGGATGAGAGAAGGGACAACAGAAACAACCCCTCGTGTTCCACTAAACTCAGCACTGAGCCTGTATGTGCATGGAGGAGTCCTACATCCACACTGTTCACAGAAGAAGGCCATCGGGGAGAGAGAGCCCCTTAAAAGAACTCCCACAATGACAAATTAGATGTGCTTCTTGCTGTACCCCCCCCACATGTTTGAACATGCACACATGTATTAAATATGGGAAAGGAGAAACTTGGTTATTCAACAGAATCAAAGAATGTGGAATTAATTAATTAGAACCAGGAAAAAAATGTCTACTTGGTGAATACAGATCTTCTAAGTTATTTTAAGCTTTGCCCTTTCCAAGAGAACGCTTGTGTTGATTTCCTCAGGAAGGGCCAGTGTCATCCAAGCTGAAAACACACGTGCTTTGGTTTCAAAGAGTCAGATAAAACATCCTCCTACATACTTTTCATAAAAGAGACAGAAAACCCTAAAACTAAACACACAGACACACACACACACAAACGAGATATCCGGGCATTCCTTCCGGCACACCCTTCTCAAAGGGGCTCCAGAATCCCAGCTTGGCTAGCTGCAGCAAAAGGACAGTCTCACCTCCTGGCTTTCTCCTGCTCTACTTCCTCCCCCAGCCAGAAGATATTCCCGAAGTCCCGCTCAAAGTTCTCAGTCCCAGGAGAACACCGAGGAAAGAAGAACTGGCGGAGGTCAGATTTTTGTCTTGCTAGCCTCAGGTAGCCTGGTAACCTGCTGCCTCCATGCCTCTCTCGCCTTAAAGGGGACCACCACAAGCACTGGCTTCAGGAGGGCACACCAGAAGGAATGGCATGAGATGTTCTCCAAACCTTCTGCATTTAGCTCAGCCATACCTGAATGATCCCCACAGTTCAGGGACAACCACTGCCCAGAACTGCGTGAGAATTATTCCTTGTTCCAAAACCCTGAGGAGGCTGAAATGGGGTGTAATGTTGTCTCGTTACAGCCCAACTCCTGCTGGCCACCTAAGAACTGGAGGCATTGGTGAACTGGAGGCCCAGCCATAACATGCTACCTTAGCATTGGCAAGTTGAGCTAGCTCTCCTGGTAGGTAGGGCAACCGCTACAGAAATTATTATTATTATTATTATTATTATCTAATGGCCCTGAAACCACATGTCAAATCACTTCTACTCAGTATGTGTCGTGGAGAAAGAATGGCAACCCTGTGCGTTCTCGTGGCAGATGCTTTTGGATCGAATGGCTTGTAATTACCGCTTTAATCACTGAAGGGACATGAGTAGCAAAATCACAGTGTCTGTCTGTCATAAGTGGGCCCACACCACCCCAGTCCCTGATCAAAGGAGAGGTATATTAGCAAGTGAGATGAAGGGACGGCACAAAAGAAATGATCCGCTCTGGCTTTTCTTGACAACTCCATATCAAGGATGATGCAGTGTTTACTTCCTTCTTGGGCAGGTGGCCAGACAGCAGTGGTTGGAGAGGGAAGACAAAGGCCTGCCTGGCCAGCTATGTGCATGCAAAGAGACAGACAGAGACATGTTCTATGGGCGCACATGCACATGTGCTGTGGAAGGTTACAGACTAGTGTTCTATTTGAACAGACTGTGCTGTGGTAAACAGTTGGCTGCTTCATTCACATTTTCCATTCGAGACACTAACATCGAGGGTGCCCCCCCCCCCGCCGCCGCCCCGTCTGCAGCTAGTACCCAACGTGACAATACTCCAATTCACTCACTGCCACATAAAGTCAGGACACCCCCCGGACAGTTTTCCAGGCGCAGAGGCCAAGGCCAGGGGCTGCCATGGCGGCTGTGTCTTTCTGGGGCAACTGCCACCCTAACTCAGTGGGAGATTTGTTGACATCTCCATAACAAACACCTCCCTGGCAAACACTATCTGAGACTCATCATTACTCATCAAGAGGCCTCTGAAAAGCTCTCATTTGGGGCGAGCCAAGGTGTCCTTTCAAAAATGCTCCAAGGAGGCTGGCTTTCCTCCAGCGTTAACAGACTCCCAATTAGGGTGACTCACTGCTAGACCCTTACAGGATGTACCAATTATGGTGGGATATTTTAAAAGGACTGCGGCTCCTCCCTCACAACGGCCTTTCTGTGCCATGCCAGTGCACATAATGTACTTACTGTATAAAAGCAGACGGTTTGTGTGCCGCAAACATTCTCTGTGATTAGTGCAAGACAACTATTGAATAATAATTGTAATTATCCAAACAGCTACTGGCAGGATTTTAAGCCAAAGAGGTATTTAAAAAAAAAAAAAGTCTCCCTTAGTTCAAGCTACAGTTCTATTTGAACCTGGCTACCTGTCTTCTGTGACACAGGACAGAAAAATGTACCACTGAAACATCCAACACACAAATGGAAAGTGTCCTGGGTCCCTATACAGGGTTTCAGCTGGAGAGATGCTCAGAGAGGGGCCTTTAATAGCCTGGGACTTGGGGATTCGACTGGAATATGTGTAAAACTAAACCCAATTTAAATAGGCACAGGTCTTCACCATCAGTGACCATTTTAGCAACATTTCCTCTCAAAGTCTGCAGGAAGTCTTGATAATGCTTTGATGATCTCACTCCTAAAACTTGTAAAATAAGAACTTTCTATTGTTACATAATATTTAAAAAGATACAATCTTAAAACACTAGGTTTTGATCATGGATCCAACAGTTCTCAACCAGTAAAGGACTACAGCTAATACAAACAATTAAGCAACGAATGTTAAGCGAGTCTCATAATGTTGGCATGAGCTATGGGCTTAAAATACACAGGAACACTCACACTACACAAACCATGAACCTACAAAAAGCTCTTCTTCAAGACACTACACATGAGCACACACTTACATGTGTGCATGCACATACACACACAAATGTGACTTGATAAGGCAGGGCACAGAAAGAACTGAAATCTCGGTAACACACAAACCACATGATTAAGTCAAGCTCCTTGATGACAGCATGATCTCGCAGGAATTTTGAATCAGCTCCGCAAGTATACAGAAACCACGGGGCATAGGAAATGGACAGAATTCATTATCAAACGACTGCCGCTTTGATAGCATCCTCTATAGAAAAGAAGGTTCGGATGCGGTTTCAGTGCCTCCTCGTGGTTTATGAGCTTTAGCAAAAGGATCACACAAGGCAGGAAAGTCCCCATACAAGCCGTCCCATCCCCATAGCCTGCTCTTGGCAGCCATGGTCCTGGCAGGTTGCCGGTGAGAAGAAACAGGACTCCAGGTAAAAGATCTTCCAACCCATTCATACTCATCCCATGGGAGGCAGGGCGCCTGAAGCAGAGCTGCCACCTAGGAGCAGTTTTAGCGGTGACACACTAAGGAGACTGTTCCTAGCTTCACTAGGAGGCGGAGCATGTAGCTGTCTATACTGAATATTTTATATCACTAGAGAGTACCGCCCTGCCTCCCAAAGCAACTGTCACAGTGTCTAGCATTCTACTATAGTTCAGGGGTTTTTTCAAACTAAATTTCTAATTCATCAAAACTATTCCCATGCATGTGTTGGATATTTTTTTTTCAAAGACACAGTAGGTTTGTCTATGCTGATCGTTATTGGGCTTCTTAGTTTTAATTTTGCTTTTTATTTATGTCTGGGTGAAAGAGTGTGTATGTGTGTATGATGTGTGTATGTGGTTACCCAGAGGCAAGAAGAAAGCATCAGAGTTCCTGGAGCTGAACTTACAGGCAGCTGTGAGCTGATATGAGGGTCCTGGGAACCAAACTCAGGTCCACTACAGGAGCAGCAAACTCTCTTAAGTGCTGAACCTTCTCTCTAGCCCCGTTAGCAGGTGTTTTTAAAGTTATTTTATTATATTATGTATATGGATGTTTTGTCTGCATGTTTATCTGTGTACAACACATATGCCTCGTGCCCACAGAAGCCAGATGAGAATATCAAATCCCCCTGGAACTGGAGTTACAGGCGGCTGTTAGCCATTATCTGAATACTAGAAAATGAACTTGGGTCCTCTTGAAGAAGAATAAGTATTCTTAACCTCTGAGCCATTGTTCCAGCTCCATCATCAACATTTTAACTTTGATGAGCTCAGATGTTTGTTAGAAATAAAATTACAGATAAAGGAATCCGAGGGGGGGGAAGTTGGAGAAATTGACGAACAATATGAAATACAACTTTGAAAGAAGGAAGAGCTTGAAGAAAGAAGAGTAACTGTCAACACATCCAAGCAGTGGACCTCACTTCTGGTCCCATTCGGAAAGAGAAGCAGCTCTGGAGACCAGAGAAGGACACTGCTCAACTCCACTGAGGATGACCAGAGAAGCACGGACCGTCTATGTGAAGGCCTTGACTCTCATGAAGGAAGGTGTAACTTGGGATTCATTAATATTTACAGGAGGGTCAGGTTCCGCAGACCAAGACACTACTCTGGCCCGGTCACTGATAGCACTCCTTTCAAGGTGGTGATGAAAGTTTAAAAGCCTCCAAAGATACTTAACATTTAGGGAACCTCTTAGCTTACTTAGTAGGAACCATTTTCATTCTAAACTTGTCTTTTAATAGATCATGTGAAGACTCTAAACCAGCATTCCCTGCTTTGTCAACATAAAACAATATGGCTGCCAAGATGGCTGCCTTGTCCAGCCAAGTTTACCTCACTGGAGTTAGAGGAGTTTTGAGGTAGCTGAGTTCCAGGAAATCCATGGCTGCTGCTCGAATCAAACATCTGACAAACAGAAAGAAGGAAAAAGACTAATGAAATGGTTCTGCAATTTTCCTTTGGCATCCACACATCTTCAGTTTAAAGACTAAAGTTGTATAACATTTTGTGAGCTCTTCATTCCACATTCTGGAGTAACATTCAAATATTAAGCTTTCCCTCTGCAGAGGAATCTGCTTTCTTTCCTCCCATCATTTCATATTGACTTTTCTGTGATGTCTCACAGCATTCAAGTCATCTTGAATTTTCTTGACTTTGCTTTTGTAACTAATTATGCATTTCAGAAGATGTGGAACAGAGTTGGCAAAGCCGCAAAAGTCAATCTTATAACTGTTTTTATGTTCTTAGAATAAATATTGGAAGACAATATGTTAATAGAGGTTTGTTTGAAGCCAAAAAGACTAGAAATCACTTTTTACTTTTGTAAATTTTATCTTCTAAGTTTTGTAAAATGCTAACATCAAATAAAATATTCAACTAGGAATAACTAATACATCAACTTTATTCAGCTATGTATGTATTAACATCATATCTTTTTTAAAACAAAGAATGTTCAACCAAATGCTTTTGTTTATCAAGAAATCTTTTGTTGAGAACACTTAGCAGATATGCCGAGGCAGACAGGAAGACTCATTTAATTAACTAAATGGTACTTCTAAAAATAAGCAAGCTACCCAGTTATTTATCATGCTTTAATTACATGAGGCTATCTTAATATCAAAATTGACCTTAACATTATATACAGAACATAATCGTGAAGGTTCCATTCAGAAAACATAGGCCCAATATTAGTCAGTAGATTATAGCTCACCACTACCTATACCCAACAAATAATTACTTTTTGTAACTAAACAAAACACAAGCAGAACTGTAAGTCTTTCATTTCTTTTGCATTTACTTATTGTGTATGTTGTGGGCTCATGCCACAGTGAACACACAGAAACTGGAGGACAACCTGCGCAGTCAGTGCTCTCCTTCTACCACATGGTTCCTGGGGAAGCAAACACACCACCAGGCTCGACGGTGAGCACTTTACCTACGGGGCCATCTCGCCAGCCCTGTGACTAGGTGATTCTTCTTGTAAATGAGTATTTAATAAATCAGGGATCCCATAAAAGAACTCACATGCATTTTGCTGTCTTTCCACCAACCCATCCACTCCTCCTCACCCAACCCTTCACGGTTTCAGGATTTTAAAACATTAAAATTATTTTAAAGTCTTTAGTCACACTATTCCTAAGTGTTGTTCACAGTTAAAGAGACATGAATTAGGAAATAAACTTCTATGAACTGTGACTGTCTCTTTAAAATAACAAGCAAAATCATTTCCAGAACACGGGCAGCTAACTGAAAATCATTACAAATCTTTTCCCTGTTGGTTACAGGATAAGATCATCTTATAACTTTTTCTTTCCACTGTACTTGAAAAAAAAATCCTACAACCTGTCAACCAGGAGAAAAATATCAATTAACACATGTTGCATTATGGGTGTTTGGAATCACTTTGGATCGGCACATTCAACATGCTCTCAAAACAGTTTGCTGAACTTAGGGTCATATTTTAGCAATAAGTATTGAAGTTGTTCTTTCCTTGCTACAATACTAAGAGCAGGGGCTGAAAAGATTACTTGGTGATTAAGAGCACTGATTGCTCTTTCAGAGGGCCCGGGTTCAATTCCCAGCATCCACATGGCAGCTCACAACTGTTGTAACTACAGTTCCAAGGGATCTAACACACTCGCGCAGATATGAATGTGGATAAAATACCAATGCACATAAAATGGAATCTTTAAAACAAACACCAAGAGCAAACACTCCCTACTGCATGCAGCTCCTATGGTCCATTCTTTCAGGGATTTGGACACTACAGACAAGCACAAGCACCGCCCCTGCTCTATGGCACTGGTGCACAGAGGAGCTAACTGGTTTAGCCTTTCAGAGCACCAGGTTTTCCCACTGTAGTGTGGGCTGACAAAATGCAGTTGTCAGGGTGAAAGACTTGAGGGAGCACGGATTCTAGCACGACCATAGAATCCAGCAACATTAGTAAGATCTAGGACTAGCAATAGAACCTAGCACTATCAACCAATACTGTCTAGGACTAGCAGGAGAATCGGTGCTATCAATAGGATCTAGAACAATCATCAGTTTAGAATCTGGCTGCATTTCCCTTGGACTAGCATTACTTTTCTGCATTCATTTTCATATAAATTGATATAAGGCAACAAAAAGTACAGATTGTTTTTCTAATTATTAGCCCCCCCACATACATACATACATACATACCTTTTCTTCTAGCAGGGGTCTACACATGCTAGGCAAACTCTCGACTACTGAATCATACTAAAGCCTCATGTTCTGCTTCTCTTTCTTCTTTTGGAGTAAGGGTTTCTAGTCCATGCTGACCTCAAGCTCACTGACCATGCCTTTGAACTCCTGATACTCCTTCCTCAATTTACCAAGCGCTGTGGTACACCTGTGCACAAATGTTCCTGGGTGTGCAGAGATGAAGACCAAATATGGAGCTTCAGGCACGCAAAGCAAGCACTCCACCATCTGGGCCACATCCCCAGACTATTCTAAGAATTCTCGCTCCTGTGTTCCTAAGACCGCACAGGCAGGCTTGCCTTTGAGGGTACGCTAAACTAGACAACGTCGTTTGTATAATTCACATGGGTACACGTCCCTGGAGAACCTAGATTCTTTTGAATCAACACTGAATTCACCTTCACCAGAAGATAAACACTTCTGACTTGCAGCGATCTCCAGATGCGGGTGTCAAGAATCTTACCCAGCCTCCTGTTCCTCCCACGTCAAGAACTCACCTGAGTTATGGAAGCTCTCTTCTCCTTCCCTTTTCTTGCCAGGGTGTCCAGCCCTTTCAAGGAAGAAAATATGCCTTTCTTGTTTTTTCCTCTCTGGGAAAGGGAGAGTGTTCTCTTCCTGAGAGTGGAGCCATCTCTAGAACACACCTGGTGGAAACACAGTTGCAAACCATCTTAAAGCCAATCACAGTGTCTATGCGTGGAGACGTCACTCGCCCTATGCTCTGTCAGTGACTGTGTCTGATGCATAGCTCATACACAGAAATTCAGCCTTCACATAGATGCCTCTTACCTAGACAGTACAAGCCAAATTCCAGCATCCAGAGGGCTCCACAGTGGGCAACCGGGTCAGCGAAACCACTCTGAGTCCCACAAACTGAGCCAGATCAATGCAGAAGCCAGATGTAAATTCATACTCTACCCATGGGGCTCCCAGCCTCAGGCCAAACAATCTTGATATGTTGTTTGTATGTATGTTCACACGTCTGCAGGTGCATGTGGACACCAATGGTCAGCTCTGTGTCATTCCTGAGGTGCCATTCACCTCATTTATTTCTCCTTTTCATGTGTATGTGGTGTAATATGCTTGTGTATGTATGTTCATGTGTGTGTGTGTGTGTGTGTAAGTGTATGTGGGGAGGTCTGGGGTTGGAATCATCCCCAAGCCCTCTTCCTGCTATTTGACACATGGAATATCAGTCAAACTCAGAGTTCATCGAGTTTACTAGCTGACTAGTCAACTTGCTCAGCTCCAGGAATTCTGTCTCCAGGCGGTAGCCATGGCCACAGAGCATTTACAGGGATGCAAATCAGAAAATATGAAGTCCTTTCATCTTGCTTTAACCATTAAGCCATTACCTAAGCCCTACCTCTTCCTTCCTTCCTTCCTTCCTTCCTTCCTTCCTTCCTTCCTTCCTTCCTTCCCTCCCTCCCTCCCTCCACTCCCTCCTCCTTCCCTCCCTCCCTCCTTCCTTTCTTTCTCTTGTTTTTGGAGTTTGGTTCTTGTGGGTCTGAAGCTCTCCAAGTCTAGGTTCTAGGGATAAAACTCAGTCTTCACACTTGCAAAGAAATGAGTTTACTCACTGAGTTGTGATCCCAGCCCCAGGTTGGGCAACATTTAATCCATATTTTTCTTCTTCTTCACCAAGTAGGACCATTCCTCGGAGGTCCTACCTTCCCAAGAGTATGAGGAAGGATAGACCAATAGATTAAGAATATGGAGTAACTTCTAAGTAGACTCCTAGAAATCTGAGGAACTATCAACTACAGTCTCCCATGCTGATGCCTGGTACCTCGCCTCTGTGACCCTTGACAGTTACCAGGCTAACTTCTAGCAGAAGTTGGAAACTAGCAACCAGTTTGGGAAAAGCAAGTCTCTACACAAGCCACTGACCCAGCCTTCCCCAGGAACTTACCAGAGCATGGAAAGATGAAACAGACAGGACACCCAACCTGCCAAGAGCCAGCTTGGATGGGCGGCTGGTGGCAGCAAGGAGACTCTTGGGGTTCGGTAGCTCCCCACCTTGTAAGCTCGCCAAATAGCACCGCATGCGGAACAGGTCCATGTGGAATTTTTCCAGGTTCTGCTCCCATTGCTGGATCTTAAACAGCAAGACGAGAGATGACTTGGACCTAAGTCACAGGTCTGTGTTGCTCAAACTACAAGTGAGCAGCTTCAACTTCCACAGCCCCCAGGGAACAATTACAATCAGCTGGAATGGTGTGGTTTCAGTCTGCTTCCCCTGTTCCCCATACCTCACACCCTCCTTCCTACAGACCCCCACCCCACACACACACCACATGGATGAACTTTATCAGCACAGCAAGAATCAAAGGCAGCGAGGGTGTGCCAATATAGTGGCATGCCAAAGTGCATGATGGGTACAGAACAACACTAAACCATGCCAACTCGGCATGGGATGCAGAGTGAGACACGGGTCTCTCCTATTTCATTTCCCCCCCACTTACACCCCCAGGACCTCTGCTGTAGCAGTTCTCAAACTAGGGCTCATGACACCTCTGGGGGTCGCACATCAGATATTCTGCACATCCAATATGACATTACGATTAATAACAGTAGCAAAATCACAGTTATGAAGCAGCAAGGAAATATTTTTTTATGGCTGGGGGTCATCACCGCATGAGGAACTGTGTTAAAGGGGCACAGTATCAGGGAGGTTGAAACCCACTGCTCTGCTGGATGAGCTGTAGACAGATACACACAGCATGCATGATGGCAGTGACCCGAAGCTCCAGTCTCACCGGAGTTTCTCGGAAACAATGACAAGCAAATGCACTTCGGGGACAGGACAGACAGTGCTCACTGCTGTTCAGTGTCTGGGGGCATACACACCACCTCCACATCTGGAAAACTTACAGCAGCTATAGATATTTACACAACAGACATTGCCACGTATTTCTTCCAAACAAGGAGTCACAGGCTGGCAAAGAAACGCCATCAAATGGCACTTGTTCATGGATCTCACTCCGGTCTTGGCAGTGCATAAACGGTGACCTCCATTTGCAAGCAGATTGACAGACACG
Source organism: Chionomys nivalis (assembly GCF_950005125.1). Classification (NCBI taxonomy): domain Eukaryota; kingdom Metazoa; phylum Chordata; class Mammalia; order Rodentia; family Cricetidae; genus Chionomys; species Chionomys nivalis. The sequence continues at coordinate 14,837,737 of NC_080087.1, forward strand.
GGTGATTTCCCAACACAAGACTCGGAGCATGGCTGAAGCTGGCTTTCCACAGGCCCTGGTGCCATCTCCATACAGCTACAATGGCCCCCGGCTCTGGATTCTGTCAAGGGTGACCAAGTGCCTCAGGACCAATGCCATCTCAATCCTCTGTGTTAGTCATTCATCCTGGATAACTGGCCATTAGAAAGATTCCCAACACTGGATACTGTCCACTGGATACTATCCACTGGATACTGTCCACTGGATACTGTCCTCCATCTGGTCTTCCAGAAATTAAAACTTTGTGGAGTATTTCCTGTAAGTCAGTGGTTCTCAGCCTTCCCAATGCTGCACCCTCTTAAACACAGTTCCTCATGTCATAGTGGTCCCCAACCATAAAATTAATTTTGTTGCCACTTAATAACTGTAATTGTGCTACTGTTATGAATCATAATGTAAGTATCTGTGTTTTCCAATGGTCTTAGGTGATCCCCTATACATACAAAGGGACCACGACCCACAGGTTGAGAACCACTACTCTAAGGTCTCTTCATCCATCTCTTCTAAGTTCAACATGTGACTTCCTGGATGAAACCAATGCACTGAGAGCTCTGGAGGCATTGCTCAGTCATCCGGGTGCATGCTCACGGCTGACACAAAGCTCTGGGATGGATCACAAATTGAGCATCATGGTACACACCAGTGAGCCCAGCATGTGGAAGGTATAGGCAGGATTGGATGTTTAAGGTCATGTCCTCCCCAGGCCAGAGGAAAATGGTTTTTAAGTTATCCGGACATGAAAGCTAAAAGCCTACTCTACAAACTGAGTGCTCCTTAGTGGCGCATGCAACAAAACACAGCAATGACACAGACGGCACAAGAGATGGGGGGAGCCACTTTAATGAAGCTATTCATTACCCCTTATTATAAAAGGGATAGCCGGGCGATGGTGGCGCACGCCTTTAATCCCAGCACTCGGGAGGCAGAGGCAGGCGGATCTCTGTGAGTTCGAGACCAGCCTGGTCTACAGAGCTAGTTCCAGGACAGGCTCCAAAGCCACAGAGAAACCCTGTCTCGAAAAACAAACAAATAAATAAATAAAATATAAAAGGGATAGAGTGTGTAAGTGTGTGCATTGTGTGTGAGTGTGTATGGTGTGTACACATACATGAGCTCTATGCTACATGTGTGGGGATCAGAGACCACTTTGGGAAGCTGGCTCTCTCCTTCCACCTTCATCTGGGTTCCAGACATCCAGCTCAGGTCACTGGGCTAGCGCCATTAAGACATGTCACCAGCTGCATAAAAAAGGAACTTTTTAATGATGAAATCCCACAGGGAAACCCTAGATCTAAACATTGACTAAAATTTAATGGCAAGCTTCCTCTTTCCTGGTAGACAGTTATGTTCAGTGAATGAGCTCAGAGGTGCTCTGGACAGCTGTAAAGCGGGGGAGGAGGAGGCGGAGCTAGCAATAAAAATAATGATGAGGCAAATGAGCACATGGTACATTTAAAGGAAGATGGCAGCACCCTGTAGGACCCAACCCTTTCGGAAAGTATTTTCTCTCCTTCAGTCATTCAATTGCAACATTTGGCCTAATTATCCATTACTAGGATTGGGCCTTAACAGATAATTTACTCTTTCCGTTTTGGTGGGAGGAACTTTAAAGAGCCCGCACTGAAATCCACATTCACTAGAGATCCCAACCCACAACAAGGGTCTGCCAAAGCTGACTGGCGGCTACAACAGCGAGCCATAGTTCAGCAGCCAGCTTGGTTTTGTTTCCTTGGAGACAAAACTCACCCATTTCATAGCAAGTGAACTTTCCTTCAAACCAAACTGGGAAGCCCAGTTATGAGAACCGGAGAACTGAGCTTTCCTCTCACTTGCACAAAAATCATCTGTCCCACATTTAGCCAGAAAGCAACATGTTGTGGACTTCACTGAAGAGCCGGTGAGCAGCAGCTCAGAACCCAAGAGCAGGTTTGGTTTCGTCCCTGGCTCTGCCAGCTACCAGCTGTGCACCATCAGAAACCCCACTCACCTAAGGGCCTGTTCTCCCATCCGAAAAATGGATGCAGTCTACCCATCTCTACTGGGTAGAGAGATCAGAAAATCAAATATATCGTTGCTTGAGAAGGAATCAGAATACTACACCAGAGAGGGAACTGGGGAAGAGGACGGCAGGGGAAAGTACATGATAGCTGGGAGTAAAGAGGGAAGAGGATGAATTAGAGAAGAGTTGGGTTTCCTACAGTGAGGAAGAAAGTCCCTGGCTCAAGAAAGGGGCCTGTGATAGTTCATGCTAATTTTCATTGGACAGCATCTAGAATTACCCAGAGATAAGCTCTAAACATGGCATTGGGGGGCTACTCAGATGTGATTAGCTGAGGTAGGAAAAGCCATCCTAAACGTGAGATACACCCTTCCATGGGCCCAGCATGGTATTTCATAACAAGAAAAGCAACAAGTAACTAATATGGCACCCAATGTCCATTCCCTCACTACCTCCGGGAAATAAGCAAAGATGTGAGCAATTGGGCCCTTGAGGAGCTGTGTTCTGCAGGAGGGACAAAAGGAGCCACAAAAGACAACTGGAAAGCAACATGCTGAGCAGGGAGACAGACAGAACCAAGAGCCATGCGACATCCCAGACAGAACCTGTGTGAGGAGAGTCAGGGCACTCATGAAGGAGGTAGCCCCTCGGCCTTCATGAGAAGTGGGATGGACAAGGTGACCCAGGTGGCAAGGAGAAAGGAGGCAGCATGTTTGTACCATGCCGAGTCCCTCTGTTCGCAAGTCCCCAGAAATAGGATAGGAATGAGGAAATGGTCTAAGAGAAAGCAGCTAAGTAGGCTTCTGGATGAAGGCCAGGGTGGAGAGAATTCATATTCTGAGCCATGGGATTGCCAAAGGGCTTTGAAACCAGGAAACCCCATAACCAGATGCGCTGGTTACATGTGAATACTCTTACATAAAAATACATCACACCGCCCAGGGCACCCATCTCTTTTCCCCTTCTGGTTGACACCTCCTTTCAAGAAGCAATTCAGAAAAAAAAAAGAAGCAATTCAGATGGCCCCTCTTCCAGGAAGGCTCCCAAAGATACATAGGAGGCCAAATCTCCCCCTTGCTGCTTTCCCCAGTGCTATAAAACTATAGCTCTGACTTCATCATCTTGCGTTGAAAACTCCAAACCCAGTTCTGTCAACCTTCCAGAGTGTCCCCTGGCCTGCACACATGCCTAGCCTGCAGTGTGTACTAAATTAAAGCTCACTGAACTAGGCTACACCTGTTCTGCTGTCCCCCAGACTCCACCACCTCCCTACTGCCCACTAAAGAAAGCCCATATCCATACATAGCACCCCCATCAATAGCCTTGTCCTCAAACCGCTCCACAACTGTTCCCCATTCTCCTCCACAAACGCCCCCCCCCCCGCCGCCACATCATGTCACATCTTCAAGGCTCCATCTAAACCGCCCCTCACCAGTATCCAAATATCTGAGCACAACACATCCTTCATCATCTTCAACCTGTAAATAAACATAGAACAGGATGTGCAGGGCACACTAAGGCTGGGGCAATGGATACAGCTGTTCTCATGGGGTTCCTCCAAAAGCCACAGCACCCCCTTTTCAGCCCACTTCAATGGGCAGAACCCTAGTTCCTGGAAAGGGGACACAATGAGCAGACTGTGAGGGGGAGGGGAAGCCGTCTGGGAGGATGCCAAGACCGCCTAAAGGTGGTGAGGCCTTTGTCCCAATTTACTTATCTGAAATAATAAACGGAAAGGAAAATAAAGTACTAACTGGAGTTAATTTGCAATGCTTCCTCCCTGAGGACTTCAAAGGCGTGCCCCGTGAGGACACAGAGTGGGGTCTGGCACGCATTGGACACGCTCAAATGAAAGTTGCATCATCTGCCGTATGAAATAGCCCAGAGGCTGGAGGAGCGAACCGTGGTGTGGTTTATTTTAAGCAATGCGTGTGACCTACAAGGCAGCATAAAACAGCCATTGTCGCGGTGACAGAGTCACAGTGTCTTTCTATCAGGAAAGGGTGTTGACAACCATTTTCTCCACCCACCAACTTCAAAGAGGTCCTGTCCCAGAGGCTTTATCTGTGTTGTATGATGATGTCATCTACACCGTAGCAACTGCCACAGTGAGGACACACGGTGGCCAGATCTGAAGTTTCTGGAGTCTCTGGGAGAAAATGTTCTGTGAAAGAAAGTACCCAGCTCAGCTGTGGCGTCTAAGTGAACTGGAGTGCTACGCCACAGAGGAAACTTTCAAACAGGGTGACTTGCAAAACATATGAAAGAGGCGTGGGACTGGGCCTCATTGGTCCTGGCCTGTGGATACAATGGACAATATTTTCCTAGTGGGATGGAGACTTAAAAGCACCCACCAGCCAAGAAGAGAAGGACTCGAAGAAAGTGTATTGAAGTTCACATGTGAATCATTCAGCTAACAGAAGACCAGATACCCCCAGACCAGGGTCTGTGTAAGGGTCAGAGCATGTTTGAGAAAAGAGCAATACATACACACAGCGGGAAGAAGGTGGGTGTCGTGTGAACGGCACCTATAGGCACGCCACTCCCAGCAGGGCACTCTCTGACCCAGCATCATTCTTGGGAGTGTTTTCCTCATTCATAATAACCTCTACTGTTTCAAGCTCTACACATATGTGCCTGGGTTCTATTCTTTGTTCTGAGGCACAAGAACCTGGAAAATTATAGAAACCTTCTGGACTTTAATCCAATAACACCACTTGCTTTCTTTAGGTTTTGGGGACTAGCAAATGAAGAGCAAATGGCTCTCTCTACAACTTCCTGACAATTGCCTAGTGGCTGTAACTCCTGCTAATACCCTTTGGGGAAAGTTGACTAAATTATAGCCTTAAAAAAAACCAACATGGAGAGATGACTTTAGGGCAGAATTTCTGAAACTCAACCAAAGATCTTCTCATGGGGAATTTGCACAGCATTGTGAGGCAGGGGTGGGGGAGGCAGGGAGAGATTAGGGCTGGCAGCAGGGGTGAAGAAAACCAGAGTGAAATGATGGTATCAGGAAGCTACACTCAAAATGACCAACAGGACTCTGCCAAAGAGTGGGCAATGGGCCTCAAAGGATAGTGTCCTGCACTACACAAATGCTTACACCTAAGCTACAACAGCAGCCTGACTTCCTTTCTCTGTGCCAGGGTCTAGATAAGTTGCCCAGGTTGGCCAGTCATTGCTATGTAGCCTTAGCTGGCTCAAATTTCTGATCTTCTGGCCTTAGCATCCCAAGTAGCTAGGACTATACCTACACTAACAGGCTCTGCGGATTCCAGTTTGTAAGACGAGCTCCTCTTTGGACTACCTAACCACTCGATACTCTCAGAGGTGTGTAAAAAGTTATAGAGTAGCCCTGCCCACCAGAGATCAGAAGTGTTGAGACACCATCCATAACTCATTCACAAACTACAAACAATGCAACAAAATATATGGAAAGGACTATGTGGAAGTGGGGTGGGGGGTGAATGTACTTACAGGCAGAGACCACTGACATTTTTTTTTTAACTTTATGTGTCTGGATGCACTGCCCACATGTCTACTGTCTAAGCACCACATGTGTGCAGTGCCCACAGAGGCCAGAAGAGGGTATCAGGTCTCCTAGAACTGGCGTCACAGATGTTGTGAGCTGCCATGTGGAATCTGGGCATTAAACATAGGACACACCCTGCACACCACAGACACCTGGGAGGCTCTTGCAAGCTGAAGCATTAAGGATAACTTCTGGACCAAAGGTATCAACAAACAAAAGACACAAAGCAGTATTCAAAAGCTGTGTGTGCTCAAGAGGCCTTCCATGAGACTACGAAAAGCAAGAGAAAACGAAAGCAAATTGTTAAGCAAACTATTCACCTAACAAGAGCCCTAAAATAGTTTAACCACCCCGTAACACAGTAGAGCTAATTATTGACCAGATACACTAAGATACTAAAATTACCTTGACTTGCTTTAAAAGTGATTATCGGGGCATTGTTCTCAGGCACACACATACCGTAGAGGTCACTAAGATACACAATTTGCTCTCTTGGTTTTGTTTGTTTGAGCCAGGTCTCGCTGTAGCTCAGGCTCACCTGAAACTCACAAACAACCCTCCTACCTCGGTTAAAAATAACAAAAAACAAAAGTCCCAGTCTAGGATGGAGACTACAGATTGGTATTGTACTGCACACATGAAGAAGCATGAGGGATGTAACTCCACCTCTCCCTGTGAAGTCTTTCTTTTACTTCTTTCCTTCACTGGAGACTCTGGGCTTTTTCCTCTGGAAACACTGTCCCTGTGTGCTGGAGCCTGAGAACAATGGGTTTTGTTGCCCTAGGTTAGGCCTGTCTGCAGGGTGAGCTCTTCCCAGATAAAAGCAGGACACAGACAAGAGGATGAATGCAAGCTGGGCTCTGGGTGGGGAGCCCCATCTTCCGGACAAACCCCACATTCTTCCACCCTCTGCTTTCCTCCTGGGCTCTGTGAGCAGGAACCCTGAGCAAGAAAGGTTTCATTCAGCAGTGTAACTCTGAATAATTACTGAAAACTGCATTCTGGCATTTTCTACTTAGAAAATAGACACTATCAAACATTTCTATGCCACTTGCTATACAAGACCTTTGTACCTGAACACCCAGACCATGGCCACTTTACTGCGCACTGTCTTTCCTTAGTCACTCTGTCCTCCAAACATTTCCTGAAATTGCTACTTTTACTCTGCTTTCTCCCCAACTTAAAACACTGCATCCAGCTCCAACCCTCAATGCCAAGAAGGCAGTCAGCTCTCCATCGCTATGATGAAACGCCTGAGAAAATCAACTTAGAGGAGGAAAGACCCCATTGGCTCACAAGTTCTGAGATTTTGGTGTATGGTCCCCTGGCTGTGTTGTGTCTGGACCCGTGGTGAGACAGAACATGGGGGACTGCTCAGGGCAGAACAAAGCTACTCACCTCATGGTGGCTGGAAAGGGACCAGAGACAAAATACACCTTTTCAGGGCAGGCCTTCACTTACCACCTCCTCCACCTGGGCCCCAGCTCCTGATGTTTTTACTACTCTTAATAATTCATCCACTCATGACATCATAGTCCTTGTGAGCCAATGACCTCCTCAAGGCCCTTCCTGTGAACACTGCTGAAGGGAGATCACACCTTCAACACATGTGGGAATGTAAGCTCTAACTCACAACAAAAGGATAAAATAAATCCACCCAAGTCTTTGAGCCAAACTCCGCATGGCCTGACTTGTGTGTCTCCCCCAGATTTCCACAGCAAAGGTCTCAATTCCCAAGGAGACAGAACTGGGGAGTGGAGCTTTCTGGGAGGTAAGTAGGTCATGTGGAAAAGCACTTGGGAATGAGATCCCTTATGAAGGGGACATAGAGAATTAATTCCTTTGCTCCTTCCACCATATAAGAAGACAGGACAGCATATCACCTCCACACAGGGAAGCCGGCTCCATCTGATGTAGAATTTGTTCAGGCCTTGATAGAGGACTTTCAGATTTCAGAACCATGAACAATAACTTCTTATTGTTTATAAACCACTTTGATGATGGACTTTGTTACAGGAAAGACACTGACCTTTGCACCAGCGGCCATCCCACTGGAGTGCCGAGTACTTATCATGTCAATGTAACACTTCTGTGCTAGGGTGCTCAGGAGCCCCAAGCCACCTCTCTGTTACATCTGTCCCAAACCAAATGACCCCTGCCCTCCTCCCAGCCCGGAAATCCCCTCTCCCAGCATAACTCAATGTCTCAAGGCCATCTTCTTCCAGGGAGTCGTCTTCACCATTTTCTCAAGTTCCCAGCCCAACTTCAACCCTGTGATCTCTCAGAGCATTTGAAGACTATGCCAGGTGTCACCCAATTGAGCCCATTCTAGAGTGTTCTTTGTTGTCATGTTTACTAGGCTTGCTTTCTAACTAAAGTGATCTTAGCAATAAGATTCATCTTGCATATTATTTTTCATGCTTTCAAGCCAGATGCATCGCTAAGATATAGTAATATGTGCAATACATAAGAGAGGGAAGACCTGAGAAGAGAGGAGACAACGCACATGGGAGCGCATGTAGGTGCCTGTGAGCGGCACACAGTCGGTGGTACCTGGTTTTCGATGGCCTTCCTGTTCTTGGGGTCGCCCACCACAGAAAGCTGCAGCTCCGCCATCTTCTTCATCTTGCTGTCCATGTCAATCTTCTGAAGCAGGCTTCTGGTCTGGCTCTTGAGCAGTCGCACCGTGTCCTCTTTCCCGTGCTTCTTTGCAAAAAGGGATGCACAGGCCGAGTGTATGGCGGTGACCCAGTTTTCAAGATCTGTCTGGCTCGTGGCCTAAACATGGGATGGAGGAACTGTTGGAGATTATTTGAGCACAAAAGTTTTCTCCAAAATGGAAGACCCAAGGAATCTCTTCACATACACACACACACACACACACACACACACACACACTCACACACACACACATGTTTAGTTTCCCAAACATAAACTCCCAACTCAGGTTCACAGACCCTGAAAGAACATCAAGAATTAAGCAGGAAGGAACATAGAGCCTATGCTGGTTAGTTCTACGTGCTGGCTTGATACAGTAGAGGATGTCCCAGAAAGACTTCCCATAGGGGACTGTCTAGAGTAGGTTGACCTGTGGCCATGTCTATGGGGGATTGTATTGACTGCTTCAACTGACATGAAAAGAACAGTCTGAAAGTAGAGGGCACCACTCCCTAGACTTGGGTCCTGAACTGTGTGTAAGAGTAGAGGAAGTCGGCGGTGGTGGCGCACGCCTTTAATCCCAGCACTCGGGAGGCAGAGGTAGGCGGATCTCTGTGAGTTCGAGACCAGCCTGGTCTACAAGAGCTAGTTCCAGGACAGGCTCCAAAACCACAGAGAAACCCTGTCTCGAAAAACCAAAAAAAAAAAAAAAAAAAAAGAGTAGAGGAAGTGAGCTGAACAGTGTGTGTGTGTGTGTGTGTGCATTTGTTTCTTCCTCTGCCCTTGACTGTGAATATGATATGATTAGCTGCACCAGCCCCCCCCCTACACACACACACCGTGACTTCCCCACAGCGATAGACTATGACCTAGCATCATGAACTAAAATAAACCTTTTCTCAGTTGATTTTTCTCAGGATATATCAGCATGAAAACAAAAGGCAGAAACCTGCATATGGCAGTCAGGAAAATGAGAAACAAATAAACAGCTCTCAATTAGCGACAGAAAACAAGGGTCTGTCCACCCAAGGTGACATCATGTCATACACATTACATTCATGCTAAAAGCAATCCTGTAAGGATTTTTGGTGGCTGTTGCTGATGGTGGTGGTGGTTGTTTTTCAAAATAGAATCTCTCTTTGTAGCTCAGGCTAATCTGGAAAGCACTAAGTAGACTAGGATAATCTTGTAGTCACAGTGATCCTCCTGTCTCAGTTTCCCAAGTACAGACGTGAGTTACACCCTGCTTGGCTTCTGTGCACTCTCATAAACCTACTTGTTCAAAGTCCAAAGTGTCAAGGAGACACAGGTGATCAACAGACACACACAGGTGCTCAACAGACATACAGGTGCTCAGCAGATGACAAAGGTGCTCGACACACAGGTGCTCAACAGACACACACAAAGGTGCTCAACAGACACACACAGGTGCTCAACAGATGACAAAGGTGCTCAACACACACACACAGGTGCTCGACAGACACACACAGGTGCTTGACAGACACAAACAGGTGCTTGACACACACACAGGTGCTTGACAGACACACACATAGTTGCTCGACAGATGACACAGGTGCGTGACACACACAACACAGGTGCTCAACACACACATACAGATGCTCGACAGACACACAAAGGTGCTCAACAGACACACACAGGTACTCGACACACACACAAAGGTGCTCAACAGACACACACAGGTACTCGACACACACACACAGGTGCTCGACAGATGACACAGGTGCTTGACAGACACAGGTGCTCGACAGACACACACAGGTGTTCAACAGACCACACAGGTGCTCAACAGGCACACACACAGGTGTTCAACAGACCACACAGGTGCTCGACAGACACACACAGGTGCTCAACAGACCACACAGGTACTCAACACACACACAGGTGCTCGACAGAACACAGGTGCTTGACACACACACAGGTGCTCAACACACACACACAGGTGATTGACAAACACACAGATGTTCAACAAAGGAGCTCAGTAGACACACACACGTGTTCAACAGACAAAGGAGCTCAATAGACACACACAGGTGCTCAACAGACACAAGGTACCAGAAATCAATCAGCCTGCAGGACTCACCACCATGCTAGGCATTTCTACCAAATTGCTAAAATCCGCAGTGGTAGATATCCTGGCAGCTGTGGCTTTCACAACACTAGTCTATTGTACCTGGAAAGCTGCTTCTTTGACTTTTCCTCGGATTCCTGGGAGTGGGTGAAGCTTCTTCCCTGACTGTAATCTCCAGGCTTTTCTTAAAAGATCTCAGTTCTGGAACTCTCAGACATTGCCCTCCCTAGGTCATGTGTTACACCCAGAGTCCAGATCACAACATTTTCTATTTGTCCTCACGTGATATGACAGGCAGGAGCCTAGAACTTCACAGGGACCTGACAAATGCTTGCTATAGGAATGGCCAGATCTTGGCACTGGTAGGGATGAGATGCCAGTCTCCTGCTCACACCCTCATCCCAAAGCTATTGGAACATTTACTGGATTCACGTCCAAGTTCCTTTTGAATCCTGCTTGCTCTCATCTTATTCATTCCCACGCCATCATCTCATCCCCCCATTTGCACAGCAGCAGTACCTGGAAGAGGTAGACATCTCCGCAGGAGTTGCTCAGGCAGAACACATGCTCCTTCTTAGGATGCTCTGGGACAGACTGCACGATGCTGTCCTCTGCAAACAGGGCACACCGTGGAGCGCTATTCTGATCCGTGGAATTTTTCCCATAAGTCTCATAAAACAGCAGAGTACAGCCTGGGAAAGACAGAAGCAGAATGACATTCCTGCTGCAAGGCCAGAGAATGTAAAAAAGGCGTGAGAGGTAAGTGATACCATCCCTAATGTTCCCAGACACCTGCAAAAGAAGCTGCTGGTGTGTGAACAAGGCAACCCTGGCACGTGCAGACCAGAATGGAAACCAGATGATGCTCTCAACGTGACATCATGACCAATAACAACACAGTGTGCCTCTGCCTGTCTCCCCAGGGACTCTCTCCACACAGCTGTCCTGCAAGGTTTTCAGAGCGACAAACTCCAATCTTGCAATGAGAAACCGGGGATGCAGTCACATATGTGGGTGCTCCAGACCAGGTGACAGTGGAGCAGGGATATGAACTTAGGACTTCTTACCTCAGCACCCTCCTTCTCAATCATAGGATACTGTGAGTTTGAGTGACCTTGACAACCCTCCAGCCAAGGAAACCCTGTGAACTTCGAGGAAAGCCACTCATTGGAAAAAGCAGGTGGTCCCCGTTAAATGTTCTTCCAACTCTGGTCTTTGTGTACCTAGCACTGCGTGCATCAGTGACAGCAGGTCACAGGAAGACAGTTCGGTAATAATCCCTCTCCACAGAAAACCATGTCCAGTTTATCCACATGACCACCTCAAGAATAATTTCCAAATTCTAATTATATACACACATACACATATATGTGTGTATGTTTTCAAATAAGATTAACCAAAATACATTAGTTCCAACATTATAATTTATACAATTGAAGCCAAGAAAGTTGATCTTAACATAATGAATTCCCAGAGGGAAGAAGTGGAGACATGAAGGTTATGGCGGGAAGCCAAGGCTTTGGATTGGATTGAATGCCCGCTCCACAGAAGGGATTTCATACCTGGTACTCTAGACCTGTTAAATTTCCCTATGAAAAGGCTGTCACACACAACCAGGCAAAAGGAAGGAGACTGTCACCTCCTTTGCAAGAATCCCAAGATCACTAATGACGGAGATGAGGGTGACATGTATCCTTTGAAGACATGCTTACCTTTACTTCCACCCTGTCACAGTGGAAACACAATCCCCATGCCCTACAAATATAATCCTTAAACCTTTCTGCACTTGAAAAACTTCTCAGCAAACTCCATACCTTGTCCTGGGTCAGCTAAGGCCAAATTTCCTTATCCCTCCCAACTTTTTCCCAGAGCTGATCTTTATTCCATGTTTCCAGATCTTTCCTCTTATGCATGACAGCCTGCTTCCCTGGGACATGAAAACTAGGTCTGTTCTTTGCTTTCCTCAGCCAATCTTGAACCATAAGGATCCTAAGGCGTAATGAGAAGTCACTGGGTCCTGGGCCCTTCACACATGGCACACGCTGTCCCCTAGGGAAACTTACTAGAGGAGCTTATAAGGCAATAAAGAGATGGAGCCTAACCACCAAGGGTTAGGGGAGGGGATTGGAAATTCCTAAACAGAGCGCACAGGAAAGCTATGAGGGAGGCACGCTAGGCTGTTCACACCTGCTGTGCACATGTGTGATTTGTGCTTGTGCTCTCTTCTCTACGGAAGTAGGGGTAGGAACACCCAATCGTGACTGCTGCAATGCCCTATCATGTCTCTCTGACAATCATAGGGGGTCTTTGCTGAGGCTGAAGCTCCACCTGTCTGCACCTGCATAAATCAGGGCTGTGCTCACTGAGGCATCTCACCGCCTCACAAGATGGAGTTCTTCCAACCCGTACACTGGCAGCGAGCAAAGCAACCAAGGTTGTTAACTGGCATTGTGTGTGAGAGGCGTTCTTCCCTCAACAAGACAAATCCTCATTTCTGTTCTAAGAAAGGACCTCAGGGAAGCACAGAGGAGGGAGGTCACACTGAGAGTGTAGCATGGTCTCTCAGCAAATGCTCAGCATGTCCAAGGCCCCGGGTCCAACCCTGAATAAGTGAACAAGGAAACAGCTGTGCAGTGGTAGCAGCAATCAGCCAGTCTTAGTTGATGAAAGGGGAGGATGCAGGCCCAACCTTCTAGAGAACATTCCATCTAGGAAGGGTACGACTTGGGAGTTCTGAGCATACACAGCCCGGATAGCACAAATGAGGTATATGTGGCAGTAATTTTAGGGTTTTATGTTACTCTAGACACAAGCAAAGTATCAAAGAGTGGCTGAGAAACATACACAGAAAATAATACACTTAAAAATGATTGATTATTGGCCTGAATAACATATAAATGGTTAAGTCAAGAACTAAATGCACTTGTTAAGTGTTTACAGTGGAGCATGCTAGGAAATGACAGCTCGCAATCTTTCAAGTCGGGGCTGGGAAAGTGGCTCGGTTCATAACGTTCTTGCCTTGCAAGTATGAAGCTGTGTTTGATCCCCAGAATCCACATTAGAAACAAAAACTCAGGCATAGTGATAGTCTATATAATTCCAGTGCTGGGAAGGCGGAGACGGGTGGATGTTGGGGCTCACTGGCCAGGTGGTTTAGCCAAACTGGAGAATTCTAAGCCAGAATTTGAGAGCCTATGTCTCAAAATAAGGCGGACAACCCCTGGGAAATGACAGTTGACACTGTCCTCCGGCTTCTGCGTGTATGTGTGTGTGCATGTGTTACACAGACACAGAGTATCCTTCATACTTCCTCACGTTAATGCTGACCCGCCAGCACTTCCTGGTGATGGGTCAGCAGAAGCACAAGCCTGTAGTGCCCACGTACCTTTCAGCGTCACCCAGTACTGCTTCCATTTCCTCCGAGCCACCAGCTCCAGTTTCCTCTCCTTCTGCAAGGTGACAAGGGGTTTGAAGAAGAGCCACCCGGCTTTCCGGACCACTCCCTGCTCCTTCTCAAAGAGCAGATCCAGCTGCTCCAGGGAGCTCAGGGACTCGCTGCTCGACTCCACGGTTTCTGTGGACGTGTCCGCGTGCTCCATGTTGGCCCTGCTCATTTCCAGCTCTCGCATGAAGTTCTCGTAAATGTTCTGCTGGAGGGGATCGCTGCCGATCACGTGAGTGGATTCGCTTCTCTGAGGCAGGGTTTGAACGGAGTCCCCTGACCACAGTAAGGCAGATGCTTGCGTGGATGCCTGCACGTCTGCGTTCAGTCCATCTGAGCGACTATCGAAGTACTCACTGCCTTCCTTGGACCGCGGTTCCTAAACACAACACAGATTACCAGCTGGTCATCATCACAAGCTATGGTAGCCACAGCAACTGCCCCTCTATACAGCATTGGTGTGAGGTGGCTACATCCAACAAAGGTGATGCAAAGAGCCTTGTAACAAAACGCAACTCGAATCATCACATCTCCAAACCAGAAAGAATTTTAGAAACAGCACCACCCAATCTCACGTACACCAGTGGAGTCAAGTGTAAAGAGGTGACCAAGAAGCCACGGGCTCTCTGAACCTTGCCTGAGTTCAATACCAAATCAATCAGACAGCATATTTAAAACATACTAGTAAAGAGTTCTAGAATGATATTCTTTTTGTTTGTTTTTTCAAGACAGAATTTCTCTGTGTAGCTTTGGAGCCTATCCTGGAACTAGCTCTTGTAGACCAGACTGGCCTCAAACTCACAAAGATCCGCCTGCCTCTGCCTCCTGAGTGCTGGGATTAAAGGCGTGCGCCACCACCGCCCACCAAGAATGATATTCTTTGTTATGATTCAGTATCTTCTAGGAAAGGATCCATATTCTTTCATCCATTTTTCTCCTAAATCATGAAAAACCATTGATTTAGAAAATAACCACGGGGTGGGAGGGGCTAGGAGCTGGCACTATTAGAATTGAGCCACACACAATTCTTCTTCTGTCTATTGCAAATGAAGTCTTCTGACCAGCTAACCAGGCTTAGACTCCTATATATAATAACCTCTACCATCCTCTATTTCCCCTTCATACAGTAAAACCCAAGCTGCAAGGATTCATAAGCCACTAGGAGTACTGTCTAGGAACTGGAGGTTATTGGTTTTTTTTTTTAAGACTTGCATTTTTATTTAATTTGGGAATTTATCTTAAGAAAAAAGAAGTGAACTCTTGTCCATATCCTTTTATTTGAGTGCCCGTTTTACTTTAGGTACCAGAGGATGCCTCAGATGTGACTCTTGACTTTAATATTGGTTCCAATACAAACTCAAACACAAGCCACTCTGAATAAGCTCCACAATTATTGAAAAACTACAGCCTCCTGCTAAAGCTGGGGACACAGAACACACAGCCAGCCAGTCACTGAGGCAGGCTACAAGCATAAGACACCCATCCCAATGCTTTCATGGAAAGCAACTGACAGATGGAGCATTCGTTGCTGAATGGGAGAAAACAAGCTGTCAATGATAGCTTCCACCTGTAACCCAGCATACTGGGAAGCTGAAGCAGGAGGATTGCCACGAATTCAAACCAACAAAGACTATCTAGTGAGTTCCAGGGCAGCCTGGGATAGAGAGCAAGATCCTACCTCAAAAGTAAATAAGTTAATAAATAAGATAGCAGTGAGTTCACTCCAAGTTCAGAAAGCACCGGCATCCCAAATTCCAAGATCAGATTAATATAGCAGCAAGGGAAAGGTTAGAACAGTTCAATAGGACTGGACAGATGGCTCAGAGGTTAAGAGCATTGACTGGTTTATACAGAGATCCTGAGTTCAATTCCCAGCAAACACATAAACATCTATAATGAGCTCTGATGCCCTCTTCTGGTCTGCAGGCAAACAAGCAGATAGAACACTATATACAAAAGAAAGAGTGGGGAGGGAGGGAGGGAGGGAGGGAGGGAGGGAGGGAGGGAGGGAGGGAGGGAGGGAGGGAGGGAAGGATGGAAGGATGGAAGGATGGAAGGATGGAAGGATGGAAGGAAAGAATAAAGGAAGAGAGAGAGAAAGAAGGAAAGAAAGGACAGTAAAGTAGGGCTGGAGACATGGCTCGGCCATTAAAGGCTAGGCGTCAAACATATAACAACAGTCAATTACTCAGCTGTTGGTGAGCTTCTGACACTATTTCCTCTTTGTCAAAATCAAAGTGAGAAGAAACTGGATCAGGGGCCATTGAGTCGGGTCCCTAATTTGAACACTCCACCTTGTGGAGATGTTTTCTCTTTCTCTCTTCCTTTCTTCCTTCCTTTCTGTTTTTCTTTCTTTCTTTATTTCATTCTTTTTTTTTTTTTTTTGATGCTTTCTTTTGGTAATTTCATTTAAAAACCAATCAGATCACATTCACTGGGTGTCTTTTATAGGAAAGCTACCACTGGGCAATGGAGGAGGGTTTTCCAAGGCCCAGGTGCTAAAAACAGAGCCCAGAACACAAACAGCTCTTACTAATCACGCTAGCATCTCCCAGTGTGTTTACACCATGTCCTGTGGTCGTTCTTATTTATACACCAACACCTCTGCTTCAAGGAGCGAATCAAACAGCTGCTATGAGTCACTCGGGAAATTCAAAATACTTGGAGATTCTTCTCTTAACCGCCGCTTTGCTGAGACTTTTCTTAAACTCCTAGGTCATGAAGGAAGGCTGCATTTTTAGCTGCACTAATGTCACAGCAGCCAAGACTCTCTGACTCACAGCCCCTAGCCATGGGGAGAATCTCTCTCCTTGTGAGAGACTTAGCGTGGTGTTTCGAAAGCAGCGAATCTCTGGCAGAGAGACGCACCCAAGTTGCATATGACCAATTAACACTGTTGTTGATTGCTGTGGGACAATGGTTTTACCCAGTAAACATTTGTTTCTTGTACTTGTTTAATGAAATGCTGATTGGCTGGTAGCCAGGCAGGAAGTAGAGGCGGGGCAATGAGAACAGGAGAATTCTGAGAAGAGGATTCTGCAGTCTGCAGTCATGATCCAGACACAGCAAGCAAGATGTGACTGCCTCACCAAGAAGGGTGCCAAGCCATGTGGCTAACATAGACAAGAATAATGGGCTAAGCCGGGCGGTGGTGGAGCATGCCTTTAATCCCAGCACTTGGGAGGCAGAGGCAGGCGGATCTCTGAAAGTAGCATCACTCCACAGGGAAGCAAACACTGCACGGCCCATCTCATTTACGTGAGAATCCAAACTCGGTGGACATGGAGGCCGGGCTAAGAAAGAGGCTGCACGGGTTTAAAACTTTGGCTACACCAGCCAAGAAAGTTCTAGAGATCGGCTATGCTGCATTCTGACTGAAGCTGATGGTTCTTTGTACATATGAAATATGCCAAGGCGGTAGATTATTTAGAGCCTCACAATAAAATAAAGCCCACTCGATAACCGTGTCTAGTGGTGACTGTGTCAACTACCTTGGTGATGGTGACCATTCCCATTGTATATGAATGCCAAGGTATCAGCTTCTACATGCTAAATATATTCAATTTCTGCTTATTAACTATATCCTAATAAAGCTGAAAAAGCAAAAGATGATGCCTTAGAGGAAACCCTATCTCTAGTATCACATGCAAGGAAAAGGACTGATTCCTTGTCTACACACCTCACCTCCGGCCAGGAAAAGACTGCTGGCCTCTGAGACAATGTCACCTCAGAATAGAAGTGAGAGTTGACTATTAGAGGGGGCCAGAAACCAGGTCTCGGTGTCCTAAATTCTCCCTGTGACAGGCCACTCCCCAAGGTATACAGTAGGACTGTTTCCACACCCCTCCATGAAGTCAGGCCTGCCCTTATTTGCTGTGCTCAGGGAATGTAAGCAGAAGGTAGCACGTCAGTTCTGAGAGAAAGCTTTCAAAGTGAAGACACAACTTTCTCTGCTGCAGTAGCTTATACGCTCTTCACGACAGCTGTTCTGTCAGCCTAGGGTCTCAGAGAGTAGCACAGACCCACGTTACCTGTGGACTACAATGAACAATGTATCCTGAACAGGGAAACAAGCCTTCGTCATCCCAAGTCACAGAGATGGGGGCAGGGACACTGTTGACTCAGCAAAGCCTATCCTGTCCAGACTGAAAGAACAAAATGCTTAGCCAGGACAGGATGAGGGTCTTTGTCAGCTAAAATTGATAGGAGGTATTTACCAAGCGCTCTCTGGTGCATGCTTCTCTATCTCCTAGCACGGCATTCTTTTTCAGCTGTCTGGTTTTCAGGCTCACATGTATGAGGGTAGACTTAAAGGTCTGTATTGAAAGAGCTGTTCCTTTTATGTCATCTTTTAAATCAAAACAAATGCCTGTCCATCAAGCCCAGCTTTCTGAATCATCGCTCTGCTGGCATACAGAAGTTTTTGTGGGTGAGAGAAAGTAGCTATTGCTTCAAGGCCTTGTTAAAGCAAATCTTCACAAACTCCTCCTGTGCATGGATTGCCTTTTTTCTGTGTGAGCTACTAGGGGTTGAGCCTAGGGCTTCAGGAATCTTCCATATTGTGTACTGTTCTATAGAACTATGTCCCAAGACATATTTTTTATTTTTTTAACTTTGAGACAGGGTCTCATTGAGTTGCCCAAGGCTTTGAGATAGGGTCTCATTAAGTTGCCCAGGACTTTGAGTCAGGGTCTCATTAAGTGGCCCAGGCTATCTTTGAACTCACTCTGTAGCCCAGAAAGACTTGATCTTCCTGCCTCAGCTTCCCAAGTAGTTGGCATAACAGCCCCGAACGATCACACGTAGCTGGATTACATTTTTAAGAACTTTATCCTAATATTTTCTATGAAAGGAAAAGAAATGTCTGAACAATAGGACTAGAATATTTAACAAAAAAAAGTCAGACTTGTTTGCATCATTGGTGAATCCACAGACAAAACGTTCAAAAAGCTATCCTAATGGGTCTCCTGAAAACAAAAAGGGACTAAACCTTCCATCTTATTCATCAATAATTAACAGTATCAACAACTTCTTGGCATTTGTCCAAGGTGTTACAGATGTGGCTGCCAACAAGCTTCCCCATTACCTGACCAGGAAGACAGCAAACTCCTTCATCCCTGTTTCCTCATCTCTAAGATATGGAGGTCCTTTCTAGCATTACATTTCTCTTTTTAAAATTCTAGTTATTTTGCTCATAAGTCCAAATGGCACACAATACATCAGAGGGAAGTCTGTGAATGGCACAGAAACGAAGGAGGCCCAGTGGCCCTGTGAAGGCTGGGCAGTCAGTGACTCAGCTATGGCTGAGTGCTATGCTGTCTTCTCCCACCTCAGAGCCTAAGGCGAAGTCTTAACGGAGACAGTAACAGGGGCCTTTAAGTGGGGGTTAGGTTTAGATGAGAGCCAGGGGCTAGAGTTCTGGAGATATAGATGTCCTTGTAAGAAAAGAAAGAGACTAGGGTCCCCCTCTCCCTTCCCTGCAGCAGCCGGGAATGGACCCTACCCAGCATCTCACCACAGTGACTTCTGACTTTCCAAACTCCAGAACCATGAAGCATCAGTCTATCCATCAGCCGCCCACTCAGTAGTAGTATGCTGCCCCAGGCCTTGGCTAAAACATGGAGACAGGGAAGCTGGCTGCTATGAATCAAAGTGCATGTCTGAAGCGAAGGAGAAAGTAAACCCCCATCTGAAAAGGAGCCACGCTGGGTCCAGCTAAACTCTTCCCTTCACTGGCTCACCTAACATCATCACAGATAACCATCACTATACAGATGGGGAAACTCTAGGACCTTTCGGCCGGACCCCAGCATGTTCTCACCTGCAGTTTCCTCTTCTTCCTAGAGAGGCTTCCTGTCCAGTCGCTGATGCGTCGCATTCTGGCTTTGAGGGTGTCTTTCTTTGCGGCGTCCTCAGTTAAGGCTTTGGACTTGCGACAGGGGAGAGTAAAGGAACTGTAGTGCATGGGATCCCTGTGATCCACCCTGGAGGGCATGTCCATGTCAGACGCAAATGAGACGCGGTTGCTCAGGCTGACTTGGGAGCCGATGTACTCATCGGAAGAACGGCAGGTTCCAGAGGGAGAGCGGCATCCCAGGCTGCCATCTTTGTACAGTTCCCGGAGGGAGGAGAGGGAAGAGCTTTGGTTGAAAGGTTTTTTGGTGTCGCTGGGTGGGAAGCTGGTGGGGAGGCTGGGGTCCGGGATGCTAGGAGCCAGGAAGGAGCCCTCCACCTCACTCATCTCTCCAGCATTGCCCCACGGGGAGTCATACCAAGATGACTCCGAACTCAGCGAGCTGCCTTTGCTGGAGCGCAGGTGAGAGTCAGCGGGAGAGGGCCGCTGGCTGGCTGGCGAGTCTGCACCCGAATCCCGCCTAGCTTCTGGCACCAGGCAGGTTTCCGATGCCAACGTAGGGGAATATCTCAGCAGCTGCACAGGTCCGCTGGGGTCCTCTGAGGACCCTTTGTGGGGGTTGCCACCGTTATGGAATTCAACCCTTAAACAACCATCTAACTTCCCCAGTGTCTTGATGAGCACCCTGGGGCTCCTGCGGTCCTCACCTGGCGGGGTGGACCCTGTGATGCTCTCATTTCTCCTGTAGCAGGTGAGGAGGTGTCCATTGCAGTCTCTGGAGGTCACGTGGCTCTCCCCTGACTCATGGCCAACATAGTGGAAGCCATTCTCGGGCATGAAAGCACCATGGTTGCCCTGGAAGTCATTTCCTGGGGCGTTAGCTCTGTGCTTAGCATAGGCAGTGCCCTTTGAGACTTTGCACGTGGGCCCACTGAGTCTGGTGGCGTAAGGCTGGTGACTCTTAAAATGAGAAAGGCAGCTTCGGGCTAGGGACCTGGACTTGTAGCCGGCTCCACTGCTTCCGTGAGTCCATCCGTGCAACGACTTCTCATCTTTTGCATGAATGCTGCGTATTTTCAGGGAGCAAGGCTTTTGCTTAGCACCGGTGACAGTATTGCTATGATTCTTGGATCCTTGGAAGGTATACTGACTCTCAGAGTTCCCCATTTTAACCTAAAGAACGTGAGAACAGTTGTATCAGTATGAGCCACGATCTAAATTACACTACAGTAAGACAGGGTTTTCTAAATACAATAATTAATAACAATAAACAATAGTTAATAATATTAAACAAGGGGACTGGAGGGTACAGGACATTTCTTTCCATGCCTGACCAGAGTCAAAGGCGCAGAGACAAGAGTCATTTGACGAACTGGTTCCCCTATTGCGAAAGGCCACACTGGTCACATGGACTATTGCACTGTAAGTATTCAAATACAGTTTAGAGTGTGGGCAGCAGAACAATGTTCTGGTCTCTTTAAATCCCCTTAACACCCATGCGCTAGGGATTTTAAGTGCACTATCAGTGGTGCTTTGTCACAACTGAACAGGCATCAAATATCGGCTAAAAGTAGAGCCCTTCAGACCCAGTGCTGGCTGATGGTCTTTAAAGCAAAAATGAAAGAGAGTCTAGACACATGGGCATACAATCAGAGAGGTATCAGGGAAATTACATTTTCATTACAGAGGAATCATTGTTGAGGCCAACAGCTCATATAATGTTGGGGATTCCAAAAACTCAGGTCTTTGAGTGCAATCTTTGCACTGACAACATGCCCCAACATGTACCGCCCATGCACTTTTTCTCTCAGATTACACATACAGCGCTTGACAATGGGAACACCATGGAAACTGGTGTCACTCCGTGTTTCCCGCTGAATCATTTCAAGAGAATTGTTTGGACAAGTTCAGTCGTGTTGTCATTAAAAAAAATTTATCCAATGGACAGCAAGATGAATCTACAGGTGCCGAACCCTGGGAGCCAGATGACCGTCATACTGAGTTACCAAACGACCACAGTCCTAGTCAACTAACTTTAGAATGCTTTGGGAGAAAATGTTCAAATACTTATCGAGTTTAGGATGTGGGCAACAGGAAAAGGTTCTGGTCTCTTTAAATTCCCTTTAAAGTTCCAGTTAGCACAGGAGTTGAGGAGGTAAGCAAAATGCAAATTTAGATTTGCTCCAAGCCTCCCTCAACCCCTTTAAAGCTCATCAGCATGGAACTGTTATGAGCCAACAGCACTTCCTGTCAGGTTCCAGGCATAGTTAGCAGGTTTTTAACTCTTCATTCTTGCACATCAAAGCTTTTAGCCTTACAGAGCAGAAATCAAATGGATGGCTATCTGGTTTGTGGCAGCTATCAAAGACTTTAAAACCCCAACCACTGGAGCAAATAAACCCTTCTTCATTACTCAGTGGGTCCCGCACTTCTGAGAGGCCCAGGAATCTGAGCTGTCATTACCTGCAGCCTGGCCTCTGCTGGGAGAAAGGTTAATGTTCAGGCAGGTTTTACAGCTCCTGGGAAGGAGGCAGGCACTTAACAAGCATGGGGCTGTGAGTCCCTGAAGTGATCCTGAAAACCCAAACAAACACACACAAATAAAACATGTGAAAACTCCATCAAGCATTTTACACTGGACACCCAATAAGGAAAAGCAAAAAAGTAAACTTGGGGAGGTAGCTCAATTGGTAGTGTTTGCTAATAACCTATAAAGCCCTAGGTTGGATCCTCAGCATGGCTTAAAACAGAGACATCGGCATGTGTCTATAATACCAGTTCTGCAGAGGCAAGAGGACCAGAAAGTCAAGGCCATCATTGACTATGCAGCAAATTTGGGGTACTAGGTTACAAGTCTGAATTATATGAGATCCTATCTCTAAAATGCATAAGTAAGTAAATAAATAACCCAATAGTTTAATATATATTATCCAGAAATAAAGTATTAATGTTCAAAAATCTCTTGTCAATGGCTCCGTGCACAAAGGCATCTGCTGCTAGACCTGACGGTTTGAGTTAGGTCCCTGGATGCTATGTGGTGGAAAGAAGGGACTCCTGTAAATGCACACCACGGCATGTATGCCGCACCCCATAAATAAATAAATGAAAACAGTTTCATGAACTAAAACAACACACTGACAAGATAATAAGCGAGATGTCTGTGAGCTTCCCAATTGATCAAGTAGTTAGAGATCTACAGGCTGCCAGAACTGTCCGTTCCGTGTCTGCAGCCAATGACAGCCATTGTGGCTGCAGAAGCAGGTGAGAACCTTCAAATGAGCCAGGCTCATCTGTCACCACTCCCAGGAAAACAGACTCTGCTGACAAGGCTGTAGGGACGTGCCTCCCCCCACTCCCTCTGCCTCCTTGCAGGACAAGAACAGCACATTGTTCTCTATTTGCCCAAGGAGTACAAACAAAAGCCCCAAGTAAAATCACAGTCCTTGGCTAAAGTCCCAAGTTACACGGGAGGCTGACCTCACCCGTGAGCTTTTTTCTCAAGCACGTGTTGGTGGGGGCCAGAGGTCACCCTCCAAAGGACAAGGTAGCCATCTAAGTGGGGAGGGCTGGGATGGGAAGTGCCATCTGGTGGTGTTCTGCCTTTATTTTCTCACAGATAGAAACAGCAAAGTGATGAAGAGTCGAGAGAGGCCTTTTGAGTTCCCTTTCTGGAGTCGATTCCATAACTATATTAAAACATGCCTAACAAGATTGACCATCTTCCTCAGTTTTGGCCCAACAACAGTAAGCATCTTCATGTCGGGATGCCATCATCACCATCCATCGCTACAGTCCTTTTCTCCCTGCAGGACTGAAACTCCGTAACCCACTGAGCAGTGATGCACTGGTCTTCACACCCCAGGCCACTGGCTATCACCGCTCTACCTTCTGACTCCACAACGTACACCATAAAAGAGGATCACAAAATATTAATCAACCTGCTGTTTGCTTATTCTACAAAGAATGACGTCTTTGAAGTTCACACATGAGAGTGCCCATCAGAACCCCCTTCCTTGTTAGGGTTTAATGACATCCCCCATGTGCGTGGAGCGTGGTCATATACACTCTTCTCATCTATTCCCTGATTATGGTAGACGTCTGAGTTGCTCCCACCACTTGGCTAACATGGATAATGATGCTATCAACATGGGTGAACAAATACTGCTTTCCAGCCCTCCTCGGTAGGGACCGGAAGTGGACCCGCTAGATGAAGTGGTCCTCGTCCTCTAAGGACCCAGCTGTTTTCACAACAGCTGCATCATTTCCCACCCCCACCAACTCTGTATCCCACCGCTCTGACACTGCCAACCCTGTGGGGAGAGGCTCCTCACTGGGGTTTCCATTCATGTCTCCCTGAGGAATCCTGAGGCTGAGCCTCTCTTCGCCTGCTGATTGGCTCTTGTACATCCCCTCAGGATGGCTCCATCATGACTTACAAAGTCGAAGAGAGGAGAAGCCAGTGGCACCTGACCCAGGTTCCTCTCAATAAAACCAAAGCCACACGTCCCCTGATTGGTTCTATCCTCACAAACATGTTTTACACGGGGGGGGGGGGCGGGAGTCAAGGGTGCAAGCAGGAAGTGTAATGGCTCATTTGAACTAATTAAAACTCACCTAATTAATGAGAATAAAATACAGCCTGCTATGTGATTGCCCCCTGCCTTACAGTGTGCCATTCCCCTATATACACCAAAGAAGGGACAGTAATGGGAAGGCAGGCCCAGTCTGACACAGGAGCACAAGCACGGAGTTCCATCTCCGTGAAGTACACACCCTGAGCTGTTAGTCTATCCTCCGCAGCACAGTGTGTGTTTAAACTTAGGGAGGTAAAAATGGCCACAGATGTTCCCAGCTATGGCTTCTTGGACCTTCAGTGTCAACGAAGGGAGTGAGCCTCTGAGTTGAATTTAATACTTTTGTCACTAGTGGCAACATGAAAGAGAAAGGCTCCTGGGCCTCTCCCAATGGCCCTTCTGATCCAGCAGCACCCCACAGGGTTCGCCAGAGCCACGCAAATCTGCCAGTGTAAGGCCAACTGTCAGATACTCCTGGATGGCAGAGGTCAGTGCTCAGAGCTGCAGAAGAATGTGCCCTGCAGCCAGCTGAGACTGGAAGGCACCTCACCCAGAGGTCAGAAGGACAGGGTGATGTAGTTCAGCTGCTGTTTATCTAATATGCACAGGGCTCTGGGTTCACTACCCTAGAACCCCATAAGCCAGCTGTGATGGCACACAAGTGTAACCCCAGTGTCAGGAGGAGGAAGAAGCGTCACAAGTCCAAGGCCCCTCCCACCTGCAGATAGGCAAGCTTGAGGCCAGCCTAGACTCCCGGAGACCCTGCCTAAAAAGGGTCAAGAATTTCAATACAACAAAATTTACCATGACATCATCTCCAGAGATATCAATTGAGAGATTTCAGATAAGAATGTTAACAATGAACGGAGGGAAACAACAAAGTTTAAACTTTGAATTTGAAGCTTTTATTGGTAGCACTGTGACTGCATGGAAATCTCTTGGGGTAAGACCATAGATTACAACTAACACACAAGCCCTAACTTTCTTGTGTACTATGGTCAGTAAGAATTTTTTTTGAGCAACATTCTTTGTCTTACAAGCTTGTAATCCTGCCCAAAGCACCTTAGAGATCATTATTAAATAATGTCTATTAGGCTGGAAAGATGACTCAGTGGCTAAGGGTAGGTACTGCCTTTCCAGGGGCCTGGAGTTTTGTTCCCAGCACCCTATTAGACAGCTCACAACTACCTGTAACTCCAGCTCCAGGGGCTCCAATACCTCTGGCTTCTGCAGGCACCTATACTTACATGCATATATTGACATGCACACATATGCATAATTAAAAATAATAAAAATAAATTCTTAAAAGGATTACTTAAGATCCCTTTGAATTATATTCTCTTGAGAAATCCACATATATCCACAACTAAGTGTATTTTCCCCAAAAGAGCTCTCAAATGTGCCTTAACACAAATACTTAAAATCTATATTAAAAATTTTTCTTTTTAAAAAATATTTTTTATTATTGTGTGCATATGGGGAGGGGGTATGCGTGCCATGGTACACATGTGCCAATCAGAGAACAAAGTCTGTTCTCTGTCCATCTTCACAAGGATTCCAGGGATCAACCTTGCGTGGACAGGCCTGCTCAGCAAGTGCCTTTATCTACACTAAGCCATCTCACCAGGTTCTTCCTTAAACTTTACTTCATACCAATCCATCCTGAAATACTTTCCCACTGCACAGACAAGAATCCCGCCTATACTTGAGTAGAAGCCTCTGTGCTAACAGGCTGTGTCTCCTACTGCCTCTCCTGCTACCCAAGGCATTAGGGGAAACAGGGAGGGGGGGAAGGAAGGGAGGAGAGGAGAGGAGAGGAGAGGAGAGGAGAGGAGAGGAGAGGAGAGGAGAGGAGAGGAGCTTTTAATTTCAGTGGTATGAGGCCTCATGTATCTCAGCCTGACCTTAAACCCCTGGTTCTGCCTCCACCTCCCAAAGGCTGAAATTACAGGCATGTACCACCAGGACCAGCTTATGCAGTGCTGAGATCAAACCCGGGGCTCTGTGCAAGCTAGGCAGGCAAGCACTCTCCCAACTTAGTGCATGCCCAGGCCCTTAACTACTTTATGCTTGTGATAATTTCGGAAATGCACCAGAGACCCTATCCTTCACTACAACCCTGTCTGACTAGAGATGCCTGAACCATAGGCTCACAGGAAGCCCTCTGGGAACACCTGTGGGATCAATGAAGGCAACTCCTAGCTTAGAGGACTGATTTGGACACAGACCAAAAGCAAGGTCTCTCTCCATTGACTGTGCTTGAATGGCAGACCCGCAGACTCACAGACCATGAGGCTAAGTTTCCTTCACTAAGACAGGAAAGAGCCCCGGGGGGGGGGGGGGGGGGTTTGAGGGAAGCCAACAGCAGTAGGCACACTAACAGAGGCAAATGCTGACCAGATGTTCACCACACCTGGTCAGCTCCCCCCACTGGAGACAGGAGCAGCCTTACAAATGGCACCAACAAGAGTACATCCAACATCAGCGACATTCACTGACAGGCAGGGTATCCCAGCGAGACGCTATGTAACTATTGTCCCTGGTGACTTTGACAAAGGTATTTACCCTCCAGGCTTTAGCTATGGTTTTTGAAAATAAGTAAGTCAAAGTTTCAGCGACCTCTGCCCCTCAACTCCTTTACAAAGGTAAATTTATAGTATTTGGGTTTTTAAAAACTCGTTTTGATAGTAAAGAGACTGAAACCAAAATAATAAAACAATAACCAAAAAAAATCTCCTGTAAACTTAAAAAAAAAAAGATGTAGTTATGAGGCTTGGCACTTGAAAGTAGCAAAAATATATGTTAGAATATACCAACTTGCAACAGGACACCTGAAGGTGTTATAAGCTACAATAATACACAGTAGGCATCTCAGACACACACAGTGAGGCCTAAGTTCATTAGAATAGAATGCGAACAAAGGTCCTGTGGGATGCACAGGGCATTGAGCAGTGCACAGAGCAAAGTTTGGAGGCCATGTACAAAGGGTCACATAATTACCTTCATTTATTATATAATAGTTAGACTCAGATTGCTCAAGTTAGTCACAATCCCAAGAGCCTTAAAAAGAAATCCTTCATTTCCCCAGCCCCTATTCATATGACTGTCAGGAGGCCTCTTAAGCTCAACACAAACCGGAATAGAAGGGGGCTCTCTGGTTTTTAAATGGTGATAAGAAAATGTCAGCAAATGTACACAACTTTACAAACAGGCAGTCAAAATTACAACAATCACGGTGAGCTACCAGAGAGAAACATCTTCTGTGAGGAAGTTCAAGACTTACCTCATTGTCATTTGCCTTCAGAGTGAGATACCCTGATGGCCAACGCCTCTGTTCTCAGAGGAGTGCAGGGCTTACAGCAGGAGAGAAGATAACCAAAACAAACCAGGACTCAGCATCTTCGGGCTGAGCTGAGCCCAGATGGAGAAGCAAAAGAAGCCAGCGGGTAGGTAGTGTGCTGAGGGACCGGGAGTCAGAGGGACCATAAGAAGGGCTGGGTCCAAATGACAGGGTGATCAGAGCTGGGGGGCTGAGCAAGACAGTAAATCCTGAGTTCTACCACAAGCAGACACAGGCAGGCTCCACAGTTTCTGAGAGATTAGAAGGCTGGACTTAGAGGCTCCTCACAGCCCAATGGCAAATCCCTTAGCCAGAGCAAGAGTCAGATAAGATAGGGACTCATTGTCACTACCCACCATGAGGTCTGATGACATCTTTTTATTTGGGTCAGGCAGAGAGGTTTCAGCCATGCAGGAGACAAGGCTCAGAATTTGGTCTGGTTTGTATCATCAAAGTTGGGGGAAGGCTGACTTAGGTCTGGTATGGCGTCTAAGATGTTGGGAGAAGTACTCGTCCTTTCTGGATTTCATTTTTCCATTTTCAAACTAAATATAAAAAATATCTATGCCCACCGTGTAGATTGAGTCAGGTGGGGAAATTTATGTGAAACCACCTTAAAAAAATATGATTTCCCTCTGCTGTAAACTGGCTTGTGAAATATGATAGCAAACCTTTCATCATCCGCCATTTCAGATCTGTAACTGATCATCAGTCATTAAACCTTGTCTATATTTATGTACAAATTTATAATTGTAAACCGGGGCGGTGGTGGCACACACCTTTAATCTCAGCACTCAGGAGGCAGAGGCAGGCAGATCTCTCTGAGTTTGAGGCCAGCCTGATCTACAGAGCCAGTTCCAGGACAGCTAGGGCTGTTACACAAAGAAACACTGCCTTGAATCCCCTCCTTTTGTTAAAAAAAAAAAAGAAAAGAAAAGAAAAAAAAATAAACCTCCAAAAACCAAATTTATAATTGCCTAAGTTGTACTAGTAGTATGTGTGATTTTGGTCAATTCCCCCCAAATAATCATAGTATATAAAACAATGCAATTTACAAGCAGTATCAAATGCCCAAAACAATGGCCCAAGTCACACACTTGAAAACTTGAAAAATTAGATCCTTGTGATTGAAAGGTGAGCCAATAATCCCAATTACTCACTGAGTAACTCTTAATGCCTTAAAGCAGTTATTGCAAGCCAGGGAGCTTGCTCTCTACACAGCATTTAGCATGATCAAAATACTGTTGGAGGCTATGGCCTCCAAGGACACAGCCATAAGGGAATGAGGTCATGCTGGTGGCATGTAGCAGCAAGGCCAGATGTCAACATCAGACAGCACACCAGCTCCACACTGTGTCTAGTCCAGTGTGCTCCTAGTGCTGAGGCTGAGAAGACTATTCTTAATGTTTTACTATTCCACGTGTGACTACAAATCTCCATGAAAGGGACAGACAGACAGACACACACACACACACACACACACACACACACGTCAGTAGCATTCAGGTCTATAAAGGATCCAAATGTAAACTCAGCCAATATTGCCCAAACCCCTTTCTGTCATCTTTTGTCAATGAACCACAAAAGGCAGGAATCGCGTACCTGGACTTGAGGGATGGGTTTCTAAATCTAAGACTACTTGAACTCATTCAGGTAAACAGGCAGGCAAAAGAACATCTGGTCTCTGCAGGAATTTGTAATCTTTCCCAACAGAGTGGGCAGGAAACAAGCTGCGCTAAAGGCCTCTCAGTTGAGCAGCACAGTTGAATCCCACCAATTCCCTTTCAGGGCAGTGGGTGGGGGCCCTGAACAGATGAAAGGGTCAGCCCCTGGGCAGCACTGAATGCCCCAGGAGCCTGAGCTCAGTGGACAAGCATGGCTGACATCCCACAGGGGGAAAGTCATAAATTCCACAGGGTCAATGACCCAGCTCTGGGGCACAGTTCATCACCTTAGTTAAGCCTATTCATCATATGGGGGTGGTCACAGAACTCACACCTGCTCTGTAAGAAACCTTAACATCTGCAGCATCCACACAGAATTGATGTTCAAACTAGGATCTCAGTCCATTGGTGGGTCATGAAGTTCCCATAATGAATCAGTCCCAGCAAAAAGTAGAGAGAACAGAAGATTGAAAAAATAATGGCAGATTGTGCCCAGTAAAGATA
The DNA here is from genome assembly GCF_950005125.1 of Chionomys nivalis. Lineage (NCBI taxonomy): Eukaryota > Metazoa > Chordata > Mammalia > Rodentia > Cricetidae > Chionomys > Chionomys nivalis. Next base: position 14,867,435 of record NC_080087.1, read on the forward strand.
AAACTGCAGTATGCAGTATGTGTCTGGGTACTTGTTCATATACTGGGTTCTGATACAATGTGTCTGGATACTTGTTCATATACTGGGTTCTGATACAATGTGTCTGGATACTTGTTCATATACTGGGTTCTGATACAATGTGTCTGGATACTTGTTCATATACTGGGTTCTGATATAATGTGTCTGGATACTTGTTCATATACTGGGTTCTGATACAATGTGTCTGGATACTTGTTTATATACTGGGTTCTGATATAATGTGTCTGGATACTTGTTCATATACTGGGTTGTGAAACATAGGTAAGATGCATAGATAAATCTGTTTGACTAGTATTCCAAAAAACCCTGGGTAGTAGTGGTGCATGCCTTTAATCCCAGCACTCAGGAGGCACAGGAAGGAGAATCTCTGAGTTCAAGGCCAGTCTGGTCTACAAGAGCTAGTTCCAGGACAGGCTCCAAAGCTAAGAGAAATTTTGTTTTGAAAAACAAACAAACAACAAAAAACCCACCACCACCACCAACAACAAATGTCATAGCATCATAACCACACCTTTAGTCCCTGTACTTATGAGGCAAAGGCAGAAGGATCTCTGTGAGTTCACAGAGAGCCTAGCCTACATAGTGAGTTCCAGGACTACACAGAGAAACCCTGTCTCAAATGGGGGGAGGGGAGAAGGAAGAGGAAGAGAGAAAGGAAAGGGGGGAAAGCTATGTCATAAAACCTTAAAGAGTATTTTCTCCTCATGGTATATATATTTATTGTAATAAAGTATCTGAATAATTATCAAGAGGAGGAGAGGAGGAAGGCAGGGTAATGGAAAATAGCAAATCCAAAGTCTCAGGTATCCTGTGGTTTGCCAAATCCACACATGACTGAAGCATTAATAGAGTAAGAGAAAGGATTCCAGCTTGTTCAGGACAAGGTGGAAAGGTGACCGTCCCTATGTGTCAATTATCTTACTCATGATTTCAAAGGGTCTGTGTCACTTGGATACCTGTGTCTAGGCCTGTAGCACGGGAGCATAGCACGGTGGTATGAACAGAGGCTCTTCACTGTATGGTAGGCAGGAAGTAGACCATTGGCAGGAAGAGGCCGTGGACAGACATTAGCCACACAAGAATGCACACCAAGTGGCCAGGCAGAGAGGGGATCCTATAATCTCCCAGTAATCTCTTCAACTTGGGCCAGTATCCCCATGATCTGTCCCTGAAAAACCCTCAGATGGAATCCCACAGGTGTGTGCTACTAAATTCCCAACTGATCCTTAATCAAATCGACAGTCCAGATTAACTACCACATGGTCCTATTAAGAAGACTTACTCTGACAAACCAGAGCAAACAGTCTCCAAAAACTCAGAAAGTAAATCACCCAAGACAAACACCTGGGCTGCAAGTAGGAGCCAGACAAGAAAGGGGCAATCCCTTTTAAATTAAGTTAGGGCAAGTCTGTGGTCCTCATTCCTTTGAGTTCTAACTTCAGAGAAACTGCAAATGGATATGCAAATTCTTAAGAGTCAGGGAAGGCCTGGTAAGGAGGTTAACTGCAGCTCAGAGGCTGAGTGGGACCCCTCAGATAAAGGAAGGGGAGAAAGGAAGGCGGAACGGAAAACTGAGGGTCCCTGTGTGTCAATGACAGAGTAGGAAGGAGACAGCAATGGGGAGGAAGCAAAGAGAAAGAGGCAGTTGGGGGAGCTTTGGCAGGCAAGTGTCCACCACTCCAAGCCCAGATACACCTGAAGGGACACGCAGGGCACCTCTCCAGGGTGTCACTGACAGGAAAAGATGTGTTCTTGGGGAAGGACATAAATTGCTCCACTCAGCAAGTGGGGAGGAATGGCTTGGAGACTTTCCAGGATTCCTGCAAAGTGCTTCAAGGAAAGCCAACGGAGTGCAATGGAATCCCTTTTTCAGAGCGATTGTCAGCCTGTGTGGGATGGGAGGTAGATTACAGGCATGAGCCACACGGAGCAGCAATAGAGAACACACAACTCCAGCAGTGCGCAGACCGCATCCCACAAATATTGCTGGTATGTTTGCGGAATGCCAACTAAATCGAGTGGCTGGCTACAGCTGAACCATCACAGGAACTGAAAACAGTTCAGAGATTAAACAACAAAAAAATCCTTTCAGGCAAAATCATAGAATCAAATGAAATAGCCCTGATAAGGAGAAAACATCTTCCTTTAAGAATTATCACAGTGTTTTCCAGCCAGGCACTCTCAAGTGTTGTGTTTTGGTGGTGGTGGTGGTGGTGGTAGCAGCGGCAGCAGTGGCGTCTGTGTGTGTGTGTGTGTGTGTGTGTGTATGTCTTTATTTCTTTTTGCTTGTGTATAAGTGCATGTGGGTGAGCATGCATATGTCTTATTTGGATCCAGAGACCAAAGGACCCCAAATTGCTGTACCTCAGACAGCATCCACCTTGTATTCTCATTGAGACAGAGTTTCTCTTTCACTGGCCTGGAACTAGCAGAGCAGGCCAGGCTGAGTGGCCAGGGAGTCCCAGAGAGTCTCTACCTCTCCAGCACTGAGATTACCCACACATACCACACTGTTATTGTTTGTTTTTTTTAAAGCTTTTGTTATTGATATTTTGGTTGAAGGTTGAGTCCTGGGATTGAGTGCAGGTCGTCAGGCTTGTAAGGCAAGCGCTCTGCCAGCAGCCCACCCCCTGGCATTTGTTTGCTTTTAATATATTAATGTTCATCCTACCTTACCCTTCCTCCCAGGTCTCCATCAGTACCATCCAAATTCTCCCCTACATTCCAGTCCCCCAAGACCTTGTGCTGTTCAGCGGCAGGAGCCACAACCAAATATTCTGAAAAGTTAACATGGGTTTCATGGGCTCTCCTCTGTAACTTATGACCTCCACAGTCAAAACTGTCAGCCTGACTTTTAAATATCGTCTTTGTTAACTCTGCTTGAGTCGTTCTACAAAAGCAAGCTTGGTTCCTGCAAGCAGCACCCAGGCTTCACCCCACAATACAGGCAGCGTGGGGACTTGGACTATGGGGTTGCAACCATTGGCTTCCTTGTTTCTGGCTGCAGAGACCCACGAATAAGACACGTGCCTCAGGAAATTGAAAGCAGACATGGAACCCCTGAGCTTCAGTCACATTTTACAACCAAAATACGCTCCAGTGATTCTACCAAGTTATTTTTGGCAAAAATCATTCTTCATTATACAATGTTCCATTCAAACCTGAAAAATGAACGGGCGCAAACCACACATTTTCCCCTTCATGTAAATAGGTGTGTCCCGTACCCTTGTAAATGTGTGACCATTCTACTTTAACTGGAGGTGGGGCCCACGTCAGGGCTCACTTTTACTAGGTTTCTATCTGAAGGCTACTGTCTAAGTTACCCTTAGAAAAAATAAGGCATTGTCGTGGGAGCTCGATCCATGTAGCCAGAGAAAACCATGGCAAGTCACCCCAAAAGTCATTTAGTCATTAGCTAACTGGATCGAACTCCCCAAAAAACTTCACGGCAACTTCTCTCAATGCCTGTGATTACACACAAATCTGCTAAGAGTTTACCCAACAATTTATTCAAACTTCAGGGGGGGCGAACAGACAGGACTAGTAAGTCCAGTTTAGGGTTGCTGGTTTAGCTAGACATGGTAACACTCATCTGTAATTGCGAAGACTTGGGAGGCAAAAGTAGGAAGGTCAAGAGTTCAAGGTCACCCTCAGCTTGTTAGCAAATCCAAGGGTGGCCTGGAATTCTTGAGGATTTGACTCAAGAAAGTACAAAAAAAAAAAAAGTATTTAACTTTGATTTGTTAAAATTGCACAGGAATTGAAATGTTTTGAAACTCAATGTCTATGGATATATGGGGGAGTGGGAAGAATTTAGCATGTTGCAGATGCTGCTTGGTGTCAAAGGTTCATGGGAAATAAGACCCTCACTATTAACTCACGCAACTGCCCTTGCTTTATAGAAAAAGGAATTTAAGTCTCCAGGGGTTAAATGGTTTGTTCAAGATCACTAAGGGGGAAAAAAGTAGGAATCAAGCCAGTATCTTTTGTTTTAATATTTATTTATTATGTATAGTGTTGTGTCTGCATGTACGCCTGCAGGCCAGAAGAGGGCACCAGACCCCATTACAGATGGCTGTGAGCCACCATGTGGTTGCTGGGAATTGAACTCAGGACCTCTGGAAGAGCAGCCGGTCTTCTTAACCTCTGAGCCATCTCTCCAACCTAAACCAGGATCTTTCACATCATTTTTAATACTAACTGCCAAATTGTTAGGCTCTAGAATCACCTAGAAGACCAGCCTCTGGGCGTGCCTGTGAGGGGTTGTCTAGATTAGGTGAATAGGGTGGGAGGACCCATGTTCACTGCGGGTGGAGACATGGTGGGACCTATGACCTGAATACAAAGGAGGAGAGCTGAGCACTGGAATTCATCACTCTTGGCCTCCTGGCTGCAACGCCAGTGACCAGCCGCCTCACACTCTCACTGCCTTGCCGTCCCTACTGCGATGGACCACATCAGGAACTGTGAGCCCAAAAACCTTTCTCTCTTAAGTTGCTTTTATCCGGTATTATGTCACAGCAATGATTCAAGTCATTAAACATGGCACCGCATCGAAGTAATTAAAAATGCTCCTGGTATTACTCCATCTTCTTAAAAAGCAGGTTTAACTCCCAGGTTTCCCTTTCAGATTGGAAACAGTAGCAAACCTCAGGACAATGATGGTGAAACCAAAGGTGCCCAGGGACAAGGAGGAAGGGAGGACAGAGCATCCCAGCTGAGGGAAAGAGAGGAGGAGGAAGGGAGGACGGAGGATCCCAGCTGACAGAGACGAGGAGGAAGGGAGGACGGAGCATCCCAGCTGACAGAGACGAGGAGGAAGGGAGGATGGAACATCCCAGCTGACAAAGAGAGTGTGTACAGACGGAGTGTGTACAGCAAATGGGTCTAAAGCAGAGGAGCAAAGAGAGCGAAGAGCAGCAGCACAGAGTGAGCAATGAGGCCTGAGAAGCCGAGAGTGCAGCTGGGAGAGGCATCCAAATCCCTGGGATTATTCACATTGACACTGAACTACAATCAGATGGCAGAGAGGGCTCTTCATGGGTGCTTACAGGCACCTGGACTGCCAAGGCAAGCAGAGGCAGACAGACACAGTAAGCCAGGGTCAGGAATCAGGTGAGTGATGTGGGAGTGTCAAATATCAATCTGTTGATTTCATTGGTTAAGTAATAAAGAAACTGCTTGGTCCTCATAGGATAAAACATAGGTGGGTGGATTAAACAGAACAGAATGCTGGGAGGAAGAGGAAGTGAGCTCAGACTCGACAGCTCTGCTCTCTGGAGCAGACGCCATGCTTCTGCTCTCCAGGGCAGACACCATGAAGCAAGCCGCCAGGTCAGACATGCTGAATCTTTCCTGGTAAGACTGGTGCTACACAGATTATTAGAGATGGGTTGATCGGGATATGAGAATTAGCCAGTAAGGGCTAGAGCTAATGGGCCAAGCAGTGTTTAAAAGAATACAGTTTGTGTGTTGTTATTTTGGGGCATAAGCTAGCCAGGCGACCAGGAGCTGGGGCGGCAGGAACACAGCCTGCAGCTCCTCACTACAGGTGAGAAAGATCAGGATGCAGCTGAGTGGGGCTGAGAAGTGGACAGACATTAGATACAGTGAGAGAAGGCAGGACCCAAGGTGGAGAGACGTACCCAAAAGAGATGCTAGGACAGCCCCAAGACTAGTCTAGGTCACACAGGGAAAGGGCAGGCAGAATAGAGCAGACTAGGGAAATGTGTTACAGTTTTGATCTCAAATATTCACACAGGGTTGAGTATGGTGGCACACGCCTGTAATCCGGGAACTGGTGAGGCTGAGGCAGGAGAATCAAGAACTAAAGGTCAGCCTGCAATACAGAGTGAAACACTGTGAAAATTAATCCCCTAAAGGCCCATAGACTAAAGCCTTAGTTGCCAGCCCGTGGCACATCCGGAAGGAGATAAACTGTTAAAAGATATGGCCTTAGTGGGACGGATGCCTTTAAAGGAGCTACCAGGACACTGAGATCTTGCTTTCTCTCTTCCTCCCTGTTGCCACAAGGTGGGCCACACCACACCATCATGCTATCTACCATGATATATTGCCTCATCACAGGTCCCAAAACAACCATCAGTCAACCCCAAACTGAAGCTGCTGCTGTCATGAGCCCTCAAAACACCTGTCCCTTCTTGTCACAGTAGAGGAAAGCTGGCTAACATGAAAGATTAGGGATTTGATGCTGGACATGCTGGGCTTGAGTGTGGCCACTAGACAGGAACATGGCCATGTTGAGTGGGGTAGCTGGATACGTAAGGCCGTAGTCAGGCAAGGGAAGGTGGGAAGGTGGATGAGCTCTGTCTCATGCAGCAAGGAGAAGCCAAGGTACTCCAACACTAAGGGGTCAAAGAGACAAGGAATAGCCCATAAAGGTAATAGAGGAGAGAGCTGAACTGGGGGGGAAATGAAGAAAAATATTCCATGACCTGAAAGAGGGAGGACTCAACAGGGGCAAAAATGAGACCAGCAAGTGTAGGGGCACACAGAAGAGGGCACAGGGTGGCGAACCAAATACAATGTTAAATGTTAAATGTATGGATGCTACAATGAAACTCTTTAATTTGCATGCTAACTAAAGGAATTAGAAAACTTAAGTAAATAAAAACCAGGGAGATTGCCCAGTGGTTAGAGCACTCACCGTACTAACAAGAGGGCCAAGAGTTTACGTAAACATCAGGTGGGAGTGGTGACCTGCCTGTAATTCCAGTCTCGGAAATACAGGCAGGATCTCCAGAGCAAAGCAATTGGAAAGACTAGCCACATTGGTGAGCTCTGGGTTTGACTGAGAGACCTTCTCTTGGTGAACAAGACAGGAAAGTGACTGCAGAGGATTCCTGACATCAACTTTATCCATAGCCGTTTGATAGAGTGGTAGGTGATAACTTGGTCCACCACTTTATACGTAAACTGTTTTTCTCCAAGTGCCTTGCCTTGCGACACCCCAGCCCATGACTCTGTTTTGTCCCTGCTGTAGTGCCAACTGCCAGGGGAAGAACTGGCACAGCCCAAATAGATGATCAGAATGAGCCCAAGGAGCAGAGGCAGATGTTGGAGTCATGGAGCTTCAAACCAAGGATACCAGGAGGCACTGGCCCCCACCAGAAGCTGAGGTAACCAAAGGAGGGCTCTTCCCTGGGTCTCAGAAGGAGTACGGCCTTGCTGTAGTAGGATTTCAGCCTTCCAACCTCCCGAGTCTGTGAGTGCTCAGAAGGTCTGAAGCCTTAAATTCATACGGGAGAAACCCGACTGATATTCTAATGTTGACCCAGAAAGCAGGGGATGTCTTCCAACTAAAACATGACGAGGAACATTCCTGCCTGTTGTGGTTTGTCCCCTCCAAAATTCATGTTGAAATTTCATTTGTCAATATCCGGTATTTGGGAAAGTGGGACCTAGAAATTATGTCCATCATTCAGTCCCAGGCACTTCTCCCCAGATTGTTCTAATTCTTTCAGGTATGAAGGGTGTCTCACTACAGCAAAAGGGAATTTGTTACGGTGAGAAAATCTTGCTGTGAGGGCTGGAGAGATGGCTCAGTGGTTAAGAGCACTGAGTTCAATTCCCAGCAACCACATGGTGGCTCACAACCATCTGTAATGAGATCTGGTGCCCTCTTCTGACCCTCAGGCATACATGCAGGCAGAACACTATCCATAATAAAAAAATATTTAAAAAAAATAAAACAAAAATCTTGCTATGAAACAAATCTGCCTGCTATTTGTTTCTTTGTATCATGCTCCTGGATTTCTCAGATTTAAAAACCATGAGCAAAAATGAATCTTTTTTTTCTTGTGTATGTATGTGTGTGTTGTTGTTGTTGTTGGCTTTTCAAGACAGGATATCTCTGTGTAGCCCTGATTGTCCTCAAACTCAGAGATCGGCCTGCCTCTGCCTCCCACTTCTCTGATATCTGTTGTCTTCATAGAACAAGGGCAAACAGCCACCACAACTCAAAGAAAGAGAAATGCCACCTTCTAATCAAAGATTGAAATGTCACTGGACTGGTACAAGAATGTCTGCCACCACTACCTTGTCAAACAGGTTAGGGTGATTGTGTGAGGCAGAAGCTCTCCGCAGCAACAGTACAAAGATGAAGGCCATGGTTCAAAGCAGAGTTGTGACCTGTGTGAAAATTGAAAAGGCAGAAATCCTTCCTCTGCATAGATGTGTAAGTCTGGCTAAACTGGAGGGATTTGTGAAGAGATGGAAAAGAGGGAGAAAGAGCAGGAGGAGGAGAGGAGTAAGGAAACAGAGGTGCATGTGTGCGTGCGAAATGTGTACCTGTACAAACACATGTGTGTACCTGTGGGTCATTATTAACTTACTATAGATACAGAGACATGGACACGGACACACCAGAGAGTCCCCAGTTTTAAAATGGTGTGAGGATAGAATGAAGAAGATATCCTGACCCCCTAACTCCTTTCCTCTGCCATTTGGATCTTCCAGTTCAGTTGTTTTCCAGTTTATAAAACTATCTAAGATTCATTTTCAGCTCTGTGTCTCTGTAACTGTGGACTACAAAGGACGGGGAAAGCCAGGCTCCACTCAACACTGCGGCCACAACTTAATCCCAGCCCCTGAAGGCAGAGGCTGAGTTTGGAGCCAGCCTGGTCTACATACTAAGTTCTAGGATAGCCAGGGGCTACACAGAGAAACTATGTGTCAATAAACAAAACAACAACAACAAAAAGACTTGGAAAGACTATAGAGAGAAAATGGGGGGGGGGGCATGGAAGAAGAATGTAAAATAGATCCTTGGGACACGGTGAAGTCTTCCCAACACTTGTTAGCCTGTTTTAAGTAACACTGGGGAACTGGGGAGATAGCTCAATAGCAGAGCACTTGCCTGGTATGCAAGAGACCCTGGATTCTAACCCCAGAACCACAGAAAATAAAATTATACCCAGACATAACTATCGGGCATCTATTCCTATAGGTCGCTAAGCAAAACTGAGTAATAAAAAAAATACCCAACCACTGCTATTAAAATCCAATTATTGGCCCCCTGTATTTTGCATCATCACTTTTATTTTCTTCCATGTCAATGGCTTCCTTTGATCCTATCAATTCCATAAGTCCTTCCTCTCAGAAATACTTACCTTTTCTGGCTCTCACAAAGCAACCTGTCTCTAAGACACATCCAACTTCCAAAAAGAAAATGCTATTTCTTTAAAAAGTAAAAATAGGTGCAAAATGACCTCTGCTCTCAGAATGTTCTATGAAAAGGAAATAATTTTCTAAGAAATCTAGCAATTGAGGTACAGAATCACACTAAATTTATTATCGCCACGTAGGTGAACTCCACAGAGCAGGGAATCCTGGAAGGCCTGCACAAGTTTGCGGAAGTACCTCGGGTACTTAAAGAGGAATTCTGGATTCACTCATTCATTCATTCATTCTGTAGTTACGTCTCAAAGGGGTTGTGGAGATCCATACCAACTGTCTAATAAGCGGGGGCTCTACTCAACACAAACTTAGTCCATGGAGATAGAATCGTCTGTTCTACTGATCGAATGTAAGCAGGGCCATGTTGGGAGGGCAATCTCTTCCCAAGGACCCTGAGCCTCCGTTGCCTTTTCCCCTTAAGCATGGCCTGAGAAGACTTGTAACCATCGCTGATGGTTTTATCTGAATGTATTCACAGCACTTGCTAGGCTGGAGCTGTGGACCTGAGTCACTGGGCTCTGCAGCTTTGGCATCTGCCTGTGAGCCTATGAAAACCTAAGCCAGTGCCAAGTGTCCAACTCAGCAGAAAAAGGGACCAAGAATCCCCACTCTGCATTGCTCCCCCTTCTCTGTCTGAGCAACATTTCTGACATTAAGAGGCATCAACAATGAGACTAATTATCCTGTGGGTAGTAACTGACCTGAACGTCACCCCCATGTCTCTACCCTCCCAAAGACATGTCTATAAAGGACAGGATGGACTGGGGGTGCCCACCACACCCACGGGAAGACAGCCTTCCTACAGCTAAAAAGGAACTCTCACTGAACGACCCCACTCACACATAGCATATTCATACAGAAAGGCAAAAGACTGTTGAAATCCCTAACCCTGACTTAAGGCCACGGAAAAAGGCTAAAGCATCCTAAGAAACACTCCGGCAGCCATATAGATGAACCCGGACTCCCCAGATCTCCTATAAATATACTTCCAAGTTATGACTTCAAAAGATCTTCCTATTTTTGTCTCTCCACCCACCAATTTTCTGAGAATTACATGCTGGGCCAAATGAATGGTAAGCCAAGCGAGAGGGACCCGAGCTAGGGTTTCTCTGTCCCCGCTGTCAGCACACGCCCTCGGCTGGGACAGCGTCTGCTCAGAGTTCAAGCCTTAATGAATGCCACCACTTGAATCCCTCACTCTGCTTACACTGAGGGCTTCCCACCCAGACTACAATGGATTCTGTTTTCCCCAAAAGTTCAGGACAAGTCTAAGGGCAAACAATACTGAGCAGCGAACAGCAAACTACAAGTTAGAAAATAAACCGTTACCCGGCTAAAAGCTGCATTTGACACAAAAATGGGAAATGGTCAAACTATAATTGGAGGCACACTTCAGCTTCCCACTACCCGCCCCCACCAACTGGGAAAGATACGTAACAGTCACATAATAGTTTTAACACAATCAAACTAAGAAATGGGCACTTTCTTCAGACATCATGGGGAAAACCAGCCCGTACAAATCGACTTGGAGAATTTTCAGTTCATGAAACATTCTACAGCAGCTGCTGCACGTCACCCAGAGCCGTCCGGGAGCATGTGTGCACTGCCCCTTCGGATAATAATTCCTTTCTGTTCAGTAACGTGTGCTGTCTGAGGATAAACTAAAGGGAGACAAAGACGGCACTCGAGGGTGTGCTACCAAGGAAAGTTTCCAGAAAAACTCACCTCCCAGGTGAACTGGCTCAACTCAGAAGGACAGAAATAAACATCATTAGGACCCTACCTTGGTCAGAACGGTGGCTGTGGCCAGTTGTTCACAGGAGCCTTCTCCCAGCTAGGAGCCATGGTCTGTCTTCCTCCACCCTGCTGAGCCAGGAAACGGTGTCTAACACTTCAACTGCTCAGCCGTTAGGAGCTAAAAACGGATCGTGTGCAATGCTGGATGTATTTCTGTCTGCTCGCTTGCTACACACCCTCATCATGTTCAATTTTTTCCATTGATGGAACAGTATGAGGCAGACTTAACCAGAAAGTGGTTTTTCCATGCGCTGCCTGGAGTGAATACCCAGGATGGCCTGCCACCACGCTTTGGAGACACCGGGCTGCCCATGACTAGGCTCTTGTTGGGCCAGCAATCCACCATGACCACCGGAGTTCCATAGGAGCCCGGCTGCGAGGCATGCAGAATAAAGCCCTACTCACTCCAGAGCCACTCTACGCTCGTTTTAAAAGTCCTGGAGCACTGACAATACACACCCACCATCTTTGTGTTTGGGAAAGTGGTCAAAACCACAGATGGAATGCTATGGTCGTCAAACGGGACCTCAAGAGCAGCCCTAAAGACGTTGCTGTGATTAGCAAAATATCAGACAGACCCTCATTCTGTGTGCCTTGTTGGAATCGTGCTTTTGTTTTGTTTGTTTGTTTGTTTGTTTTCAAGTTAGCTCGGCAACAGCGTTTTACACTCAAAGTCCTTATAACCTAAATGTGGAGCTATTTTATCAAGAACATGTGTTAAATTACTGTAAATGAAAGTTACACAGCAGAGGTAGAGTTTTTAAGCCTCACTATAATCTTTGATGAGAGATGCCAAACCTAAAAATATACAATGCTTTCAGGTCATCCTTATATTAGACTTTTGTTGTTGTTGGCTAGGTGCTGAACAGAACAGAATTACACTTCTGTGGTAGTATTTAAGTTTCTGGGGCTATAGTCCACAGAAGGAACAAAAATCCTACATTTTTAGGGTCCATACATTCTAAGTATACAGACATACAACCCATCCTGAACATTCTCATTTTTAAAATGTGACTAGGAGCCGAGTGGTGGTGCATGCCTTTAATCCCAGCACTCAGGAGTCAGAGGCAGGAGGATCTCTGTGTGTTCGAGGACAGCCCAGTCTAGAAAGCAAGTTCTAGGATACCCCAAGCTAAACAGTGAAACCCTGTCTCAAACAAACAAAAAGTAGTAGGGCTGTGTTGAGAAGGCTCAGTGACTTAAGTTTGCTGGCACATAGAAAACCCTAGAACCCATGTAAAACAAGCAGACACAGTGGGGTACATCTGTAACCCCAGCACTGCTACAGTGAGATGTGGGGGGAAAATCTCCAGAAAGCTCGCAGGCCAGCTAGACTGCAGTGCACAGCACTGACCTCAGCATGGTGGGAGGTGGGAACTGACACCCATCCATCATCCCCTGACCACACATGCACTGTGGCATGTGTGCACATCCAGGTACTTTTCAATAAGGGAGTGGAGCTAAATATGCAATAGATGAGTTATTAAGGATCAGATTTGACTGTAGCCAGACAGACTTTTAATTCCTTACTTGGATTTTAAAACATACCATATTGACATGTATGCATCGACACGTAAAAAAGCCACACTGAAAATAATATTTTACATAGCTTAACACATACTTGAGGGGATGCTTTCTAACCTCAATTGGCAAATAAAAAACATTGAATAAAGTCACCAGTGTAATATTTATAAAGCAAATACAATTGCCCCCCAAAATTTTAAACTAACACAGAGCCAAAAACTTTTAATACTGGTAGAGTGGGTTTAAAAACAAAACAAAATCACCCAATTCAGCCTCCTTCCATTCCGTATTTTAAACTGATGCCTTAGCCCACTGTGGTAATTCATGCCCACAGCCCAGCATCTGGGAGGCGGAGACTGAGGTGGAAAGCGGTCAGGAGCTGAAAGTTAGGCTGGGTCACAGACTCTCTTAAATATAAATATTAGGTAGGTAACAGAGGCCATAATGAAGGCATAAGGTGACAGAGCTGGTCAGCACCAAGCACTGGAGCAAAGATACACACCCAAGTAACCACAGCCTCTGACTGACTAAGAAGGTTGCCATAGCAGCCCAGTCACAGAACAGAAAACTTGAGAATTCCCCAAATATGTGTTTTTGAAAGGCCCTAGATAAATACTGAAGGACTAATAGTACTACTACAGTCACTGACCGCTGGTTCTCTAAATCTAGCAACATCATGGCTGTCACTTTAAAAAAAAAAATGAGCAGGGCTGGGAGATGGCAAAGGGTGTGCATAGCAGGAGAACCTGATCCCCAGTGCCCACATAAAAGAGTATGCCTGGAACCCAGTGCCTACATGGGGGGGGGGAGATGGAGGAGACAGGTGAGTCTGAGAGTCCAGTGGCTAGCCAGTCTAGTCAAAATGATAAACTCCAGGCTCAGTTTCCCTGTCTCAGTCAATGTCTGCCTTCCAGACAGGGACACACAGATACATGCAATGCTTCCGCTCACCATGTGCACACCTCTCACACACAAAAAAAAACAAAAGACAAAATAAATAACACATACACATAAACAAATAATCTGGAGTAGGGGAATAAAAAGTCTTCCACGTAACCCTGACAAGGAGAAGATTCCTAGGTATAACAAACGGAAACATTCTACCAGAAGGAAGGCGGAGACACAGCAGTGTCTAAGGGTGGACGCTCTGTCAGTACAGTCACCTGTCTGGAATCACATGGGCATCTATGTATTACTCCTGCGTCTAGATTGGAAGGTGATTCTGATCTTGTGGGACATGTTGTAAGTAGATCCCTTTGTCAGAAGGAGCCATGGTGACGAGTCACTGCCAACTATGACCAGACACTTCAAGTGAGCTTGCAATGTCTGGTTGCATTTTATTGTTGAATTCACCCCACTAACTTTAGCTCTGAGTGTGTACAAAGTCACCAGGGTCTCAAATGATGTAAGACAGACCTTCAAGTTCCTTAGACATGGAAGCTTCGATAAAATACTCTCGATTTAGGTCTCCATCCCTGAATTCCAAAACCCAGCATATTTTCAAATCAGAAAGCCAGGCTTCATCTTTTTTCTGCTCCATTTCAAGATGGTGTAACAGGGCTTTTGTGTTAACAAGCATCTAAAATTAAACTCCTTGGCAAAGATCCCCAAGAAGAATGTAAATTGCTACTCGGGAAGTTTTTACTTCAGAAGCACATAATGCAAAAGTATAGCTAAAAGCAAATATCCTAGAAATGCTAATGATTACAGACTTTAAATGGCGAGTTGATGGTTCTCACTATGTGGTTCTCTTTTGATCTTTTTGTATTCAGAAAAATTTTGCGAATTTTCTTAATAAAAGGTGGGAGTGAACTGCATATGTGTTCACACATGTCAGTCTGTAGTGGGAGCTGCGGGCTGCATTCCTGCCGCCCCAGCTCCTGGTCGCCTGGCTAGCTTATGCTCCAAAATAACAACACACAAACTGTATTCTTTTAAACACTGCTTGGCCCATTATATCTAGCCTCTTCTCGGCTAACTCTCGCACCTGGACTAGCCCATTTCTAATAATCTGTGTAGCACCCCAAGGTGCGCTTACTGGGAAGATTCTAGCCTACATCCATCCTGGATCGGAGCTCCATCGCATCTGCCCCAGAGAGGAGAGCTATTGAGTCTGAGCTCACTTCCTCTTCCTCCCAGCATTCTGTTCTGTTTACTCCACCCACCTATGTTCTAACCTATGAGGGCCAAGCAGTTTCTTTATTTTTTAACCAATGACCTTCCTCCATCATCAGTCCATGAAAAACACTGTTTCGCTTAAATGCCCACTCGAGACTAAATGAAACTTGTCGTCCTGATTGTAATCAAGAATATGAATATTCTACACTGTGGGAGCACACATGTTCACAAAGGCATGCTCATGAGAGTTTCTGCCTCGATTGGAGAAGAGATGGAAGGGAGAAAATGATAAAATATGGTGTAGAAATTCCTCTAGAATAGAATAAAGTCTGGTCATGGGAGAGAGGGTAGAAAGAATAAAAATCCAGGTGATGGAGAGGACAGCCATGAAATGAGGTCATAGCACTCGTGAACTTGCAGAAGCTGCGGGTGCCAGCACCGGATCTATACAAGGCTGGGCCCAACGTTCAGTCATGAATAAGAGAGAGGCTGATGGGAAACAGCCTGTGCAGGGGAGCTATTGACAATGGAGGGCTTCTGGGGGGTGGGGAAGAAGTCCCTGTGATCCCCATGCTCTCATGGACAGCTCCACGCCCATGTCTGTAGAGGCGGCCCCTGATTCAACTCAGTGGGTCACAGAGCAAAATATAAACAGACATGAAAGTTGAACCCAGACGAGGTAGGAAGAGGGGTATGCGTGAGGATGAGGAGCCTGGCAGAGGGTCAGTGACAGGTGTCACCAGAACAGATCACACACGGGTGAAATCTTCAAATAATCATTTTTTAAAAAAATTTTGAGGACTTGGTGATTAGTGTCTGCATGCACAAGGCCCTGTATTTGATAGTCACACACAAAAATCAAAATAATTTATGCAAACACATGTACCCTACTTTCACAAATAATAAAAATAAAATTATGGTAAATATAATGGAAAGATCTCAAAACCCAGGTCAGCAATTCACTTTAGTAGTGCCAATGCTATCTGAAATCTATTTGCCTCATCATAAAATGGAAAAAAAAATCATAAAAGCAGAAGTTTAAAAAGGGCCAAGAAAATCTAAAATTAATTTTTTTACAATATTGATGACGAAAGTCATAGCCTCACACATGCTAAGTGTTCAACCACTTAAACTTCACCCTCCAATATCAAAGGTAATTTTAAATGTAACATGAGGAGATATCAATACTCCCTCTGCTCTGAGTCTGAGAAACTCAATTCTATGCTGACCACACTTGGAAGGTCACTCAGGTAAATACTGAGAAGCAACTCAGCAGAAGTATTCCTTGCTGCTGACTGATCAGTGTAGGGTTAAATAAAGGAAAACGTAACAATAATAAACAAGGATTAAAATTATAAACTGCCTCTTGATGGTGGTGCATGCCTTTAATCCCAGCAATCGGGAGGCAGAGGCAGACAGATTTCTGTGAGTTCAAGCCAGCCTGGTCTACAGAGCGAGTTCCGACAGGTTCCAAAGCTACAGAGAAACCTCATCTCAAAAAAACTGTACACATACACACACACACACACACACACACACACACTGCCTTTATCCAAAAAAGATTCCAGAATACTAACCCTGCACAAACATGGGCATCATCTCTTTGATACAGTCACACTAAAAAGACAAATGTCCTGGATACCTCCGGCGGAGATGGGCATCTCCTATGCTATTTCTGAGGAAGAGCAATCCTTCAGGTCACATAGGCTGAAGCAACAGAAAACTACAGAAACATTGCACCAAGAATATTTTCAGAAATATTACCTGAGCTGCTGACTTTTCTCCTCAGCTGACCAAGAATTCCAAATCTAGCCAGGCTGTACCAAACCCAAAGGCTTCAAATCCGCACCAAAGGCTAGAGTGGAGGTAGGTAGAGTGGCCTTCATGTCCAAAGATTCGCCTTCCAAGGAAGATGCTGAAACCCCACACAAATACAAAATAGACATATACAGTTTGCTTGCCACTCAGTTGTGGACCCAGGAAGCTACCTGGTCCCCCTGGAATCAAAACAGTGCAGTCTCTCCAGCCTGTCTTCCAACACTACTGTGTGGCTTTATACAAATGACTTAATTCCTCTAAGCCTGATTCCCAATCTGTAAAACAGGGATAACACCGCTTGCCTGCTGGGGTTATTATAAGGCTGAAGTAAAACACTAACATGAGTCATTTAACACAAAGTCTGCCTGAGAATGTAAATTGGAAGCTGGAGAGATGGTCCAGTGGCTAAGAGCACTGGTTGCTCTTCCAGAGGACCTACATTTGAATCCCCACCTGCATGGTGGTTCACAGCAGTCTGTAACTCCGGCAATAGAAACCCTAACTAAGGCACCTTCATTAAGAAAAAGGCAACCTCGGGAAACTAAACACAGGGCTGTCCTATGATCTAGCTGCACCACTCAAAAGGGACATACCCAAAGGACCTCAGACGCACTTGAGGGATATACCTAAGCATCCATGTTTACCGAAGCACTCACTCGTCCCACAGGCAAATTATAAAAGCAGCTTAGGAGCAGTTAGGAGCCCACCAACAGATGAAAGGATAAAGTATGGCACATACGTGCAATGGAGTTTTATTCAGCTTTAAGAGTGAAATTGTAGCCAGGCGGTGGTGGTGCACACCTTAAATCCCAGCACTCAGGAAGCAGAGGCAGGAGGATCTCTGTGAGTTCGAGGCCAGCCTGGTTTGCAGAATGAATTCCAGGGACAGGCACCAAAGTTACACAGAAAAACCATGTCTCAAAAGGGAAAAAAAAAAATGAAATTATGTCATTTGTAGGAATGTGGGCAGAACTAATGATCACCATATCAAATGTAATAAGCCAGAATTCAAACAACAGAACATCATATGCTTTCTTGTATGAGCTATCTAGACACACAAAAAAAGGCATGAAAATAGAAAAGAGGCTATTTGTTATCTCTGAAGAGAAAAGGGTTTGCTAAGAGGGGAAGAGGTAAAAGAGGGCAATAGAGAGTTAAAAATGATCAAAAAGATCAAATATAAACATGAAAATATCATCAAGAAATTCATTATTTTGTACGGTGAACATATGCAAATAAGTAAATAAAACCACCCTACTTCTGACCCCTGCTGATCAAACAAAACTGTCCGGAGATTCTCCCTGAAGTCCCTCGGCCATCCTTCCGAGCTGCTTCCGACTCAAATGGATGCCCAAGCAAGCCTCTAGCTGCAACTTCAGCATCAGGACCACGTTGCAATGAAGAGCCACACTGCTGGCTGACCACAGACTAGCTTCTTGCTCGCAGGACTCTGTGATGACAGGGACTACTGCATAAGTCCCAAAAGTTGCTGCTGCATATCGAGGGAGATATACAATTTTTAACTTTTAAAGCAAACTAGAAATGACGTCAAATCTCTAATTCAAAGAAAATTCAAAATTGAATCTGTCACTCTAAAGCCAGTGTAAATCTAAATTACAAAACAGAACCTTTTTCTGAGTGTTTAAAAGATATCAGATGTGCATAAATGCCTAAAGGAGTTAAACGTTAATCATTATGGAAATCAGGTTTGTATCATGAATATTCAAAAGGTTCAGGTATTATCTTGCATCATATAACAAGTAAGCCTCAGTAATTTTTTAAAAAATGTCTGTGTCTATGTGTGCATGCATGTGTGCACTTGTATGTGCGTTCACAAATCTCAGCACCCACGTGGAGGTCAGAGGACAACTCGTGGAAGCTGGTTTCTTCCACAGCGGGAGTCCTGGGGATTGAACTCAGGTATTCAGACTTGGTGACAGGCACCCTTACCCACTGAGCCATCTCACTGGCCCAAACCTCATTAATTTAACAACTAGTTACTTTTCTAAGAACAAACAAGTATTATATGACAAAAATTAAAATTTAAAACTAATTCTTCATAAGCTTTCCTTTCTAGGAATTTTTTCCTATAAGTTAATACACCCAAATTAAATTCACTTGACAATTCAAAATGAAAGAATGCATTAAGACCTTTTAAGTTTTTTTTTTCTTTTTGATGTGTATGCATTGTGCCTTTTTGTACACACATGCATGTGGATGCCTTCAGAGGCCAGAAGAGGGCATCAGACCCCTTGGAGCTGGAGTTGTGAGCTGCTCAATGTAGACACTGGGCACTCAACTCTGGTCCTCTGAAGGAGTAGCAAGAGTGCTCTTAAGCACTGGGCCATCCTTTCAAGCCCCTACAACCTCTGTTTTGAAATTCAATGGGTTGCTTTATAATAAGTAAATGGCAACATGCCTATGCAAGTCATGCAATGTGTATTTGTTTAAAAGTCATGCTACTGAAAGAGACCTACACATGAGGTTTAAGAAGAAATGAACTTGTTGGTAGGGACCAAAAAAAAAAAAATCTTTTAGGAAAAAAATGTTCATGAAATCCTGGCCTATAAACAGTAGTCATGAATGCTGTTTGCAACATTTTTAAGGGTTGTCCCTGACACCTCAGAAAGTGGTCCTTCTGCCTGGCTCTAAATGTAACTGAGGTGCCCTACCCAGCCCCTCAGTCAACCCAGAGTGGAATTTTTAGGCTAAAGTATACAGTCTACAAAGCTCCTGATGAGTGCAAGCCAGTCGGAGGATCGAAGTTAGAGAAGAAATGAACAGGGTGATCTACAAAGGCCACGCTTCCTTTTAATTTGGGCACCTCCTCCATCGCCTGCACAGACAGGCTGCTGTCTTTTGTTAGGATATATTGAGCAGAGGGTGCCTCTCAGCAGACAAGATACCTTCCAGTGCATTAAGCAATCTTTCAATCATTCTGAAGCCCCTACTAATTAGTGTGACTCCTCCTGCCGGTATCTGCTCACACCCCACTCCCCTCTTCCCAATCTGCGTCCTCACTGCTGAAGTCACCAACCACAAATGTCCTTGCCCCACACTGCATTCCCTCCTGGTCTACCTCAACACAGACACCAGAAGCATGCCTGCCTGTCAGATAAAACAAAGCAAACAGACCCCAGGCTGGTCTTCCTTGAGCTCAGGAGGTTCTGAGCAGATTCCTGAGACTTTAGTCTATTTTTGGCTTCTGGCTAGGGCTATATCTAGGTGGAGTTGGGGTCTATTGAAGCTAGTCCCAGGGTCCACACATACTTGCAAATTATACACACTTTCCATCTCATCAAGCCATGAGATACTAAGGAAAAGGAGGAAGCAAGCCAGCCGCACTCAGGGTTTTTAAGGCTCAGCTGGTGTATTAAATACCAATAATTGGGGGGTGGGACAGGGCTCAGCAAGTAAAGCATTTGTCCACAGGCATGAGGACCAGAGTTCAGATTCCAGAGCCTACAGAAAATCCAGGCAGGTGTAGCAGCCACCTGTAATCCTAACACACGGCAGGCAGAGATGGGATCCCTAGAGCAAATTGGCAAGCTAGACAAGGCCATTTTGTACACTCTAGATTCAAGGGAGAGACCTGGCCTCAATCTATAAGGTGGAGAGTGATTAGGGACAATGGTTGATGTCCACCTCTGGCCTACACATACACACACACAGCGTTTCCCTAGAAACTCCAACCTGACATAGACCCTTTTCCACCAAAGTAGTGTCTAGCAAATCGCACTTCAGGGAACGAGTTTATTGCTTACTTACAGAGCATATTGGAGGGATGACTCACAGAAACATAGATGACCCTCCAAAAGCAGCAATACCACCAAAAGGTTGGCCCCAGCATGGACGATGACTTAATCAGAGTTTACATAGATGGGGTCCCCTCACTTCAATCAATCTTCCACAGGCGACAAATTCTAACATCTCCAGAGTCACATGAAATTAGGACATAATCACATACTAACGGCCAGGAGATGCAGGGTTAAGGGAATGACTCTCCCCACCCCTTACTTCTATGAGGGAAGGCCAACAGTCAACAGGCCAGGCTCGGGGGTGTTAAGTAGTTGCAGCTGTTCTGAAGATGGTGGATGCTGTGTTCAGAGGACGGTGTTCTACAACACACTTAGATCCCTAGAGCTAATGTAAAAAAAAAACTTCAGGTATGGCACGAGTGTGTAATCTCAGAGCTGGGGAGGTAAAAACACATGGGTCTCTTGGGCTCATTGTCCAGTCAGCCTAGCCACATCAGCAAACCAGGGCACTGAGAAGATGGATGGCGCCTGAGGTTGTCCCCTGGCTTCTACACCACATGGAGACGCATGGTCACGCCACGTCATTCCAAACACACACACACACACACACAGATGCCTGTTGTGCACCACACACAGATTTAGGTAGACTTGGGAATCACACACTCACACTCACACACACACACACATGCCTGTTGTGCACCACGCACAGATGTAGGTAGGCTTGGGAATCAGAGAGCAATGAACAAGACAGAACCTTTGGCTCCAATGACAACAAGAAGCTGATACACAAATACATGAACAAGCAATGCAGTTATCATGAAGGGACCAGCATCCCATGGAAAATTAAATCACGGTGACAGAACTGGGGCAGTGTGATCATTTGATTGGTGGTTTCTAGACTGTCAGAGGTAGACCACGCCATGAGCTGAGAGCTAATTTTGTACAATGCAACCAACCAGGAAAGGTAGGCAAAGGCTGGTGGGGTTTGTTTTGTGAGTACTTCTGCAAAGCATCATGGGTGCCTGGAGTGCCAGCCTCCCCAGCAATACATCTACCAGGAAAGACCCGAGGATGGCACAGCCAAAACGATGCAGTGGGAATCTTACCTCACCTTGGCAGGTTCTTTATGTCCAGAGCTTGGGGCTCACTTAACCCTACAGTTCCAGCCAGAAACTGTACTTCCTAAATGTTCTCCGATGGGAGGTTCTACTTACCGTGGAGTTTGAACACGTGTCTATCAGTATCTGACATCCAAGATGTAGCTCGTGAGCTCCATCTCCTCTACCTAGAGCCCCAGAGAGGGACTGGGCAGATTTCCACGCTGAGTGAACCACCTAACCAAGCACCGTAGTGATAATTGACTCAGACTGGAGCCCATGACTGCCAGATCGTCCAGATCAGCACTGAGGAATCCCCTCCCCTCCCCCCATTCCCATACACCTCACAGCTACCCAGGAATGTGGTCGTTCAGCAAAGACACCAGACGGACAGACTCTTGCAGATGTGAGACACAATGCCGCAGACTTACCCTTAAGAAGAAAAACATGTGTAGACAACGCTGAGCATAGTCATCCCTTCGTCCACAAGGAGCTGGCTGAAGAGGTATCGTTGTCAATCACTCGGCCCTGACAAAACACAACAAAGAGACGGGGGGAGTGAGAAACAGTTGTTCACAATTTGGATTTTGTGGTTAAAAGTCAACGTTTCAGCATCATGCTACATCGCAGACTTTGGTAGGAAAAAAAGAAAATCTATAGAGAAATGTGTGCAGGGTTAAATGATTAACTATTAAAAAAAAACTAAGGGTCTTTCCACCCTGACTGGAAGGGGAGGTTTACTGCTCAATCCCATAACTTCGTATGGATGAATGGAAGCCAGTAAGCATGGACAGGTGATAGGCAAGGCAGGAAGAGAAGCTGATGTGCAGGCAGAAGCGGGGGAGGAGGGATAAGCAGATAGGAAGGCAGACAGAGCGAAGAGGAACCTAGGGTGACCAAGCTGCCAACTATTCCAGTAGCTACACATGCAGTGTAGGGCACAGTCTGCGGTCACACTGAGCTTCATTCGAACAAAGAGAAGCAGTCAAACCAAACAGTGGGCAAAGTTATGAAAATATCCTAGAGAGATGTGCTGTGCAGACCAAGGGGCCATCAGACAGCCAGGGGCAAGTGGCCAATGGTTCAACGAGGCAAAGGTAGAGAGAAGATCCCTCAGGCAGAGGAACTAGCCAAGACTCTAGTGAGGCCCACGCGTCTCCAAGAGTTATCACGGGTAGCAAAGTGGAATCCACGTGCAGGGGAAGAGAATCAGAGGATGAGGGATTTGTTCTTAGCAAACAGGCAGTCTGGAGGTCTTCTCAAATTACGGGGAATGAAACCTATGCTTGGCATGCTCCCCAGAGATATCCTCATGGCCAATTAACCATCACGCCAGAAAACACCCCCAACCCACACCCGCCATGAAAGCCATTGCAGAGATTATGAGGAGAGAAGGATAGGCTTGCCATTTTTTGTCCATTTATGTTTTGTTTAGAGCTAGGTGCTTGCTTTATTTCTGAGGATGGGCTCATGCTTGATGTGGGAGTGATTTCTTTCTAATCTGTTGCTTTCATTGGTTAATTAATAAAGAAAACTGCCTTAGCCCATTTGATAGGCCAAACCTTAGGTGGGTGGAGTAAACAGAAGAGAATGCTGGGAGAAAGAAGCCGAGTGAGGAGTCGCCATGATTCTCCCACTCCAGACAGACGCAGGTTAAGATTCTCCCTGGTAAGCCAGCTCGTGGTACTACACAGAATATTAGAAATGGGTTAGATCAATATGTAAGAGCTAGCCAATAAGAGGCCGGAACTAATGGGCCAGGCAGTGTTTAAAAGAATACAGTTTCCGTGTAATTATTTCGGGGCATAAGGTAGCCATGCGGGCGGCTGGGTGCCGGGTACGCAGCCCTGTCGCTCCTATTACAACACATGCTCCTTAGTTCAATGGCTCCTTCCTTGCATCCTGAGTATTGGGAGATGTGTCTTAGTTTAAGTCCTGACAGAACCTCTGACACTTACAGGAGACGCAGATAAGACTGTCCCCTATCAAAACTCTTGGAACCATGACATTTCAGATTGCAGAGGTTTTCAGGTTTTGGAGTAGCTGTATAGAGGTCATCAAATTTTCTGAGTGCTAATGATAATAACTCCAAAGGTTTCAGAGTCCAGATTTGTAGACTTAAGGGCCCAACATGAACCACATTAGGTGCTGAGGATGCTGTGTAAAATTTCAGACCTTGACAGGAGAACACTGCCTATGGAGTCAGCAGACTGATTCTGCCGTGCAGTCCCAGTTGCTATAAACCACCTAGCTCTATAGCAAGGGTCTATACTCCAAACAGTTTGAACCCCCAGCTTTCTCAACTATAAGATTGGCATGATATTCATTACTGTAAGCATTGAATGTGATGAAGAATGACAAGTACTTGATTGGGTGGTTAGAACAAGTGAGGTGTTCAGAGCAGGAACAAGGCAGGACGGATCTTCTGTTGTAAAGTCACATTGGCAGACACTAGATTCTCACCAGGGCACGTTCTATAGGACACAGTTAGACAGTAGGGTATGGTGGGGATAATGGTTTCAACTAGGAGGATCAGAACAGCAGAGCTGGTATGGCCCTTCTAAAACCAGCCTGAGTACCAGCGGTTCATCTCTGTATTCCTAACACTGGAAGACTGAGGCAGGAGGACTCCTATGAGTTCAAGTCCAGCCTGCTTACAGAATGAGATCCTGTCTCAGAAACAAACAAAACACAAGCAAATAAACCTGTGAACCAGCAGGTAAAGGAACTTGCTGACAAGTCCCATGACCTGAGTTCCATCCCCAGGTACCACAGTGGAAAACCAGAACTGAATCCCATAGGTTGTCCATCTCCTGACGTCTCTGTGCACCCACACATACAGATAATAAACAAATGTGTACAAACATTTTGTCTGTTGTTTTAGAGCTATGCCTGGAGCATGCTATGTAGACCAGGCTATCCTGGAACTCACAGAGATCCTCTTGCCTCTGCTTCAACGTGCTGGGATTAAAGGCGTGTGCCACCATGCCCAACTTATTCAAACTTGAAACCTTCCCACCTCCTTTACTCTACAGATGATAATATAAAATCACAAGAGATAGCTGAAGTTGTGGAAAAGGACGTAAGTGACTCAAAGAAAGGTTTTAGGCATCTGGTCCATTAGCCAAGGTTGCCTGAAATATAGAATAAATCTCATAGTGACAAAATAAAGCAATTCATTTTGATATCAACTCAGGTAGATCAAAAGTATTATTATGAACTAGTACGGACAGAAAATTGAATTGAGCTTCCTTGGAAAGCATCTAAACAGAACACATTGACGATCCTCAAAAGCCAAGAATTATCCCATTTCATAGATGGCTTGACAGACAGCTATTTTACTAGCCAAAACACTGTGAAATACATGATTTGACACATTCGGCATTTTCTAGTGATAATGATGTTGTGTCTCAGCATGTGTTGATGCTGTGTGCCTTCGTTTGAACACAACAGATTTTTATCCCACAGGTTTTTATACATACTCTGTGTTCCCTAGAAATGCCTCTCTGAAGAACTCCTGATTACCCCTCAACACCCAGCTTAAGTGGCCCCTCTTCCACGAAGCCCTCCCCACTTACCCACCTCCTCTCCCAAGTCTTAGAGCCTGTTGCCCTCGCAATCCACTTCACCACTTTCAAGTACTCAACAGCCTGAGATTATTTTTTGCCCTTGTCTTTTTCCTACTAATTGGACTTTTTTGGTGAAGACTGTTCTTTTGCAGTTTCATTATGGGCACACTCCTGTATCTCTTTACAGTTTGGTTTTGTGTCATGGTCCACGGACTCTAATCAGAGATGTCTAGGTGATCCTGAGTTTGGAACTAACCATCGAAGCCAAGTGGGCTTACCAGGGGTGACACAACAGAATACCAGGCTTCCTCCTCCCCACATCTGTCAGCTGTCGACCCATCCACAGTGTGAGGCAGAGCCCCACGGGTCACCCCCACCGTGGGGCGCTCATTAGACTGGCCCAACTTCTGTTGACCCAGAGCCAGCATGGACATCTGCTGTGAGTTCACAATTTCTGTGTTCACAGCATGCTTAGAAGATAGCACTTTGAGGCTCTTTCCACATCTTCCGGTTCTGATGTTCCTCCCGACCCACGGTCTGTGATGTTCTCTGTTCCTCAAGGGACTGGAACGAATGTCTAGACTTCTACATTTTTAATTTTGTGTGTTTGGTTTATATTTAAGACAGTGTCTCACATACCCCAGGCTGGCCCTGAACTCACTATGCAGCTAAGACCAGCTTTGAGTGTCTAGTTCCTCCCACCTCCACCTCTCACCCAATGGCACTCAATAGCTGAGAAAGGGGACACTCTGGGTAAGCTAGTTATCACGACTAGCTAATCTGTGGGAGACCAGGCCTCGGGAAATAAAGTGGAGACTAACTGAAGAAGACATAGATCATAACCTCTGGCCTCCATACATGCACACATATGTGTATCCATACATACACACATGCACATGCAACACACATATACTAAACAAATAAGCATCACACAAGTCACATTAGGAAACCAAAACAAATGTCTCTGTTTATCCAGCGTTCACTACCAGGTGATCAGGTGTGAGACCCAAAACGCTCAGCTCAAATATCAACAGCGGTCAGGGAGAAACTTCCGAGGAGGACAAAGACGTGGTCGCAAACCAACTGCCCTTAAAGTATGCTCTTCCCACCCCATCCCAGGTAGGTAGAAAGTTCTTTCCTTCCTGGTCAGACTGAAGTCAGGGACTCATGAGCGGCGGCCAATGCTCGACCCCCACAGCACTCACAGACAAGCTTTGCTCTCCCAAGGGCAAACCATCTTCAAACTACACCCCCTGGGCCTGGCACCTCCTTGAGGCATATGCTTTGGAGCTCCCAGGTCTGTGTTAGCCCATTATCAGCTCAGTAGCTTATCAGCTCAAGGGATGCTGTGTCGGGAGTCAATCAATGCAGCTCAAGGGAAATTCTCCAGACCTGAAAGTGAGCAATGAGGCTCTGGTCTCCATTAAGCCCTGTCTGCCTGAATCTCCCAGGATCACCACTCACAGAGAGCTGACTTATCAAGTCAGTCTCATGGGCCTTTAGAGGCTCGAGAGACAATGAAGAAGCCACCAAAGCCACCATGTCCCGGTATTCGTTAAGACTATATTATGGCAAGCTGCATGCCTTCCGTGACCATCTTCCCCTTTCTCTCCCACCATCATTCATGTACGACTTCTCCACAGAGGAGAGGAGCAATCAGATCCCGAGCTCTACAAAGGAAAACCAAACACAGAATCACCCAGTGAACTGTCAGATGTCGGAAAAGCTGCCGTTCATGACAAAGAGATGACTCACGTCAATGAAAAACAAGCTTCAGTCTTAATCTCCTGTCTATACATATTGACGGATTCCTACAAACCAAGAAAAGAAACCAAGAGCCAGAGGCAGAATAAAGGTGCATCCACTTGGTGCACTGTGTTTCATGGGCTGTGGTCCTATCAGTCAATTTAGCTTCCATTTAGGGTAAGTCAGTTTCCCATGCGACTCCCACAAGGGTTTGTGTATCCAGTGACAAAATCCAAGGATGCAAAAGTTAGCCCTTTACAGCATCAGTGGCTACATACAAGGCATTTGTTGACTGAGCTAAATTTAATTCAAGAAGTATGTGCTGAATAACTATTCTATTCAAGGCACCTTGCTACGTGTTGAAATGATGCTGACTTGTTCACAGTATTACAGTCTGTAAACAAACAAGCATCAATCACACCAACCATCACCATAGTTACAGCCCAAGATAGAAGCCAATTACCTCTGTCTTCAAGAAGATTCCAGCATGAGAATTATAACACCCTCAAAACAAAAATCACTCACATCAGCACCCTTGGGAGAACAGAACAGATGCTCCTCCACTAAGGTCCTATGAGCATTTTAAACTAGTTCTATATTATGGGTGTGGTCATGCACCCCTGCAATTTCAGCACTTGGGAGGTAGAGGCAGAGGAAGGGTTGATGCCAAGGTAAAGGTCAGCCTAGGCTACATGGCAAGAGTCTATCTCAAAAAACCAAAACTAAAAAAACCATTCAACAAAACCATTTGACCTTCCTCCTAGAGACAGAGTTGCCCTCAACCTCCAGATATAACCCACAATGCAATACTACTAGGTCATAAACATCAGGAAGTTCATGCCCGGTTTTCTAGGAGTGCATGTCACGAAGACCTGAGTCTTCATATCTGGCAGCATACTTGATTTCCTTGATCCCTGCTTTGCTATCTAGCATTGTGTTTTCTAGCACATGGACAAGGGTCTTCCATAAATCCTATCTCACCCCCAGATAGGATGACGTAAGTTGATGTTGCACTGATGTCAAAAGTTTGGCTTCTAGGCATAGAACAATACCCAACAATATTGGCTCAGCAGATGGGAGTTCTAAGTTTCTTGACTAGAGAACTGCAAAGGGACAATTTCTAGTCACTTCCAAACAGACAGTGGCATCAATGCTCTGGTCGTCACAGTTTTAGGGGCAGCTTCTGTCATATACAACATGTGCCACATTTCACAGCAGGCCAGGCCTATGAGGGAAAGATGTAGAAGAAAACCACCTTGAGATGGTGCCCAGCCCAGAGCCAGAAGACAGCCATGCTTTGTCCTCCTCTCTCTCATCCTAGCCATACCTGGCAACATCCTATCCAACGCCATCAGAGAGTGGAGAAGAAAGGAGAAGGGAGGGATAAGACTCATAAGACTGAAGAGCTCTTCAAACTTGAAGCACCAGGATAAAAGAAATGAACATGAGAGGAATTGGAACAACTATCCAACTAGTATAACTATATAAAAGGCAGTTTAAGCAAGAGAACAAAATTCCACAGAACCTGCAATTGCCAGTTGAATTACCAGCAATTCAAGATTTTTTTTTTATCCAAAAGTAGGGAATAAAAAAGAAAAGAAAAAGAGAGGACCTCTTGACTCTAAACTGAGATGGGGTAGAAAGAGTATGTAAACATGTCGGGAGATAGCTCAGAATGTGCTGGAATTGGCAGCGGAGTTCTGGGCATCTCTATAGAGCCGTGTGATGCACCCTCAGCAAACCCTGCAGAATCACAACGTCTCAGGGACCAAGAAGCCCCAGAGCAAGGCCGACTGGGACACACTTGCCTGTTAGGTGGTTCCCAGGAATTAGTGGCACTGGGGTGGGGGGGTCTTGCTTTATCTCTGAGCTTAGATGGTTAAGCCTGGTCAGAGGCGTTCTCTATGGGATGACTTTTAATTCTTGTCTGTCTTTTGTTTTGAGATAAGGTCCCACTACAACAAACTGAGTGACCTCAGATCTGCCTGCCTCTGCCTCCGAGGTGCTGGAATTAAAGATGCCATCCGAATAGTTTTATCTCACCAAACTACGCATAACTTCTGCAGAGTTGCACGATACCAAAAAGAAACCCATGGTTCGGGGTTTAGCATCACCTCAGGTCCTTTTATGCTGCTGTCACCCTGAATCATCACTGTCAACCTGGCTGGATCTGGAATCACCGAGAAGATACACTGTTGAGAAAATTTCCAGGGAGGTTTAAGTGAGAAAGCAAAGCCCACACTGAATGTAGGAGGCACCTGACTGTGGAATGGAGATCACAACTGAATTTACAAAGAAGGAGGAGGAGGAGGGGGAGGGGGAGGAGGAGGGGAGGAGGAGAAGGAAAAAGGAGAAGAAGAAGGAGAAGGAGAAGGAGAAGGAGGAGGAGGAGGAGGAGGAGGAGGAGGAGGAGGAGAAGGAGAAGAAGAAGAAGAAGAAGAAGAAGAAGAAGAAGAAGAAGAAGAAGAAGAAGAAGAAGAAGAAGAAGAAGAAGAAGAAGAAGAAGAGAAGGAAGAGGAGGAAGAAAGAAGGAAGGGAGGGAGGAAGGAAAGGAAGGAAGGAAGGAAGGAAGGAAGGAAGGAAGAAAGAAAGAAAGAAAGAAAGAAAGAAAGAAAGAAAGAAAGAAAGAAAGAAAGAAAGAAAGACAGACAGACAGACAGACAGACTCCGGAGTACCAGCACCCATCCCCCTCAGCAGCCTCAGATTCCTACTATAGTGACTTCCTGCACTTCCTGCATCCTCTACATCAAGAGCCAAAATAAACCTCTTTCCTTGAGTTACTTTTTGTGTCTTGCCACAGCAACAATCAAAGTAACTCATCTCCTTGTGAGACACAAGGGAGAGAGCGAGTGAAGGCAATAGCAGTGTAGGAATGGGAGAATGTCCCTAGCAGCTCGGGATTAGGGTAGGAATGGGTGAGTCGCTGATGGTGCCCGTCACTGCTAGGAATGGGTGAATCACTGATGATGTTGGTCACTGCTAGGTCCCTAGCAGCTTGGGATTCCAGCCGGCGATGGAAAGATTAACTTTGCAGGCATCAAAGGGTTGACCGCAATTGGCCCTTGTAGACAATGGAAATATTTTACTCTCCTAAACTTTTCAAAGTGATTGCATTTCCTTCCTGGAGGCCGGACACAGTCGATGATTCAAAGAACAAATAAATATGTTATAACTGACCAGCGCCCTCATTACAGACCTCGAGGGAACAATGATTTCATAGTCATGAGCAGAGCTGAGAAAGTAAATGCTGCAGCCCTCCCCTGAGGAAACACGGAATTCAAGCGGAGAAGGCTCGTTCCCAAATTGCATCTGCCGGTACCATTGCCTCTACTGACCTGACACAGGTTCATCCCAAGGCAAGAACCGTGGGTCGGAACATGATTTATTTTATTTGTGTATCTGTCTTAGAGTGTGTTTTGTATTTGTGTATATGTCTTGTGTTTTGTATGTACATGGGTTGTGTACGCCTGTATACTCACACAGAAGCCACAAGCAAGTGCTGGATCCCTCTAAGTTGATGTTACAGGCATTCACGGAATGCCTTTCTTGTTACTCAGTGTCAAGATCTAAACCCCAGCCTTTGAAAAGCAGTCACTGCACCCCCTCTTCTGCCATCAAATGCTACTTTTATTGCAACACAATATACAGTACTTTAATTTCACTGTGACTTAGACAATGCCACCCTTGAGCACACCATGTTACTTTTAAAACTTTTATCCAAAGCTAAATACTTTGAAAAACCAAAACCTGTGTTTATCTGCTTGTCAGCAAAATATATTGTGTTTCTAAAAAGAAATAATCTGAAAGTTTTACACTGAATTCTCTCTTAAACGCCTTTCATAAATATTTCCATTTCCTCTCATTAACAAAGAATTTGAGTAAGATAAAGTGGTACCAACTTACAGAGAAGGTTCTGGTAATACAGGGGGCAAAACTACAGAGTCTGAGATAAAGTTTAAATGATGCTAACAAGCCCAAACTGAGGACCGCAAGGCAGATAATGGCGTCTTTGCAGAAGGTGAGAGGAACACTTGGCAGAAAGCGGCTCGGGTCTCAAGTCATCAATTACTTCTGTAGAAAGGGGCACTTGCAGCAGCGTCTAGGGGTGTGCGGCAATGGCTGCCTCGTCCTACTGTCGGAAACAAATCAAAATGTACCAGGAGGTGAGCGGACACCAGAACCTATTTGACAAGCAGAAAGCTAGGGTTAAGCCAGATACTGTGAGTGTACCTCACACGGGGACAGCATCTCTCACCATAGGTTTAGATCATAGAGGAGAAAAGACAATTGAAGGAATTGATCCACAGATACACAGAAGTGGGGTTAATACCTGGGGTGGAAGCCAGATACTGCTGGGAAGAGGATGCCAGACGTCCCTGGTTTAAAAAAAAAAAAAAAAACACCAAATTCCACTAACTCCACGATATCCACTAAGTCTATCTGAAACAGAGCCCTTAGCAGCAATCACCACTTAGATGGTCGTGTTCAGCTAAGGGGAGAAATGGCTTGGACCCGTTCAAAAGAAGAAAACAAAGCAAGAATGAAATGTAAAGCGAAGCCTCCGCTTCTGTAAGGAGATCTGCCGGGGGTTCTGAGAACACGTGGAATCCATTTCCAAGGACAAGACAGATGCCATGCTCACTGGTGAGAGCAGGCTGAGAGGGAAGAAAGGCGGCTGAGAATGATGCCCGCCAGAGGCACACAGGAGGCTCGCCCTGGGCCAGGGAGCACGTCCGCTGCAGAGAGTTCAGAGTAGATAGAGCAGAGGACAGGATTCGGCTAGGTCGGGAGACATCTTAGGTTAGCTGAAGAGAAACACACAGAACCATTACTGCTTAGGAGAGGAAAGTCACTGAACAGGGTACCAGCATGTTCTGGGAGTTGACAGAACTTCCGGCTTCCGGCTGACCCTCAGGCCTGATGTACAATAAGATAGAAGAATACTGATCATTTAGCATAAAATATAGATTTAAAAATTGGGAAGAAAAAGTTCATACCTTTCACACAGTCAAGGAGATATGAAACAGGGACCTTCCTATTGGTGTCTTGTTTTCAGGATTTTGTTCCTTTTCTGGCCAACCAATCCATCTTCACTGTTCTTGGTACATTACAAACTCCACACCAAATGATTGACAGTCACTCCTCCTAAGTAACTTGTATTTCCCCAAACAAAGGTAGCACAGGAATTTCCTTTAATTCTTGTGACTTCAGCATGACATCACCAACACACTTCCCCCATAGGTAAGTCTTTCATCGCTTGATTTCTCATGAATAACTAAAACCACAACCAGGAAAGAACTGCAGACAGTGAGGGGCTGGAGAAAGGAGAGTGATATGTTTTTTTGTTTTTTTTTTTTTGTTTTTTTTTTTTCTCCCATGAGATACATCCCAGGGATGCAGTTGAGAAGAATAATTTAAACTAGACCCTCAGGTCCCTGGATGAAAGCCCCACCCCCTCCTGCCCCTCCTAGGACTCCAGGAAGCCCATCCTCCCATCCCTGTGATTCGGGTCCCACCCTGTTTACAGGTGATCCTAGATACAGCAAAGGCTCTGTATTGGGTTCTCTGATTTTGTAGGGAGCAAAGCACACCCATACAACTGCTGGGTTCTGCCCTTCTGCTGCCGTACGCAATAAATTCCATGGACTCTTGAAAGCCTTATTACAAGTCAGGCTTTGTGCTCTGTTTCTGCCAGAGCATAGATTAGCATCAGTGCTCTGGGCGCTGGCGGGTTAGGCTAGTTTCTGTGCTCAGCAAGGAAGGCTTATTAGCTGTGCTTTCCACTTGTGACAGTCTCCATTTCTGATGAGCTAAGGGGCTATAACTTCACGGTAAGTTGAGGGGCGTCTTCAGTATTAACAGCTTTCCTGGGCTCTACTCAAACTAGATGGCTGCAAGCTTCCCTTCAGTCACGGCCCCATCAGACATGTCTGCTCAGCTCTGGCCAAACTGTGTTCCTCAGGAAAACCCTCTCCCATTCGATACTAATCCTAGACTCTTTAAACTGTTGTGTGATATTTCATTTTATTTGATGTGTGTTTGGCCTGTATGTATGTGTACTGTGTATGTCCAGCACCTGTGGAAGCCAGAACAGGACATTCGATCCCTTGCAGGTGGGGTTACAGAGGGCTGTGAACCACCATGTGGGTGCTGGGAACCAAACCCAGGTCCTCTGGAAGAGTAGTCAGCACCCTTAATCACTGAGTCATCTCTCCAGCCTGCAATCGTGGACTATTTTATACTAAATCTTGTGTCAAATTCTGTTCTCACCTCATTTAAAACTCCAGTTATTTCCCACTGGCACGAGACATGGAAAGCGTAGGGGAGGATGACTCCATGACCTGAGAGAAAGGAAACCAAAAGGGCAAGATGAAGGCTGTCTTGGAGTTCTTGATACAGTTTGAGTTCCACGGCAATGGCACACAGGGGCTGCTTCAGCATGGTAGCTGCTCCCTCATAGCTACATCAGAATGTCACTGGTTACAGGTAACCATGGTAACGAGCATGGATACAAAATATCCTGTACTAAATACACTGAGGGTCTTTTGGCTTTGTCCAACTTGAACATTTAGTTCAACCCATGAGCCGCCCCCCCCACACACACACACAGCCGCCTCTTTCTGTGACTCAGGGAGACAGCACCACACTTCCAAGCTCCTACCCCCCAACCCTACATCCTATATTCTGACACCTTACAAACCATGACTGCCCCCATCTTTGAGTTCTCCAAGGCAGTGGCATCTCTGCCGCTGTGAAAAGTCTCACATTCGAACAGCTTTGAAGACAGAACGCCAGTCACATTTTAATAACCAAAAGCCTCTTGGTCCCTAAAGAAGAACTTGAACAAACAAGAACAAGCCCATTGATAATAAAACTTTGGGGAAAGCTTTCCATCAGTTTAATGAAATGAGATGAATAGTCAAGTCCCATCAGGCCTGTTGATACAAGTCTCTCATCTCAGCTTCTCAGAAGGAGGGATTTTAAATCCAAGGCCAGCCTGGGCTACAAGGTGAAGTTTAAGGTCAGACTGGGCCAGCTCCAGACCTTCTGGAGACGTACTGAGCCAATCTGAAACAACAGCCAGGCTTAACTAAAAATAATCAATTCCTTAGAAAACCCTTCAACCTCTAAACATTAAGTACAGATATTACATAACACCAGAGTATAAGTGATGCGCAAAATTCAGAGGACGTAGTTCCTAGTCACAAACAAGAATGTGTGTATATGCACACACATGTACATGTGCGTGGGTATAGAGACAGAAATCAGCCTTGGATGTCATGCGTCAGAATCCACCCACCTTGATTGATTGGCTTTGAGAGAGGCTCTTTCATTGGCCTGGAGTCACCAAGGAGTAAGGCTGGCTAGGCAACAAGTCCCAGGCAGAAGGGGTCACCAGTACCCCAGTGCCTGCCATGCAGGACAGCATTGATGACCACAGCAGGGGCACCTTGGTCCTGGTGCTGAGTGCTAAGAAGCCACTTTGGGGACAGCACTCTCACCTGTCTTCACCCAGATGCTCTCAGTTCCCACCCCCTGCTCAAAGGGATTCTGCGGGGGATTACTGATGCCTGAGAGACCTTTCATCTCTGTGGATGAAAGGGGCTAATGAAGGCTTGTAGGTAAGCACTCCCACTCTGCCCTATGGGAAGGTTCCCAGCTCCTCTGAGGGTGTCTTCTGCAGGGAACAAAATGGGCTGTTTGAAGTGGAAATCACTGTAGACTTTTAATTAGGGGAAAGTGGGGGAGCTGGCTATTAGGCAGAGACCAGAGGTTCTGCAATCCTGATTTTTCCTCTGCTGCCCTGGTGGACATGACCTTGAGGCTCATTTCCTGTGGTATAAATCTAGGTTCCATGCACAATGCCACCATGTGACACGGGGCTCATGTGAGGGGAGATCAAAGAGAAGCGGGAAGCACGTGTGTAACATTGGACTGGTGTGGAGTGGCTCAAGGCCTTCTGGAGAAGTATTTGGCCAACTCGCAAGAAGAAACAGGCAGATCTACAAACAGGCAATGCTTTGGGAAACCCTCAACCTGTAACACTCAACACAAATTCTAGGCATAATACCAGCACATAAGTGATGCACAAAAATGAGCTGATATGGTTCCTAGTCACACAATTATTTGTGTATGTGCATGTGTGTATGTATGTATGGCATAGGCACAGCTGTCTAGTCATCTGTCTCCCCAGCACTACAAGGGAGTAGTAGCACGAATCACCACCAACCTTTTTACATGGGTTCCAGGGCATCAAACTCAAGTTCTCACACTTATACAGTGAGCATTTTATGGACTGAAGATCTCCCCAGCTATAAGCAAGGACTTCAGTGTGGCTGACACAGTGTTGTAGTCTAACATTTTCATCTGGCATCAATGTAAAACTGAGACAAACTCTATTCCATGTCTTGATGCAGGATTCCCCTCTGTATCCTGTGATTACCACTGAATAATAAAGAAATTGCTTTGGGCCTATAGTAGGGCAGAACAGAGCTAGGCGGGGAAAACTAAACCGAATGCTGGGAGAGAGAAGGCAGAGTAAATGAGAAGCCATGGAGCCACCAGAGGAAAAAGATGTGAGTCGTCAGTTGGAACCTTGCTGGTAGGTCACAGCTATGTGGTGATACACAGATTAATAGAAATGGGTTAATTAAGATGTAAAAGTTAGCCAATAAGAAGCTAGAGCTAATAGGCCAAGCAGTGATTTAAATAATATAGTTTCTATGTGATTATTTTGGGAGTCTGGACAGCCGGGAAACAAACAAGTGGCCTCCAATAACATCTCAAAGGTTTTTATGATTGTGTATGTACATGGGGGTTGTGTGAACCATAGCACACATGTGAAATCAGAGACCAACTCTATGGGGTTGGTTCTCTCAACCCTTAAGTGTGCTCCAGGGATCACATTCAGAAATTAGGTTTGCACGGCAGGTAGTTTTACCTGTGAGTCAAATCACCTTGCTGGCCCCCTCTATGCAATGTCTTGAAGCTCCATCCCTCACCACCGTCCCCTCTGTATGCTGTGAATACCATTGGTTAATAGAGGAACTACTTTGATCCTATAGCAGAGCAGGGCAGAAAGAGCTAGGTGGGGGGGGGGACTTAAATGAATGCTGGGAGAAAGAAGGGTGGAGTGGAGAGAACTCATGTAGCCCCACCAGAGACAGATACTGGGAACTTTACCCAGAAAGCCACTGTCATGTGGCGATACACAGATTAATAGAAATGGGTTAAATTAATATGTAAGAGCTAGCCAATAAGAAGCTAGAGCTAGTAGGCCAAGCAGTGTTTTAATTAATACAGTTTCTGTGTGCTTATTATTTCAGTTCTGGGTAGCAGGGATAAACAAGCAGCCTCTCACAACACACTCTTGCATCACAAATCCTGACCCTCAGTTTCCATCCCAAGCATCTATACCTTCATGTCTTCCTAAGATATACCCATGTTCCTTGGGGGCTTCTTGCTGGTGCTCACCTCTACAGCTTTGATATGCTCTTTTGGGGTGATTGCATGGCGTTCATTGTCATTGACCACAGCCTCCTCTCTATCACTACTCAGCCCTAGACCCAAGGATCTATCTCGAGATATGTCGCCTCCAAATCAACATGTGAACATCATGACTTCCTAACTGCCCTTCCCTCCCCACCCTCCACGCTCCCAGATGACCTGACTCTTCCTCTGTGTACCGAACCAAGATGATGATTCTTCCCTCCAGCCTGGCACAAAAGATAGATACCCGTCAATTATCCCAGGCCTGCTTCTACTTTCCCTCATCTCGTACATCAAGGCAGTCATTAAATCCTCTGACTTCTACTTCCTAAGCTTCTCTCTTTCATATATGTAGAAATGTTTTATTGCATTTATTTCTTTATTTAGGTGTAGGTGTGGGTAGGTGAATGCATACATGTCATGGCATGCACACAGAAGTCAGCAGACAACATACGGGAGCCGGTTCTCTCCTTTGGTCAAGTGGGTCCTGAGGCTCATCAACTCAAGCTGCCTGGCTTGGCGGCAAACACTTTTACCCACAGAGCCACCTTGTAGCCCTACTTGCGGGGCATCCTTCTCCGCTCCCTTTATCCATCCAGGACCGCAGGACCACAGGACTCACGGAGGACGGTCTCCAGTGCTGCCTCTGCTGTTTCCATGCCTTTCCCTATCCGCATCTCCCACCATAGCATCAGGAGGAAACTCTAGAAATTTAATCAGATCCTATTGTGCTATTTTCACTGTCATCCCTGCCTTTAGCTTTCAACCCCAAGCTTCTCCTAGTGGGTGGCACAGACATTCGCCACCAGCTCCAGTTCCTGCCCTCCAGCCTCCCATGGAGGTCTGGGACTCGTCCTGTCGCAAATTCCAAATGCCTTTATGACTTCAGCTCTCTGCAATGTTCCCCTCAGCCCGGACAGTCAGGGGCATCACCCTTTGAACTCAGAGCCAATATGAGTGCATGAAGCACCAGCAAGGGGCGGGGTGGTGCTGAGAGGAGCAAGAGATGCTTGCAGAGGAATGAGAGCTCAGAGGAGTAGAGACGCTGAGCCAAAGAGGAGAACTGAGACTTCATGCAAACTTTCCAGGTTTGCTGGGGATCCTGGACACTTCCCGGGAAAAGGAACAACAGCTCAAGTGGATTTTCTTTGAGATTTAAAGGGAAGGAGACTTAGGATTGGGCACGAGGAACTAAGGAGCACACCACCAAGAGACTGCTGGAAACTGAAGAGCGGGGTTAGAGCTACGTAGGGGCCTGAACATTAGCGACAGTACAAGGCTGACCCTTTACAATGCGTAATAATGTGTAATGTGTATAGCATGTGATGTGAACTGCAGAAAAGTAGCACCCATGACTCAGGGGCTCTACGAGGGCTGTGGCCATGCTGCAAACCCTGCCTGCAATATTTCCTCTGACAAATCCAGCAGTTTGGATGATCTAGACAGGAACTTTAGCTAACCAACTGCGCTCTACTTCAACATGCACCAAGAAAAATCTGCAAAAACTTTTTTCACCGAAGTCTCCAAGTTTATTGTTAAAATCTGAGTCCACTTTCCAAATCTGAAACTCAAGCTGATTATAAAGGGATCAAAATGAAGGGGGGGGAACCCAAGCCAAAGAGGAAAGAGACACACCAGAAACACAACACAGAACACGGAGCTCCGTCTATAAAAGACTTTTGCAAAAAATTTATATGGATACACACAGACACACACAGAGAGGGTGAAAGGGTGTGTGTGTGTGTGAGAGAGAGAGAGAGAGACAGAGAGAGTGAGAGAGACAGAGAGAGAGAATGAGAGAGAGACAGAGAGAGACAGAGACAGAGAAACAGAGAGAAACAGAGAGAGATACAGGGAGAGAGAGACGGAGAGAGACAGAGACAGAGAGAGAGACAGAGTCAGAGAGACAGAGAGAGACAGAGAGTGAGTGAGAGAGACAGAGAGAGAGAGAAAGAGCGCGAGAAAGAGAGAGAGACAGAGAGTGAGTGAGAGAGAGAGCAAGAGAGAGTAAGAGAGAGACAGAGAGAGACAGAGTCAGAGAGACAGAGAGAGAGAGACAGAGAGTGAGTGAGAGAGAGAGACAGAGCGTGAGAGAGAGACAGAGTCAGAGAGACAGAGAGAGACAGAGTCAGAGAGACAGAGAGAGATGGAGTCAAAGAGACAAAGAGAGTGAGAGAGAGAGACAGAGAGAGATAAAGAGAGTGAGTGAGAGACAGAGAGTGAGAGAGACAGAGAGAGTGAGAGACAGAGCATGAGAGAGAGAGAGAGAGAGAGACAGAGACAGAGAGAAGAGAGAGAGAGAGCTTCAAGCAGGAAGAAACTCAGGTCTGTCATCTGTCCTTGCCCCAGGCCTTTCCAGTTTCCAATAATAAACAACAAATTAAGGAAACAGAAATAAACAAGAACCTGACAGAGGTGAGACCTGTGCTTATGGCAAAGGCTTCAGAGTGGGGCTGGAGTCCCTCAGAGTTTCTAGATATGGCCGAAACCCCTTGTCTTCAAACACTGTCAGTAGCATCCCCTAAGCAGTACTAGGGTACTTAACACACAACAGAGTAGCTGGCTACCCCAGGGTCCTAATGCCTGCCTGCTCATGCCCACAGAGTCTCTAAGCCAAAGAGCAGCCCCTCTCCTGTGTGTTAATTCATTATTTTCGCACAGAGGCAAAAATCACACTTCAGCCTTCCAGGGGCGAGAGATGCTTCTGTATCAAGAACATATTCATAGCTTTCCTTCAAAATAACAAGGTCCCAGGCCTTGCACAGCTTGGATCTAAGCAAACAAAAAAGAATGGACTAAAAATGCATTTATACAAAAATAAAATCTTATTAATATCCTATTCTGGAGGTGGGAGGGAAGGAAGGAGGGAGCAAGGATGATGAGAACGAGGGGAAGGGTAACGGGAGGTCAGGGGTGGGAGGCCAGGTGAGTTGGGACTCCATGCAGCCGGAGGAACCAGACCCGGGGAGACTCTATCAAATGATTCGTTTCTTTCCAAACTGGGCGAACACAAGTGACTAGCTGCATGGCCATGCAGTGTAATTATGTAACTTGGCTCTAATGTTCAAACCCCATCTCCACCCTACACATCAAATTACTCAAAAGCCTCTGGCTCCATTGATGAACAGTTGGCTACAGTATCACTCCTGTCCCTCCCGACGCCCGTCCCTCGTGAGGCACGCTGCTGGGCGCAGGCCCACTCACACTCCACTTGGTTCTGGGCCAAACCAAAAGTTCTGGAGAAGTCAAATTCCAGTTCCAGCTACATCCACGATTCATAATTGAGGCACAGGCAAGCCAGATCCATAAACCTAAATACATCAGGGTTTGTTTTTCAACGTTTCTCAGACTACACAATTAAGCCAAGCAGTTTTCATGTCCAAGAGGAAAGCTAGACTCTTAAGCTTGCCTAGAATTCAGACTTCACCCTTAAGTAGGAGGTACTGCATGTGATCCTAGTCTAAAATTCACCAACAGCCTATCCTGGCAAAGGAAATCTTTTGGGTAACATTAAATATAAAGAATGAAAGGAACTTTTAAAAATTGTGAGGTAAATGTGCCAATTATCAAGAAAAACCCTATGACCAAGACTGTAGGCTACTAAATCACTTGCTATTATCCAGACAGATTGGCCACTTTGCAAAGCTAAAAGACACCAACTGACGGTGTACAAGGTAAACATTGGTCTTTCCTCTGACCCAAGCCAATCTGGGTCTTCCTGAGATAATCAGGGCAGGAGTCCACAGAAATCCTCTTGCACCATGTTCTCTGAAGCTGCCATCTGGCTTCACCACCCCACATCTGAATGTGGGAGATGTGTGCACATTGCTGGATGCACGTATGTATCACTGTTCACCATATCCACATAAAAACGCATCGACACGCATATACGGACACACACGCTCCACCCTTGGGCAAGCCGTAAGGCTGCGGTCTAAACAATCAGTCGGCCACCCCATGATGATGGATTGCTAAAATACTGATTTTCAGTCATGGAAAAAAAAAAGCGCTCAAAGTATCATTTACGGTGCGTGGCAGAACTCTTGCTACTGCGTTCCTAAATTTTGAATCACGGCCCCTTTTATTAAATTATGTTGCCTTTCCACTAAATCTGAGCCTGATATTTTCTTTATGAAAACACTACAAGTCAAACTAGGAACAACTTCTTTGCAAGTCACATACCTGATAAAAGATATATATATATATATAATATGAATAAGGAGTTATTAAAAAGTAGCCAGGTGTGGTGATGCATGCCTTTAATCCCAGCACTCAGGAGGCAGAGGCAGGCGGATCGCTGTGAGTTTGAAGCCAGCTTGGTCTACGTAGTGAGTCCCAGGACAGTCAGGACTACACAGACCAAAAAAAAAAAAAAAAAAAAAAAAAGAGTTAAGAAAACCACAACCAACAAGACAGTGTTTTGAACTAAAATTTCCTCAAAGCAGGTACATGTGGGGGCTAGAGAGAGAAAGGGCCCAGCAGTTAAGAGCACTGGCTGCTCTTAATGAAGACCTGTGTTCAGTTCCCAGCAGCTCACAACTGTCTGCAACTCCAGTTCCAGGGTATCCAACACCCTTTTCTGGCCTTCACACACGTGTTTGCACTTAACATACAACCAGGCAAACAGTCACACACATAAACTAAAAGGTACATGCAACAAGCATGTGGAAACCTGATTACTAAAGAAATGCAAACATAAACCACATGGGTGGCACTAGGTGTGGTGGTGCATG
This sequence comes from Chionomys nivalis, assembly GCF_950005125.1. NCBI lineage: Eukaryota > Metazoa > Chordata > Mammalia > Rodentia > Cricetidae > Chionomys > Chionomys nivalis. Next base: position 14,908,322 of record NC_080087.1, read on the forward strand.
CCTTTAATCCCACAACTCAGGAGACAGCAGGAGATGCTTCATACATCTGAGGCCATTCCAGTCCATATAGGAACTACGAGGACCACCAAGGCTACAAAGCAAGACCCTGTCTCAAGAAAATACAGAAAAACAAAAACCCTAAGGATGTATCACTTAGATATGCCTCAGAGTGACTGAAGGAAAACTGAATGAATAGATAAATAAGGAAGCCGACAGCAGCAAAAACTGGGGAAGATGTAACAGAGGGTGGAAATCTGAAAAGCAGCAGCCAGCTTGAGAACAGGTAGGCACGGGGTCAGATGCACAGACAGAAGATGGAGGGATGGAGGACATGGGAAGTGAGATGCAGAGGATTCTAATCTGGGTTCGCTCTTCATTAAAGGGTACCAAGAGGAAATATCTTTTCCTTAATTCAACACTGAGGCACATGGATAGCTTGGAGATTATTACTAATGAGCTTAATCCACAAAACACAGACACATGCACGTGCGCGGACACACACACACACCCCAGACAGACTTGGTGGCCCAAGCCTTTAATTCCAGCACTCAGGAGACAGAGGCAGGCAGATCTATATGCATTCAAGACCAACACAGTGAGACCCTGTCTCAAGAAACAAAACAAAAGCCAATCAGAATGTCAGGGAATCTCGGAATGAAGTAAGGCGATAAAAAACAAACAAGGGGACTGGGGAAATGGCTGAGTGTGTTTGAATATTTCCTACTCAAGCCTGAGAACCTGCATACAGATCACAGATCGCATGCCCCCTTGTCAATTGGCATGGCTTATGGATATGCCCGTAGCTCCAGCACACGCGGGGCAGACACAGACTTGCCAGGGCTTTCCAGCCAGCTTGTTGAGACAGAACAGGTGAGCTCCAAGTGCAGGTCAAGACTCCTTCTCAAGGTACCTAGACAGAATGATTAGTAGGGCACTCACTCAACATCTTTCTCTAGCCTTTGCATCACACACATACCAATCCTACAGATAGATCACATCACTTACCTGGAATGAGAGAAAGGAGCTGGCACAAGTAATTTTATAATCTGCTATTCTAACCAGTACTGTACACTAAGACCAGAGAGATAAGACAAAAATGGCAAAGCCTGTTTGGTGAATGCACAGTTCCACCAGGGTGTGAGGCACCCGTTTTTTCTGATGCTGACTTGTACACTGGTAGGAAAAGGACAGATTTGGAAAGCGAAGGTAATGAGACCTCAGAATTCACTGGTTTTAGAAAAATGTTTGTACAGAAATATTGCACTTACTGACATGGAAGATGACCACAGAGTCTTCTTTAGGCTCCTATTTCTGTTCCAATATTACCATGAAAGGAATAAATCATCAGCTTAGAGGAAGCTGGCCCAGGAATCTGCACTCATATTTTTTTTTAATGTCCTTAGGAAGTATGTTCTGGAACAATCAGTGATCCAGAAAAATTTCTTCTAACACAAAACACACCCAAATAATGACTCCCCGAGAGAAGAAAATGACCCTGGCTTACAACTGTACAGCCAACATCCATGTTCCAGGCCTTTCTGAAGCCACAAAATGTTCTCATCCATCCCACACCAGGACTATGAGAAATAACAACTGAAATCATTTCTTCAACATTAGCACAGGCTGCAAAAATTAAACAATTAATGTCCACAATTAAATGGCAGGTGCTAAGATACACACCCCTGCCTTCTCTTCTCTTCCCAAATGCCACTACCAAATAATTACCCAATGTGTTTGTTGATTATATTGGCTTCTCCTGCCCTCACCCCTACTGAGTCTGTTTCTAAGATTGTCTCCGGGCATCAGTTAGCACCAAGAGATGATAATTGTATTAAAAGCTTGGCTTTCACTCAAGAGGCCTCCGTAAGCCTCAAGGAATGAACTCCTTGCTCACTAGAAAGAATGTGGCTGCCATCTAGGTGAGAGGCATGTATCTGAATACTTGGTCCTCATATGATAACACAGACTGGGGAAATTATGAATTTTGGGGATTTATGGAGACCTGCCAGAAGAAGTACATCACTGAGGGAAGGATTTGGGGACTTACAGTTAACCCCTCTTCTAGTTTACTCTCTTGGTTTCTTGAGTGACAAAAAGTGACCAGCCAGCTTCCAACTCTGGCTGCCTGCTTACCTTGTCATTTTGGCCTCCCCACCTGGAACGGCAAGTCACAGTTCTTTCTTCTATAAAGGTGCTTTCTGGCAATGGCCTTTACTGGCGACAGAAAACGACTAATACAAGAACATTTCCGAGGACTGCATTTCTGAGGGACACAGTTGAACTGATAATGAAAACTCAACTCTGTAGCAGGCCAATGACAGCTATGTCAACATGGCTTTTACAGCAGATCACGTGGGCTGACAAATTAGGTCCTGGAGGGTGCTCACTGGACATAGGCACAGAGGGCATGTGGTCCAAAGAAAGCCTGAACATCTAACAGCCACCTGCCAATAAGGACAAATTTCCAAGCTCCAGAGACATATGAAGAAGGCTAGTAGGTGTCTTAGTTTCTATTAATGTGATTTTTTAAAAAAAATATTATCATAAAAGTAACTTAAGGGAAAAAGGGGTTTTGTCTCAGAGTTCAAGAGTATGGCTCATCATGGCAGGGAAGTCAAGGTGGTGTGAAGCGGCTGGTCACAGTATACTGACAATCAGGAAACATGGGGATGACTGCATGCAATCCAGGTCCTAGCTAGGAATGGTAATGCCCACAGTGGATGCCTCTCAGTTAACAGAATCAAGACAATCCCCCCCATAGATGTCCATATCTCAGGTGATGCTAGATTCTGTCAAACTGACAATGCTGACCATCACAGTGAGTTACACAGAGATGTCACTGGCCTTTTTGTATGAAACCCGTGGCCCCATGCACCACCGCTCTGGCTTATTAGGAACTATTTCACAGTTTAGCTTTTCAAAGAGACATACATGTCCCATGTTTCTAAGTTATTGCGAAAGAATATAATCATTTTTGGGTGAAAGTTGTGCCCATGTCATTCATGACTAACTCTTTAAAAAAAGTCAGGAACTTGTTTTTGTTGTAAATAATAACTTTTTAAGTGAGGCAGAGGCAGGAATATCCCTTGTGGCTCCAAGGTCGAGGTCATAATGAGCTGTGAATTTAGCAGGGCACCACCTCGAAAAGCAAAGAAGCCTGTGAGTATCTGCTATATCAAGTAGTACGCTAAGATAAACATCATGCCACAAAATCAGTGACATTCCCATGCCATAATTAAAACCACCATAGCACACACATAACTGTAGGTTTTCATGCATTCTGCCTTGGTTTTTGCATCATATATGTTGCATGGGTATGTTACATAGTTAAGCACATCCTTCTCTCGTGCCCTTCTTCCTCTTTCTACCCAGCCCACCTTCCTCACAAGTCCAGACCAGGCAAACAGCTGAGGTAGAACTGGTAGGAACCTGACAAATCAAATTCTAACCCAGGGATACACCAAATGATGGGGCATGCAACCCCAAAAGTCCTATAGTGAGTCCTATAGTGTAGACAGAACTACCTGGAAACGCTCCTGGGAGTGCTCCGAGGCCAGCTAGCCTGGAGAAAGAAGACTTGGAGTTATCAAAACAGAAGGAGAGAACCAACTCCCAAATGTCATCTTCTGACCTTCAATGCATCCCGTGACATCAGTATACACACATAAATACAATTTTTTTAATCTTTGGGAGCCACTCCCTCTTAAACACATGGCACAGAGTGAACCTGTCAGCTCCATCTAGACAATTTTGCTCAGTTCTTTCTAAGGGATTGAGGTTTTGGTAGCCATTTATATACGGGAGGAAAGCAGCATCAGCAAAACAGCCGAAAAAAAAGGACAAAAATAAGTTACAGACAGACTTAGAGAAAAGCACGGTGGGTTAGAGACTGCCGGCTTTGGCACCTGGGATTGGGCCTCACTTCCAGGCTACTCCAGGCTACTCCGGAGTAGTAGTGTGATTTTGCCACGGTGCAAGTTACTAAGTTCTTGTTCTTTCTCTAAGGAGAACAAAACCCATCTGGATTGCTGAAGGACATGAAATGGCAAAGGCACAGGGCTCGGCACTTGCGCTGGACAAGCTGATCCCTAGCTCCAGTGCATCAAGGGGAGCAGGCTACACTTGACAGACAACCACTCTCTGAGCCCTTTGGGTGGTGTAGACAGTGTGCCTTCACATGGTTCTCAAGCTGTGGGTTGCGACCCCTTCGGAGGGGTTATCAGATGACCCTTTCACAGGGGTCGCCTAAGACCACTGAACAACACAGATATTTACATTACAATGCATTAACAGTAGAAAATTACAGTTATGAAGTAGAAATGAAAATAATTTTATGGTTGGGGTCTCCACAACATGAGGAACTGTGTTAAAGGGTCACCGCAGGAGGAAGGTTAAAAACCAGGACTCTCTAGTAAGAATGAATAAAAACAACACAGATAAAGAGAGATGGGCAGCTACACAAGAGATGTAGGTCCAGCCGGGCGGTGGTGGCGCACGCCTTTAATCCCAGCACTCGGGAGGCAGAGGCAGGCGGATCTCTGGGAGTTCAAGGCCAGCCTGGTCTGCAAGAGCTAGTTCCAGGACAGGAAGCAAAAAGCTACGGAGAAACCCTGTCTCGAAAAATAAAAAAAAATAAATAAAAAGAGAGAGAGAGAGATGTAGGTCCAGGCAGTGGGGTTGGCTAGAATGGGAACCCTCTGCGCAAGGCAACGGTGGTTACTGTTCAGGTAACTCCTCAGAAACTGAGCCTATGCTATAACTTCAGGAGTTGCTGAAGCCATAGCTCCGGGTATTAGTATTATGACCGTTGTTACTCTCTCTTGAGAAGCCAGGCTTGCTCTGGTCTGTGTTTGCTTCTTTTCCTGACTCTCTTTCCCTGTAATTCCCAGGCTTAACTTTACTGAATAAAACTCCCAACTCTACCTCAAAAGTGAAGCTGTTAAAGAGCCCAACTGTGGGCCTTGAAGATAGCTCAGCAGGAAAGGTGCCTGGCTTCAGCATTGGCTACCTAAATTCCCTGGGACCCATGTAATGGGAGAGAGAAACAATGCCTGCAAGTGTTCCTCTGACCTCCACATATTTGTGGCATGCATGCTCACACTCACTGACATACACACACATAAATAAATACTTTTAAGAAAGAATCCACCTGTCATTGTAACAGACAACAAAAACACAGTTGTCCACTACAGACTGAACTAGGTGTAGGCTTAAAGAAGGGGTTATCTCACGCTAGATCCAGGCCATGGCTCCAGTGTCCCGAGATGGTGATATGGTTCAGTAAGAGCACACAGTCTGATAGCTATTATTTAGCAGACTATTTTTTTTAGAATCCCGTCCTTCAAAAACTGAGTCTGCAGTTACACAATCGTTGCTTTGATGTTTTAAAAACTGAAGTAATAAAATAAGCAAAGATCACTTTACTAATATTATCTTAATTCTAATGTCAATCAATCAATCTATTTATTTATCTATTTATTTATTGCTTTTTCAAGACAGGGTTTTTCTATAGCATTGGAACCTTTCCTGGAACTAGCTCTTGTAGACCAGGCTGGCCTCGAACTCACAGAGATTCACCTGCCTCTGCCTCCCAAGTACTGGATTAAAGTCGTGCACCACCACCACCTGGCCATAATCAATTTTTATGAAGAACCGTGTCTCAGCTAATCAGAAGGCTGAGGTAGGAGCATCAGAAGTTCATAGCCTGCCTGGGTTACTTAGCAAAACCCTATCTTGAAATTAAAAAATAATAATAATACTCAAAGGGCTGGGGGTGGAACTCGGTGGTAGAACACATACTTAAACATGCACAAGGCCCTGGGTGCAATCCCCACCAGAAAAAATTAAAAAATAAAAAGTTATTTAAACTAACAAAAAAGGGCTGAAGATGTAGCTCAGAGGTAAGAGAGTTGCCCAGCCCACACAAGGTTCTGAATTTATTCTTCCACATAAGGAGAGAAAAAGCATTTTTAGGCAAATTATTGCTAGGAGAGTTTGTTTTATGCCACAATATGAGAGTGTAGTATTCTTACCGGCTGGAGGACAACTTTAGATTCTCTGATTCCAAAGCCGTGATCGACTCACTTCCTTCACTAACAGAGGAGAAAGCCGGATGCTGAGAAAGTGTCTATTAAATGATCAACGGGCACTCGGCTTCTAGAAAACTCTCTGCAACGTGTTACGTCTCTTATCAAAGCCCATGTTTAAATTACATTTTTGCCATATAAGAGCAAACACTTGGTGTTTTGTTGTCATTGTTGTTTAGGGTTTTTGTTTTGTTTTTTTGTAATTTAGAGAGAAAATTACAAATGAAAGTGCCTTGCTTGGGCGAAGGCTAATTAGTCTATTTTTCTTGCCTACTAAACATTTACACCATTTTTAAATCAATGCTCTTTTTAAAGACTATTATTTCAAATTAGAATCAGTCTGATAAATGGACCAATTAGAAAGCCCAGGGCTTGGAACAGGTTGTTTAAAATGTGCCCACAACACAGGGATAGTTGCTGTTAACCCAACAGATACGCCAGGACTCAGCTGCGGGCAAAACCATACAAACTTCCCAGCACCGGCCAAACTGACAATCATCACGGTGCTAATGAGCTATTCCTGACGAGCCAGCCTTAGGACTCAGTGGACAAAAGCAGGGAAAACACAGAACCCTATTCCATTCCCATTGACTGATCGGTTGGTTGATTGGTTAGTACTGGGGAATAAACCTAGGGCCTTGCCATGTGCATGCCTGGTTAGAAGTTCACACCAACTGAGCCAGATCCCCAGTCCAAATTACCCAATTTTTAAGACCCAGAGAAGAACTAACTACAGAACAAACCTGTGTTGAAATGCACACCCATCTTCTGCCTCCACCAGGTGATCTACCCTTGAGTCCTCTCTGCCTGAAAAGACAGGGATGGCTCCATGCACTCCATAGGAAAAGGGTCTCGGGGTCCAGCCCTCACCCCTCGTCTGCACATGCACTTGGCAGCCAGTCCAAACCCAAACTGTGGCGGCCCTGGTTTCGCACCGCAACAAGGAGCCGGGGAGCCTTTCAAAGACTGCATTAAGGATCTTGCGCTCCACTTCTGTCCAAGCATGCCCTGCGTGTGTTTGTTGCATCATTACCACCCCATAAAATGTGAGTCTGCAATAATTCAAGCAAAACTCTCCCACAGTCCTTATGCTGCCTCCCCAAACACAGCAGGGCCTTTTCCAAGTCCCCTTTCCCATTCCAGCTTCCCCAGCGTCTCACCACCATGCTGTCACGGGGGCTTTTGCAGACTGCTTTATCCCAGGACACACCAGTTTTCCCAGTGCCTCCCCCTCCCTGTTCCCCCCACAACTCCCTGCCCTTACTGTCATGACCACCCTTTTCCTCATAGCTCCGTCTGCTCACCTGTTGGCTCTCTTCTTTTGTGGGTGTACCACTTTTAGTACTATGTAAATTTTAATAATACCCTTGCTTAGCTACATGGACATCAACAGTGACCATTCAGTGTGACTCCATAGTCAGTGCCAGATAGAGCCTCCTATGCCTTAGTGACATTTGTCTATTTCTCACTCTTGCCTTTCTCTCTGAAACCAAATGGAGAGGGCCAGCAAGATGGCTCAGCAGACAGAGATGCTTGCTGCTGAGTTTGACAACCTAAGTTCGATCCCCAGGACCACATGATGAAAGAACAGTCAATGTCCGTAAGTTGTCCTCTGACCTCTCCACATGTACACAAATATTTACACACATCCACTCACACACACACTAATGTAACAAAAGCTTAAAGCACGGACAGAGAGAGGGTTGTATGAGAGACGCCATGTTGGCCTTAGGAGGGAGAGTGCTTCCTGTTCACTCTGCACCTCCAGGGCCCTTGCAGAAACCTGTGAGGAGATCCACACAGCACTCAGGACGGGCTGCTGCTAGGTCTGCCCTCTTCACCAGGTCAGGTGTAGTGCAGAAAGGTCTGAGAGTACGCCCCTCTGGGGTGAACCTAGGGCAAGGACAAGCTCAGAGAACAGAGGATAGGAAAGACTGAAGAACTGAAGATGGCTTACATCCTGAACCCAGGCCAGGGCAGAACTCTGGGAACCAAACCCACTCTTTCTGCTTCTCCTTTCCCTATCCCTAAGAGCCAGCTTCCCAAATCTGTCTGAAACATAGTCTCCAGAGACATCCCACAGAGATATTCCCAGAGACATCCCAGAAGAGACATCCCCGCAGAGACATCCCCAGAGACATCCCCGCAGAGACATCTCCACAGAAACATTCCCAGAGACATCCCCATATAAACATCCCCCAGAGACATCCCCGCAGAGATATTTCTAGAGACATCCCCAGAGACATTCCCGCAGAGATATTTCCAGAAACATCCCTACAGAGACATCTCCGCAGAGACATACCCCAGAGACACCCCCCACAGAGATATTCAGAGACATCCCCGCAGAGACATCTCTGCAGAGATATCCCCACAGAGATATTCCCAGACACATCCCCCAGAGACATCTCCACAGAGACATCCCCATACAAACATCCCCGCAGAGACACTCCCACAGATGTCTGTGGTTCCTGCCGAGTCTCTCACCTCACACCCAACTTCCAATGGAACAAATCAATTCCAGCTTGACAGACACAAAGCTGTAGGTGATGCGGAGATGAAGAAAAGACTCTGCAGTTGGTTACTCTTGTGTGTTCCTCCCTCTATAAAGAGGCCCAACCTGTTAAAAGGAAGTTACCAGAGAAGCCCAAAACACATGGTGAAACACCAGACAGATTTCTCTGGTTCAAGCTCCCCACAGCCGATGGCCACCTTCCAGCTACAGGCTACAGGAAAGCTAAAGGCCTCCCACCCTCCCAGCTAGCGCTAAAACAACAGTGAACTTTCAAATAAAACAATGTGAGAGACAGGAAAAGCAGCACTTGGTGGACCACAAAGTGTGAGAGAATCTTGGAAGGGAGGGAGAAGAACAGTCACATCAACAGCAAGGATCAAAACAGGGGAAGCTGCAGCCTAGGATTCAGGGGACCTCAGGGTCCTTTCCGCAGGGCATGACAGTCAAGCTCAGAGCCACTGAAGGGCATGCAAGGAGCCCTGGAGTATCTCTGGTGATGCTATGAGGGGCAAAGGTAAAACAGGGGCATGAGTCCCTGATACCCAACCCCACATTCGGTGCCCAGCCTCGCCATTTCCTTCTCAAGAATCCTTAGAAGCCGGGAGTCACAGCAGCGGAAATGGGCGCTATGGCCTAGGGAATCTCTGTGTGGGTGTCAGAGAGGAACTGAAAGTTGTTCAGAAACCCCTTCCCATCCTCACTTCCCCTTGGAGGGTCTGACTACTTTCTATGACATCACCAGGGATGGAGAGCCAGACAGACCACTTTTTTAAGACAGGGACTGCTTTGGAAACTCGGCAACTGCAGAGAAGATCAAAGGCAATTCCAGAAATAATTGAGTTAAGTAAATAAATAAATAAGATAAAGACAAAGCCAGAGCTTGTGAGTTACTTGAAGAAATCCAGAATACAAAATAAAAGGACCACGATAAGCAAAGAGCACACTGGCCCAGAGGAGACATAATATAGGCCCCAAAACCATAGGACAGAAGATAATTGAAAGAAATCTCTAAGGACCTTGGGAAAGATTTTAAATAATATTAGGCAAACATGGTGAGACCAGACTGCTCTGAAGAAGAGGCAATCAATCAGAAGAGAGAAAATCAGAAATGACTGTTAAAGAAACCAATGGACTTAGAAATAAAAAGAGCCACAAAAACTCCCAAAGCCGTGACCTGGGAGAGCAGATACAGAAAAATATGCAAGAGCGAAGCCCCAAATCTTCAGACTCAACTAACGTGTGTTCAGGACCGGAGGAAGAGGGGGGTTCAGAGCACAACCCCAAGACAACAATGGGGGAGCAGCTTCTCCTCTAATCAAGGTGCGTGTCCTACAGCCTAAGCGCTGGACAAAGAGTCCAGTTACCAAAATGGATGCCCTGCTTTACCCGCGAATGGGCTCTGATCATGAGCCATCCACGCTTTGGAAGGTACAGATGGCCTTATGGTTTAGTGGTAACAAAATCAAAGCATGGCTCACTCTATTCTCCGCTAAAGGAACACCTTGCAGCCTCTGCATCCATCTCTTCTGAAAAACAGATCCTCTCATCTCCCCTTCTCCCTTGAGTATGCTGATGCTATTTATTTAATCAACCTGTTGAGGAGAGAGGCCCACGACCTAAACCATTACTGGAGATGATCCTCATGGACAGAATGCAGGGATATAATTTAAGGGATGTGTCACATGAGCTGGTTCAGCCAATAAGCACAGGATCATTTCATAAGGAGCTATGCCTGTCACCCCCACACGAGTGGCCTGCACGGTGTGGGTAAGCCACCACTCAGATGAAGTCCCCTGTGTCTGGATTCTATTGTCGGGACTGGTAGTAATCAGGAGATTGGGAGCTATGCAAGATCAACGGCTAAGTTCTTGCTTCCAATGTCCTAGTTTGTTGGGCTTCCCGTTCTGAAAACAGGGACGGTGAACTAGAGTCTTGGTCACCAACCTGTCCACGGGGCAGCATCACCTGGGAAAGATCCTAAAGCAAGGGCCCACCCCTGGCAGATATGACTGACAGGCCAGGGAAGAGGCCACTCACATGGTCACTGCTGAGGGCCCATTGATGGTGACTTCCATAGGTCCTTCAAGTTCCGCTCCGTGAAAGATGAAAAAGGTGAACCAACAGAACCCTCCCCTTCCCACCTGCATGGCCGATGCAGTTCTAGTCCTGCAGATTAGACGTCCTCACTTACTGCCCTATGTCTGTGTTCCCTGTGATGTCAGGAGGCCTAAGGAAAACTACACAGAAACCTGGGTACAACAAATGATCAGAAAAGGTAAATTATTATAATTACACTTCTATAATTAAATATGGGGGTATGTATGCTGAAAACATCAGTGATTCCCCAGAAGTAACGGGGTCCCTGTGTCTGTAGCACAGAAGTCAATATTTTTTCAAACTGACCTAAATGTGCCTAATGCATCTGACAATGAGAATGCCTTGGTGGTCCTCAACTTTCCCAACACTGCAACCCTTAATACAGTTTCTCATGTTGTGATGACTCCCCCCCCCGCCGCATAAAATCATTTTATTGATACTTCATAACTGCAATTTTGCTACTATTATAAATTGTAATATAAATATATGGTATGCAGATTATCTGATATGAGACCCTCAAAGGGGTCTCGACTCATAGAGTGAGATTCACCTCCTCAGATGAAGAGGAATATGTGTCAAAGAAGCACATATTAAGACAAATCTTACTGTTTGTATTTTAACTAAAGTATTCTAAGGTTACAGCGTAAGGAACTGTCTTAGTTAGGGTTCCTATTGCTGTGTAGAGACACCACAACCATGGCAACTCTTATAAAGGAAAACATTTAATTGGGGTGGCTTACAGTTCAGAGGTTTAATTATCATCATGGTTAGAAGCAAGGCAGCATGCAGGCAGACAAGATGTTGGAGAAAGAGCTGAAAATTCTTACTCCTTGACACACAGAAAATAAAAAGGGGTCTGTCTTATTGGGTCTGGCTTGAGCATATATGAAACCTCAAAGTCTGCCTCCACAGTGACACCTCCTGACAATGCCACTGCCTTTGGGGACCATATTCTTTCAATCACCTCAGGAGTGTTTACCAAATGCCCATGGGTGACACAGTGCACAAGCGTTCGGCATTTGTCTGGCAGTAGCTGCAATGAAGACTGTATCATGATGTATTATTTTTATCTAACTTAAAAAAAAATCTTCCTCTTCCACAGATCACAGAAACTCAAACACAAAGCTACTCCTTGTTCCACTCATTCGCACTCGAGTTCCCTTTTCCACCACACCCTTTTCTCTAGAGTATGGAGCCAGCCCAACATACTCACACTAAATGCAAACCCACGGAAACGTCAGCCAAACTTTCAATTTTGGTTTTTGGCTTGTTTAGGTTGTGTGTGTGTGTGTGTGTGTGTGTGTGTGTGTGTGTGAGAGAGAGAGAGAGAGAGAGAGAGAGAGAGAGAGAGAGAGAGTGACTTCTACACGTGTGTCATAGCAAAGAGCCATGCTTTCCTCTCTGATGCAAGGATCCTTCATAGTTGTGGGCAGCAGCTGTCTTCCCCTCAAGCTTCTGCGCATCCTCCTCTTGGCCTCTGTCTCCCGTTAGGAGCACTGGGATGGCAGTGTGTGCAAACGCTGCTTCTCTGGCTTTTGATGGCGGCTCCTGGGATCGGAACTCAGGCTGTCAGGGTTGCACAAAGAACACTTTGCCCACTGAGCCATCTCTGCAGTCCTCAACTTCATTTCCCCAGCTAATAAAAGAGCTCGAGGAGCCTTTGATCTACTGCAGACACGAACAAGTTTTATAACATTATACCTTGCACAATCCGTAAAAATTCAAGAAAAACTATTCTCGACTATTTTCTATCAGTTTGAAACAGAATAGAAATACTTCTTCAAAAACAGCGCAGTTTAACCGGGCTAGGGAATTTGATTCTCGCCCTCAATTCAAATTTTTTGTTCAAGAAGTGACAATAAATTTGGCAAGAATCGTCAAGGGCTCTACTGACTCTTTGAACAACGGGCAATCTGGGTGCTGAAAGTCACAGCCAAAAACCAAAGCCCCAGCTAAACCGAAAAGCCTGCATGGCAGCTGTCTACACCCTACTGGGTTTTTCCAGCTCTGTGTTCCCTCAGGAAGGATCCTGTTAGGAACACAACAATATCTCAGTTGGTAAAATGCTTGTTACAATCTAAGGATGTGATGCTCAGAACATACTTTAGAGGGTTGGGGTAGACACGATGGTGCATGCCGATAATCCCACCAACAAGGATGTAAAGTCAGGAAGACACCTGAGGCTCACCTGCCAGCCAGCCTAGACAGGATGGGAGCTCTGGACCTCAGGATACCTAGGATTAGCCTCTGACCTCCACACGTATGCACATGCACACACATACATACACAAACAGAATAAGTCACATTCTTTGATTGTTTTCCTTGACTTACATAAAACTGAACAGACACAATTGTACTTCTGAAACTTCACTTTCCTTACCAAGAAAAAAAAAAAGGAAATCAGAAGACAGAAGAAACAATACCACTCCTAAAAGAAAAAACAAAACAAACAAACAAAAAAAAAAAAACAAAAAAAAAACTTCCACTACCAGCCAGCCCAGGCTCCCTCCATGTTCACTCCTCTCTCTCATTAGAGTTTCGCCTGGCATCCTGCGAGCTGATCCCAGTGAGCCCATCTGGTCCCTCGGTGGTGCTCCAGATGATAACCGTTCCCTCACAACCACATTAAAGCCTGGAGCCACAAGAGGAATCCCCATAGGTATTGAGATTATTCTAATCTCTGATTGATGAACTATTTATCCAAGTAGGGAAACAGATAGGAAGACTGTTTAGAGAGGGGGTAAAGACGAAAATGTAATTACCGGACAGAGCAGAGTGGATTATGTATCTTCTTTGACACCAGACTATCTCAAGGTCCTAATTACAGTGGAAATTTTAGTCTATTTCTCAGAGAAGGCTTCTAAAATTGTAAAACGCAGCCGGCTAGGCAAGAAACTTGAAGTTAATTGGTTTTGGTTAAAGGTCACTTTGTAATACTAAATTACTATACAAATTATTGCCAAATGGAAAATTGGGGGGGGAATGGTTAAATTAAACATGGGCTGTAGTTGGGTTTAAACTGTATAAACCATTTTCCATTCCTAGTGCCTTCCCCGCTACATGTCAAAGCTTCTCAATGCAGCACATTCATTTCCAAATCTCTGCTTCTGAGAATAAGGCTCAAATGATCCGCACACTGCAGTGTATAAGGGTCCTTTGTTCTACCTCTCTTTTTGGAACAGAAACAAGCTATACCTAACTGAGGGATCTTACACCTCAGGGCTCCTTTTAAAGCCTGGGAGGGGCCCCAACAACGTGCCTGTAACAAATCCTGCTACAGAATGGTCTTTTGTATACTTTTTCTTAACGATCCTTCCCGCAAATTACATGTGTTTGAGAGCCAACAAAACATAGGTTCCCTAGAAGAAAGTATGTGCAAACTATATTTTGGACAAGGTGGTCACATCCAGAATACATAAGAAATTCCAAACATTCAGTGTGTGTGGGGGGGGCTGATCTAAAAATCAGCAACCTGGCTATCAAGATGGCTCAATGGGTAAAGGTGCTCACCATCATGCAATGACCCAGGTTTGATCTCTAGAACCCAAATGGAAGACAAAGGGGAGTGACTTCTGCACATGTACACACACGCACAGATACACACACATGCAGAGATACACATATAAATGTGGAAAAATAAAAGGGCAAGGCTTAAGTAACAGTTTATAAAGAAGACATGCGACTGGCCAACAGGTATATTAGAGCACATGACTAACATCACCACTAGCATCACGACTAATATCACCAGCATCACCATCATTAACACCACCACCAACAACACCACCATCACCATCACTAACACTACGGCTAACATCAAAATATGAAAAACAGACCCACCCTCCAACCTGGCAATCCCACTGCCATATCCAAGAAGTCAGTGGGTAGAAGAGATGTCTGTCCTTCCATGGTCGCTGTTTTCATCCATGATAACCAGAGAATACAAAGTATCTGCTGATGGCAAATAAGGAAGACGCAGCGCTTGTGTGTGATGGGACATTGGACAGGATGACCTCCTGTCATCCAGGGAAGCAGGAATGGAACTGAGATCCTGAAGTAAGCCAGGCAGAGAATTGTGACCACCATAACTGCTCGTACAGAGAGCACAAACCCCTTATCACACAGGAGGTGGCCTATCTCTCCTCTGCCTTCTTCACCTGTCCACCAGGAAAGCTAGTAGCAGGCAAGATGCAGGGAGAACAAATTCCAGTCTCTCTTGCCTCAGACTTGCCTAAGGGATGAGCGGCTACAACTCCAGGCCCTGCACCACCGGTGGGAGATGGGTCTGAAATGCTTCTCACCACAACTGGATAATCAGGACAGATAACAGGGTCCAGAGACCGCAGGAAGGCCTGGAGCGGTGAGAGTCCCCCCTCCCCTTTTCCATGGCATTATTGCAGCCTGAGATAAGTCACTGGGAATCACGCTAGGATTTACATCCTTCCCCCCCAATAGGAAATATTTTTACATTCTTCTTAGTGAGTAATTTTGCCTGAAAGAAAATGTTCCGATCAGGCTTGCTTATCCTATAGCTGAGAAAAAGAAAATTCCTTCTTAGTTCCTAAACTAATGGAGAAACAAAGAACTTCTTCTGGCCAAGTAGGTACCGCACAAACAAGATGAAGAACAGACACCCAGACTACACGACTCCAGCCAGAAATGCAGAGCAGTGATGGATAAGAAAGGGTAACAAAGATGGTAGCAACCCCTTGAAGTGAGACCACACATGAGGGGAAAGAGTGTTCTGTTCTGGAAGACAGTCAGGGACAGCGATCCTAGCCCAGCCACACCCACAGGACAACAGAGGCTCCGAAAACTTAAAGTCAGTCATTCAAAACAGAAAATTGTAACACAGCATGAAATTATAGCATTTTGCCTGTGCACCTGCAGTCCCTGCCTGTGCCCCTGCGGCTCCCACCTGTGTCTCTGCGGCCCTGCCTTTGCACCTGCAGCCCCCACCTTTGCACCTGCAGCCCCCACCTTTGCACTTGCAGCCCCTGTGGGCATGAGGCTGAAGCAGGACAATCACCCCCTGAGCAACACAGAAAACCTTCACCTCAACAGAACAAACTAATGTGAGCGGGAGGAGGGGAGAAAAGGGGAAGGCAAGAGAATGTGAAACAGAGAAGGAAGAGGAGGAGGGAGAGGAAACAGACTAATCTGGCTTTTTTTTTTTTAATCAGGCATAGCACAAAGCTCAGTCACACCTTTGACAGCTCGCACTTAAATCTGAGGGAAATACTTTACTACTCCCGTTTTAACGAGACAATCAGGGCCCAGAAAATTAGCCTCCAGTGTACACAAGTAACAGCGGATGGAGAACAGATCTGAGCCCAGTCACACTGCGCTGTGAGTGGCTAGAACAGCCCAGAAAGACCCCGTACAATGGGATGGGACGTGGAGAAACCACCCTGGTGAAGAGAGGTGACAGTTTCGGAAGGGTTGCAGAAGAATCGCACAGAGTCCCCTTGTAACGCTACCGTGAGGCAGCAACTTAAAACTCCTAAACCTTCATAGACGTTGCAGACTTTAGGGGTAACGAGACCTATAGGATCAACTTGATTGCTAAAAGAAAAAGAAAACGAAACAAGGGCTGGAGGCCTGGGGGGTCACAGTTCAGCTTCAGGGAGCACCAAGGGCGGTAAGAAGGCGTGACAACACATGACACATCCCAGCCCTGTCCCCTTCCGCTCCCTCCCCTTTCCGTTCACTCAACATTTTCTAACACACATCGACTAGAGACCTGCTTATGTGACGTGTGTCTTAGAACGCCAGTTAACCATCTCAACATTGAACCTAAACGGCCTACATGGTGCACGTCCTGTGTATGTCGTTTTTCTTTCTTATGCCAGACGGACTTACCCAAAGATAGACCAACAATGATCAATAAAACACTACACTCCAAGTCCAGATGAAATTAAAAATTCTAATTACAAAAATGTTCCTATGGGCTGGAAACATGGCTCAGAGGATCGAGGTTCAGTTCCCAGCACCCACATGACAGCTAACAACTGTCTGTAACTCCAGTTCCAGGGGATCTGACACCTTCACACCAGTGCACATAAAATAAAGTTAAATAAATTATTTTAAAAAATGTTCCTGTTTTGCTGGGCAGTGGTGGTGCACACCTTTAATCTCAGTGCTCAGGGAACAGAGACAGTGGGATCTCTGTGAGTTCAAGGCCAGCCTGGTCTTAAAAAACAGGGGGAAAAAGTTCCTGTTTCAAAAAAATAAGCATGTGGTAGTATTATTATCACTGCTGTATAAGGGACATTTGCATCATCCATGCAAGGACTATGAATGACGCTGTCCCAAACATGGTCACCATCTGCTGAGTGGCCATCCTCTTTATTCATATGATTGTGTTTTGATTAGCACAGCTCTCACGAGCACAGGAACTTCCAGGCATTTCCAGAGATACATTCTGAGACTGAATTGGGTTTAATTTTCCCAATTATAGAACAAAGAGGAGCTAAATTAAATTTCAAATTGTATAGAGTTCGCAGTCCCAGCAGTGATGGCCAGTGTGCATGCGCACTATGGTAACAACTCATTCACTGTTGTGAGCCTTCTGGACCATTGAAATAACAGAAAGATACACATAATTGCCAAGAATTCTTTTAAAAAAGTAATATTACGCTCATACTATTTGAACATCTATTCAGCAAGCAGGGAATTTGTACGCAAACAAAATTCTCTTTTCCTTCAAAACATATTTCTACTTGTTCCTCTTCAACTGTGGCAGCGTCTTTGGTCCATGCCGGTTCCACTGAAACCATTTCTGGTTCCTGCGTGTGTTGGTCTGGGATCTTGCTTTTCTTAGTACAGATCCTTTCAGTATTAAAAATGTTAAAAATCATCAAGTAATAAAGATCTCTAAAGCAATTTTTAAAACTTCCTAGTAGTGTGTCCGTGATATGGCTCAGTGGGTAACAGTGTTTTCTGCCAGGCCTAACAACCTGAGTTGGATCCCCAGCCCCACATGTTGGAAAAAGAGCACTGACTCCTAAAAATTGTTCTATGACCTCCACACACAAAGCAAGACATATAACATGAATGCACACGCGCGCGCACACGCACAAAATAAATGTGATTTATTTTAACTTCATAATTAGACTGGGCACGTATCTTTGTGTACATGTCTAGCATTCAGGAAATGTCCTAGGTTTGATCCTCAATTCAAAAGACGAAGACGAAGACGAAGACGAAGAAGAAGAAGAAGAAGAAGAAGAAGAAGAAGAAGAAGAAGAAGAAGAAGAAGAACAAGAACAAGAAGAACAAGAACAAGAACAAGAACAAGAACAAGAACAAGAAGAACAAGAAGAACAAGAAGAACAAGAACAAGAACAAGAACAAGAAGACCACCACCTACATAATTCACACAGCAATAGTAAATGCCATGAAAATATCATCTGGTCAAGAGGATAATATCCCTAGCCTTGGTGGAGACCTAACATGACATTTGGGTAAGGCCAATGGCTTGACTAAAGAACTACCCGTCAGAACGACAAGTTCACCTTAAACCATACTACTGAGATAGGTGGACTAACTATCCCTTTAATGAGATACTGTGTTTCCCCTTCCCAGAATCCCCACCCCTTACTGAAGTGCCTGCCTTTCAGGGGGTATAGCCATGTGGCCTTGAAATTCGGTCTGCTTTTCTGAATTACTCAGAAGACCATGCCTTTCCCTTCCTATCTCTGTTCTGAGCATGCTCTAACACTCCGGGATTCCTTTCTCTTTCTCTAAAGCCTTTCTTTCTGCCACACGGCCCACAGGGCCGATCGACCTCCACAGCACTTTAACTCAAATGGCACAGCTCCCCTCACCCCTTCTCTATCCTCCTCCTCCAGGCAGCTACAGGTATTTATAGTTTGCCTGGACTGGAGGTTTTTTTTAAAAAAAAAAAAAAAAAACTTTTAAATTGTCCTTGAGCTTTGTTTGAATTCATTCTTAAATTATTTTATTAATGAGACTCAGAAACCCCCTGAAGGGGACCCCAATTTTGCAGTATCATAAAGAATGGAATCTAGGAATACATAGTGATGAATACAGAGTGCCTTCCATCTGAGGCCCAGACAAGACAACTTTGCCTTAGGGGTGCTAGCTAATAAGGCAGAAAAACGATTAACTCGGCTCTGGGGCAGGAACTCCATGAAGAGACAGCTATGAAGTACAGAAGGCTTTGCTCCTTTTGTGAAGCGCTGCACTGTCAGTAACGTCCAGATGTAGACACCCCGGAGAAGTTAACAAGGTATCCAAAGAGGTATAGGCATACTGACTTAGCCAGTGACTGGCGTGCCACCATGGTTGGAGGAAGCCTTGGGAGTGCATCAAGGAAGTGGAAGAGGAAGCAAAATCTAAAAGGACTTAGGGAAAGAACGGTCATCAAAAACGGAAGAATGCCAAGAGAAAGGAACCAGCTCAGAACTAATGGCAAAAAGATACTTCAAGAGTGTTTGAGGAAGCAGGCCGGGTTCTGAGAGCGCCCTGCATGGCCAAATGCGCTCATGTCTGCGGTTTTCCTAAAACTGCACCTTCCCATTGTACTTGTTAAAACCAAGACACTTTCTGTGGTTTAAGTCTAAATCCAGAAGCAAACAGCATTTCTAGCACTTACACAGTAACAGTACCAGCTGCACAATAATAATCAGGGGAAATCGTAGATCACCAATGTTACTCAGCAGAGGAATAGACTGCATTTGGTCCCTAACAGTTGTTCCTTACCAGTCATGCTGTGTCCTTAGGGAACGGAGAGGCACACAGCCTAGCCAGGGCTCTGACTGCCAACAACTCTCATTGGTGCCCACTCAACAGTGTTTCAGTCAGGGCTTTAGAGGGGTGCAGGGCCATGATGACCTCCATGAAACTACACACACTCCGAAAGGGATCTGGTTGCCTTAGTTAACTCCCAAGGTCTAGGAAGAGACGCAGAAGGTCTGGGAACAAAAAGAGTCAAAACCAGTTTGACCAGTTAACATGCATTTAAGGAACATCCTAAGCTCACAAAGAGAGCAGAGACAACTTAAAGACCTGTGGTCCTGAAATTTCAAACAACAGTCACTTAACACAGCTGTTTACCACTTAAAGACAGAGACTATTAGAAGAAATCACTTTTCCATGGACCCCAAACACCTCAGTCAACAGCACAAGTACTTAGAAGAAAAGAATGTCTTCTCGATGCTCAAGAGCCTCAGATCGAAACAGAGACAGAGAAAGGAAGGCTGCATATCCTCAAAGGAGTCTCCCGGGATGACTTGGCAGGCACCTCAGTTCTCTATTGAATTTTGCTTGTGTGGACGGGGATTTAATGACGAACTCCCCGCCTGACATAGGCAAGTTGCTGTAGGCATCTGGCTTTTCAGATGTGAACCCAGAGAGAGGCTAACTCTATGGACCACCAAGCAAGTAGCTAGCAAGGAGAAGACCACTATGTAATCTTTCCTCACTTTAATCCTGCTCACAGTTAAGCAAACCTGTTCACACTGGCTTCTAAGTGTATACGTCCCAGCAGAAAACACAAAGACAGAGACAAACATTGGGGCAAACAGACTCTGCTCGGTGTAAACATAATCTCTTTCCTTGCAATTACTGTGTCCTCACACACCACAACACATGAAACACACCTCCTCCCTGTCTTGCAAACCTACCGCGTGTTCTACAAAGCATACCCTATGCTGTGCTGTGCCAAAACACTACTGCGGGATTTGTGTTGTCGGTTCACACGTGACAGTCTAGATACTTTCCATAGACACCTTAAATATACAATGTGCTTTTATGCAGAGAAATTTGTTTTGCTTTTGGTTCAATCCAAAAGCCAATAAAGTAAATATGATTGAGCGAATTAATAGCACTGTATTTCAGTCATTCGGGTTCATTTATTATTCATTAGATTGTTGAGGAATTGCTGCTACCTGACATGGTCTTGAATGCCTTTGTTCAGATGTTGCCCCATACCATGCCCAGTTCTAGCTCCTTCTATTGAGAGATGAGCTTTGTAGAGTTTGGGAAATCAGAAAAGACTACAAGACTGTACAAAAACATTGGAAAGTGTCCAACTGCATGTCAGAATACCACCTACATAAGACATTTCATAAAGACTTTATTCCACATGTGACAAAGAGAAGCCAGCACAATCAGAGAGGACAAAGAACCTTGTGTAGACAGGCAACTAGTGGACACCATTACAGTAGACATTCCTCACCTTTGACTTCAGGACTTCTAAGAAGAAGACAGCTAAAATTCTAAAGGGGGAGGGGCAAGGTTATAAAGGGGGAGGAGCTAAGGTTCTAAAGAAGAGGGGTTAAGATTCTAAAGGGGAGGAGCTCTAATCTCTTTATCTGAAGTAAATGAAGACATTTCCTGCTGAGCTCACAGTTGTACTTCCCAAAACATTTCCAAAACTAACAGCAGGAACAAAAAACCTGAGCCCCGCCACTCTGAGAGAGAGGCGGCTTTCTTTAAAGAGTTACAAGTTCAGATTACTGCAGAAGCCAGAGAAAATAGCCCGCCTTCTTCACAATCGGATCCTCCACAGCCAGTGTTCCCAGAGAAGAGAAGTAGCTGAGGTCCAGTAACAGCGGGTGAACAGTACCAGGAGACCTTTGCCTGGAAGAAGAAAAGCCAGGTTCACCAGCCAGCTCCTCCCATCAGCTCACTCAGCCAATGGTTAGCCATTGCCCCGACTCACCATGATGCCTCAAGGGATCCCAAACCTGGAAAGAGAGATGCTACCACAAAGTTTGCATCTCACTGACGGAAGACAGCTCCCTGTAACTTGAACAACCTGCCTATTTCCTGGCTTGGAAAGGGAGCAGAGCAGAAGTTGTTACTATTAATGGAATCAAGGCTTTGGGGTTCTAGTGTTGAACGTCTCTCTCCTACCCGCCTCTCCTTTCTTCTATTGCTCACACCTTCTAGGCTAAGGCAGATACCATCCCTCACTCTCCTTTCACAACCACTATGTTTTCTTCCCCCTAGAAATAAGGCCGCTGTTCCCAAACTCCTAGGCTCAGCCTTCTGTGTCGCGGGACTAGATGTGTGTATGCCACCACACTCAGCGCTCACACTGTCATCTTAGAAAGTCACTGCAGCACACAAATGCTCTCAGGACCTTGGGTTTCGCTGGTGATAATGATGGCATTCTCAGGCAAATGTACATCTGCATGTTACAAAAAAGAGGTGTGCATATCAAAGCACTCACGAAGCACTAAGAAAGACAAAACAAGAAGCAAGACACAAGTACTGTTTTGACTTAAGATAATATATATGCTGAGGAAAAACAGTCAAATAATTTACTAGATTAAGGTAGTTCAGTAAGCATCTCAAGGTAAATAGGCAATTTGCGTGGGTTTCCATACATCAGCAGTTACCAACAATAAATGCATTAGGAAGAACATGTCCTTTGTCAGATGGGTGTGTTGGCACATACCTGACTTAGAAGGCTGAAGCTGAAGGACTGTCACAAGTATGAGGCTAGCCTGGGTTACTTAAGGAATTCCAGCATAGCCTATCTCAAAACAAATATTTCACTAAAAACCTAAAAATTAAAAATCCTTTTTCTCCAGGCGGTGGTGGCACAATGGTGCAGGAGAATTGTCTGTATTCTGTCAATCGTTTTAAATAAACGCTGACTGGCCAGGCAGAAGTATAGGTGGGTCAACCAGACAGGAAGTAGAGGCAGGGCAATGAGAACAGGAAACTGCTAGGAAGGAGGAAGCCCATTCCTCCCAGTTCTGCCCAGACCACCAAGAAGCAAGATGAAATCTGCCTGGCTGAGAAAGGTACCAAGCCATGTGGCTAATGTGGATAAGAACAATGGGTTAATATAAGCTACAAGAGTTAACAAGAAGCCTGAGCTAATGGGCCAATCAGTTTTATAATCTGATGAAGGCCTGTGTGTGATTTTCTTTGGGGCTTGCCGGTTGTGGGGTAGAAACCCCAACAAGCAGGACCTTCATGTTGCAGCACAAGTCTTTGAGACAAGCGGATGTCTGAGTTTGAGGCCAGTTTGGTCTCAGAAACTCTGTCTTGAAAAAATAAAATCATTTTCATTACCAGAAAGATCACTAAATAAGAAATGATGATAATATCCATGTTTTAAAAACTATTCTTAAAAAACTTACTAAACAGATTTTTAACAATCTTGGCACAATTATGTGCCTCAAAAGATGTCTCAAGAAGAGGCAAATTCTCCTTCTACTGTACAGGTTTAGTTCCGTCTCAGGTGGTTTGCTGTTGTTACTGTTGCTGCTGTTTTCTTCATTGTTGTCGCTCTCACTACTGTGACTGTTACCATTGTTGCCCTTGTCATTGTTGCTGCTCCCGCTGTTGTTTTGAGCAAAATGACAGGCTGATTCTAAAGTTTATGCAGAGGAATAACTTTGCAAAGAATTGTCAAGAAAGGTTCTTTTGAGAGGAAAAAGAACAAAGGCACACCAGATCTGACAAACACGGGAACTGGGAGCATGAGATAGGGCATTTCAAGCTGGCAATGATGGGCATCGCACAAAAGAAGAGGCGTGTCTTCTTCCCATCCCAGCGCTGTACGGTATCTCCCCAAGGAGCAAGCCCCGCAGCCGCCACATGCAAGGCTGGAGACAAGAGGGCCAAGATGGCTTCTTGCAAAACCCTGAGCAAGACCGAGTCCACACTCACACAGGCAGGCCAGACCTGCACCTTCCTTCGAGTTTTCCACCTTTCCTGTTCCCATGGGACAGCCAAGGATCCACCTCTACTCTGTAAGTGCTGCTAGCAGGCCCATGGGCCACAGACAGGGGCTGCTGGGGTGACTCACGGTGACTCAGTCCTTCCATGTCTGCCAGCCCCTGCTTGAAAGCATCCCCACTAGCATGCAGCCCCTTCATTACAGAAATATTTCCAGCCCTGTGTTGGACAGTTGTCAGTTCCCTTCGAAATGTGATGATCAACCACAGAGCGTTTTGCCGAGAACAGTAACTGCTTAGCATTAAGACAGACTGTGCCTCACGGAAAGGGAAGGAGAAAGCAAGAAACTCAATTTTCACTGGGAAGGTTGATTTTTGCTCCCAGTGTTAAGAATTGGACACAGACCCCTAAAGAGCTAGGCAAAGGCTCTACTATTGAGCAGCACTGGTGGTCCCTAAAACATTGGCTTTAATTTTGATTTTTTTTATTAGTTCTTCGGGAATGGCACACAATGTGTTTCGATCATATTCATCCCCCCATACTCACATAACCTTTCACCAATCCACACACTCCCTTCCTTTTCGTTTCTTTGCATCCTTCCAGACCAATTTGTGTTGATCCCAATATTCCTAGGTGCATGGTCTTTCAGTGCAGTGTGATTTACTTACCAGGACCTACTCCCATAGACAAAACCGTCCCTTCGCTTCCCAGCAGCTAACAACTGATGATGGCCCCCACTAGGGGTAGGATTGCGTGGGCCAGCTCCACTCTCCATGCTGGGATTCGTCTGGCTCGGGCATACACAGGATTTCTACATGCTGCCACAACAGCATAGTCTATAGTCTTAGTGCCGTAGCCAGCAGATGTAGCTTTGTAGACACCTGTCTCTTCCACGCCTCCTTCCCTTCTTCTTTAGTGGTTCCTGATCCCGGGGGAGGCAATACAGTATATATGTCCCCTTTAGGGCCAAGCATTCGGCAATCTTCGCCCTACAGACTCCACCAGCAAACTTCAGCTGATAAACACATTCAGTAATGTAGTAGGGTACAAAACTAACTTCATATATATAAATTACAAACATCCCAAGAAAGAAATCAAGGAAACAGTGCCATTCATGATTCCCTCAAATGTGTGTGTGTGTGTGCATGCATGCGTGAGTGTGGTATGTGTGTGTAAACCTAACCAAGGAAGTGACAGACTTGAACAATGAAAACTTTAAGACACTGGAAAAAAAGAAACAAAAAAGATACCGGAAGGGAAGACACACCTCCACCCCTGCCACCCTCAGGGAGATTCCTAATAGGGGGAACTGGAGGCCACAACCAGAAATGGTATCAACAGCATCTGCTTGCTGGGGGATCACCTACAATTTTCCGAAGTTGAAATTCTCTATGTCCCTAAGGAGACTTATGGTGAAAGAACCTACCCATGTCCTAAACACCTGCCTCCGCTCAGCAGCAGCTCTGGAAGCCAGGTGTGGGCTCAGGACCAAAATCCTAGCACTTGAGAAATTGAGAGATTGGGGTCAGACAGCTTGGGGTCTAGCATACACAGCAGTCCCAGGCCTGGACTGCAGAGTAAGGCCCTATCTCAAAAGAGCAGGGGCCACAAGACAGTGCAGCAAGTCAAGGATTTGTTTTGCAAGCCTGACAACCTGAGCTTAATCCCAGAGTCCATGCAAACGTCATAAAGCCAGAGACACTGTGCACACTTGCAAACCCACCACTTCTAGGGGAGATGGAAAGTGAAGACAAGACAGTCTCCCAGAAGCTGCAAGGTCAGCTCGGCTAGGGTACTCAGTGTGGCAGGAACAAGAGAGAGTCTACCGCAGCAAAGCAGAAGAAAACCAACCAAGAGATGTCCCCGACCTCCCTATGCGCATCATACTGGGATGTGCATGCCCACTTCCATACATAAGCACACACACTAATAAACAAAACAATTTTAAAGGTCCCCTTATCCAGTATCTAGCCAAGGCCGTGGTGCATTTAAGCAAAGTAAATGCCTGGCTATAGGCTGCTCTAGGTTTCTGGGCAGAAGCCCAGGCTGTCACTCTTGGAGCTCTAGAGGAGCTGCAGGGTACTCCTGGGGGACAGCATGCTACCTACAAAGTTGATTGCTCCTCTGAGCTGGATGCCAGAGGACAGAGAAGGCCAGCCACTGCGGGTCCCCATCCCACATCACAGGACTGTCAGGGAGACTAGCATCCACCATCCCTCAATGGGGAAAGGGTTAGCGCTTTCCAGAAGGTTCCAGTGATTTTCCTTTCTGTCTTTGATGCTGTTAGAAATAGGATTTGTTAGAGGAACGATGCTCGAGCATGTGTGTCAGTGTGTATGTGTAAGAGAGAGAGAGAATGCGTGCAGAGAGGAAAAAAAGAAAATATTGCGTTTATGAGCACACCTTAGATAAAAATAATTTCCACTTGCATGATGACTTACACCTATAATCCTAGTACTCAGGAGGCTTGGGGTGGCCAGCTTGGACCACTTAGCAGCTTGCTCTCATTTTCTCCCCAACTCCTCTCTCTCTCTCTCTCTCAAAAAAAAAAAAATCCCCCATCTCCTTTTAAAACTAAGCTAGATTTCATGGAATACCTCAGAACCAAAATAGCATACGACAAAGTTCAAGCCAGTTGGCTGAGAGTGACACTTTCCTAAATTTAATGTATAGCACGCACAGCCATAGGGAAAATGTCCGACATTCAACCCTCTGCAAATATCTATATAATCCAACTAAGAGATGTATGCACCCCCCCCCCACTCAGTCACTACAGGTCACAAAAGGGAAATGAAGCTTGGGCGCATTGCTCAGGGCAAGAAAATCCTGACTTCTCTCTCCTATGATCTCATTTGCTTTTTATAGCTTGGCTTTCCAACATAGTAATTGCTTTCTTTTTTAAAGACATGGATTTATACCACATTTAATTTGAATGTCCCTATATATAGATTTCAGCCTATAATAATATCCACTTCACCAGTGCCCACCGCTGAAAACCTAAATATAACTGCAATTGAGGAATAGGATTTTTATTTTCCTATGAAGTAAAAACATTAGCGTAGGAAAAGATAGCTGATCTATCTACTACCAAAATACAATCCTTAAGCTCAGCTCTGAGCCTCTAGGAGCAAAGAAAATACTCTATTTCTCCCACAAAACTTGTTGCCCAAGAATTGTAGGATTGTGTGGTGGTGTCTGTGTGTGTATATATATATATATATATAGTGTGTGTGTGTGTGTGTGTGTGAGAGAGAGAGAGAGAGAGAGGGAGAGAGAGAGAAACAGAGACAGAGAGAGACAGGGTTTCTCTACATAACCCAGGCTGGCCTTGAGTTCAGAGATTCATCTGCCTCTGCCTCCCAAGTGCTGGGATTAAAGGCATGTGCCACAATGCCCATCAAGAATTGTAGGAAGATTTTAAATTTGGGCCATGATATCTCTTCTAGTTGACCCTTACACTGATTCCAGTGTTAGCAATTACATCTCCTGGGGAGAAAGGGAGTCAGTCTTTACTCACTCTAGCCTCATATAGAAGACGTACAACTCAACTGCTCTTCAGTTCAATAGGAGAAAACGCTTTTTTCTGGAATCATCAATCTGTAGGGAGCAGCAAGACACAAAGGACCAATTCTCTGGGTGCAGACCTGATAAAAACCCTGACCCACTGTGGGGTCCGTCTCCCTCAATCCACTCTGCAGTGTGGGAGGAAATGAACCTTCAAGAACTGTGTGCATGACACACACTTGGGTGTTTGTTCTGGTGCCTGGGATGCACATCAGGATACTGAATGTGATCCTGATACCATGCCTGGTAACAGTCCCTGCCATCCTCAGGCTTTAAACAAAGTCTAAAAGATGCTGCTGCCCATGATGGAATAGGATTTGGGAAATATTTCTCCAATCCCTCCATTACAGAAGAGGACCACAGAGTTTATACGGTATATAAGGCAACAATCTGCAGACAATCTGCAGCTCAACGAGTAGATTACAGGGAGAAGGCTCCGTGAAGATGTCCAAGCATGCAGAACAAAACACAGTGATGCTTAAGTCTACAAAGGGCTTCACACGAAGGAGGAGGGTAGCTAATGTCACCACTGCTAACTGAGTACAGATGTAAGACTCCTCAGAAGGATGATGGATGGGACCTACCTTTATCCTGCCTCAAATAAGCCTCTGTCTTTGCTTGGCCACTTAAAATCATTCACTTCCAGCTGGTTCCAGGCCAAGGCACCACACACCAACAGCTCAGGGCTGCAGAAGCCCGGAGTGATGCCCACAGACACCTGACTCTCCACAGCCCACACCAGATCCAGCTCAGGGAGCGTGCAAGCTGAAACGGAAGGGCAGAGATGAACGTGGAAAGACAAGCTCTGTTGATGAAGTGTAACGTTTACTGAGAAGCCCTTCTGGTCAGATCACAAGCCATCCCGTCCGTGCACAGTGTGCAGAGACAGGGCTTCGCCCTCCAGATTTAACTTCAAGCTACAGCTTGGCTTAAAGGATGCTGAGTGCTTCCTAGGCTGCCATCTTCACCAGCCCCACAGTGCCCTCCAAAGTCTCTGGCTCAAAGTGGCTGGAAGTAAAGCCAATCACAGTCAGACAACTTCAAAAAACACAAAGGTGCTGGGCGATGGTGGCGCACGCCTTTAATCCCAGCACTCGGGAGGCAGAGGCAGGCGGATCTCTGTGAGTTCGAGACCAGCCTGGTCTACAGAGCTAGTTCCAGGACAGGCTCCAAAGCCACAGAGAAACCCTGTCTTGAAAAACAAAAACAAAAACAAAAACAAAAAACAAAAAACACAAAGGTGACAGATTTCAGAGTTGGCAATAATAAGAATAATATAATGAACAATAATATAATATAATTATCCAATGTTCTCATTTAAAAACAACACACCACCACAATGGAACACTTCTTCAAAAACAAAAGTCAAAGAAAAGCAAATCCAAGGCGGCTACTGTGCGAAGGAATTCATGGTGACAAACCCTCAAGCAGGACTCAAGGAAGGCCTTCTGATGCTCTATCATAAAACATCCCCCATCATCTGTCATATCCGGTAACCAGAGCTTCTGTGAAGCAGGACTCAAGGAAGGCCTTCTAATGCTCTGTCCCAAAACATCCCCAGTCATCTGTCATATCCGGTAACCAGAGCCCCTGCTGAAGCAGTAACCAGCCACTGTCTTCAGGAAGTCCCAACTTCTCATTAACTCAGTGGCTTTGTCAATAAACACTGTAGGTGTCTGCAAGCAGCCATGGGTGGATACCCCGCAATCAAAGCTATGTGCATGCACGCATGTGCGCACGCACACACACACACACACACACACACACACACGTATCCTCTGTGTTAATCTCACCTTGGCATTAAAATATGTGAGAAAGCGCAAACAAGCTCTTCCAGAAACAGACAATAAGACATGGTATTTCTATAATGTCAGCATTGGGGAGGTGGAGGCAGAGGTCAGCTTCCCAGTTCAAGGTCAGCCAGAGCTATATAACAAGACCTTGTACCCAATACATAAGCTAAGCAGGTGCCTGGACACACGGCCCACACACCTAACACTGGGTAAACACCCCAGATGAGGAAGACCCTTTTACAGCAGCTGGTGAGCACTCAGTATAATGGTGCCTTCCCTCTTTTCTCTTGTGTCTCCGTTTTCTCCTCAAATCATTTTTTGGAAAACTGTCAGATGTGAAGTGCTCTGTGATGACAGGTGAGTTCATGTTTGCAAGCCTATTTGAAATGGTAACACAATAGGAAAGAGAGAGAAAAACTGGAGTCACTGCTTGGGATGCTGCCACTCTCGTAGGGAGTGATTAAACTCACAGGTGACAACAGAGCAGCAGCTTGAGGAGGTGACAGCGACAATCAGGTCAAGTACTGGTCTTGAGCTGAGCCATCTTGCCAGCTCCTGCACCCCACCCAGGACAGGAGCGGCGGGTGCACACTGACTCAGAATAGATACAAGGCCAGTGCACACTGTGCAAGCCACAGTGAAAGCAAGACAACTTGAACTTGAGCCCTGTCCTTGACATCAAAAGCTATATGACCAGATATGAGGTCAAGCCAATTAGTGTCCTTATCTACTACTTAAAGTGAGGCTGTAAAGTGGACGAGTGCCAAGCTCTTGTAGCTTTTCATTAGAAAGGAATTAGAGCCCTCAAAACGGAAGAGATCCAGGCTCAGAAAACTGCGTAAATCTTTTAACTCTGAAGATTTTAGCTTGTGGCTCTCATGCGATTCGGAAGGGATGGCTGCTGGGTCTGAAGAAAGGTGGGTGCTTGCATTTAAAATGGGGGTGCATCATGTGAATGGCCAAGAGTGATTCTCAGGAAGGCCGCCTCCGCCATCAGTCACCACAGTAAATGGAAGAGGGAGGTGTGTCCGTCAACAAGCAATGGCTGAACTTTGACCGAGTGTCTTGGAGATTATTCTAGAACATTGCACATGGTAATCTGTAACCAATTAGTGGGTTGTAAAATCAGTTTAGTGAGGCATTATGGGTATTTTTAAAGGGCCTGAACAAGGGACTTAGCTGGGTTGGAATAGTGTGTGCACTCAGTCACATGTTAATAAAGAATATTGGCTCCAGTTGTAAACATACATGTATTTAAACTACACCAACATGCAGGCAATATTTTTTTAATTCTACCCTAAAATAAATTTGGAAAAAAAAGACTAATCTATAATACACAAGTAAAAAGGTATGGCCCATATGTACTCTCAAGGAAACTGTAAATAATGTAGTATGAAAAAAACAATTATAGCAATTCTCCCAAAATAATCTAAAATGAAATTGCCAAGACCCAGCAGTGGTACTTCTTAGTAAACATGAATTAAAATTTGCCTCCTGGTGAGATATTTGCACACTCATGCTCACAACCACCCTGCTCACAACAGCAAATGTGTAACCTTACCATGTCTCCTTCACCACCACTCACAACTGAGAAGTGGGGTCCCCATCCTCAACTGCTCTTTGATAGCTTCTCAACGATACCTAAACCCTAACACCAAGAGCCTCACTTCAGACCTCGGTGTCCAATAATTGAAAATGAAGTTAGGAGCATCTTCTCACGCCAAGGCGCCCTCATGGAACTTGGTGCATGGCCTTGACTGTATCTATGGACACCCATTCACATGCACAGACTTCCCAAGGTTTTACACCCAACGACAGCTCAGAAATGACCTTTCACCTGCCACTTGTCCAGGACTCCCATCCTTCCAAACTCCCTCTTCCCAAGGAGCACAGACACGAGAATATGTTTATCCTTTTCTATGTACAAAAATGAAATGCTTCTTTACACGACTCTTAATTCTTTCCCCACAGAACCCTTCCAGTTCAGGTGGTACCAAACCCAAGATATAGACATGCCACATGGTATCTTATCCTACACACCCCTCACCGTTAAAGCATTAAACAATATTTCAAGTTTCCAATTCTTTCTTACTACAATTAACACTCCAGCGAATATCCTTCCACAGTAGAATCACATACAGCTGCTTTGATATCTACAGTCTCGGGCGTCACGGGAGGAAATCAAAAGCCATGTACATTTGAAACTTTAAGTAGACTCAGCTAGGCATCTTTCTCAAATGGCTAGAAGCAGTGCTGGAAGATTTCTCGCTGGGAGTGACATTAGCAAAGTTTAAACATGGTGTCAGTCTTGATGGTCTGATGCACATGAAATCTGCAAACTCTTCCCACCCTCTCTCAACCTGCTCCATGGTCTGGGGAAGCCATTCTCTCACAGATCTTTCTGAGCTACATCTTGTTTCCCACCCTTTCAACTATCCAAGTTGAGCATCAATTGGGTCTATTCCTGCATTGCTCTCCTCTAATATTCAGTGTGTGTGTGTGTGTGTGTGTGTGTGTGTGTAGCTATGTGCACATATGAGTGCATGTATCTGTGGACTCCAGGATGGGGCATTGGGTCCCATGGACCTGGAGCTACAGGTGGTTGTGAGCCATCTAACATAGGTACTGGGGACTTAGTTCTGCTCCTTGGCAAGAATAGCATGTACTCTTAACCATGGAACCATCTTCCCAGTACCCTCCTCCAATTCTTCAATCACAAAAGCAGCAACATTACCAAGGATACCCCAGTTTGCATCTCCTATGTCACTATTTACTTCCACTTCCAATCCAAACACTTCTTACTCATCTCTATCCAAATGGTGCAGACTCTCCTCACAGATAACTGGGCCTGGGGTAACAGTCCAGCTCATCCCTCAAACCCCAGGATAAAGTTAGCTCTGTAGCACAACCCCAGTGGTCCACCCTGGCAAGGAAAGCTATACCCAGGTATCAGAATCACACTTCATTGGGTGTTCATATTGTGTGTGTACATGTGTGCATGCCAATGCATGCACAAGGATGTGCATGCTCATTTGAAGGTCAGAGTTCAACCTCAGACACCTGTCTTCCTCTATCATTCTCCACCCCTTTCTTCCTCACCCTACTCTTGTTTCCATTTGAGCAAAGAGTCATGTATGTGCCAAGATGCATATGTGTTAGTCAGAGCAGAAGCTATAGGTACTGGTCCTTCCACTCCACCACGTGGGTCATCAGACTCGATGGAGAAGCCTTTAGCTTCTCAGTCACCTCCTCAGCTCTCCCCTCTACTTACCGTTTTGAGGCAGGGTCTCTCACTGAACCTGGAGCTCATCAATTCAGTCAGGCTGGCTGGTTAGTGAGCTCCAGGAATCTGCCTGTCTCTGCCTCCACAGAGCCAGGGTTACAGACACGTGTGTCTGACTTCATTTGTGCACTGGGGAGCCAACTCAGCTGCTCATGCTTGCATGGCAGCCATCTTCCCCAGCCCCCTAACCCACACTTCTAAGCTCTGCTCTGATCTATACCTCCAGCTTCTTGACACCGAACGAACCCCTTTGTACTCCAAAGGCAATAGGAACACACCTGTTTGGTATGCGTGAGTTTTTAGGAGGATTCCCAGAGAACACGGAACAGATGCTTACGGGAATCACCTCTGCCACTCTGGGCCTACCCGGCTAAGGAAATGTCTTTCTTTCAGTTATAAAAACATAAAGTGTTTACAGAAGAGACCATCGTATAGAAGAGCAAAAACCTACCATAGGGTCTGTTGGTACACATTCAGGAAATGACCAAAACCAAAAGAATAGGAAACCGCCCGCCACAATCAAGAACATCCCAGACTCATGCCAACTGTGCAAAATCATTTTGCATCCATTATCTGTCTCATGATGAATTTCATGATCAGATGTAAACAGCTAGCATCAAAATCCAGCAGAGCAATATGTAGTGGGTTTTTTCATCATCGTATACTATACATGATAATGAGAAATAAATCACAGCGTAAACTAAATAAGACTTGCAGGGGCTGAGGGCAGGGCTGGGCCCAATGACAGGGGACTCTTCTAGCATGTGTAAGACCACGGGGGCAGAGCAGGCGAGATGACACAGGAACTAGAAGATGTCCTCTTTGGTAATTTGAAAAGGGAACAATGAAAATGATGACTTAGCACGCAGTGGCTTTGAAACTCTAACCTGCCCAGCTGAAGGAAGACATGAGATAAAAGGCCAAGTCAACACACCTCAGAGAAGACAACGCTGGCTCAGCAATCGGTATGCAGAAAAGAAGGGATGAAAAATATTTTTGAAAGGCAAAGATTTAACAAAATGAGATATGAATCTAATTTGCAAGCGTCTGGTAAAAATAGATTTTGTGGGCATTAGCTCATGGAAAATGGCATTTCTTAGTTTTTGCCTAGTTTTCTTGCTGGGAGAATCTACAATACAGTGACGTGTCATACTCCAAGATGGGCAGGTAACAAATGGAGCATATGTGTGACTCTCTGGCCACGCCGTTGGTGCTTTCTAGCCCAGCACACCCGGTTCCAATTGCACTGACCAAACATGGAGGGAAGCCTGTGAGGCCTCCTTCAGCACCCAGAGCCGGGCCTCTTCTGATGGAAATTGTCAACCATCCATCATCCTGACTAATGGTAGGATGCGGTGTCGCCGATAATTTAAACAGCTGTCAGGGCTGCACAGCTCTTCAGATTCCATATGGCCTGTGTAAGATGCACATGTGCTCCGAGCCCTTCCCCCTCCAGAGAACAAGCTGGGAGGAAAGACGTTAAGTCAGACACACTGGGACTCAGGCCCAGATCTGGGCTGCAATATGCTCACATACAACGTCCACACTTCGCAGGCTAGGGGGCCGCTCATTAGAAAAGTCGCGTGAATGTGCCTTGTGACGCACCTAACACACAGGCAAAGCATCACAAATCCTCAAACTCCAAATGCTCTTTTCAAAAAGTGAAACTTCCTAAGCACCTACAAGGCTTTCAAAAGGCTTCTAGATGACCTAAGGCATTTTCAAGAGCACACGTGACCTCGGATGACTGTAGACCCCAAATCCTGCTGTCACATGGGAGCACTGAGCACCCGTGAGTGTTCGGGCTCAGGGGTTTGTCATCCACGCCAGGTAGATGTATGAGAAGCTGGAAGAGAAGCCACAGAAGGCCAAGTCCCTCCAGGTGAGAGAACTGGTCCTGTCATTTCCACTCTTCAGAGTGAACTCAAGCTCACGCCATCCCTTCTGTACTTCATGATTCTAACACATCACGGCATCCAAGCTTCACATGGACGATTTTAAAGATGGGAGGGGAAGTATGTATGTGAGGGGAACTTACAGTCGTGCCAGAGAAACTGTCCTATGGCTTATTCTGTAAAACTAATTTTATACATATAACAGAATCATGAATTAGCTGGGTCTGGTCAGTGGTTTATGGTACTCTCACCCCACCTGCTCCAAACATAGACTATTTTCCCTAAGACTGCTTGCTTTCCACTAGAAGCTCAATAGAGGAGTGGGGGGGGATCAAAATGTGATAAGGACCTTCTTCCCTTCCTGCTCTGTAAACACTCCTTGGCTGTAAACACTCTCACACTAAAGACAGGCTGAAAAAATGCAATTGTTGAGCCAGGTGTCAGGGACACACCTGTCCTCCCGGCATGCAAGAGGCTGAGGAAAGAAGATCACAAGGTCAGTGACACTCTGGGCTACAGATGAGGTAGGTCCATGTGCCCAATAAATGAGATCCTGTCGCTCCAAAAAAATTGAAAAGATAATCAATACCAGCCAGGCTGAGCAGCACAGAATTATATTTTTAACTACTTGGCAGGCTAAGGCAAAAAGATTACCAGTTCAAGGCCAGCCTGGGCTCCAGAGGGAGTTCAAGGGCAGCTTGTACTATTAATGAGTCTCCTTCAAAATAAAAAGCGGTGACGGGGACAATGATGTGGCTCAGCAGGATAGTCTTTGCCTAGCATGTGCAATACAGCAGTTTCTACTCCTGGTACCACCCCTTCCCAAAAGGGGCCCTAAAGGGAGGGACTGCGAACCACGGGGGAGGTGCAGAGAGAGCGACCAAAAATACAATGTTTACAAGAACCTGGCCTTGAGGAAAGAGCACCTCTTTGAAATCACGGGCTCTGCTCAAAGACTTTACGGTTCTTATTAAACACCCCTCTTTTCTTTCTACAAAGAAAACCCATGAGTATCAGCCTGGATATATTTACAACACTCCCCTTGGAGGATGCCCAAGGTCTACATTTGGTTTTAAAAGATGGTTCTTCCTACATGACAGCTATCTCCAAAGGCCAAGACACACACACAGAGAAGCCTAGCTTCTCGTTAACATTTTCCAAGCATACAGTAGCTATGCGCCATTTGGCACCCACCACAGTCCCTCCCAAAGCACCCAACGGCTGCCAATTTCCCTGTGCGTTTACAAGGAGAATTCTTGAAAAAGCAGTTCTTTGCAGAAGAATTCCACTTTGGCTGGATGGTCATCAAAAGTTTACTGTCTCCCCATGGACAGTTGACCAGTTTTTAGTGACTTGGTCCAATATCAAAATAGCTGCAATTAAATGGAATTGTGAGGGTCAGATGAGGTATTAAAACAGAGGGCTATCCCCATGGAACTAAAATCATGCTTACCACTTGTTCAAGCTGCATACCCTGCCCAGGGCAAATGGCTGTCAGACACACCTCTCAGGAGAAAAAGTAGGTCAGCAAAACTCCCTGTGGTGTTCACTGGGACAAGAGGATTCTCAATGCAGGACGGGGCTAGGCTAAAGCAACGGTCCAGGTTACTCAAAATAAGAGCCTAGCATTCATTGACTGTAATGGGAGACCAAGCTGCAAACTCAAAATGATCGCAAACCAATGTGTTTGTAAAAGTTGAAACACTCCAGGAGCACAGTAGCGCTACAGCTGGGTCTAAGGAAGAAAACTAATTCACGCACTAGATGATGCCCTGTTCTAAAGGTTTCCCAACCAGTGCAAGTTCTAGAATTCCCACGGACCCCTTAATGACAGGCTCACCTTAAAAATAGGAATCATTTGATGTGTCAGAGGGTTCGCCCACGACTACAAGGCCTGAAGAGTCAGCTCCTAAATTTAATCCGTTTTTGTACCTCTTCCCGAGGTTTAAGAAAACAAACCTGCTGGGTACGTGATTGTGATGGGGGCACTCAGGAGGACCGTGAGATCAGAGCAAGCCTGGACGACATGGCAGGAGCAGAAAGGAGTGAATCCGGGAGGAGGAGGAGGCAGAGGCGAAAAGGGGGAGGAGCAGGGACGGAAAAAAAGGGAGAAATGGAAAGAAACCAACTGCCGATTTATACACATGGACACGTGTCCCAGATCCTCAGCTCACCATCTCAAGGGAAACATCACCCAGCACAGAGCTGGTCACCTGTGAGTCACAGGGCAGCTGTACTATTTTCATGGGTTTGCTGTCCCAACACACTGTAAAAATGTTATGGTTGTCATGGAGATCTCTGAGGCTGTGGCTCAGATTCCTACCAACCACACATTCTTCCCGTAGATGTCCCTGCAGTCATTGCACATGAACACAACAGAGAAGGGTGCAGAGTGCAGCAGACAAACTTCCAGGAGGGTCTGCCACCATGTGGGGTGGCATTGTTTAGCCCAGTGACCTCATACAAGGCCTCTGCCCTCAAGACCTCATGCCCCCATCATCACAGAGGCAGACCTTCAGCCCTCCCCGTCATTACATAAGATACCAGAGGAGGGGTGGGGTGATGGCTCAGTGGGTAAAGTGTTTTGTAGTGCAAGCGCAAGGACTTGGGTTCAATACTCAGTGCCCTTGTTAAAAAAAAAAAGTCAAATATAAAGGAATAAAGAATTTTTTTATGCCAGCCTGGGCTCATAGTAAGAGTCTGTCTTAAGAGAAGAATAAAGGAGGGGGGGAGCTGGAGAGATGGCTCTGAGGTTAAGAGCACTGACTGTTCTTCCAAATGGACCCAGGTTCAATTCCAGCACCCACATGGCAGCTCACAACTGTCTGCAACTCCAGTTCAATGGGACCTGACATCCTCACACAAACATACATGCAGGCGAAAAACTACATTCAGAAAATGAAAATAAATTTTTAAAAAAAGAGAGAAGAATAAAGGAAACCATCACAGAGAGAGACAGAGACAGAAAGACAGACACCTGGGAGAGGTTTGCTAAAGCATAAACATCCATGTTTTGGAAGAGTCCCCAAGGTGAGCAAGACAGGCTCTTCCTAGTCTGGGAATTTCTGCTGTGGCTAAGCTCTGGTCAGCGCTACACAGTCTCCAGAGATGTGGTAGGGAGAAGTCTACACAGACCTTTCAACTCTAACTTTGGTGAGCAACACCGGATCAACTATGTAACTTTGACACCAACATATCATGTGTCAACTTGGAGAAGGGTTTTGTTGAGAAGTAGCATTCCAGTTGGCAATCTTTGGCCACAACAGATCATCCTCCACTATGAGCCATCAGTGGCCCACAGGTGGAACTGTGCTAGGGTTAATTCTGTAAAGGTGATTTTATTCATATTAACAGAATCATGACTTAACTGAACAGAACAGAAAGACAGCCTCCCTGGGCATGAGGGTCTTCCATCATAGATATCCTTGGGCTTCATGCTGCCCACCCTGCAGATCCTGGACTTCTCAGACCCACAACTGTCAGTCAGGTCCTTACAGCACAACTACACAGGGGCTGGAGTACAGTGGTCCAGGCTTTCCCACACGACCTCAGTTTCCAGCTCTATGGGATTGGGGACATCCCTCACACATAAACATGGATACACACGCTATTGGTTCTGCTTCTCTGGAAAACCCTAATACACACGTAGATGCTGGCATTCCATATTATTTTGTTATTCCATAGTGTACATTTTCCTAATGTGGGTGTTTCTAAAAAAGAAAGTCATTGGAATGGTTCTTCTGGTTTTTTGTTTTGTTTTGTTTTGGTTTTGTTTAAAGCTAGCCTGGGCTATATAGTAGGACTCTGTCTCAAGAAAAATCAATAAGCACCCGACACACACACACACACACACACACACACACACACAATTTATGACCTCTTAACTAATTTGCCACCAGTGGATCACACTTTACAAAATACAGCTTTAAAGCACTGGAAAGAGCTCGGCAGTGAGGAACATTTGCTGTGCTTGCAGAGGACCCAGGTTCAGTTCTCCACACCTACATGAAAGCTCACAAGCATCTGCAACTCCAGTTCCAGGAAATCTGGTGCTCTCTTCTGACCTTTGCAGAAACCAGGCACACTGGTGGCACATTTACATTCATGCAACCAAATCACATATAATAATCATTTTATTATTTAAAATGACAGCACAGATCCAGAGAGATGGCTCAGTGCAAACCTGACAACTTGAATTCAATCCCCCAAACTCACAGTGTAAAAGAGAAAACTTGGCCAGGTGGTAGTGGAGCACGCCTTTAATCCTAGCACTCGGGAGGCAGAGGCAGGTGGATTTCTGAGTTCGAGGCCAGCCTGGTCTACAAGAGCTAGTTCCAGGACAGACTTTAAAACTACAGCGAAACCCTATCTCAAAAATCCAAAAAAGAAAGAGAGAAAACTTGTGAAAAGGTGTCCCATGGTATGTATCACCCATAATATCAGAAAGAGAGAGAAAGAAAGAGAGAGAGAGAGAGAGCAATAACAAAATAAATAAGGGACTGAGAGATGGCTCCATAGATATAATGCTGACTGCACAAGAACCCCAGTTCAGATCCCAGACCCCCATAATGGCTGCCCATGTGCCTTTAAGTCCAGTGCTGTGGGGTTGGGATACAGAATTTGCTGGCCACTGGTCTAGCTCCAGATTCAGTGACATCCTGATGACAGACCTGATGTCCTTGTCCTCCTCTGGACTTTCCCTGAAGTGACTCATAGCTGGTCAAAGAGATGAGAGAATGCATGACTGCTGACTACTCATCTACAAATGGGACGTGTGTGTGTGTGCAGGCACATGTGCCCATGCATATGTGTGT
Source organism: Chionomys nivalis (assembly GCF_950005125.1). Taxonomy (NCBI): domain Eukaryota; kingdom Metazoa; phylum Chordata; class Mammalia; order Rodentia; family Cricetidae; genus Chionomys; species Chionomys nivalis. The sequence continues at coordinate 14,947,029 of NC_080087.1, forward strand.
ATACTTGCATGCATGCATATAAAACCTCTTCTAGTCGTGCAGAAGTGGGGACAGAAAGAATGGGAAAGCCAGTGGAAGAGACAGAGTAGGCACAGTCTTGAACTCTGACAGGCTGTGGTTACTTGCAAAAGACCTGGACAAGGTTAAGCCCATCAACATCTTGTCATGGGAGAACAGGCTCTTTCCTTCCTGGGAATTTACAGGCAAATGATGGTTGATGGGGACAGGAGAGACATTTTCTTCAGTGGTGTAGCCACTGTGTGGTGCCTATCCTCACCGATGTTCCTTCTAAGCGACCCTAGTGAAACACACTGGGTCATTAAAGAAAAGAGAGAGAGAGAGAGAGAGATAAAAGCAGAAGGGGAGGTAGTCGGGAGAAGGAAAATCAGTGGGAGGGGCACGGGAGAGGGCCATGGTACGTGAACATGATCAAAGTGCATTATTACGCGTTCAAATGTCATAATTAAATTCATGGTGTATAATTAATATATGCTAATGAAAACATTTTTTAAATGAGCTTGGGAAAATTTTCTTCAGACACTTCATGTAAAATTCACCAGATTGAAAAAAATAATAATATAACCTGATGGGCTTTGAAGGTAACACTTGTTTTTTTTTTTTTTGAAACAGTTAAAACATCACAGTGATTCATACTAAAATAAATAGTATAAATTGTATTCTTATATAAAAAGATGAACTACATTGCTTCTAGGAAGCATTTCAGCTCAAATAACTTTCAGGGAATCCTCCCATTCCCTAAGCACAGTGGGTTGGGCAGAGGCCTGTCCATCTTAGCGCACAGTAGTCTCCTTTCATGAACAGACATGCTTCACGGCTCGTCCATCCCTCTAGATAACACTGTCTAAAGGTCAAACAAGGAACAAGCTAAGAAAGCGCTGATTACCTTCACTAACTCTCAGGATTCACTAGTAAAGCAGGGGTGGTGGTGTCCACCTACAATCCTCACATAGCGAGGCTAACACAGTATGCACCTGAGTTCAAAGCCAGCCTGAGGTAGTATCTAGCAAGCTCCAGGCCAGCCTGGGAAACATAGTGAAAACCCGTCTCAGGAAAACAGCAGAAATTCTCCATTGAAAGATGCTAAAATATTTCCCAGCATTTTTATATAAATCTCATAACAAGATCTTCTCGTTCTTAAGCATGGAAAAAAAATCTGAAGAATTGCAATATCTAGTCTTTAATCAGACTCTAGTGAGGAGACAGCTAAAGGAGGTTGTGTGCATTGTGTACATGTAATCATGTGTGTGCATACGTGTGTGTGCATGTGCCGTGTATATGTGCAATGTTCATATGTATTTACATGCACATGGAGGCCAGAGGTTAATGTTCAATGTCTTCCTTAATTGTTCTTCGCCTTAGTTTTTGAGACAGGGTCTCATACCAAACCTAAAGCTCTCTAATTTGGCGAATCTGGCTGGACAGTGAACCCCAGGGACAGACAGACATCCCTCCCAAGTCTCCACCCACCCCAGCCCTGGGATTAGAAACACACGCCACCATGCTCAGTTTTCACACAGGTGCCGGGGACTCAAACCCGGGTCCTCTTGCTTGCATGGCAAATACTTTACTGACTGAGCCATTCAACTAAGCAGAAACAGCAAGTTTCCCTTCTGAGAAATGGTTTCAATTAGATGACTTCTAAAGTATCTGCTGCTCCAGCCTGCATGCTAGCACACAGGATTCATTCGAAAACTATGCAGGATCGTCATGACTTGTGTCCAAATCCTCTTCTATATGTATCTGTGAATAAGACACATTCTCTCTTAATATCATAGCTGCTTACAGCTACAATATCTGTAGTGGCATAGGCCGTACACAGGTAGCCACAGCCTATAAGTTACAATGTGAAATTATTCCAAACTGTTCCATGCACTCCATGAGTGTGCAAAGGGCTTCTTTTAGGCGATGGGAAATTTCACAAGGTGTTATCTAATGCTCATGGTAGCAGATGTGTGCACCCACCCGCTGACTGATTCACTGAAAATGTCTGGTGTTGGTTGTCGACTCAGTACGATCCAAGCTTTAGTGAATTCTCTAACTAATCAGATTTATCAGGCACCATAATTCAGGCAGCTTTTCAAAACATACCACAACACAATGACATCTCTCCTCCACACACATCAAGACTCCAGAACATAAAATGTTTCCAGACCAAACGTCTCCGTACACTTACTAGACTCACAACAGCCAGACAGAATGACATCCCTAAAAAAAAAAAATTTAAGACAGATAATCCAAGAGCATAGGCTGCTGAAGTCGAAGAGAGCAAACTCTCTCATGCCCATGTCCTTTACCAAATTGATCATCGCTGAAGAGGCAAGAAGGCTTGTTACTACAAAGCACATGTTCCTAAGAAGCCAACACTGTTTCTAAATGTCTCTCACTATCGATATATTATATTAACACACAGACTCTCTCCTGTAGGAACCAGATGTTTCTCATTTAAAAGTTTGAAGAAAGTTTCTGTTAAACTACAAATCAACCATCCGCACCAGCACTCTCTGCTGATCCTTGCCTACACAAACCTATTGCTGAGGTGATGTGATGGCCAGTCTTAGGTAGAGTTGTAAGCTATTCCTATCCTCATTTTACATCCTGCCTTCATTACATCCTGCTTCAATTCCATCCTGGATGTTTCAATGTCTTTAGTCCTGAGAACTTAAAATGTATAGTATCCACAGTCCAAAGATCACAGAAAATAATCTAATTTTTCCATCTAATTACTCATCATTGGTTTATAACACACACACACACTCCCTTACTCAGGCTGAGTGGTGGCTGTGTGCCATGTAGACCTGTTTCAACAGCAGTGGACAGACTAGCAGGCTGCAGACTCGCCCCCTCTCCCCTATATAGAGATGGTTCCCGTTCACTTTCTGACACTCCACAGATGCACAGAAACACTGATTTTCACGGTATAAACTTTCCCAAAAGATCGCTTAGCTCACTGTGACTTCCTGCACACCAAAGTCACAAATTAAGGAATAAAAGCCAAAGGCTAGACAAATAGCTCTTTCAGTAAAGCGTCTGCTACACACCATGAGGACCTGAGTTCCACACCTGGAACCAGCATTAAAAAAATAAATAAAAATCCAGGTGTGATACATCCTGGTCATCCAGCCTAGAAAAAACATCAGTAAGTAAGGCAATAAAAATATCATGTTTCCAAGAAGCAAGGCGGAGCATGACTGAGGAAGAGACCCGAGCTGGAGCTCCTGTCACCAAACATATACACACAAGCGTGCACACAAACATGCATGCATACATGATCACACACGTGCAGACACTCAGAAATGGAAACCAGAGAGAATATAAAGTTTGGTTCAAGACTGCACAGTTACTCTTTCCAAAGTTCCCCAGAAACTAGAGATCCAGTCTTGGTGGGATACCCCACCTTATTACTTCTGACGACAAAGGACAAGAACAGTTCAAACACACACACACACACACAGATAGAGAGAGAGAGAGAGAGAGAGAGAGAGAGAGAGAGAGAGAGGCTTTCAAATAGTTCAGGTCACCCTTCGCTTTCCATCAGAGTGGATAATAGTAAAGGCCCCAATAAAAATCACCTGTCCCAAAACATCTTTAAACATACCCACCACTCTGTACAGACAGCATGGCCAAACACATACACATAAGCATGCACACAGACATATGCATGCTGGCCAGCTTTCTGTTAACTTGACACAAGTTAGAGTCACCCAAGAAGGCGGAGAACTCAGCTGAGAGAATGGCTTCATCAGATTACCCTGGACGCAAATCCGCGGGGTAGTCCCTTGATTAATTTCTAGGAGAAAGCCCAACCCACTGTGAGCAGTTCCACTGCTGCACAGGTGGTCCTGGGTTGTATAGGAAAAACAAGCTGAACAAACCACAGGGAGCAAGCCAGTAAGCAGCACTCCTCCATGGCCTCTGCTTCAGTTCCTGCCTCCAGGTTCCTGCTTGGGCACCTGCCCTGACCTCCTTGAGTGATAGAGTGTGACAGGGAAACACAAGCCAAACAAACACTGCTTCCTCCTGAAGGAGGCTGTGGCCGAGGTGTTAGATCCCAGCAGTGGAGAAGCAAACTAGGGCATCTGTCACGGGAAAGCCAGTGCATAAATACAGCCTTGCGAAACCACGAAGATTTTCCAGAGCGGAAACAGAGAATGGGCGAGTTGAAGGAAAATATCTTGGTTTCTGACTCAGCAACATTCATCAGGGAATGAACTCACAGAGTGGTACCCATTCCAGAAGGCTCAATGCCACCCTCATTCGTATTGACATCTTCATTTCTTTTTAGAACTTTTTAGCAGTTCTTTGAAGGTCTCACACGATCCATTTTTACTGTATTCACCCTCCCTTCCCCGATTCCTCCGAGATATGACCCTGCTTTCCTGCCCACCTGGCTCTATGCCCTTTAAAATCAGCATCAAGTCCAATCTGTGCCCCCAAACAGTCTTGGGTGCGTGCCCATCCACAGCAAGTGGGCTTAGGCCTACCAGGGGCCACTCTCTTAAGAAACCCGAGTCTCTCTCTGCTAGACACTATCAATTGCCCATAGCTCCTCGGGGAGAGACTTAGGGTTGATATTATGGAAGTGACCACCAAAAGCAACCTCCCAATCCAGTGCAATCCCCATCATCATGTGACCCCCTCAACCTACATGCGTTCTTCCTCCATTCCAATTTGCATCCACAAACACCCTCTTTTCTTTCGAAAATATTTTCACTTTGAATTCTGTGTCTGTGGGTGGGTTTGTGCACATGAATGAAGTGCCCTTGGAGTCCAGGAAAAGGAGTCTAAACCCCTGGAGCTAGTTGTGAACCACGGAGCATGGATGCTGGGAACAAAACTGAGCTCCTCTGCAAGAGCCACGAGTGTTGGGCTGCTAACTGAGAAGCCGTCTATACAGACTGCACACCCTCTTTTGTTTTAGTTGGTTTGGCTGAACAGGATTTCTCTGCGTAGCCCTGGCTGTCTTGGAATTGGCTCTGGAGACCAACCTGGCCTCAAATTCAGAGACCTACCTGTCTCTGCCTCCCAAGTGCTGGCAAGGCGTGCACTACCATGCCCAGCTTGCACACACTCATTTCAAAGCCCATGATTTTAATAAGTTTCAGTTGCCCGGAATGTGAGCACAAGTGTGGCTATTACTCTGCCAGTCAGCCAACTGATTGGCACAAAGCTGAAAGAGAAAATTAATGAGAAAAGCCTGATGCCCCGGGGCAGAAAACAGTGGGAATCTCTCAAGGGCTGTGTCACTTGCCCCCTGGAAGAAATGGACTTTAAAGGTTAAGATGACTTAGAGCCAATTCTAGACTAGAATCTAGACCTACAGATGCCCAGGATAAGGACACTGCTACTGCTCCATGATTGGAAACATTGAAAATTCTGCATTTTAATGACAATGCTCTATTACTGCTAAGACCCATTTAGAGACTCAAAGACTCAGGGCTCAGTGGATAAACCATGAAGATGTGAGTTCAATCTTCTGGACCACGTTAAAGAAAAAAGAAGGGGTTCTGCACAGCCACACACCCAGGTGAGCCTATAATCTCAATGCAGTGTTGGCAGAGATGGGGGGCCCTGGGAGCCTAGTGACCAGCCAGTCTAGCTGAATTGGCAAGCTCCAGGTTCAGTGAGAGACCAGTTAAGGAAGACATTCAGCATCAACCTGTCTTCCACATGCATGTGTACATATGTGTACTCTATCACACAAGTAAACAAACACATACATGCACACACAAAAAAATGTTTAGATTTGACAAAGGTTCACTCACCTTTTGTCGAGACGGAATCCTGTCGGAATATCTTCAATAAGAATTTCAACCAGTGCGTAACACAAAGTGACGCCACCGTTTTATCGGCATTTTCAAAGCCTGGGGCTCCACCTGGAAAGAACACACCGGTAAAATAAACAACGGTCCCTATGTGATGAGAAGTTACCCGCAATGAAACAGCACAGGGCGCTAGAGCAATGGACACAAACCACACAAGGGCAAAGAGCCCAAGACGGTCATAGGGAGGGCTCTGCTTGGGCTTGAAGGTCTGCTAGGGAGGACCACAAAGGGCAAGAAAGACAACAAACCCAGGAAAGAAGCAGGATGACAGCAAAGAAAAGACAAGAAGAAAGGGGCTGGTTCTGCCTTGTTTCTTGCATGTTTGCTAGCATTTGTTTTTGTTTTGTTTTTCTGCGACACAGGATGACCTTCGCCTCATCCTGCGGCCTCCACCTCCTGACTTCTGAGCCCACAGGTGTGCACCACCACACCTGGTTTATGTGGTAAAACCCAGGGCTTTCTTTGTGCAGGTGAGGCAGGCGCTCTGCAACTGAGTCATAGCCTCTGGGTCCCTGACCTCTATCTCCGCAGGCCCAAGTCCCTGCAGCACCCAGTGTCATTGAGTCTGTGAGGAAGCTATGGCTGTCCTCCTTCACCTTGAGGAGATCCCACAGTGCACAATGCTGAACAAGAGTGAAACCCTGAATTTTTAAAGTGACATTAAATAATGCGCCCAAACCTCATCATTCTGCTTTACAGCCACTAGAATCCTGAGCTCTCGCCACTGGAAGGAGCGAGGAGCGAATCTGTTAGCTGGTTCACAAACCGCTTACAAAGAACCTTCATGAAGCTGTCTCCTTCCACATGATAAGTAATAGTAACACTTGAAGGTACCACGTACAGATGACACATTTGGAAGCCAAGCCCTGACTGAAAAGAAACCTGATAACCCGACACCAGGAAATCAGGAAATCCGATTAACACTGCAGCTCAGATTCTGTCACCTCATCTACAAACCTCATAAATGGAAACCAAGGGGGCCAGTCCCCAACAAGACCGGGAAGGGGAAGGGAGTGTGCTGGCCAGAGCCCCAGCCCACAGGGCTCAAGACAGGAAGGGTCTGCTGCTATTTGCCTCAACCATCTGTGGCTGGGCAATTTATACTCAACATTCTGTCATACTACAAAATCCAACTTTCAAAGTTCAGGCGGCTTTCATCACGATCCCTGACTCACTTAAAATGGGCACACTCACTAGGCGATTTCAGAACGGTGTGGACCCAGGTGTCAATTCCCAGGTCCCCAGCTGACGTGGATGAACAGTCCAGGTGTCATTTTTCTGCAGGATTTCATCCTCCCTGGCCTCTCTCACTCATCAAGCCCATTTCCCCTCTACAGTTCTGGCCACTTCCTCCTCATCCGTCCTCAGATCCTCTTGTTACCTCCTCGGATCACAGTGCTAGCAGGGACCTTTCCATCAGCCTTGCCTCTCCAAACACACTCGAGACCACCCCCAGAGGGATTTCCTGGTGTACAAAACCTGGCCTCTCTCTCTCCTATGCCTAATTTTAAGCAATGGCTTCGGGCATTGCTTAGTGTGGCTCATTGCTGAGCCAGTCATGTTTGGGACCGAGCAGTTTGACGAGATCGACAGTACACTCAATCCCTGTTTGACGCTGAAGGAGAACTGTGTGTACCAGGTTTCTCCCCGACCCGCAAAGGCCTGCTTCACTTTATTCAGAGGGATGAATGTGATAAAAATACACAGAATGCCCGCACAGTGGCGTCTCTCAGTCACTGCTGCAGCTTCTGTGATTTCCGTCCCAAAGTTTGCAAAGTGCTTTTACACACGTGAGCGCCTGTGAACCTTCTAATAACGGAAATTCCTGAGGGGCACCAAAGGGAGAACCAAGGTTGTGAACCAGAGGGCTCAGCCCAGGCTACGTCCCATGTGCCTTTCTGTCATGATTTCTGGCTTCTTTCTACAAATTGATACGGGATGGAGGAAAAACCTGTCTTCCCTATGGCAGATCCAATCCATCCAGATATCCATCCCATCCATGTGTATCCTCTGCCTTTTATCACACTTCAGGAGTGTGTGTACAGAGGCCAAATTCCACCCACTACGATCGACTCCATAGGACTTTAGCTTGCTTCACAGCCTGCACTTGCTTTAAACTGGTAATTCATCACCCCATTCGCGCATGCCGTCTTAAGACAGTTTATGATTTCAAAATGTCCCTGCTAAGCCAACGACAGAAAGTGGAGAATGCCTGCTGTTCTTACAGGGACTTGGAAAGACAGCGACAACCCAGAAGCCAGGAAAGCTGAGCGCCCACAAAGGCGATGCCTATTCAGACGCCTGTTGACTTGGACGCGTCCCTGGCACTCAGCTTCTTTACTCACAAAATGATAGAATGGTCCATATTATCTTTAATGTTACTTCACCATGAGGAACTCCACGAGACACAGGATTCCATTTAACCAGACAGACACAGTGCCATCTACCACGTATATACTTCATACCACAATTTCACAAGTTTTTGAGACGATCCCTGTATTTCTTGTAGCTTAAACAAATGCTACAGATCATCCCGCAGATTGGTGTTCTAACTACACATCTGGAGCATTTGTTCAGAACCGTACAGCAAACTGTCTATACATCAAAACTAGGATGCTCGATGACCCCATTGGGGCACTCTTTCTCCCGTCTCTTCTGTGCTCTGTCACTCTGAGGTGACAAACTCTTCCATGAACGTTAATCTCACTCATTGGCCCATGTTTACAGAAGCAAAGCTCCTCCTGGCCATTCTTCCAGGTCCTGCACGGACTCTCTCTCCAGATCCTGATTAGATGCAAACTTTGGTGCCTGGGAAGGCGGTTGGCTGAGAACAGCCATGTGATACAAGGCTGCCGCCTACCCGTAGGTCCTCTCAGGGATCCTTCCTTGTCATCAGAGACATATGTCTAAGTGAGACAGCCAGACATCAAAGCTGAATAAAGCACATTTCTATATACTTAACAAACACACACACACACACACACAAAATCTGTCCCGTTTCTTTGTGGAGCTTATTAAATATATACCTTTCTTTTCTCATTTATCCAGGCCCTTCATCGTTCCCATTGATTTGTGGTGAATACAGAAGTAGGGATGGGCTTGGGGAGTAGTGACCCACAATGTACTATTGAGTGAATTACAAAAGGAATCCTCTTCCAGTGTGGAAGAGCACACCGGGGGCTTGGCAAATTGAGTATGAATTGATTGTCGACTCTGCTCGCCTGTTGGTCAGGTTGACCTGGTACAGTAAGCACCCAGGGCTATGCGAGGTGATGGGACAAAAACCGCAAATTTAAAGTGTTTCCTGGTACAGACACTGACAACCGGAGGAGGAAGGCTTTCACTCTGCCAGGAGACATAGGAAACACAGCTTCCTTGGACAGGAGATTTGACTGACACATGAGGGGATGTGTGGGTGCCCAGCAGATGGAGAAGGGGAGTAGGAACGGAGTAAGCAGAATGTGGGTTCCTTCTAGACAATGGCCTGGAAGTGACACGCTGTGGTGTGACGTGTTTGAGCAGACAGTGTGCCTGCTCTCCTGAGAGGGAAGAGAGGAGGGAGAGGCAAGGACCTGGTCTGGGTCTGGTGGTTGCCTTTTTTATCTTATGGCAGGCTTCCACTCTGCAGCTCCAGCTCATCTTGAACTCACACAGACTTGACTGCCTCTGCCGACTCCCCAGTGCTGGAAGCGGGAGCTAAAGGTGTGGGCCACACTATCACTCCTGTTAGTGTTTTCAGGTTTGCTTTTACTACGGAGCCCAGGCAGGCCTACAGCAAGGCATCCTCCTGCCTCAGGTTCCTGAGTGCTGGGACCACAGGATGCCCCACACTCGTGTGTCTTCTATGGGACATTAAAGGTAAAGACTTGGGCCCTGTGGGAGCTTGCTTGGGTACAGTGACAAACTCTATTTTAGATATACCTTACCATTATTTATTATTTTACATTTATCCATCAGAAAAGACCTTTAAGCCGGGCGGTGGTGGCGCACGCCTTTAATCCCAGCACTTGGGAGGCAGAGGCAGACGGATCTCTGTAAGTTCAAGACCAGCCTGGTCCACAAGAGCTAGTTCCAGGACAGGCTCCAAAACCACAGAGAAACCCTGTCTCGAAAAACAAAAACAAAAAGACCTTTACCACTCTAAAGCAACACATTTCACTTTCCCTTCAACTGAGCAGGGAAAAAATCCAATGATATGGGAAAGTCCTTTTTGAATTCTTAATATTGGACCTTTTGAGTGGGTTTTTATTTTGACAAGATAAGCTTCTTTAAAAACCATTTTCCTTTTTTAAGTGTGTGTGTGTGTGTGTGTGTGTGTGTGTATAGGAGGGGGAGGAGGAGTTCAGAGGGATAGAGGGATATCAGGTCATCTAGAGCTTGAGTTACAGGCAGTTGTGAGCTGTCCTAAGAATGGAACTCGGGTCCTCTGCAAGAACAGCATGTGTACTCTTAACCACCGTGCCAACCTCTCCAGTTGCTCCCCTTCCCCCCAACACTGTTTTTGGAGAAGGACTTGAAACAAGGTTTCACTATGTAGCCTTTTACGGCCTCGAACTCAGGTCTACTGGTATTAAATGAGCGCACCACCATGCCTGGCTAAAACTACAATTTAAAGATTAAAGAAAGAGAAAGGGAAGAGAGAGAAAAGGGAGAGAGAATATCAGGGAAAGTAGCTCAAACGGTCACGTGCACTCAGGCAGTATCAGCCACACAAACCTAAGAGCAGGTGGTACTCTTTACGCCCAACACGTGATCTGCACCTGTAAGAAAGTTGGAAGGCATTTCAAAAAAGCTCTTAGAGACAGTGTATTTTCAATCTTGAATTGGAGGCGTCAGGTGTTATCTGTCAAATGAGGACCGCGGCGGAATTTGGGAAACAGAAGATAGGTGTGAATTGCCCCCAGAAGGGAACCTCGGACTTTCGCACCGGGAGTGTATACTTGTAGCACACCAAGGCTGCCTGGGAATGTCACCTAGCTAGCGGCCTGCGGAGAACCAACAGCAGGAAAACCAACCCTGAATGGAATTATCTTCGCGATCAAGCAGCTTCCCCACCCATAATATAAAGTTACCCTATTTTTCATTTTTTTTTAAAGTAAGGAGAGCAATGAAAGCGCGTCCATATTAAGTTTCCGGTCTCGGAGATAAAAACCCCTCGCGGAATCCTACTCGCACACTTTGCTGCTGGAAGAATGGGCCCTTTTCTTTCTGAACTGTTTGTGGTAAATACGATCCATCAGGGACACAATGTTGTCGGCTTTCACAGAAACTTGGCACCGCGGCCGACGGGGAGCCACGCTAGTCTGGGTGGTCGCAGGGCGAGCGATCTTCGGTCCCCTCCCGGATAGACAAGCCGGGGACGTTCACCTGCTCCCCGCTGCGCCCTTCTCCTTTGGGCGCAAAGAGTTGGGCACTGATGGGGATGAACGGCGCCATCACCTTCAAACCTGGATGGCACCACAGCTGGATCCTATGTAGCCGCGCCGCGCGTGGGGGCGGGGCAGGACGTCGCTTCGGAGTCCTTTGGAAAGGGATCACTCCCATAGCCAGGCTGGATGCGAGAGAACGCAAAGGCGCTGAGAGCTGCCAGCCGCCTGGAGTAAAGTGTCCCCAACACGCCCCTGATCGCCGCCAAAGCCGGGGCAGAGAAAGGGCGAGCCTGGCCCATTGGCGAAGGCTAGAGCAGTTCTGCGGGACGCCCCGGGGCAGGGAACCCACGCGAGACGCCCCGGCCGCGCAGCGGCGCCCTCGCCCGGGTCCCCGCTTGCGTCGCCCTTACCTCGGTCCAAGTCCCTCTTGAGCCCCGCTCTGCGCCTCTGAGCGAGGCCCCGCGGGGACACCGAGCGCACTCGAGGAAGTTTTCTCCTTCACTTTGTTCTCAGCTCGCTGAGCCTAGGAAGGTCAAGGCTGCCCCAGCTCCGCACAGCTCCAGCGAGGCCAGATCCGCGGCCACACCTTTCTACGCGCTGCTCGGCCCGCCCCGCCCTGCCTGGATACGCCCATGACACGCCCCGCCCCTCAGGAACACGCCCCCACTCCCACCCCTAGCCGGGACCCCTTTGCCTGCTGGTCTGGTTCCATCCACACATTATGTCCCCAGTAACCAAAAACAACTCACAACTTGGAGTCCGCCGAGCCAGCCAGTCGCTGTGGCTCAGACCGCAAACTGCGAAGCACGCGCGATCCTGCCCCTTCCCCCCCAGAGTGTGCAGCCAAGACGTTCCCTCGGGCCCAACCCAGAAGTCAGAAGCAAAGGACTTCGCGGTAGCACACCCATCTTCTTCCCTTCGGAGAGATGATGGGTGTGACAGCTGAAAGGGGGAGGGCAGTGTTGAGTTGGGCCACCCAGAGTCCTACAGGGCTTGGGACTTGCAGGGCTTTAATTAGTAAACCTGCGTGAGCTGGAGAGCCCACGTGAGAGGAAGGTACCTGGCAGTCTGGGACCACCATCATCCCCCGGTGACCCGAAGTCTCCCCCTCAGGGAGGAGAGGTAAGGGATACTGATGTGGTCGATGTGTGGAAGAAAACCTTTCCCCAGGGAGAAGTCTCTCTACTCCTTACAGCACCACAAACCGAAATAGAATTCCATCGAAGTCCAACTTGGGGAACCGAGTTTACTGGGCTTACTTACAGAGCATGGGTGAGTGTGGGGGACCCCCAAATAGTCTTACCCCTGCATGGACTACTCGTAGCTGTGTATTTGGAACCCCCCTTAGTGAACCTTTCTCAGCCTACATAATCTGGCAATTCTGAAGACAGTTCACTCTCGGGAGGGTGCTGGAGAGAGTGGCTGGAATCTCAAGCGAGGGGCCAAAGACCCTCTCCATCCACTCCTGTAAGGGAACATCAACAGTCAACAGGCTTGATCTTGGGGGGGGGGGAGTCACGGCTGCTTTGTTACTATGGTCCCCCAAAATATAGGCGCCAATGCAAGACTAGCTGCAGAGGATCTTCACAGCAAATGAACATGGAACTAAATGGGAAGGGGAGTGTGCGTGTGTGCGCACGCACTTGCGAGCGGAGCGACGCCTGGGTGACTAAGAACACTCTTTTTTTTGTTGTTGTTTTGGTTTTTTTTTTTTTTTTTTTTTTTTGGTTTTTCGAGACAGGGTTTCTCTGTGGTTTTGGAGCCTGTCCTGGACCTAGCTCTGTAGACCTGGTCTGTAGGCTGGTCTCGAACTCACAGAGATCCGCCTGCCTCGCCTCCCAAGTGCTGGGATTAAAGGCGTGCGCCACCACCGCCCGGCCTAAGAACACTCTTGCAGAGAAGCCAGGTTTCCATTCCCAACATCCACATAGGAGGTCACAATCACTTATAACTCCAGATTCTGGGAATCCAACTCCCTCCTCTGACCTCAGAGAACACCAGGCATACGTAAAGGCAAAACACTCACACACACACACACACACACACACACACAATTTTTATTTTTATTTAAATGTGAAGGGAGCTGGGGAGAGAGCCGGATGACCCCCACATGAAGAAGAGCAGAGAGTACCACCCTAACCCGAGGTCTACAATCATAAGTTCTGTGGGTTCACTATGTATACGTACCACACACACAATAAACATAGTGTTATGGAGAATTACTTCAACTAAGCAAAGATGTGTTACATTTGTTTATGCTGCATTTATTTAACAATGTAAAGATATGTTGCCTTGCCAGCCTAAGGCACCTTATTGGTCGAAGAGAAAGCTGGGGCACAGAGGACCTGCTCATGGATGAGCAGTGTAACTGGGAAACTGTTCACATCTCAGCAAACCAGGAAACAGAGAGCTAGAAATGATGGCTGCCTTCCAGCTTGTTTGGCCCCCTGTCGGTGGGATGGTGCCATGGTAAGATGGGTCTTGAAACCCTTAGCCTCTCTGGAAATGCCTTCACAAACACACATAGACGTGGGTCTTCTTGACGGGCGGTAGTGGTGCACGCCTTTAATCCCAGCACTCAGGAGGCAGAGACAGGTGGATCTTTGTGAGTTCGAGGTCAACCTGTTCTACAAGAGCTAGTTCCAGGACAGGCTCCAAAGCTATAGAGAAACCCTGCCTTGAAAAACAAAAAACAACAACAACAAAAAACCCAAAAACAAAACAAACAAACAAAAAAGCAAACTGGGTCTTCTAGAAGATTCTAAATCTAGTTAGCACTAAGAGTAAAGACTGACAACCACACCACATAACCAGAGTCTGGGCCCAATCTCATACATATGAATCTGGGCTCAATAAAGAGAGAGGAGCCAGGGCTTGGAGAGATGGCTCAGAGGTTAAGAGCATTGCCTGCTCTTCCAAAGGTCCTGAGTTCAATTTCCAGCAACTACATGGTGATTTACAGCCATCTGTAATGAGGTCTGGTGCCCTCTTCTGGCCTGCAGCCATACATTAATCAATCCAAAAGAAAGAAAGAAAGAAAGAAAGAAAGAAAGAAAGAAAGAAAGAAAGAAAGAAAGAAAGAAAGAAAGAAAGAAAGAAAGAAAGAAAGAAAGAAAGAAAGAAAGAAAGAGGAAGTTCTGAGTTTCTGATTTCAAGGAGGCGTCCAGTCATGAGAACTTCCTAGTAAGAAGGAAAACCAGGAGAAAATAGAGCTAGCAGGTGCCAGGACTCAGCAGATGAGTGTCCTCAGAACTCCTGGGCTAGAGGGGGCCCTGTTGGAACAATGACATTTGAGCTGAGTCCTGGGTGACTGGCTGAGAAGTGGATCTCTCCAGATAGAGGACCCTGAGGCTTTCCAGTGTGGGAGAAACAGCTAGGACAGTCTGCAGGAGGGGACTCAGTTCAGAATGACAGGAGATAAAGACAGAGAAGCATGCAAAAGTCAGCTGCACATGGACATACAGATGTGAAGAACTTCATCTTAATTCATCAACAAAGGCCATTCCCGCAAAAGGGTTTAAGTGCCAATCAGCTGCCAGTTGGAGGGTACATTCAAGAAGCATCTACTTGGGAGACTAGTGGGAAACTGGACCACACCAGTGCTCAGGACAGAGTTGAACTTGGATACTTAGGGAGTAACAGGCATGCAGAAATTATGTCTAGCCAACACCTGACTGCTGGGCCCTAGATAGATACTGTGAAATGAAGAGAAATAGAGAAAAATGAAGGGAGGTGAGCACAGAGAAAAGGGCCAAGGAGGAGAGAGAACTGGGAAGTGGTACTGATGCTGTGTTATCTTTACCATCAGCTCACCAGCTTGCTCGTAGAACAAAAGCAAGACCATCTGCTCTCAGTGACAACCTCCATGTTGGCAGAGGGAAGGACAGCATGAAGATTTAAAAAGCCTGGCCCGCTTTCCTGAGCACCTTTCTCATTCACAGTCATCAAGGTATCCAAGCCACTCGATTACATGACCTTTGCTCGCTAATCCAGCCATTCTGGCATCTTCTCTTACAGGCCCGTTATGCTTAACTTTTTTTTTTTCTTGGTTTTTCGAGGCAGGGTTTCTCTGTAGCTTTGGTGCCTGTCCCGGAACTAGCTCTTGTAGACCAGGCTGGCCTCAAACTCCCAGAGATCTGCCTTCCTCTGCCTCCCGAGTGCTGGGATTAAAGGCGTGCACCACCACCACCGTCTGGCCCGTTATGCTTAACTTACAGATCCTAGGGAAGGAGTCAGTGCCAATGCACTCTCTTATCTCCAATAACTCAGAACAATTTCTGATACACAGGATGTACTTTTAAAAATTTGCAGAATGAATTGTGTTCCTAACCTGTTCAAGTTGAGGTCAAGCACAGAGGTACACACCCATAATCCAAGTACTTGAGACAGGTGGATAGAGAGTAAAATGTAGCCAGCCTGGGCTACATTAGCAAGACTCTTTTGAGAGGAATGGGGAGAGAAGAGGTAGAACACAGAGGGAGGAGGGAAATTAAAAAAAAAAAAAGCTTCCGGTCGCTGCTCAGTACTTTGTTGGACTTTCTGATCACAGGACACTGAGCCAATAGCATAAACAAATGATCCTTCCCTCAACTCCAGGGCCAAGAGCTTCCGTACAACCCTTTTCTCACTTCTGGAAGGTCGAGGGACAGGCTTTTCATCCCATTCCTTCCTTTCACTGCACCTGAAATGTCTGTTTGCCATGTAAACCCTTGGCCTCAGAACAAGCATTACCAATGCATAAGGGACACACACAGTGGTAATCCCATAGAAAATGACTGAGTTGAATTCCTTCACACACACACATACACAGTGGTAATCCCATAGAAAATGACTGAGTTGAATTCACACACACACACACACACACACACACACACACAGTGGTAATCCCTTAGAAAATGCCTGAGCTGAATTCTCCTAGGAACTCAGATGTAATCTGATAGCCTGTTTATAGAAGACACCAGGATCCCCTCTGATGGCTCCTCCTATTAAGGGCAGATGAGGTGGTTCCATGGGTAGAGGTGATTTCTGCCAAACCTGACAGCCAGAATTCAATCCCCAAGACTCATATGGCAGAGGGAGAGAGCAACTCCAGAAAGTTCCCAGGCCTCCACACACATGCACACATACTCATCAATCAATCAATTTTCAAGTGCTTTTCCACCTCTTGATGCTAACAACACTCACAGGCTAGCATGCAGCCTCTCTTCCAGGACCCCAGTGTAGTGATATTTTATTTGTATTTTAATAAATAAAGCTTAACTGAAGAGCAGAATGTAAAGCTAGGCCACTAGAGGACAGGCAGTGGTGGATTACACCTTTAATCCCAGGACTCAGGAGACAAAGGCAGATGGATCTCTGTGAGTTCAAGGCTACCCTGGGCTACACAAGATCAGTCCAGAAACAGATCCAGGTGGTGGTGACTCACACCTTTAATCCCGATACATAGGAGTCACACGCTTTAATCCCAGCACTAGTGAGGTGGAGACAGAAGCGATATGGCTGGGTGGAGAGAGGAATGAAAATGAAGGGGAAGAGACAGGAACTCACAGAAGTGTGGATTCTGAGGATTCTTGGAGACAGGATCCCGCCCTTTCTATGTGAAGATTTGGTAAAGGTTAAAGGTCTCTCTTAGTGGTTGGTTGCTTTGCTTTTCTGTTCTTCAGCTTGAACCCCAATGTCTGTCTCTGGGATTTTATTATTCATGATACACCCCAGGACTTAGAAAGTGGGCAACAGCTGCAGTCCTCCAACCCAGCCATGTGTCGGGCACAGCTGAGCATCTCTGCCAATGGATGAAGTTGATTCTTCAGGAGTTGAGATTTGTGGAGGGCAGCCTCTCCCTTCTGATGATCAGTGGCTAAGTGCAAATGGACCTCTCCTGGCCACTTGGGTGCCTGGATGGGTCTCTTGACTCCGTTTCTTTCCAATTCCTACAAGAAAAAAAGATGAAGGCTTGGTTGGTGTCCCAAAGAAGCTGATTTAGCCCCAAGTCTGTTTTGCCTTCCTTTGCCTGCAGAATACTTGTGTGTGCATGTATGGTGTGTAGTTGGGCAGTATGGCCAGGTGTTTGTGAATTAGTGCACGGTGAAGGGTTCTCTTTTTGTTCTGTGGTACTTATTTTAGCGGCTTCTCTCCCAGCTGACAGGACACTAGAATCTCATTTATACATCTTTCATAGGCTACTGAAAATAGAAGTACCTTTTGGTATCACCACACATGAAGAAAGGCCCGTGATTTGTCCCAGGTAGGCCTGGACAGTGTGACACAACACTGTCTTCTTCCACAAGCTCCATGCTCAGAAACTATACAACCATTTATTTAAAAAAGCTCACAATGATTCAAATACATTTATGATTTGTATTAGGCTACGTTCATAGCTATTCTGGGGAACACGTAGCCTGAAGGCTACAGGTTAAACACACCTGAGGCTCTAGGCCATTCCTGGCTCAGAGTCCAATTTTAAACCTTATTAGTACCACAGAGAATCATTTCTAGCCAGGGCCAGGACCATCCCTATCCCATCCCTGACTGGAAAACATCCCCAGGCATCTGAAAGAACCAGCAGACCTCAGTAGCCCCAGGAAAAAGCATGTCATTCTTAAGTTGTAGGTGGGCAGAGCTTTTTGTTGTTTGGTTTTGAATTCTTGAGACAGAGCCTCACTGGGTAGCCTAGGCTGACCTAGAACTCAGTATGTAGCCCAGTCTGGACTTGCAGTCACGATCCTCTTGCCTCTGCCTTCAGAGTGCTGGGATTATAAGAGTGTATCAGTGACTTCATAAGGAGGCTCTGAATGGAGAAGTATGAATTACCCATGCATTCATCAGTCTGGCTTTTAGGCTGTCCAGATACAGAGAGCCTGCATTGACAGACTGACTAGGATTTTCCACTCTCCAAAGTGAAATCTTAGAAAAGGTTACCTATACCAATGATTACCTAAATGAAGGGAACTCATATTAAGTTTATTACATTTCTAATAATGTATTAAATTAGCCAAATAAATCAATTTTAATATGTAAAAGTTAACATTGTCTGCCTCAAAACCCAGTCTTAATACCTGGGCTGGGAGTGTAGCCCAGCTGGTGGGGTCTGCCTAGCATGTATGAAGGCTTCAGTCTGATTCCCAGCATCTCATATACCAGATGTAATACACACTCCTCATCTCAACATTTGGGAGGTGAGGTAGGTGGAATTGAGAAGCTTAAGGTTAACTTCAGCTATATAGGATCCCAAGCCAGTCTGGGGTACAGGAGACCATGTCTGAAAAACAAACCACTGAATACCTGGGACAGCACCGTACATCAAAGCTGGCTCACCACCTGGTCACAGCCCCCATCCCAAGACACGCTGAACACACAAGCTTGAAGTGAAATGTCAGCTGACTCCGTGTGAGCACCCCATCAGTGATGTCTGTTCTCAGCTTTCAGCTTGATCATGTCTGGAATTACCCAAAACCCAAGTGGGTGGGCACACCTGTGAGAAATTTTTTCTTAATTAAATCAGTTGAAGCGGGAAGACCCACTTTTAATCCCGATCGTTTGAGATGTGAAGACACACCTTTATTCTGGGCCACACCTACTGGCAGCCTTTATAACGGACATGGAAGAAGGAAGCTTGCGCTTCCTTCCCTGGTGTTAGAGCTACTTCTTCTGAAATCCAGCGTATACTGAAAACCAGCTCAAGCATCCAGCTTCATGGACTAAACTGCTGGATTCTTGAACCTTCTATTGGCAGCCAGCCATTATTGGACTAGCTGGCCCACAGCCATAAGCCATTCTTAAAAAATATATATATATATATGCTGATCTACACTCGCAGCCCAGGTATTGAGTTTTGATGCAGGGAATATTACCTTTTACATATATATCCATACACAGACACACACAATCACTTCTTTTCCTCTAGTGAACTCTGGCTAACTTTTCCTTTTCAGCTCTGAGGCCTTCTCTTCCAATTTGTAGGTCCAGTGGAGCTTGGATTTGCACTTCCTGGAAGCTTTCTCTGGTTGACCTCACCTCAAATCCCTCTGACTCCCTCCCAGTGCTCTCTTAAGATCTGTCATTCCCACTCGGCCCCCATACGTAGCCATTCAGGCTTTCCACTGTAGAAATGTTGCTTCTTTTTGTTGGTGGAAGTTCTGGAGTTTGTGCACATTTCTGGATGCTGACAGCAAGGGAGGGAAACAGATTTCTGCTCACCCACAAAGATCAGTGGAGTTGCTATTGAAGTTGAGTGTTGTTGGCATGGGGCCATCTAGTGTACGAATGGGATCTTTGGGAGGAAGCATCTTTGTTTTGGTTTGGTTTGGTTTTTTTTTCAAGACAGGGTTTCTCTGTGTAGCCCTGGCTATCCAGAGCTTGCTCTGTAGACAGCCTGGCCTGAACTCAGAGATCCACCTGCCTCTGCCTCTGGAGTGCTAGGATTAAAGGCGTGTGCCACCATGCCCAGCTTCCAATTATAATCTTATGTAAGCCACAAAAACTAATACTCTAATGGAGACTTTTAAGTGAAATACTTACTTTTCTATGGGACTGGCTGAAAGGTAAGATTGTATCATGCTGTGTAACCAACAGTATGGTGGTTTGAATGGCCCCAATGCATGCATGCATGCATGCACGCATTTGAATGTTCAGCCCACAATTGGTGGAACTCTCTGGCAGGATTAGGAGGTGTGTTGGAGGAAATGTGTATCACTGGAAGTGACACACGCCATTCCCAGCTGGTGGTTCTCTCTCTCTCTCTCTCTGATCAGGATGTAACGCCCTCAGCTGCTGCTGTAGCACCATGCCTGTCTACTCCCGGGCATGAATGGTCATGGACTCACCCTCTGAAACTAAGCAAGCCTCCAATTTAATGTTTCTTTTATAAGTTGCCTTGGTCAGAGTGTCTCACAGCAATAGAACAGTAACTAAGGAGGTTGGAGAGATGGCTCAACAGTTAAGAGCACTTGGCTGCCCTTCCAGGGGTTCTGAGTTCAATTCCCGGAGCCCACATGGTGACTCACAACCATCTATAATGGGATCTGAGGCCCTCTCCTCCTGTGCGTGAAGACAGAGAACTCAAATACATGAATAAAATTCAAAAAAAAGAAACAGGTAGAGAGTTTTAAAGAGAAAAAGGAAGAAAATGTAGTTGACAGCTAACTCCTTATGTCTCCCCAATGATTTCATTCCCACCTTTACCTAAGCTCCCAGAATGCAAGTTGCTGCTATGCTTGTATGTTTATTAAGATTTCCAGGTGGAGCCGTGGTGGCGCGCGCCTTTAATCCCAGCTCTCAGGAGGCAGAGGCAGGCGGATCTCTGTGAGTTCAAGGCCAGCCTGATCTACAAGAGCTAGTTCCAGGACAGGAACCAAAAAAGCTATGGAGAAACCCTGTCTCAAAAATAATAATTAAAAAAAAAAAAAAAAAAAAGATTTCCAGCTGGTTTTAGAACAAGCATCTTGGCAAACATTTCCCCAATGGAAATCACCTACCAAAGGCAGACAACCCACTTTGAACAAATGAGCTGCTCTGGAAGAGACGAAGCCAACACTCAGGACCAGGGGCTGCTTCTCTCCCCTCTTTTCATCCCACACTCAGTCAGTAGTGGCGCCAAAGAAGCCATCAAACAGCCTAAGCTTCTAGAAAATATAGTTGAAAGCTTTGTCTTGTTGATTACATTTGATTTGGTTTGGTTCTTCAAGTTGGCGTGTCATGTAGCCCAGGCTGACCTCTAAGTCACCAGTATAGCTGAAGATGGCCATGAACTTCTGATCCTCCTGCATCTACACTCCAAGTGATAGGATTAGATACCCACTATTTTCCTTTCCCTAAAACAGGATCTCAGGTAGCCCCGGTTGGCTTTAAACTCATTATGTCACCAAAGATGGCCTTGAATGCCCGATTCTCCTGCTTCTGTGTACTCTACTACCCTCCTGTGTGCTGACATGCCTGTCATATGAGGGAGGGATGTATGTGCATAGTATCCCTGCACCACCAGCAGGGACAGCGCCCAGCGCTCCCGTCTCCTAGTCAAGTACTCTACTCAACTGAACTACATCTCCAGCCCAAAATTCATCAAAATACAGTTTTTCTTTCTTTGCTTTACTGGGTTTTGTTTTGTTTTGTTTTAAAGAAACTGGGTTTCACTCTGTAATGGAGGCTGGCTTCCAACTGGTTGGCTTCAGTCTCAGCCTCCTGAGCTGCTTGGGACCTTATACCACCACACTCAACACAAGTAGAGCTTTCCACAACAAGAAGAACCCTTCTGTGATTTTTATTTCTTTAGGTGCTATGGATGGAGTCACTCAGCACAGCATGCATTCTACCACTGAGCCACATCCCTAGCCAGAAAGGACACTATTGATTGAAGACAAACCCTTGCTGGACCTGAAATCTCACTAAGAAATGCCACCACTCACACTCATGTTCCTAGGGGTCCTGACAAGCAGCCAGTGCCACTCAGAAGCTGCACTCCAGTCCTGCTCACCTGATGGGGCACTGACGATGGGCCAAGTTCACCCAGAGGGGAGGGAGGTCCTATGGGAGAAGTTCTCCTTCCCAGTTACAAGGAGGGGATGGCACCAGGTGATTACAGAAGGATCTTGGGAGTGTGTAGGGGGCACCCAGTATAGAGGACAAATGGCTCACTGCTAGCCTGAGGGCCTTACCAGCCTGTGCTAAGAATAAGTAAATTGTACAATTGAAGAAATAGAAGACTGGAGGTCAGAGTAACCCCACAACTCCACAACCCCACAACCCCACAACCCCAAGTCTCTTCTTCACCTAAGACTTCTTGCTGGCTGTCTTGGAACTCACTCTGTAGACCATGCTAGCCTCGAACTCACAGAGATCTGCCTGCCTCTGCCTCTCAAGTGCTGGGATTAAAGGCACGAGATACCAAGCCCATCTCCATCCAATATTATTATCAGCACAGAAGCAGTAGTAGGGGCTGAGGCTGTAGTTCAGTAGGTAGACTGCTTGCTGAGGATGCATGACGTCCTGGGTTCAATCCCCAGCTCTGCATAAAGTAGGCACTGGGAGTACAATCCTATACTCTCAGCACTCAGGAGGCAGAGGCGGGAGGATCAGGAATTCAGGGTCATTTTTGGCTACCCAGAAAGTTTAAGGTTAGCCTGGTCTATGTGAAACTCCGTCTCAAAGGAAAAAAGACAGCTGAGATTCCATGTTAATTATCACTGTGACTACATGGATGTTAATTAACTTGGCTGTAGATGCTTATGATGATCTGGCCCAAGGCTAGATTGACAAGCCATCTTTGGCCTTCTTGGGTCCATCCTCCATGCCTCCTTTAGAAATTATGAAATAAGCAGCTTCAAGCTTTAGCTGGGAACTTGTAGGCTGGGGACTATCGGTGTTTTAATTGAAAAACTGACAATCCCCTAGAGAACCAAAGGCAGGAAGCTGACCACAGGAATCTCAGAGCCACTCAGAAGCTATGAGTGCTAGTTGTTGAAGGACTTCCGTATCCAGAGGACAGACAGACAGACAGATCCTGAGACTGACTCTGCCCAAGGTAATCTCAGTGACTCCCTTCCCTGTGTGACCTTGCCCTGAGAATTATTTCATTCCTCTGCGAAGTGTATGTTATTATTTTATGCACCTGCTTCCTAGGTTGGTCTAAATCCTGGCTCAAGCCAGTTTCCGCTAGCTTAACCAAACCAGAACTATGTATGTGAATGGCTCCAGATCCTTCTAAGACACATTTGCCTGAGGCAAATGGTGCCTGAGTAGACATCAACCTGGGGAATTCCCAGATGGAGAGAGACAAGTCACCAGACTGTGCACAAGGGTCCTGTGAATCAAAAGGTGACACGGGTTAGCCTTGTCAGGAAAACTCAAGAACAAAGCCCAAGTTTAATACAAATTATGAGAATGGGCCTAGAAATACAACTGTCATTTTCCCAATACTGAACTGAACTTGGCCAGTCTGTTTACAGTTAGTAGACCGTACTGTCTGCTAGGACTTCCAGAGCAAGTTACAGCTACCAACAGGACCACGGTGCTGCACAGCCCTGGCAGCTAGAGTGTGATGGCCCTTGGCCGCTTGTAGTTTCAGCTGGCCCTTGGTGTTCCTTGGATGGTAGACACTTCTCTCTGCCTCTGCAGTTGTGAGGTGTTCTTCTGTCCGTGTGGTCTGTGCAAGCCCCATATTCCTGAGTTCCTCCAAGTTCTGGTCCCACCTCTATATGCCTTCTGACAATTCAGGATCCCTACCAGTCTCCTACTCCTTCTCTCTTTTCCAAGTGGCAGTAAAGTGAGATGGGGGGGGGTACATGATGTATTCTCCAATTTTCTGCTTGTTTGTTCGAAGCAAGGTCTGAAACTTACTATGTAGCCAAGGCTAGCTTTGAACTTCTAATTCTCCTCCCTCTCTCTCCCAAGTGCTGAGGTTATAAGCACATGACACCAGAACAGCCCCTTTTTTCTTCTCTATTAAGAAAAAAAAAAAACCCACAGCCTCAGGACTAACCCTAAGGATCATGTTTTAATAACCCCAAATGTTGTTTTCCCCATTCTTGTGTCCCCATTCCCATCCACAAGGCCCAATTAGGAGTCACAGGACAAAAGCCAGAATGGCAACCGTGTAATCTCTTCCTGCCCGGATCTCAGTTCCCTCACCTTGGTCCCAGCCCTGAAAATGAGCTCTTGGTGTGTACCCACAGAACAACATGGCTTTCTTTTGAAATGCCCTGAACAGCAGTCTCACTACAACTGTTGGTTTTTTTTTTTCTTTTAAATTAATTTCTTCCTTATATCTCTATTCCCAGGCCAGAGCTTTATTGGATGTAGTTGGTGGAGACATCATTTCTCCGGCTATCTTGGAGCATCATAGCTGGCAGATGCCTCTGAGAACCAAAAGCTTAAGGCTGGGTCCCTCTTCAACATTTCTATTTCTCATCTCAGAGTCTGGGTCATTAAAGAGCTACCCAGACATCCAGACAGCTAATGCACACAGAAGACACTCCAATTGGGAGCTGGAGAGGTGCCTCCTGGTAAGGCTTGCAGAGGGATCACAAACAGGAGGCCCTAGGAGGTGAGGTTTGTAGCATTCCAGCTCTCTGGGCTAATCTCCAAGCTTACACATGCATCTTCATTAATTTCTCCTGCAGTCAACCAACAAAGGAATTAATACCCCGAAGACATTAGGATTCCCAATGTTCTTTTATTCGGCACGGAAAACACTAGGCCAGCAAATTCCTCCTCAGCACCCAGCCCAAGGCTCAGGGCCATCACTCCAGACCTGACCCTTCCACCGCCTCCGTCTGTGTTGTGTTTGTACAGCTCACCTGCTGCCTAGAAACCTCTGGGTGTTGGCAGCTGCTCTTTGACACCAAGTCCCATCGCGGAGTTGCAACGCCAGTGAGGCAGGTTCCACTCCTTGCCTTCCAGTTATCACAGCTTCATTTCTTTTTCACTGCTTCATCCTTAGGCCTAGTCTCTCGAGTAATATTGATTGCTCAAAACCACCGTCTGCCAGATGGATAGCAAGACATGTTTTCCTTCTTTGCCTCCTGAGACGATGATGATGGGAAGAAAATGAACTAAGGCTTAGTCTTTTATTTTTATTCATTCATTCATTCATTCATTCATTTTTTTTTTTGAGTCAGAATTTCCCATGGACCAGATTGGCTCTGAACTGTCTACATAGCTGAGGATGACACTGACATTAACTACCTTGCACTCAGCTCTTCTGGTCTCACTCTGTAGGCGAAGCTGGCCTAGAAGTAACTACCTAGCCCAGGCTGGCCTGGAACTTGCTGCATCCTTCCCATCTTGGCCTCCTGAATATTGAGATTACAGATGTGCATCGTGAGGTCTGGCTTGGTGTAGTTGTTTTACTAGAACACGTCAAGTTTAAATTGTTCAAGGATTCATTCCCCCAAGTACATCATTGAGTACGGTGGTCTGGACTATATATGCACCCCAGCTTGGTTCCTGTTTAGGGTTCTAGACTTTAGAGAAAGGTCTGTTGGGGGTCTCCTGAAAGTTCCAGCCATTTAAAACTCCAGGAAATAACTACTGCTATAGTCATGTTTTTAATTTATTTGTAGAAGGAAATCTTTCCTGGAGGCTTCCTCAGTTGTACATTCTTTACTAAAAGTTTGGCCCACAGGTTCCAAAATGTTATATTTTTACAAAAACAGTATAAGGTTGGAAGCCAGAAACCCTGGCTCCTTCCGTGTGCGTAAGCAGCTCACGTTCCTGTTGGCTTTTATTTGCTACCTTCTTGGTATGTACTCAAGAGCCAGGCCCAGAGCAAGACCCTCAGGAACAGCAAGGCACAGCTCCTGCCTTGGAGAAAGCTCTGGTCTAGAGCAGCATTCGTGGAGATCTGCTCCTTCTCTAGACTACTGCTGGGAGCTGAGGTGAGGGAGCCAATACCTACATACTTAGTGTTCTGCCAGCCACGAGGAAAACAAAGAAGCCCACCCTTGGGGGCCAGAGCCATCCAAGCCTTGATGGCTTACATATGGCTCTGATGTTAATAGCCTCATGCCATGCTCTGTCAGAAGAGGTGTGTCTCGGCATGGCGAGAAAGGCCTCAGGGATGCTGTGCGGACTACCATTTTATACCAGAGCCCGAATCAAAGGGAAAATGGAAATTCTGTTGCGTGTTAAAACACCGTTGCCTCCTGGTATTTTCTTCTTTTGTTTTCTGACTAACCCAAGACTACACAGTCTTTATTTATCTTCTGTTTATTCATTTGTTTCACTTTGCAGTGCCAAGAGTCAAAACCAGGGTCTCAGCCCGCTAAGCATGTGCTCCGCCATGAGTTGTACCCTGTGGCTGCCATCAGATAAAAGGGAACCGGTTGGTGTCCCTATGGAGTGGAAAGAGGGAATCAAATCCTGAGAATGAACATGAGGTAGGCTGTGGGCGGGGCCCAGCTGGTAAAGAGCTTGCCTAGACTGCAGAAATCCTGGGGTTCAATGCCCAGTACAGTATAAACAAGGCATGGAGAGCCGAGCTTGTAATCTAAGCACGCAGGAGGAAGAGGCAGGAAGATCAGACATTAAAGGTCATTGTCAGCTATATAGTGAGCTTGAGGCCAGCCTGAGAGGCCTGAAGCTCTGTTTCAGATGCTAGAGATGATAAGAGCATTCTGGAAAACAAGAGGACATTGGTCGGCTTGCATTCAGCTACTCTGTGGAAGAGGAGACTCAAGAAAGACATAGTGCTAACCAAAACAAATGCTTGGGACTCTACGATGTGGAGGCTGCCCTTACCTGCACAGAGAATAATTCATTAAGGAAGCTGTTCTTGGCATTTGTAGAAAGGCAATACAGCAGCACAAGGCCACCAAGATGAGCTTGGGGTCAAACTGAGCTGCGGAAATGTCACTCCATTCCTTTCAGCTGTCTGACCTAGGGCCAAGGACTTGACCTTCCCACGGTTTCATTTTTCTCATGTACGAAGTAGGACAAGTACCAATGAGGACTGTCTTGTGTGCATGTGTATGTGTGTGTGCACATGTGTGTACCTGGCGTTGAATCTAAGGCGTCTCGTGCCCTATGCAAGCACTCTGCCACTGAGCGACATCCTCAGACCTTTCAGTATTTTCATTCAGATAGGGTCTCGCTAAGCTGACCAGGTGGGACTTGAGCTCATTCTGCACCTCAGGGAGCTCTTGAACTTGATATCCTCCTGCCCCCACCTCACATGTTTCCGGCATTGTAGGCATCTACTATAAGCCTGGATATCATGGGGTTATTGGGAAGCATCATTACAAACATACAAGTCCTTTGTTCATGCCCCTGGCCTATAGCAGGTACACGTTTGAAAAATATTAACATTTTTAGAGTTTAACTATAAAATTTCCCAAAATTATAAATAGGCTTTATATGCAACTTACTATATATATATATATGGACCTTTGGGAATTCTCAAGGTCTTAAAAGTGGCAACTTTCTAATATAAAGTTAAACCAGACTGCATGGGCTCTTTTAAAAACGCATTGCACAGCATTGTTTCCTGGTGTTCCCATATTTTTCTTCGTAAGTGAGAAACATTCATAAAAGTAAAACACAACTGCACCCTCAATACAAACATGTCTCCCCTACATCTGTTTTTATGCAGCCCCTGGCATCTACTTAGTCTCCATGAATAGCTTCCTTAATTATATGAAATCAGCCATTTACTGTGTAGTAATGTACCAGGAGAAAGCAGTCAGGCAAACCGGCTCTGGGGAAGGGTTCTGGAAGGCCTGGGATCAGAAACAGGAAATGCCTCAAGTAGAGTAATGAGAGCCTGGTGCACTGTGAGTGGGCTCTTGTATGGCTTACGCTGGGTTTCCACATCTCGAGAGACTGGACAAGCAGGGTGTGTCTTCCTCACAGACACAATGGATTGCTTCTAATTCTGCAAAAATGTTTGGAGCAGCCCCCGTAGACAGGAGACTCCCCCACCCAATGGCAGTGTGATGTCTGGAGCAGCCCCCGTGGGCAGGAGACACCCCCAACAGTACTGTGGTGTTTGCAGCGGTCCCTACAGACAGAGACCCCCGCCAAAGGCAATGTGGCATTTGCAGCAGCCCCCATGGACAGGAGACCCCCAGCAATGGCAGAGTAGATTAGTGCTTCACGAAAGGCTCGCTGCAAATTCTTCAATGTTACTTTGTTTCAACAATGGAGCAAAAATGGACTTCTTGTGTTTTGTTTTGCTTAGTATTTGTGACATAGAAGGTTCTTGTAATGAAGAAATGTATGTGGAAGACCAGATTGGGGTCTCTGAGGCACAAGAAACAAGAGGACAGAGAGCCAACCTCCCATCTGACGTACAGAGATTCTGGTCTCTCAGCACTGCATTATGGTACATTAGGAAAAAAAAAAAAAAGCCACCCGCTCATCATTTCCCTAGGAAAGAAACAAAAGCTTGCATCTTCTTCATAAAGACCCACCCAGAAAATAGAAATAAAAATCTATTCAGACCTGCCTGGCTGTGGTGGGGCATGCTTGTAATCCTAGCACTGGAGAGGCTGAGGTAGGAGGATTGCCTCTAGTTCAAGGCCAGACTAAGGTCTAGTTAGCTGAAGCCAGCCAAGGCTACATAGTAAGACCATGTCTCAAAGGATAAAAGCAATCTATTTGGACTGAGGGGTGTGTCTTAGTCATCGGGGACTTGTGTAGAAAATGCAAAACTTTGGATTTGATCCACAGTACAGAAGACGAACAGAGGAAAACCAGAGCACAGTACATGAAAGAGAGCTTAGAAAAGAGGACCCTGTGCTAACAGAGCAACTTCTTTAAAGTGAAAGTGGCTCTGGAGGGCAAGCTGGGTGACTCCCAAGAAAGAGGTACACTACAACTCATGAGTCCAGGAAACTACTCAGGAAAGTGTTAAGTCACCGATGGAGCAAGGAGGACATTTTTCTAAAGCGGAGTTGGGGGTGAGTCAATGTACTCTGATACAGGCTTAAGCATGAGGGTGGAGTAAGAGAAGCCTTTGGAAAGAAAAAGACAGGAAGAGCAGGGCTGTGGGCGTCTCAGAGACAAGTTGCAGTAAGGGAGACAAACCCAAGTGTGTAGGTACTGGCTTCTCAACAGAGAACGGACAGTATTTAAAAATCCAAGAACCCAGTAAGGGGTACACTCATCAATTGCTGGTGGGAATGCAAACTTGTGCAACCACTTTGGAAAGCAGTGTGGTGGTTTCTCAGGAAATTTGGGATCAACCTACCCCTGGACCCAGCAATACCACTCTTGGGAATATACCCAAGAAATGCCCTATCATACAACAAAAGTATATGCTCAACTATGTTCATAGCAGCATTGTTTGTAATAACCAGAAACTGGAAACAACCTAGATGCCCTTCAATGGAAGAATGGATGAAGAAAGTATGGAATATATACATATTAGAGTACTACTCAGCAGTAAAAAACAATGACTTCTTGAATTTTGCATGCAAATGGGCAGAAATAGAAAACACTATCCTGAGTGAGGTAAGCCAGACCCAAAAAGAGGAACATAGGATGTACTCACTCATAATTGGTTTCTAGCCATAAATAAAGGACATTGAGCCTATAATTCGTGATCCTAGAGAAGTTAAATAAGAAGGTGAACCCAAAGAAAAACATATAGTCATCCTCCTGGATATTAACCTTCATCAGGCGATAAAAGGAGACAGAGACCCACATTGGAGCACCAGACTGAAATCCCAAGGTCCAAATCAGGAGCAGAAGGAGAGAGAACACAAGCAAGGAACTCAGGACCGCGAGGGGTGCACCCACATACTGAGACAATGGGGATGATCTTTCGGGAACTCACCAAGGCCAGCTGGACTGGGTCTGAATAAGATGGGATAAAACTGAACTTGCTGAACATAGCGGACAATGAGGACTGCTGAGAACTCAAGAACAATGGCACTGGGTTTTGATCCTACTGCACGTACTGGCTTTGTGGGAGCCTAGGCAGTTTGGATGCTCACCTTACTAGACCTGGAAGGAGGTGGGAGGTCCTTGGACTTCCCAAAGGGCAGAGAACCCTGACTGCTCTTCAGGCTGATGAGGGAGGGGGACTTGATTGGGGGAGGGGAAGGGAAATGGGAGGCGGTGGTGGGGAGGAGGCAGAAATCTTTAATAAATAAATTTTTAAAAAAGCATATATTAGGGGTCTGAAGAGATGGATCCACAATTAAGAGCATTTGCAGAGGACCCAGATTCTATTCCCAATAACCACACAGTGGCTCAAGTTTCAGAGTATCTGATGCCCTTTCATGTCTTCTGTAGGCATCAGGCATGCACATGGTGCACATACACACATACATACATATATACATACATAAAAAGAGTCATACACATAAAATACAAATTGATAAATCCTTTTTAAAAGCATAGCTTACTGTATTGATTTAACTGTATACCAATGAATTCTTATACTGTGTTGTTGTTTGTACCACTTACTTTGTCTAACGGATGTTTGTAGTCCATCTCTGTTGTTTTTGTATAAATTGTGTTGGTAAGTGGTACTCCATTGAATAAATAGGATATTGTTTATTCAAAAAAAAATCCAAGAGCCCTTTCAGGAACCTTATCATTAGGGACATTTCAATATAAATAAGGGAAATCCTGGTTTGAAAAAAAATTTTAAATGAAATATGTTGCCCGACATCTACTCAAAGTCTGTTGTTCTCGAAAAGGCATTTGCAGAAATGGGAGGTATCAGGGCCCTGACATAACACGATGTCATAGACCTGGCTTATAGCAGGTCTTTAAAACAGGCACAATTATTCTCTTGCTACAGATTCAAAGTCATCCCGTCTGTCTCACTTGCTGGTAGGGAACATGGTCAGGGAGGTAGGGAAGGCTCGAAGCCACAACAGAGTGATCCACCCTATTTGGTTACTCACAAGGGTCCCAGGATATGTGGCTGGGGGCTTCTGCCTTTCAGAAATTCAGACTTGAGATTTCATAATTAGATGTTTCCAAAAGAAGAGAAGAATTAACCTTCCTGGTCTTTCTGCTTCTGAAACGTCCACACCACCATCCTTTATGAAGAGCTGGCTTAGGACTAATACACTGCACGCGGCTAAGTGTGGGATAAATGAATGAACTCTCACCAGGATGTAGGACTTTATGTTTTTACACATGAGCTTAATATAAATTGAAAAGGTAAAAAAAATAAGTATACATAGAATTATAAACGATACGTTGGTGATAGAAGCTGTATTAAACATTATTTATTCCTCCTATTTGAAATTTTGTGAAAGTCAAGTTTAAGTTAATTCCTAAGGTTCTTCAAATGGCTGTAGAGGACAAGGGTACCACATGGAGCTAAGACTTCCGTGAGGCGAGGGGTCTGCAGCTCAAGCCGCGTTCAGGACTGGGTCTCCAGCACTCACGTTCACTTCGCACATAGCAGATGCGTGATAAGTGATAGTAGGTGCGTGATAAGGATGTTTATAGAAACGCAAAGCATTTCTGAGCACTATGAACACTCGGAGATCGTCTCTATTTAGGTAAAAATCCCCAAATCTTTAATTAAACTGTTGATCAACTCTTTACTGGAATTATGACATTTAAGAATAGGCAGGTTTGCTGGACAGTGGTGGCTCATGCCTTTAATCCCAGCACTTG
Source organism: Chionomys nivalis (assembly GCF_950005125.1). Lineage (NCBI taxonomy): Eukaryota > Metazoa > Chordata > Mammalia > Rodentia > Cricetidae > Chionomys > Chionomys nivalis. Next base: position 14,978,317 of record NC_080087.1, read on the forward strand.
GAAGGCAGAGGCAGGCGGACCTCTGTGAATTTGGGCTAGCCTGGTCTATAGAGTGAGCTCTAGGACAGTCAGGACTATACAGAAAAACCCTGTCTCAAAAAAACAAAAACAAAATCTTAAACAAACAAAAAAACAAAGAATGGGCAGGCTGTGAATGAAGGCAGATGGAACTCCGGCCTTCTTCCTGGGTTCTTCCTGGTTTCTGAGTTCACAATCTCCTGATCGGCATACTCCTGAAAGTCCTATAGTGTTTTAATTAACTCCAACGAAGAATGCAGACTTTCCACATCCCTTACTGGTTTGTACCAACGTGCTTCCAAAGCAGGTTTAAAGAAAACTGAGGGAGGAATAATATGAGCCACCACCGGTTTATGGGGTGCCCATAACAAAACAAAACCTCGGGATGACTTCCCTGAGAAAGATCCTGAATTCATACAATGGCAAAGATCCTTCATCTCCCAGGATGGGCATTTGCTCCTTAGCTTTCTAGCTGTGTATCCACCCAGTCAAGCCCGCTCTGTCTGACTCACGCCATGGAAATGCCTGACTTGGCAGCACACTTGGGTCTTCTCATCTCAGGCCTCAGCAGAAGTCCAGGAGAAACAAGAGAGCCAGCACTTGTACCCCTCCCCTGATACCATCCTGCAGTGGTCCCCAGAAGGTGGAGACTGGAATGGCACACTATGCCCTGAGCTAAATGTTGTATGGTGAGGCATGGGGGAACCCGGGTGCGGGAGGAGGGGAGAATCAATTGCCAGATGGCATTCCTCTCTCTCCATTTCCTTCTTCTTCTGTGGGTCTTAAAAGACTCAAAGGGATCAAATAACCTCAAAGAAATAATGAACATCAAAGACTTTGGTGGAGAACATGGAACACAGATCTTTCTCCTGCCTGCTTCTCTCCTGTTCAGCTCTTGCACTCAAAATGAAAAAACACACTCAGTCAGCAGTGGTGGCGCACACCTTTAATCCCAGCACTCGGGAGGCAGAGACAGGAAGATCTCTGTAACTTCGAGGCCAGCCTGGTCTGCAGAGTGAGTTCCAGAGAAACTCTATCTTGAGAAACCAAAAGAAAAAAAAAAAGAACATGCATACACACACACACATAGATATGTATATACATACTCATATAGGCACTACACACACTCACATGTATACTCAATAAAAAATTAGTAACTATGTGTCATTAGGGTAGTGAAAATGTCACATTAGTCCAAAGATCACCCCTACTAGCAATCTGCACAGGATCAGCTATGTCCTTGGCCACGGCAGAACACTCAGAGACTGGCAAACCAATCTTGGCTCAAGACCTTGAGTCACACTGTACTTGACGTCTGTGACATGACTTTTGGACTGAGACACACTTAGGGCATTCACCACGCCTGCTACACTTAACACATAAACAGGAAAAAAATGTAGTTTAAAATTTAAACAACTCAGCTTCCTAGACAAGTCCTCTTGCAGCAGAGATCATAAACTAAGCTTACGGTCCTCACCCGTTCATTTTGCAAAGATGTGTTTCAGTTAGTGTGTGTATGTGTGTGTGTGTGTGTGTATACACGTGTTGTGATGCTAGGGATCAAACTCAGGGCCTTGCATATGCTAGGCAAGAGCCCACTCACAGCTACAAAGCTCATCACCAATTTCATTAAGGCAGCCCTAGACGTTGCCCATCCAGTGATGGTTTGGTCCCTGGAGATGCCCCTGGGAGACTAGAATGAGTACATTGAAGACCTGGGGCCAGAAAGTTTAAGATCTGGAAGGAAGCTGAGCTCTTCATTTCAGTCCTCTCTCTTCCAGTTCAGACGTCAGCGCTGCTGTTGGGTTTTCAAAGAGCGAAGCTGCAGGTCTGTGACCCTTTCAGTGTTTCAAAGTCACCCATTCTTGAATGTTCAGCATCTTGAGGTGTCGGTACCACCCTGACTCTGCCACCAGTAAGTAGGTGCATTGATTGATCATTAGTAAGTGCCTAGCGCTTACTCCAGGAATTTGTTATCTTAGTGATGTACCTCCATTCCTGTTCTGAACTAACGCCGCTAAGTATCAACATTGACTTAAGGTAAACCAAGCTGCAAAAGACCAACTCCTCTATTAATTTTTGAAAAGAAGGTACTACCCATTGCTAGGAAATGCCAGCATCAGGAAGCTGGACTTGAGTGGAACTTTGCAGTGTTCGGCTGCCTGCCGTGAACACGCTAAGTCCCTGCAGCCAGCTGTCGTCTGGTAAGTCAGGCAGCACTTGAGATGCTGTGGCCTTCATGCCTGTCTCTGCCCAAACAGCCACCGAAAAGGCTCGCGTGGCCTTGTGGTTATACCAGCCTTCAAAGGGACTGAGGAGGCCCTGGCACAGAAGCGACAGGGAGAAATGGGTCCAAAGTCTAGGTCCCTGTCCCCAGAGAAGGCTGTGAATGGAGGGGAAGCCTGAGCACATCCTCGTGGGGATCATAATCCAACTGTAAAGATAAGAGCCCCTATGAGTGTGCCATGCTGCTCAAAGGGAGGCGGCTGTGTGCCAAAACAGGGACAGCCCTGCCAGGACAACCTCAAGGTGTGGGAGTGACTGGGGGCAAAAAAGCAGTACAGCAGGCGATGAGTAGAGGAGGAGCCGGTGTGGGAGGGGGAAGCTTGGAGCAGAGGTCATGCTGGGATTGCAGTGGCCTGTAGGTCACGTGGGAGACAGACCTGTCTCCAGCTAGACACCCAGAGCACCAAAAATTCCTGAAGAGAGGAAAAGAAAACACTGCTCTCTGAAAACAAACACAGGAACCGTGCTAGATGGGGAAAGAGAAGCAGAAGTCGGCTGGGGGCAGGGCCCCAGGACCATGGTCAGCATCTTGGTCCCTGGGTTCAGTGGTGCATGCCTTCCCAGGCCTGCTCCACTAGGATCTGGAAAGATGATATTTCTGTACCCCTTTTTATTTTAAATCTCACCTTTGTGGGTTTCTACCTCATGTAGTTTAAATGAGCTTTACTAATGTAACAGGAAGTACACGTGACATATAAGCAATTTAAAACAGAAGTGTTCAAGTTGGACACATTGGCTCATATCTGTGACCCCAAATATGCTAAGAAGGTTGCTGCAAGTTCAAGGCCGGCCAGAGCTACACAGTGAGGTCTAGGACAGCCCTGCACTACACACTTACAAATACAAGTCCATGTGTTTACTTTCTAGACTTCCACAGTGTAAATCACGAGGCTGGCTCTGATAATGAGGCAATAAAACAGTCACTGCCAGAGCCCTGGCCTCTCAGCAGGCCTGGGAAAATGGTTTATCCTGGATCCTCTGGCAGCTGCTGATATAATGAGGAAGTAATAGAAGGAGCCATCCGGGAAGGAAGTCTGAACACTTTTCAATTCTCTTTCTAATCCAAACACAACAAAATCTCCTCAATGCTAGACTGTGGGCACAGGCTGTGAAATTCCACACAAACTGAACCTCCTGATGTGAGAACTTTCACAGTGAATTTATCTGTGGAGCATAGCACAGGAAATCAGAGCACTTTGCAAGAGTAGGGGAAATCAATGCTGAAATCAGTTTTCTTTCTTTTTTTTTTTCTTTTCTTTTGTTCTGGTGCTTGGAGCAGAACCTAGGGTTTGGGGCATGCTGGGAAACACCTACACAATCAGCCAGCTGATGTGTTTTTTAAAAAAGCCATAAAATGGGACTTCAGCAGGATGGGGTGGGCAGATGCAGGCTGCAGACCTGTAGAAGAAGGGATGAAGTGGCTGCCCACAGACTACCCTCAGAAAGTAGCAAAGACAACGCTGAGAAAAAGCAAGATTTGTGAAGTAAAGATGCCTGTAATCCCACAGAGCTCTCAAAGCTTCATTCAAAAAAAGAAACACCCTCCCTTTTCTCCGGGAGATCAATCCACAGGGTAGACACTTCAAAAATGACCCAGACTTCTGGATAGGTGGGCCTTTTACCTCCAAAGTATCTCAGAGCTTGAAGAAAGCAGCCAACTGGGGTGATGCCAGCTACCATGGAGCACACAGAGTGAGATGGGGTGGGGGGAGGGGCTGGGCTTAAGCACACTGAGTATTTCTGGAATTCCTGGGTCTGGTCTCAATGCTATAGTTATCTCTTTTTGCAGGATGGCCACACTATCTGCATGAATGAGTTGCACACAGAGAAACCTCTGAGTCCCCTAGGCACAGAGTAGACCACACAGAAGGGTCACTGACAGTACTGGGAATGAACACACTCTGGGACCGTCATGACCATGTCTGGCTGCATCTGCATGCTTGTTGATGGACACTGGTCAAGGGAGTGAGGACCACAGACTAATATGTCTTGACTCAGAGGAGATGGAACCATAGAGACAGGTGAGTCATGTATCTGTTCACTCTGGAGAAAGGTGGGATTGCTGCCACCATAGCCATACAGCGTGGGTATTGCAGAGGTACAGGTCTGGGGACCTTAAAGGAATTTATACTACAGCAATGGTTTCGGGGGGACAGTGAGCTTACAAGGGGTATGATGTCTTCCTTGCCTGGTGTCTTTGTGCAACAGAGAACACCTGCAGATCCCTAGATTGTCATAGAACATTATACTTGCACCCCCTTCCTTCACAGTAGATAAACTCCAAAAAGACTCCCAGAAGCTACAAATCATTATTGAAAGTTGTGTGGCACCGGTTCTCGGAGAAAAGTGTGCGGGTTTGAGCCACTTCCCTGTGGCAAACTCTAATAACTGAAAGCACATAGTAACACATAGCACAGGTGTATACTACCATGAACCTGACCCAGGCCTCAGAGCTCACACCCAACTTTCTACATGTCCCGGACCCTGACTGTCAGCATCTTTACCACCCCATTTCAAAATGAAGACAGTAGCCCGGGAAGAGATGATGCCCAATATCACACTCACTAAAGCACAAAACCAGGATTTGAATCTACAAAGTGAAGCCCCGAGGCCTGTACCCTTGTCACTACAACATTAAATCTTAGACACAAGGAGGGATCCAGACCTGGTGACAGAGACCTTTGATCCTAGTCACTCAGGCTAAAAACAGGAGGACTGCAAGCTCAACAGCAATCTATTTAGTGGGACTCTATCTCAATATAAAGAAGTAGAAAGAAATCTGGGCAGTGGTGGCACATGGGAGGCTAAGGCAGGCGGATCTCAGTGAGTTCGAGGCCAACCTGGTCTACAAAGTGAGTTCCAGGACAGCTAGGGTTGTTTTACACAGAGAAATCCTGACTCAAAAAAAGAAAAGGAAAGGAAAAGAAAGGAAAGGGAGGGAGGGAAGGAGGGAGGGAAGGAAGAAAAGAAATAAAAAAAGGAAAGAGAAAGAAAGAAAGAAAGAAAGAAAGAAAGAAAGAAAGAAAGAAAGAAAGAAAGAAAGAGAAGACAGCCGGGGAAGAACTTACGATAGAGTCCTTGCTTAGCATGTGAGACCCTAGGCTCAATCTCCAGCATTTTGGGGGGAGGGGCAGGGAGAGTAAAGCAGGAAGGAAACTGTGCTGAGGACAGTGCCTGGTGCAGCCCTTGGGGAGAAGGCAAAACCACATGTACACTGTGGTGAATGACAGGCCACTGAACCATACACAGCTACGGCAATGAGCCTCAGAAAGGCAGGCATAAGTGGGGAGCCTCGCAAAGTAGATGGTGAAGGAGGGAGAAGCCTGTGCTAGACAGAAAGGATAGCAAGGGCACAGCTGGATGATGGGTTCAAGGGAAAGGAAGGGGTGGCATGTGAAGAGGCTACAAGGGCCTTGAAAACCAGGACACTGGCTTTGATCCCACAGGATTTGAGGGGCCTTTAGGGTACCATTAGGATGTGGCATGATGGTACATGCATTTATTTTAGGAGGAGAGTGATGAAGGTCCTTTAGGAGGGTAATTTGATGAACTGACACACCACAGTAAACAGCCAGTCATCATCTCTGTAGTGAGGATGTGACACCCTTCCACTGCACAGAACATTGGTCCTTTTGTTTTATTTTATAGACAAGGTCTCAGACAGTGCAGGCTGGCTTTGAACCTCTTGTGTAGCAGAGGAGAACCTTGAACTCTTGCCTTTAGCTCCCCAGTGCTGGGATCAGAGGTAGGAATCAACATGCCTCTTGATGCAGTACTAGAGACTGAACCCAGGCCTTCATGTATGCTTGGTAAACACTCTATCAGCTGAGCTACACTCTCAGCCCCTGGAAGGGGAAGGTAGGAAGAAGTCCTTTCAGAAATGTGCTCACAGAGTTTGGCCTTTCAAGTTCAACCTTTTTGCCACCTCGTTTAATTTTCCATTAGAATCATGAGGCCCAATACTGAGATCCTCCAGGCTGTGGGTCTGGGCGCTACAAACTGCAGAGGTAGCCTTCCCACCCTGAGTGTTCTCCTCTTACATGTCAACTTCAAAGCCAGAGGGGGTTAGGAGTTAGGAGGTGTGGTAGTTTCAATGTAATTGGCCCCCATAAGCTCATAGGGAATGGCACTACTAGGAGGTGTGGCTTTGTTGGAGTGGGTGTGGCCTTGTTGGAGGAAGCATGTCACTGTGGAGGCTGGCTTTGAGGTCTCATATATGCTCAAGCCATGCCCAGAGTCTCAGACCACTTCTTATTGCCTATGGGATCAAGAGGTAGCTCCTTCTCTACTCCCAGCTCCTTCTTCAACACCATGCCTGCCTGCATGCCACCATGTCCCACCATGATAGTAATGGACTTAACCTCTGTGAAATGCTTTCCTTTATAAGAGTTGCCAGGGTCATGGTGTCTCTTCACAGCAATAGAAACCCTAAGACAGTAGGTATTATGCTTTATATGTAAAAATGTGCCCCTGAGGCTCACATATTTGAACACTCGGTCCCCAGCTGGTGGTACTGTTTGGGGAGGTGGGATCAGGCTGGAGAAGTAGATCACTACAGGTCAGCTTTGAGGGTGATAGTCTGGCCTTACTTATGGTCTATCTGCTTCTGCTTCCTGTTCTGACAAGAGGGAGGCTGAGGAACCCTACGGCACACTAACACATCCATGGCACCATCTGCCACCATGCCTTTCCCATCACTGTGGACCATCCCCTCAAACCATGAGCCAAGAGAAACCTTTCTTCCCTTAAGTTCATATGTGAGACATTTGATCACAGAGGTGAGAAAAAGAATCATACAGTGCACCTGATGCAAGTGTGGCTCTTGCCCCAGCCTCAGGCCAGCCTGCTCACTAAGGACTCCTCAAGACATAGAGACAAACGAAGTCAATACTGACCTCCAGCTATAGTCAGGCTACTCAAGATGAAAACTTCACATCCTCCTCGGAGCTTAGACGCTCTACAACTTCTCGATCATTCTGTCCTGAAAGAAAACAACAAAGAGGATCATTGAATTACTAATAGTAAACTATCTCCACTCACATAGCATCAAACGAAACACTCTCAGTTCATGGGCAAGGTGGAGTAGATCAGAATGAAAGTCTGTGATGATACATGCAGAAGTTCACTGGTTGAGGCTTCTCTTACTTTGATAACAACCAGCCCTCTTCTTCGGTGGCTACATTGTCAATGAAAGCATCATGTATCCTTCCTACACAGTGGTGGTGAGAAATGGTTACAGTGTATCCTTCCTATACGGGTGAGAAATGGTTACAGTGTATCCTTCCTATATGGGTGAGAAATGGTTACAGTGTATCCTTCCTACACAGTGGTGGTGAGAAACGGTTACAGTGTATCCTTCCTACACAATGGTAATAAGAAATGGTTACAGAAAGCCAAGGTTGACAGTGGGAAGTTGATTGCCTCTCTGCAGCTGAGAAAACCATTCTTGGGATGGTTTCCCTTTGTTGTTTGTGTTCTGGCAAATGTAAAATGAAGGACACCCCAAGTTTGTACTTGGGAGTTCAGAATTTTGCGCAGAATACTCCTTTGTGTAGCAGAAGGGACAAGATGCAGTTTGTCACCTATAGCCTAGCAGTCAGTTTCCAGTCAAGTCTGAAGTTCAGTAACTAGGGTTCTTCTTGTGAGATGGTAATTAGCCTAGCCTGAAACTGTAGCTTTACAAGGGCTTTTGATCTAGAAAATTCCTGAGTTTCATGTTGGTTTAAAATTTACTTTATAATCTCTCTAAATATGGAAGTGATTTTCTAATAATAAGCACAAGTCTCTGCATTTCATAGAAAAATGAGCCCTTCGGGGTTTAATAAAAAGGTCCCCAGGACAGTTCCAACTTTTCAGACAGAAGCTGACTTGTCCCCAGAGAGCAATTTGCTCCCTGCCACCTCGGAAAATCTTAGTCCTTGAGCTGGTTAGGACCTTGGACTAATGGAGTTCAATCCTCTCATCACACTTAAAAGCACTACGTTATGGAGCCAGTCACTTAGAGATCTGGATGGAGGACACCAGATCAAATGAATGGCAATGAACATCTGTTGGTGCCAGGTCCCAGGCTCTCTGCTTCAAACAGGTGACCTCACAAGCAGCCTTCAGTCCCCTATGAAGTACACACAGCATGTCTCCATTTTACAAATAAGATCACAAAAATACCAGGGAGGCTGTGCTCTTTGGCTCAGCGCTTGGATCTGAGCATTGACTGGCAAGGCAGGGGCCAAGTGGGTGCTATGTACACAAAGGGGCGATTAGCACATTTTCTGACTGCAGTGAGCGCACAATATAGTGTGGGTGGAGAGGGGAATTAGGTACCTTAAATAGAACTCTACTGTTCAAACTCCAGCTTCTGACACATTAGAAGGACACGGTACTTTCTAAAATGGGTCTCTCTCTCTCTCTCTCTCTCTCTCTCTCTCTCTCTCTTCTCCTTCTTTCCTTTCCCTCAGTACTGCAGATTGAACTTAGAGCCCTGCACCTGTAAGGCAGGAATTCTAACACTGAACTATTGCCCCAGCCCTATTTTTACTTTTCATTTTGAGACAGGGTCTCAATAAATTGCCCAGGGTGACCTTAAACAAATTCTATAACCCAAGGCAGGCTTTGAACTTGAAATCTTCCTGCCTCAGCTTCCCCAGTAAGCAGCTGAGATTTAGGCCTTCTCCAGATTGCAATGCCATGATACTGTTAGGTCAGTACTTCAGAGGCCAAGACAGGAGGATCCCAAGTTCCAGGCACAATAGCAAAACCCTTGCTGGAAAAAAGGGTACATATATACATATATGTATATATGTATGTACGCATGAATGTACGAATAAGTAAAGGGAAAACAAAATAGATTAGAAAACAAAATGAATTAATTGACAGTAGGAAAATTCACAGGGATGTGTATCTGTCATTTGTGAGCCTGTGTGCACTGCTCTACAGTAGAAAATCCATTCATAGGTTATGGTGACAAAAAGGCATGAGGGCTGCTGAGTTCAGAACAAAGTGGCCACTGTTTTTTTTTTTTTTTTCAAGGCTCATGTGAAATGGTGAGGGCAGAGGAGCCAGTGTCTGCTGGGGCAGAACCAGTATGGAGATCCAGAATAAGCTGGCTACAGCCTGTTCCTCACCAAGGATGAGGTGCTTGGGGCTAAGAAGAACTCTCAACACATTTCAGGGATAGGACAGTGTTCAGGCTAATTCTATATCAACTGGACACAAGCTACAGTCCTCAGAGGGGAAGGATCCTCAACTGAGAAAATGACTCTATAACATCAGGTTGTGTTAAAAGATAAACAACATTGTAAAAGTTTTTCTTTTTCTTTTCCTTCCCAAATTGCTTTTGGTTATGATGTTTCATCATAGCAATAGTAAGTTTAATTAGGACAGACAGGAAAATAAGAAAACAAGAAAAAAAGGGGTTCCCCTTTTCCTTCAACCTGAGACATGAAGCCATGGGAAAACTCCATGACACCAGCTCTGTACTTATGGCAGAACCCTATGCCTAATTGTTAGAAATGAAGATGCTCTCGAACAGTGAACTCCATGAAAACAGGAGCAGATCCATAACAGGGTCATTTGTGGAAGCAGGACTGGGTCAGCTACCCAGACCAGAGCAGTCCTGAGACATGAGCTACATGGGAGTGAGACTGAACCAGCTACGTAGGCCGGAGTGGGTCTGAGAAAGCAAGTTCCACGGAGCAGGAGTGGATCTAGTCCAGGGCCATTTGCAGACCAGGACTGAGCCAGCAACCTGGGCCAGAGCAGACCTGAGACAGCAAACTCCACAGAAACAGGTACAGGGGAGCAACTGCTGAGTGAGTGGACCTGAGCCAGAGTCAGAGACCTCTGCGGGTCTGGATGTGAATCTGGGACCTTCAAGGAAATAGACCTAAGCCAGGACACCTTTGGGTCTGGGCATGAGTCTAGGACCTCTGATGAACTAGGAGGAACTAGGACTGAGCCAGGAACTCTGCAGATCTTGGCGTGATTCTGGGGTTTCAGCTCAGAATTCTATAAGACTTTCAAAGAAGAACTAATACCAATATTCCTCAAATTATTCCACACAATAGAAACAGAGGGAACTTTGCCAAACTCTTTTTATGAGGCTATAATTACCCTGATAACCAAACCACAGAAAGACAATACTAAGAAAGAATTACAGATCAATCTCATTCATGAACACTGATGCAAAAATACTAAATAAAATACTAGCAAATCGAATCCAAGAACACATAAGAACCATCATCCACCATGACCAAGTCAGCTTCATCCCACAGATGCAGGGATGGTTCAACATATGAAAATCTGTCAATGTAATCTACCATATAAACAACCCGAAAAATAAAAACCACATGATCATCTCATTAGATGCCAAAAAAGCATTTGACAAAATACAACATCCCTTCATGATAAAGGTCAAGGAACATACCTAAACATAATTAAGGCAATATACAGCAAGCAAACAGCCAACATCAAACTAAATAAAGAGAAACTCCTAGCAATTCCACTGAAATCAGGAACAAGACAAGGTTGTCCACTCTTTCCATATCTATTCAATATAGTTCTTGAGGTCCTAGCTAGAGCAATAAGACACCAAAGGAAGATCAAGGGGATACAAATTAGAAAAGAAGAAATCAAACTCTCACTGTTTGCTGATGATATGATAGTTTACATAAGTGATCCCAAAAAGTTTACCAAGGAACTTTTACAACTCATAAACACTTTCAGCAATGTAGCAAGATATAATATTAACTCAAAAAAATCAGTGGCCCTCCTGTACACAGATGATAAAAGGGCTGGGAAAGAAAACAGAGAATCAGCACCCTCCACAATGACCACAAATACCATAAAATATCTTGGAGTAACTCTGACCAAACAAGTAGAAGACTTGTATGACAAGAACTTTAAATCTTTGAAGAAAGAAATTGAAGAAGACACCAGAAAATGGAAAGACCTCCCATGCTCTTGGGTAGGCAGAATTAACATAGTAAAAATGGATATCTTACCAAAAGCAATCTACAGATTCAACGCAATGCCCATCAAAATCCCAGCAAAATTCTTCAAAGACCTCAAAAGAATGGTACTCAACTTCATTTGGAAAAGCAAAAAACCCAGAATAGCCAAAACAATCTTGTACAATAAAAGAACTTCTGGAGGCATCACAATCCCTGACTTCAAACTCTACTATAGAGCTACAGTACTGAAAACAGCCTGGTATTCGCATAAGAACAGACAGGAGGATCAAAGGAACCAAATAGAAGACCCGGATATCAATCCACACATCTTTGAACACCTGATCTTGAATAAAAAAGCAAAAAATATCAAATGGAAAAAAAGAAAGCATATTTAACAAGTGGTGCTGGCATAACTGGATATCAATATGTAGAAGAATGAAAATAGACCCACCATGCACAAAACTCAAGTTCAAATGGATCAAAGACCTCAACATAAAGCCAGCCACACTGAACCTCATAGAAGAGAAAGTGAGAAGTACACTTGAATGCATTGGCACAGGAGACCACTTCCTAAATATAACCCCAGCAGCACAGACACTGAGGGAAACAATAAATAAATGGGACCTCCTGAAACTGAAAAGCTTCTGTAAAGCAAAGGACACGATCAACAAGACAAAACAACAGCCTTCAGATTGGGAAAAGATCTTCACTAACCCCACATCAGGCAGAGGTATGATCTCCAAAATATACAAAGAACTCAAGAAATTGGCCATCAAAAGAACAAATAATCCAATAAAAAAAATGGAGTACAAACCTAAACAGAGAACTCTCAACAGAGGAATCTAAAATGGCTGAAAGACACTTAAGGAAATGTTCAACATCCTCAGTCATCAGAGAAATGTAAATCAAAACAACTCTGAGATTCCATCTTATACCTGTAAGAATGGCCAAGATCAAAAACACTGGTTACAACTTAAGCTGGAGAGTATTGCTGGTGGGAATGCAAGCTGGTACAGCCCCTTTGGATGTCAGTATGGTGATTTCTCAGAAAATTAGGAAACAACCTTCTTCAAGACCCAGTAATACTACTTTTGGGTATATATCCAAAGGATGCTCAATCATGCCACAAGGACATGTGCTCAGCTATGTTTATAGCAGCATTGTTTGTCATAGCCAGAACCTGGAAACAACCTAAATGCCCCTCGACTGACGAATGGATAAGGAAAATGTGGTACATTTATACAACGAAGTACTACACAGCAGAAAAAAATAACATCTTGAATTTTACAGGAAAATGAATGGAGCTAGAAAACATCAATTTGAGAGAGGTCATCCAGACACAGAAAGACGATTTTCACATGTGCTCACTCATAAGTGGTTTTTAAACATAAAATAAAGAAACACCAGCCTACAAATCACAATTGCAGAGAACTTAGACAACAATGAGGACACTAAGAGAGACTTACATAGATCTAATCTACATGGGAAGTAGAAAAAGACAAGATCTCCTGAGTAAATTGGGAGCATGGGGACCTTGACAGAGGATTGAAGGGGAGGGAGATGCAGGGAGGGAAGCAGAGAAAAATGTAGAGCTTAGTAAAAATCAATTTAAAAAAGGGATAAAAAGAACTGAAGATGCAGCCAGAAGCTCAATCAAGCTCTGGCTGGGTAGGAAATGGCTCTTCCCAGCTCACTATCACCCAACAGTAGGAAAGCATGGAGAACAGGAAGCCAGGAGGCAGTGAGCCCAACTGCAGCACAGCCTTCAAGTGACCTTCATTCAAAAGGACAGTGTCCCTAGGGATGGCATGGTATCGGGATATGTGATAACCTTTTCCGTTAAAAACAGTACTAAATATTCTGTTCTTTTTGTAAAACTTCCTTCAGACATGTTTTGGCTACCGTGTTTACAAGCCGGGGGTTTGTGGCAACCCACTCAGGTTTCTGACTACAGACTCATGGCTAGAGAGACAAGGTCCAGTTAGAGAACGGCCTTGTGCCACTACAGTGTGCTTCCCTCTGGTGAAGGGTGTACAGTAAGGCAAGGGGCAGTCAACTCCTTCTGCTAGTTTGGTGACTAAATAATTGCACGTTTACCTATTAAGCAATGACATAAGTTGAGGCCAAAATTAATTATCTTATCCACTACTGAACTGACATTTTACTACGCAGATGTGTGGCAATCATGACACGAACTAAGTACCATACAAAATAAGTAGTTCCAGAGACAAGAAATAAGAATTCGATGTTGACATTTTACCCAGCATTTTTGTGATACAACTACATGTCACAGGGTTATAGGCAAGTCCTCCCTCACTCTAGGTCATCGCTAACAAGGGGACGCTAGCCAATACCTAAAGCAGAAGAAATGAGGTATGATTTTTGTTTTAATTCTATTAAGCAGCAAATTAAGGAGCTGAGCAGATGGCTCAACAAGACCTGGGTTCAGTTCCCAGCAGCCATATCAGGCAGCTCACAACCAGCTGACACTCTAGCTGCACTGCTCTTCCAGGGGACCTGAGTTCAATTCCCAGCACCCATATCATACAGCTAACAACTGCCCTAACCTTCCAACTCAAGGGAGATCTGATACCTCTGGCCTCAACTGTCACCAGAATTCACGTGCACTTGCCTGCCAACACACACACACACATAATTCAAAATAAACAGAAGTATTAAAGAGAAAAGTCAATTTAATAAAAAACAGAAAATGGTTACTCTGTCTAGAATTATTTTGTCTTTTTTAAAAATATTTATTTATTTATTTATTATGTATACAATATTCTATCTGTGTGTATACCTGCAGGCCAGAAGAGGGCACCAGACCTCATTATAGATGGTTGTGAGCCACCATGTGGTTGCCGGGAATTGAACTCAGGACCTTTGGAAGAGCAGGCAATGCTCTTAACCGCTGAGCCATCTCTCCAGCCCCTAAAATTATTTTATGAACCAAAAGGAGTCTAAGCCACCATTTTAAGGATTACCATGTATTATTATATATTAATAAATTATGTGAAATTTTGAAAGCATTGGTTCCCATGAAAGACGAAACTACATTTGTTTTTTTCAGTGTGCAATTTTTCATACAACTTTAGTCTTTATTCATTCATTCACCTATTAACTTACTTATAGTCTCATTATATTGCACAGACTAGCCTCAACCTTGCAACTCCTGCCTTAGCCTCCAAAGTGCTGGGACTATAAGTGTGACCCCTCCACATCTAGACCACACTATCACTATTTTTAGACCGAAGAGTCTGGTTTGGTTCAGCGGCAATACAGCAGAGAGTTACATACACAATTGTTCTCCACAGCTAAAGGACACGTGGACTTGGGATAGTCCATTGGTCCCGTCATCTTCATCTTAATGGAGAAGAAACACAAGAAGCGGGGTTAATGATCGCTCAGATCACAGAACAGGTCTCGGTGACTCCAAAACCTAAACTTGCTCATGAGCCCACGGGTAGGGTTGATATTTCTGCTGTTTCTGCTAAAGTTACAAGCTGTTTTCTATTCTTTATAAGAAGATAACCTGGAAGATTATGCCGGTGCTTATTATAACCATGCATGTCACAAAATCAAAGGTCTCACAGGATGGAAAGTCTTTCCTGAATGTCAGCAAGCAGAACCCTTCACTGTTAGTCTAGACTCAAAAGGAATTCATCTGTCCCTTTACTGTTTAAAGTATGTTTAGGTCTCACTGTTTTGCTCAGGAGTAGGTGATACACTCTTTGTTTGTATGTCTTTAAGTCTCAAAGGTGAAGATGGAGAGATGGCTCAGCAGTTAGGAGCACTGGCTGCTCTTGCAGAGGACCTGGTTCAGTTCCCAGCACCCATGTGGCAGCTCACAACCATCTATGACTCCAGTCCCAGAAAAGCTGGCCTGCTCATCTGGTCCCCACAGGTACAGTATGCTCATGGTACACAGACATATACACAGGAAAGAAAACACCCATACATATAAAACATAAATAAATAAACTTTGTTTGAGAATCTCATAATTGTAGGTGACACAAGTGACATAGTAACTAGAAAAATAATAAAATTACATTAAGTTTTTTAAAGTGAGTCGATTGGTTGGTAGGATTTAGCTTAACTACTTCTTAGTCTTACTTAAAGATTGTTCAGCAGACAAAGTGTATGAAGACATCTGCAGTGATCACATGGAATGAAAAGATGAACTGTGTGTTCTTAGTTCCTTATCTTGGTGCTGAGGACGCGGGCGCACATACTGAGTGCTTACTTGATGGCTTAGCTGTACTCAGCCCATTAGATATTTTTGCAATGGGTTAGAATAAGCTTTTCCAGGCAGCACAGCACAGTGGGGTGCTAAGAGTCCTAAGAGGAAAACAGGGAACTGGGTACCACAGGAAGAGAGAGACTGGACTGTTGAAGCACGAAGGGGGTGGGGCGGGGGTGGGGGCCAGGTGCCTGCTTCTGGGACAGGAGAGTACACGGTTTCCTGGTTGGCTTGAATGGTGTTCGCCTATAATAAGGCATTACATCATGCACTTGGTGCGGCTTTCTGGAGTTGCGGGTTTTCCCCTTGAACTCCAAGGATTTACAGGAAGAGATCATTGGTTTGAAATAAGGAACCAACAATATGGAGATGAATTGCTTGCTATTTCCAGGCCTGGTAGTACAAGCAAAATTAAATTAGCTCTTTTCCTTCGTCTGGCAAGAGAGAGGCTGTGTGGTGAGGGGTGTGGTCACTGTCTGTGAGCTGTCACCCTAGCAGGAGCGGCTCCTCCCCTTTCAGCAGGTGTTCCCAAGGCTTAATCGCAGGTGTGTGATTACACATGCTGTTCCAAGAGACAGCTGTCCTATAGCGTGGGGCCTAACTTAAAGCCTGGTGTCTAAATGTTTTTAGCTTTCTTGTTTGTGTGTTTCTGCATTTGTGTGCTTGTGTGTGTATGTGTGCGTGTGTCTGTACGTGAACATATGTGTGTGGTGTGTGTGTGCACATGCGCCTGTGGTATGTGTGTACGTGGGGGGGGAGGGGTGGATGTATGTATATTATGCATTTGCTCAAGTGGTAGATACTGACATGTCTTTCTCCATCCCTCTCACCTTTTATTTTTGAGACAGGGTCGCTCAAACAACTAAGAGCTCTCTGATTTGGCTGGGCTCGCTGGCCAGACAGCCTCTGCCTGACTCTGCCTCCCCAGGGCTGGGGTTACAGGGCACAATGTGGGGTACCCTAGTTTTTAACATGGGTACTGGCGATCCAAACTCTGGTCCTTCCTCATGCTTGCACAGCAAGCGTTTACCCACAGAGCCCTCTCCCCAGCCCTCTTTTTAGGTTTTGCTCCAGTTCAGAATGTCTTCTTCCAGCAGATATGGCCGAGACAGACCCCCAGGTAAATTCTTCCAAATCACACGCCAGCTCACGCTGCTTGCTGGACATAGTGCCTGAGCGCCCAGCCCCCACTAGCCAAGGCCTCCAGGTTCCTCCTGGCCAGACTCCAGGGTGAGAAAAACCAGCACACGGCCAAGGCAGAACCTGAGTATGCAACTCCAGCCCTCCAGAGTCTAACTTCCTCCTTCTGCCATCACTGAGTGAAAACCGGCCCTTTCTGTTTATTTTCTCCCAGAGCTGTTTAACATAGGAGCACAAAGAATGAGTGCGAAAGCCACAGCCATGTGGACCAAAATGATCTCCAATCACAATAAACACTCCCAAAGAGGGAGGAAGATGGTAAGCGATACATTTCCTTTCTAACATTCCTTCAAATAAATGCAGAGCCTTTGGGGAGGCAGCCTGACATGTTTCCACTGGATGAAGAGGGTAGAGACAGGCAGGGCTTTGTGTACGATCTGCCAGTGCCAGGCCCCATTCCAGCTCAAAGTTTGGCAACCACCTCCCAGGGGACAACGGGTTTGGAGCATGTCCACAAGGCAAAGGCAAAGTTGCTGCCATGAAATCAACAAGGATTCTTTCCCTTTCGTTAGCCCTTGACAGTGTGGCATCCAGGAAGACACTGGGCTCTGACATCGTCTCTAGGGCCTCCTGCCTCCTCCAAGCTGCATCTTGGCTTGCTGAGAAATACCAGGAGGTTTGGGAACCTCAGGATGCAACAGAGAGCAAGCCAAACCTAAATTCTGGGCTGCCACATTTTAGAGATCTTTCCCCTGAAGCATGTGAGCAAAATCCACGAAGCTGTAAAGCAACACGTGATGCTTGTGAATTAGGGATGCTGGTTTTCTCATCCACGTCCACAGACCCATCCATTTTAACGGCAGGGTCTGCGTGTTTTTCTGCCTTGCTCACTGTGGAAATGGCATGGAACAAGCTGCATGCTAGGAAGCCTAGAACACACCAACAGCAAAAACCCCCACACTCCCATCACTGGCAGGAGATGACATAAAAATGCAATTTCTCAAGGGTTTCCAAAGAGAAACACAAGGCAGGGTATGATGGCTCAAGCCTGTAGGCCCGGGACTCCAGAGGAAGAGACAGGGAATTCTCTGACAGTTCAAAGCCAACCTGGGATAGGAAGTGAGTGCAAGGTCAGCCTGAGCTGCAGGGGGGAAACCCTTCTCTGAAAGGTGGGAGTTGGTGGTAGTGGGATATGCCTACAATTCCGGTCACCTAAAAAGGCTGAGAGAGAGGGAATGACTTGAGCCCAGGAGTTCTAGGCACCCTGGGCAAAACAGCAAAATCAAATAGGGAGAGAAACGATATGAGGAGAGAAGATATGAGGAGCCAAAAGCAGTGGAGAGAGGGCGAGAGTGAATGACAGAGGGAGGGAGGGAGGGAGGGACGGAGGGATGGAGGGAGGGAGGAGACTCGGGAGATGGCTCAGTGGTTAAAAACATTTACTGCGTGACCTCTTCCATCTTTTGGGGCACCTGCGTGCGCACACACGCGCGCGCGCACACACACACATCTATACACATAATTGATTTTATATTAAAGAAATTTTAAAAATCTTAGAAAGAGAATGAGAGATGGGGAAGGAAGGAAGGAGGGAAATAAAACAATTCTGTAGTTTTCAACATGAAAAGATTAACACCTCCTAAGCCATGGAACAGTCCCACCAGATGACAAATCCTTGCAAATCTATTAAACTCTCACCGTCAATGCCTTTGTTTGTTACTAAAGCAACTGCCCACATGCCACAGGACACAAGAAAGCCTCAGCGGCTTTAGGAGGTGACCTAGTGTTGTCATTAGTGCTGCCCCCTAGAGGTGTGTATGGCACAACCCATGAGACTCCAAGTCTCCCCACTGCTGGGATTACAGGCACCTGCCACCACCCTGGGCTTTCCTATCTCTTTTTTTCCATAACTGCACAGGATCTGAAGCTGAACCCACAAGCATTTTAGCCACTGAACCATCTCTCCAATCCTAGATTTTTCTAGGAGAACATTTGGTTTTATTTTACACGTATGTCTTTGCTTGCATGTATGTGTACTCCATGTGTGCCTAAGTGCCCAGGAAGCTAGAAGAGGATGAGTCCCTTGGAACTGAAGTTACAGGTGGTTGTGAGCTTCCATGTAGGTTCTAGGAACCAAGCCCAGGTCTTCTCCAAGAGCAGCAAGTGTTCTCAACCACTTTCTAGTACCCCCACCCAATTTTTAATATTTATTGATCATTGCCTCATCTCCAAGGCTTAGGAGACTTTCCCTATGTCATTGCTCAGAGATTATTTGTTCATCATTTGACTCTGCCCTATATGGGCCCTCTGTAAGGCCCACTGATTCTCCCAGGCATACCCTCTTATTCCTTTTCAGGGCCACTACAGTTCTTGGGGTACACCCCTACCATAGCAAACGCAATTGGTAGCCCATAATTATCTCTTTAAATGCCCATAATTGGGGTAGCCCCTGTGCTCTAATTAGTCATGCCTTCAGCTTCTGTCACATGACCTGGTACCCAAAGCCATCATTCTCTTTGTGCTGCCTCTACCTCATCTCTGCAAGCCTACCCCCTTCCCCAGTGTGCCAGAAGACAGCTTCCATAGAATCTGGGTTTGGTGGGAGTGGCTACCTGAGGCTTAACTTAGCCTGGGACAAGCATGCTGAGGCCACTGGAGCACACCTGAAAAAGACAAGAATCTGTGTCTTAGAACAAATGGCTTCCCTTCTTTCCTCATTTCCTCTTACCTTTTTAAAGAGAAATAAATGTATTTTTATGACCAGGAGAGGTCATTTTTATATATCTGAACACATGACTAAACAGCATACTTTTAAAAATCCTTTCAAGTAGGGGAAGTTAATGTCAGTCCCCTCATTTAGCCTAGACTAGAGAAGCACTTACGATATGGAAGCTCCCCTCCAGAAATGTTTTCAGAGGCTACATTTTAGCTAACTGATAGTTCTGCCATGTCCTCCAAAGGGAGACATTATGACCCATAGCTACAAAGTGACCATGCTGGCTAGTTCTATGTCAACTTGACACAAGCTAGAGTCATCCAAGGGGAAAGCACTTTAATGGAGAAAATGCCTCGGTAAGACTGAGCTGTAGGCAAGCGGGGAGAGCATTTTCCCAATTGGTGATTGACATGAGAGGGCCCAGCCACGGTGGGTGGTGCCACCCTGGCCTGATTGTTCTGGGTTCTATAGGAAAGCAGGCTGAACGAGCCATGGGGAGCAAGTCAGTCAGCAGCACCCCTCCATGGCCTCTGCATCAGTTCCTGCCCTGTGTGAGTTCCTGCTCTGACCTCTTTCAGTGAAGAACAGTGATGTGGGACTATAAGCCAAACAAACCCTTTCCTCCCCTTTTGGTCACAGTGTTTAATCACAGCACTAGAAACCCTGACAGGGAGTGAAGTTGACTGGTGACCGTTTGACTAAACAAGGCCCAGAAGTCCCTGTAGGTTAAAGTGACTGCCCCAAGATGAACGGCTGATGCCAAAGCCCAAACTGTAGAGAGCGCATCCATGCTGAAGGCTATGGTGTACACACAACGAACTCACCAGACAGGTGGGTGGATAGGGGAGAAGACATCCATCACCTCTGTGGCAGCCATCTGGATAGGCCAAGGAGTCACAGGGCAGGTGGGGACGGCCTATGCTTTCCTGGGCCAAACACCATGGTAGATAAGAAAAGTTTCCTCGTCAGCATTCCTTAGCTCATCTACCCGGTGAAGGTGGGGGCTCCAGGAACACTGGCAGGAAACCTGGACACTCCCAGAGGCCTACCACTGGCTCCTCGTCAACGAAATCACATACTACATGCTTGCCCCTCTCCTGGCACTGGTCTGGGGTGGCAGCAGGGTGGGCTCTGGAGAAGCAGATGGCATCTTATATCCCTCCCAAGCTAAATCCATCTTCTCCTCCCGGAGACTAAGTGGACAGAGCAGGCATCTGGGTCTGCGTTTGTGCTTTGAAGACTGCAAGCCTCCTCCAGTAAACACCTTAGTAGAGCGTGGGGTGGGGTAGGGGTGAGGGTGGAGGTTGTAGCTTCAGTTCACATGGAGAAAGCTGAAATTCACAGCAGCTTACCCATGAGGTAGTTAGGTACCCTTCCAGAGAGTTCTGAAGAAAACTACAGCTGTGTTGTTCGGCTGGGGACATGCATTCCAGAGTGACGGGTCCCCCCCTGCACACAGGAAAGTCTCCCTGTGCTCCGGGCAGGGAGCTGGGCATTTGAGATCCTGAAGCGGTTGGCTTTCTGGGCCTTTGCTTATACAAAGGACGCTGCTTTACTTCTGAAATCTCTGTGTGGAGTGAACTTCAGAGACGCAAGAGCGCGGCCCAATAATGTCTGTTTAGGGGAAAAGAATGGGAAAGGCACCTCTGCCTCTTCATTTCCCGGGGCCTTCAAAGCGAACGTGTTCCGATCCAGAGCAATTTTGTCTGGGAGAAACACCTGTGCTCCCAAGGACCGCGGTAACGAGACAAGCATCAGCACGCATCTAATTGCCGCCCTTCCACATCAACAACCAGCCCCCAGGTTGGAGATGAGTCACCTCCCACCTCCAGAGCTCCACTGAAACAGACGTCGTCGCCAGCCAGCAGTCACTTGAATCCCTCCTAACCAAACCAGGACCACTTATGAAAGGGCTCATGGCTTAGCTTCGCTCTCCATTTAGCGCCTGTGTTTTCTTCCAGCTAGCCAATCTGTCTGTAATTAAAATCACATTGCCGCAAACCTTAGCCGGGATGAAAAGTTCTACCAGATGTATACAATTGACTAGCTGTAGTGTTTGGCACGCCTGCAATGGTCCCATTCAAGAGGGGCGAGCCGGGTCTGATCTGGAGCTTAGATTATAAGCTTTGGATAGGTTATGTTTCTCACGTACTAAAACTGTGGGTGACACTTAACCCTTTTTCAACAGTCACAAGGACGTGGGCCTGTAAGTCAATCAACAAAGAAGACCACTGCACAGCATCAAAAACTAAGCTGGATCGATGGCTCGGTGGTTAAGAGCCCTGGCTGCCTTTCCAGAGGACCTGGGTTCGATTCCCAGCACGGGACCATCTGTAACTTCCAGGGGATGCAGTACCCTCTTCTGCCTTCAGGAGGCACTAGACACACATATGGTGCACAGGCATAAATACAGGCAAAACATGAATACACATAAAATAAGATACAAAATTAAAAAAACCCACAACTATTTGTGGCACTGGGGAGATGGGTGAGGCAATAAAATGTTTGTCACACAAGCACGAAAATTTTAATTGAACCCCCAAAATTCACATTTAAAAAAAAAATCTAGGTGTGGCAGTTCACACTTACAAACCCTTTACTGGGGTTCGAACTCCGGCCAGCCTAGACTGGTCGGTAAGCCACAGGCCAGCGAGGGACCTGGCCAAAACCAAAACAAGCAAGCAAAATTACACAAATACACACACACCAAAACAAAACAAAACAAAACAAAAATGTGTGGACAACACCTGAGGAACAACATACACACTAGTACACACACAGGCACAAGCACACACACACACACACACACACACACACACTTTGACTGAGGAAGTCCCCTTTGAAAATTCCTCCATCTTCTGAACCCAGATTAGGCCTCTCGGTCTTGATAGAGGCCCGACCTTTCAGAGTCTCCACAGTCATGTGGACTTGGGTTGGAAAAAATGCAGATGCAATCATGGCTTCCACACAAAACAACAGGCACTCCAGAGATAGAGTGAGGTAAGAGACAAAGTCCTCTGCTACTGTAGATAGTAAAATTTGAAACTCGTGTTCCAGGAGGGAGCAGATAGAATACAAACAGATTCAAGGAACGAGCTAAAGGCATACTGACTAAACCCGCTTCTGAGGTTCATTCCTGACTTTTGGACTAATATCAGGGAGTAAAAACAAGTCCCCACCTTATCACTTTCCCTTACACACCCACACTGTACCCTCCCTTACACACCCACACTGCACCCCCTCATACCCACACTGCACCCCTTACACACCCACACTCCAACCTCCCCTACACACTCACACTGCATCCTCCCTTACACACCCACACAGCACCCTCCCTTACACACCCACACTGCATCCTCCACTACACACTCACACAGCACCCTCCCTTACACACCCACACAGCACCCTCCCTTACACACCCACACTGCATCCTCCCCTACACACTCACACAGCACACTCCCCTACATACTCACACTGCACCCTCCCTTACAGACCCACACTGTACCCCCTTACACACTCACACACACCCATACTGCACCCTCCCTTACACACCTACACTGCACCCCCCTTCTATACCCACACTGCACCCTCTCTTATACACCCACATGGCACCCTCCTTTACACACCTACACTGGGGCTAACATTCTACAAGAAAAATAAACAGACCACCTAAGGTCAAAATGATGATGATGATGATGATAATAATAATAATAATAGGCTGAGGTGACCTTTAATACTCTCTGGACCACAACAGCCATATTTGACACAATTTGTAGATAATATAGATGTAGTTACAATTTTGCTTTAAAGACATTCTTAAATACAGACTTCAGAATTAGCTGAAACCTCTCACAGCATGTGACAGGAAGAAACATATGTTCTTAATCTGTGGGTTTAAATTGTTTAAGGATTACATCAATGAGCCTTCTCAGAAGAAAAATCAGGCCACCAAGCCCAGACACAAGAGAGTAAGAGCAGCGATGGGTGAGCCGACTTTCGAGCTTCATGTCCGACAACAAATCAGTTGTTAAAATTCCCTCTTAAATGGACTTTCATCTGCAGCCAAAGAAGTAAAAAGCACAAGCGCCCTGGAACTAGAAAGGCTGAGTTTCTGGCTAGAGGTCTGTTCTAGTGAGTTGAGCTGAGGCTGGAGTGAAGCCCCAAGGTCCACAGTACCCCAAGAGAGGCAGCCAGAGAGGACTGTCCTAACGCTAATAAGAGCGAGCTCCCAAATGAAAATGAAAGTATTAGGCTCTCGGAACTGAGTGACAAGCCACGGAACATTCGGCTTACCAGATCGTTGGGCTGGGGATGTGGCTTACCTGGCACAGTGCCTGTCTAGCATGCGCACAGCTGTGGGCTGGATCCCACTCACCGCACAAACCAGGTGTGCTGGTCCACACCCATAGTCTCAGCACTTGAGAGGTTTAGGCATTGGAATCAGAGGTTCAAGGTCATCTTTAGCAAATTTAAGACCAGCCTGGGCTATATGAGACTGTCTAAAACAAATAAACAAACAAAAAACTCAGAAACTTGCCAAATGAGACTAAAGAATGTCTTCTTTAAAAGAGGAAGGTTGCGGAGGCACTCAGTGATAAGGGACTGTTTGCTTAGTATGTGGGAGGCTTTGGGTTCAATCCTTAGCATGCGCACACACACAACCAAAAGGGGAAGGTATCTTGAAATGATTGAAGTAATTTTGGAGGCACGTGGTCAGTTATGAAAACCATGATAGCTCATGGGTTAAGAAAAAGGGTAAATTGAAGATAAAAATGGATGAAGGAAGATGCTACAGTCAGAATAGCCAACAGGACCAAAGGGAAAGAGAGGTTCTGCACAAAATGGGAAGAAGTGGTCCAGGCTGCCACTAGAATGGAAGATACGGCTTGTCAGTGCCTGCACAGTCATCCTCAAAGCTGTGGCCTTTGTGACCTTACACAGTGTTCCTATCTGAACAGGAAAGGGCTAACTCCCCTGTGGTGGTATGAATGAAATGTCCCTAATAGTCCCCCACATTCGGATACTTGGTCCCCAGCTGGTAGTACTGTTACGGAGGTTTGGGAGGTGTGGCCTTGCTAGAGGAAGTATATCATGAGGGGTGTGTTTTAGAGGTTTCAAAGACCCCCACCACCACCATTCCCAGTGTGCTCTCTACTTCCTAGTCATGGTTCAAAGTGAGAGCCCTCAGCATTCAGTTTCCTGCCTTGCTGCCATGCTTCCCACGGTGATGGCGATGACTCTTATCCTCATGGAACCATACGCCCAAATAAATCCTTCATCTCTGTAAGTAGGCTTGGCCATGTTGTCTTTATCATAGCAATAGAAAAGTACAGAGGACGGCCCCAGTAACAGAGGAGAACACAGAAGCTGGCTGAGAGGCAGGTACCCAACGTACAGGTGTAAGCCACTGGGTCCCACTGGACTCAACACTTTCCACTGTGCTGTCGCTTCTAATGGCATCAACCATCTGAAGAAAACATAGACGACAAGTTTTTCTCCCTATTTTCCCCTCATCCATCCGCTATGTGAAGGTAAGGTCAGCAGATGTGGTGGCACATGCCGTGAGCACAGAATTTGGAAGGCTAAGGGAGAGTAAGCATCTAAGGACAGCTTAGGTCGTGTAGTGAGCTCAAGACGTTTCAAAACAAACAAACGAACAGCCGAAGAAACTTCTGAGACAAATACTCAGTCTCCAAATGTTTTTTTTTTTTTTTCTTTCCCGTTTGGAAAATGTAATCCGCTTATTTAGTTAGTTAGTTCGTGCTTGGGATCAAACCCAGGACCACACACATGCTAAGCAAGCGCTCTGTAACTGATCAACACACGCGAACTAGGAAGTGGAATCGTGGCCGTACAACAGGAATAGCTCATTTAGATATTCATCAGATTGTCTCCAAAATTTTGATATTATTGGAGGTAGGGAAAACCACCCATAGAGCACGCTGAGAGGACAGAGGACAGTTTTGTGCAGTCAGCGCTCTCCTTCACCCTTTGCGTGGGTCCTGGGGATCAAACTCGGGTCATCAGGCTTCCAAGGTAAGCTCCTTTACTGGACAAGTCATCTCCGTGGCCCCTCACCAGATTGGTTCTGAGATGACCCCTCGATGGTCTTCTCGGTCAGCATCTCAGCGTGCTTACATCTCAGGGGGAAATGGCGGACCTTCGCCTGGCTGGACGGAGGGCTCTGCTCTTTCATGACCTCGTTCTTTGAGGGCAACATGAGAAAATACTACATTCCACAGGAGGGACTTGCCACAAGAACCGGGGAGGACAGATGGGATGCATGAACCTCTGTGTGGCATCAGGTAGGAATAGTAACTTACCCGGAGGAACCTAAGAATAGCACCCTGAGGGGGTGCTGAAGAACTCTGCCGAGGAGCCTGGATGCTCACACTTACCCGCTCCCCATTAGTTGTAATTTTTTTTCTCACTCTTTCTCCTATGCTGAGGTGGATTTTTTTTTTTTTTTTAAATCAACCCAGAGTCTTGCACAGGCTAAGCATGAGATTTTTTTTCAATGCCTATTACTTATTTAAAGATGGAAATACATTGGAACAAATCGCTCCCCATTTGTTCAAAACATCTGTCTTTTGACTAATAAAATGTAAATATTAAATGTAAAATGTAATTTTGACTAATAAAATGTCTGCCTTTTAACTAATAAAATCTAGCATTTTTGATCTTGGATGTTTCTCCCTGCCAGTAAACATATGCAAATTTTAAATTTTAAAAATTTTAAAATCTTGGCTTTAATAAATTAAGTTTCCAATGACTCTCCACATTCTTTTTCTCCCTCCTCCTTCCTTTCCTGTCTTTGAGAAGAGTTGGATGGCAATAGGTCTACGAAAGAGAGAACAGTTCAGGCTAAAGACATTTACTTAGAAGAATTCCCAAGACTGGGAAGATAACTCAGTCCCCAGTAAAGTCCTCGCCATGCAGGCATAAAGACCTGAGATTGGATCCCTAGTACCCACATTAAAAACTGGGTGATGTGGCACTCACAATGTCGGTGAGGCAGAGGCAAGAGGATCCCCGGGGTTCATTGGGCAGTCAGTCTAGCCAAATCAACGATCTCCAGATTCAGTGAGAGACCCTGTCTCAAGAAATAAGGGGAAGAGTGATGCAAAAGACAGCCAACGTTGATCTCTGGCCCCCCAACACACATACATAAATACAGACAACAGACAGGCAGGCAGACAGGCAGACAGATGGACACAGAAGGGAGAGAGAGAGAGATGGTTTCAGAATAGTCCTAGGGGTCAGGTCTCCATAGCCACAGGAATCTTAACTGATAGAGAAACAAAAGATGCTTTAACACAAACCACTCCTCTATGCTGCCCTTGTGGGTACTCACAAGATTTAAATTCATCATCTTCTCAAGCGTGGAAAAACGTTAAACACTGTCAGGGCAGGAAATTGAAAAATTCCCTTCCCAGGAGACTGAGAACTATGTGACAGAAGGGAGGGGGGTCTCCTTGGAGGCGGAGGACAAGGTTGGCCTTTGTCCTTCCATAATCCTATTAAGTGGCTCCTTGAAGAATCTGGTGAAGAAGGTGGCCGGGAGATAACAGGCTTAAGTGTCCCTTACCCATAGTGGTGAGACTGTCATCTTGGAGCTCAAAGCCTCATAAGCATAGTCAAACACTAGGCATGAGGACTCTCCATGGAGCCTGCTCCCCTGACAGCCTGCTGTGCCTCCTTGGAGATAGCTTAAGAGGGCTCACCTTCCTCAAGTGGAAGCAATTTACTCCGCTCACTAGGCCCAGAGGTTGACCTCAAGGGTTTAAGTGAACCCTTCAGCTGCTCCCTTGCCCTGACAAAGACCTCAGGCTCCCTCTCACAGCAATTATAATCAATCTCAAGATGTCCTTCCAGCAACAAAGGATGCCGAGACAACTGCTCTTCATTAGCCAGAAAAATTGAATCAAAACCTATTGTGTGCGGAGCGCTCATTGGTTGGTGGTGACTCCGTCCCCTGTGGCTTTCTCTCCATCTACAGGAGTAAATGTGCTTTTTTGGTCTAGTATGTCCACCAATTACTGATGAAGGAATGTTAAAACTTCCAACTGTGATTGTGGATTTACCGGGGATTTCCTTAAATTCTGTTACTGTTCCTTCGTCTGTTTAAGCCCCTTTATGAGGTGTATCAGTTTATTCCTGTTCTGTGTTCTTGGGAAAACTCCACTTTCCCTTTCGGTGACTTTGATCATCTTGAAGTCTCCTTAATCATATGTTTATATAGCCACTCCAGCTCTCTAAAGCATACTGAGACTTTCTTATTTGTTTGTTTGTTTGTTTCGTTGTCTTAGCTATTTTTATAGCCCAGGCTGGCCCAGAGTCCACTACACAGCCCAGTGTATTCTCCAGTCACAGCGGGTCTCTTACTTCAGCCTCCTTGGCCCTGAGATTACAGGCATGAGCCACCATGCCTGGTTAGCACAATGTTTTCTATGACATACATTTCCCATCTATTTATATCTTTTAAAAATTATTTGTTTATTTATTATGTAAACAACATTCTGCCTCCATATATGCCTGCAGGCCAGAAGAGGGCACCAGATCTCATTACAGACGGTTGTGAGCCACCATGTACTTTGCTGGGGATTGAACTCAGTACCTCTGAAAGGGCAGCCAGTGCTTTTAACCTCTGATTCATCTTTCTAGTCCCTCTACTTACTTTATGTATTTATATTTAAAGGCATTATTTAGCTAAATCTCCCCCAACTAGAATCTCTGTCTTTAAGTAGAGATGTTTTAGCCCATTTATATTTACTGTTAATTATCAATGTGTTTGTATTTAAGCCTGACATCACAATTCATTTTCTATTGATTCCATCCATTTTCAAAGTCTTTCTGCTCTTCCTGTCGTCCTTCCTTCAGATGAATTAAACATTATTTATTTCATTCTTATTTCCCCCTCACACACATTTATTATTTTTTTAAAACTATGTCTCTACATTCCCCCTAGAACTAGTAGGATTCTTGAAAGAACAAAAACAAATACCTTGCACCCCGTGCCTCAAGATTGTATCAACGTATTAAATGACGTGCAGCAGCCCCCTGGAGCCACAGTCTTCCCTCTGTACGCCAGGTACTGCCCTAATTACCTTCACCTGCTACCATGACACAATCTAGAGTGGCCTGAGGAGGGAGTCTCAGTCGAGGGATGACCAAGGTCCCATTAGCCTGTGGGCGTGCATGCCTCTGGGGGCTCAGGGCTGTCTCGGTTGTTAATTAACCTAGGAGGACCCAGCTGACCAGGTCATAGGTGGTCCCAGGATGCATCAGAAATCTAGTTAAGCATGGACCTGAGAGTAGGGAACCAAGGAGCTTTCCTCCTGGGCTGAGAGTGAGTTTTCAGGCGTAGGTAATGCTGTGTGGGCAATTAGGCCTGCTTTCAAGATCTTGCTTAAGTTTCTGTCCCAATTTCCCTCAGTGACAGACGGTGGCCCGGAAGTATAAGCCAATTAAACCCTCTGCCCCTCTCCCCCTACGTTGTCTTTGGCCGAAGTGTTTTTTGTTTGTTTGTTTGTTTTGTTTTAGCACAGTCACAGACATGAAAGCAGAACAGCTACCCCAGGTAGCCCCAAGATAGCAAACATCCACACAAAAAGAAAATCCCATCAAACCCATAATTATTTTTGTTTGGTTTTTTGAGACACGGCCTTCCTGTGTAACTCAAACTAGGGGATCTTCCTACGCCTGCCTTTAAAAAGGCTAGAATAGACCAGTGCCGCTATGCCCGAAGACAATTCTTGAGATATATTTACTTATTATTTTTTGTGAGATGGAGTGTCATTTAGCCCAGGATGGCCCTAAAGTCTCCGTGTATCTGAGGAGGACCTTGAACTCCTCCTGGCTCTACTTTGTATGCTAGAATGACAGGCATGTGCCGCCACATCTGTTATAGTGGTGTTGGGACTTTGGGCTGCTGAGAACTTAGCCAATCCATCATTATATTTTATCCTATTACCTGCTAATATCTCATATTATTTTCCCTGTAAGTTAAACTTTTTTTTTTTTTTTTTGGTTTTCCGAGACAGGGTTTCTCTGTGGTTTTGGAGCCTGTCCTGGAACTAGCTCTGTAGACCAGGCTGGTCTCGAACTCATAGAGATCTGCCTGCCTCTGCCTCCCGAGTGCTGGGGATTAAAGGCGTGCGCCACCACCGCCCAGCTAAGTTAAACTTTTCACAGGCACTATTATGACTGGGGATAAACATAGTGCATTCGGACTTGGCGCTATCCATAGTGCCAGGCATCTATGAATGAATTGTCTTCCGGAACAGGCTGGGAGTTGGAGGCTACTTAAATGAGTAACTGAGGAAAGCAGAGAGTGTTCCCTTCCCAGCACTTAAGAACAGTGGGGCACTCTTCTAACCCCAGCACTTTGGAGGCAGAGGCAGGGGATTGCTAGTTTGAGGACAACCTGTGCACTATAAGGAGTTCTGGGTCAGCCTCAGTCTCAACTACCTGAGGAGGGCCCGTCTCAGATTCTTCCTGCTATCTTAAGAGTCCTGCTGCCACCGGTGACGCCCCACAGGAAACTGGTCCGAGGGGCTTTGCTTGAGCATCCTTCATCTTAATCCTAAATTCCTGTGTCTTGTGAGCTTTGATCTCTGGGTAGGCAGTTCTGTTACTGTCATACTCTCTACAAGTGATCTCTCTCTCTCTCTCTCTCTCTCTCCTCCCTCCTCCCCCCCTCTCTCTCTCTCCGATTTATTTTGTGGTGTCTGTCTGTCTACATGGGTTTGAGCACCGGAGTTTGTGGGCAGCCAGACCCCCTAGAACTGGAATTAGACAGGTGTGAGCTGCCTGACGTGGGTGCTGGAAACTGAACTCAGGTCCTCTGGAAGAGCAGCCAGCATTCTTAACCACGGAACTGTCTCTCCAGCCCCGCTGTTGCTTTATGCAGCAGACTTAAAAAAAAAAAAAAAAAAAAAAAAAATTCTGCCGGCAGTGGTGGCGCACGCCTTTAATCCCAGCGCTTGGTGGGCAGAGGCAGGTGAATCTGAGTTCGAGGCCAGCCTGATCTACAGAGCAAGTCCCAGGACAACCAGGATTACAGAGAAACCCTGTCTCAAGAAAACAAAACTAAATAAATAAATTCTACAGCTAGCAAACAAAGATAAACAAACAAGCCCTCGGGGTTTCTGTACTTTCGTTTTTGTTTCCAGCGCAGCTGTTACACAGACTTCCTTCCTCCGCGTTCACACAGGACTGTGATCCCTTTTCTGAAAACAGTGCTGTGTTCCCAAACCCAGAATCAGGACTGGCGAGAACTGAGTAGGTTAAAGGCTTGTGCGGAGCGCCCCCTTGAGGCAGCTTTTGCTAAGCCGTCGAAACTCCCGCTGGAGTTTCTCGGCCACTGCACTAGCCGGGCTAATAAAAGTTGACCTGAGGATATATATAAGTGTCTAGTTTGGCTACGCTGTCCCCTCGCTAGAAGTGAATTCCCTCTCTCCGAAGACGAGATAATCCGTGGCAGAAAGAAATAAAATAACAATGACTAACTAAATGCATTTGTGTGTATAAAATAACAAAAAGTTAGAGGTGGGTTGACAGCCAGAAGGGTAATATGTCTGCTAGTTTTAGAAAGTGTTCCTTATCCTGAAGACACAGGGGCCTCGAGGGGAACTAGATGTGAGCATGCCACAGTGCTTAGGGGATGTGTTTGTGTATTTCTCTTATTTTGTTTTCGAGACTGGATCTTACTTAGTTAGCCCAGGTCAGCCCTGAATCCACCTCCCAACTGAGTCTGGGTTGTTGAAATGGTGAAGTGACTATTTGGTACCTCCCCTCCAGGCTGAGTGTCTGTGAGCTTGGTGAGCACCCCACCACCCATCTAAGTCACAAGCACAACGAAAGTGATTGGAGAATCCATTTCGGAGGGCTTTGCAGATAACCAGGTAATAAAATATACTCATAGACCTCTATTGGAAGCTAAAACAACTATCTAAATTTATGGAATTTATTAATGAGAAGCAAAATAGAATCCTTCTTTAAAAAATATCACATTGGTTTCTTATACCGCTGGTCAACTTAAATTCAGGAAAAAATATTTTTTAGAACTTTCCTGTCATTATTGACAAAATTAGAACAACGGCCACTGAGTGTCATTCAGGTGGCAGGTCTGTGAGTCCTGACCAGCTCCGTTAGTGCTATCAGCACAGTGAGAGGTTCTGTCTCCCCTGCGAGCCTTGTGTCCTGTGCTCCTGACACAGTGCTAGAGATGAGACGGTCTGGATTTGGATGGAGCTCATCTCTGGCTCCTTATGTTTGCATGGCATGAGAGCGGAGCTGTGGCTCACTGGCTCTTCCGTGAGTGTGACCTCTGACAGGCTCCCTCGCCTCTGAGCCTCCTGTTTGACAGGCTTTCTTGCTGACCCGTTTGCTTCGAGTCTCCGCCTCTGCTCACGTGTTCGCACCAGGCAGAGAAGCTGGCAGTCAAATGTGAGATTCGAACCAACCAGAAGGAAAACGAGGTAAGAGACACAGGTTTGAAGCACCCAAAGGGAACAGAACGGGCAAAGCGAGACAGGGAACTGAGAGTCATTGGGAAGGTGGACAAGGCTCTGCTATAGCAAGCAGCCTTGCAAGAGACCCATAAGGAACCAAGGTTTGTGGGTGAAGACAAACCTGTATTCTAGACAAGAGAGTACAGTTGGCACCCAGTCTGACAATTACACAGGAGCTTTAAGTAAAGCACCTATGTAGGCGACAATGCCACGCCACATCCTTGGCCCAATGCACAACGTACAAATGGTATCTTTCCCTCTGTTGCCTGGGTGGGAGAAGTAGGACACTCCACTGTAAGACCATGAGGACAATGCCAGGCGCATCCCTCTGACACTCAGAGTGCCTCTGACATGTTTGTTCTACAGAGGGCAGATGTACTTCGGAAGACGTACAGAAACGTCCAGGGAGAAACGCACAGGGTCTCGGTGGGGATTTCAGATTTGTTACAGACATAGAACAGGCTGGTGACCTCCCTACTGCGAATGTGTCTGCCCAGTCCTACAGATGAGATCTGCTGATTTGGCAGCCAGAGAGTAGAGTGACTGAGGCAGTGTGCCCAGGGAGAGCTTCGACAGCAAACAGCCTGCTTGCATTTTCCCACCTTCCTCTTGGAACCTAGGGAGGCCTGGGAAGGTCCCCAGGAAACCACAAACTCCATTTCCCCCAAAGTCTCTCTGCCACACCTCCTCACGTCTTCACAGGATCTAGACAGGAAATTCAAAGAGACAGTGATAACCCGGAAGCTTTGAAAATGAACTCAAATGTCCAGTCCCATCCCAGACCTTTGTTTGGGTGGTTGTCGTGGCCACAGTGATCCACTTCCATTAGGACTGCTAGCGAATCTGTGGGAATGTTGTTCTTTGGTTTGCTGAGTGGTGCTGGGAGGGGGAGAACAGGAGAGAAGAGGAGGGGAGTGAGAAGGGTCTCAAGGTCTAAATCTTTAGGTTTTTTTTTTAAATTACTTTTTGAGGCAGGGTCTCACGAAACACAGGCTGGTCCCGAACTCCCCAGGTAGCCAAGGATGACCTTCAAGGTAGTCAAGGAACACCTTCAACTTCTGCTTCTCCTGCCGTCACCTTCCAAGTACTGGGATTACATGTGTGAACCATCACACCATTGAGTCTGTGCTGGGGATGGAACCCCGGACTTCATACACTTTAACCCACATGCTCAACCAACTGAGTGATACCCCCAGACCTACTTCCAATAATCACAGCTCACATCCTATGATGGAATGAACTCCAGCGATCCCTACCCACTTGTGAGGTGGGCAAGGCTCATCTTGTCTTTCCTCCCTGTCTCCTTCCCTGTTCTTCTGTTCTGACTCTGACATCACAGAATGCTGTCCAGGCCAACCACATTGCCAATGGTCCAGCAGATAGGCAGACCTCAAGTCCCGGCTTTGCAGCAGCATCCTAACCAATGGGCTGCCATGTTTCTGCTTTTGCCCGACCCCAGCTCCTTCAGTCCTCCAGCCAACCATGGCAGGATCTTTTTTGCTTTGAGAACTATGTCCTTCATCTTGGAAAATCAAAGGCTGACTTAGCACTAATATTAACTATTTGAGCCACAAAGATCCCAAGGCACTAAGCGACATCAGCATGTGACTGAATATCACACATCTGGTGACCAAGCCAATAGTCCTGTGACCTCAGCATCTGTTCCCTGACAGCAATAGCAGTGAAATATGGCTGACCGTTACTGTGTCCCAAAGACAACCAAACGTGTGTCATTTGTGCAGAGGGCCTGCAATTCCCATGACCCATCTCCTCGTGTGACTCTAGGTAGCAAGGGAGACTACAAAGGAACGGCGCAGACAGATCTGTAAAACAGAAAATGCTACATCTGCCATAGAGAGCAATAATGACAGTGATCATAGCGTGACAGGTTCGGCCAGGGACACATGCTGGTCATCCAGGAAGATTCCAGGTAACCAGATCCATCCCTGGAGCACACATTTCCCTGGCGTGGCCTCTCAAATGGTGCACTACTATAATTCTTGATAAGTCACTAGGTACTATAGTGAATAAGGTTGAAGCCTGTCTCACTACATAAGAAGGGTCACAGGGTCTTCCTGGGCTGGGATCACAGGCTGCGAGCATGGGAGAAGAATCAGAACTCTGCAGTGTTCGGGTGCCCAGTGAAAGTCGAGGAGAGAGCCAAGGAGCACACACAGACACTCTGGGATGTGCTTGTTTGTGGAGAGACAGCGTTGGGAGGGTGACAGAGGCATCACCCTGAAAGGGAGATCAAAGTGAACACTGTACAGCCCCAAGAGACCTCCCTCACAGTAAGAGCTGGAGACAGAGTGGTCAGCCGGGTGCAGTCTGGGAGGAGAGAGGGCACATTTAAAGGTGATGTGAGAAACAGGAAAGGAAGACAGGAGAAGCAGAGTTTTCAACTGCTTGGCACAGAGAACCAAACAGAGGTGGGCCTTGTGTTAGAGTTTACTGGTCGCGAAGACATTGCTGCACTCCAAGACTCTCGCAGGCTGGATGCTGTCCCTACCCACAATGCCTGCAGTACAGGCACTCTCAAAAGTTCACACATAGTCACATAAACTCTGAAGCTGGCATACAAAAACCTTTAAAAATATTCCCGTGCCCAAAAATACTTCATGCGGCAGGTGGGTGCATTTTAATGTTTGATTCAACATTAAATGAGCTGAAAGATTTCAATATAAAAGTCCTTGGGCCTGAGACTCCAGGACCTAAGATGAAGCCAGGGCAGGGCATAGTGGGAGAGGTTTGTGAATGTCAGGCAGCCCTGATATCAGGAGAGCGTGTTGAGGGTAAAGAACTAACACAGCCTCAACTGCCAGGCTTGCAAGCTGGGGTCGGATTTCTTGTTTATTCTGTAATGCTGGGGATGAACCCAAAGCCTCATGTGTGCCAGCAAGTGTTTTACTACAGAACTACATCTTAGATTTTTGTGCACGTACATGTGTGTGTGTCTGTGTGTGTGTGTGTGTGTGTGTGTGTGTGAGAGAGAGAGAGAGAGAGAGAGAGAGAGAGAGAGAGAGAGAGAGAGAGAGAGGCAGAGGGGAAGTGGGGAGGAGAGGAAGAAAGAAAGACAATGGTGCACAGGGAGCTTAGAGCAGTGCATTGAATGTCCCCCTCTAGAGATTTCCACTTTGTTATCTTGAGACAGGTGTATCACCCAATAGGAAACTCACTATTTACACCAGGTTAGCCCAACAGCAGACTCTCAGTATTTGCCTTGTG
Organism: Chionomys nivalis; assembly: GCF_950005125.1. NCBI lineage: Eukaryota > Metazoa > Chordata > Mammalia > Rodentia > Cricetidae > Chionomys > Chionomys nivalis. Next base: position 15,013,405 of record NC_080087.1, read on the forward strand.
TGTGCTCCCCAATGTCGGGGTTACGGGTATATGCCTCCCTGCTTAGTTTTTTACCCAAGTGCTAGAGATTTGAACTCAGGCCTCAAGTTTATAGAGCAAGGACTCTTAACCCCATCCAGTACCCCTCCCCCTGCTGGGTTCTCTTCTTGAGAGATAGGATAGGCATGCATATGTATATATGTGTACATGGAAAGGGATGTAGGATGTAGGTACAGGAGGAAGCATGGAGACCCCATACCTCTTAGGAAGACATAAGAATTCAGGGATGAGAAGTGGCGGAGGTGTGAGAGGCACTCAGATTTACAGGTCTTTCAGTCTTTTGAGATGGGGTCTCAGGTGTTTCAGGCTATCCTCAAGCTTGCCGTGTAGCTGAGGATGACTTTAAACACTTGATTCTCCTGCCTCTGCCTCCCAACTGTTGGGGTTACAGTATGTGCCTCCACATCTGGGGATCTTTGCCCCCCCCCTTAGGCACCAAGCTTATATCTTTATAGGAAATATCAATCCCTAATCAACAGTGTTCTATTATTCAAGTGATATTCTGGAATCTTCCATATTCTACCCAAAGATGGCTTGAGGTATTTAAAGAACACAGGGAAAGGAAAAGAAAACACTTCTGGAGATAGTGCAGGCGTGGGACTGTGCTGTGAGCTGGATCGGACAGGTGTATCTTTGTCTTAGCCTCAGGAACCCCTGGCTGTGACCTTATTTGGGAAAATGGCCTCTGCAGATGTGGCTAAGTTAAAGATTTCAAGATGAGATCATCACGGGTGCTCTAGGCAGGCCCTAAGCCCAAAGAAGATACATGTCCTCCTAAGAGTCAGTCGAAGGAAGTGGAACGGGAGGCAGCCGTGTGAAGACATGAACGAGGGAATGGCCAGATGGCTCTCTGCTCACCTTTGAGCACTCTTCACAGGGCAGGCGGCTCACCAAGCCCTTCTTTGGGCTCCCTGGCTTGGACAAGAGGATCACAAGCTTTACTGTCAGACTGTAGAACAATCTCTTCAAAGCCTGCCTGCGCACAGGTCACTCTGTAGTTCTCTGAAGCTACAGGGACATGAGTGGGAACAAGAGGTTGTGGGGAAGAGAGGCTGGAACCTGGAGGGAGGACTTGGAACCTGTCCTGGTGGGGAATCTGAGAGCAGCTGGTAGGAGATGGGCTGAGAGAGTCTACAAATTTCTGGACACATTTGAAAGGGACTTTCCCTAAGCCCCAAGAAGGAAAGGTCTTGAGCTCCTTCCTATCTCTTCATCTTGCCATTCCCCCCCCCCCCCACAAAACATGGGCATGACTTCAGCATTACCCTTGGTCCTCGTGGATGGGGAGGGATGCTTGAATTTCCGAGTCTATGCGGCCCTCAGTCAACATATGCCATGAGTACTTGTTGAGAGGGTGATCATGAGCTAAACCCCGGTTGCATACTCTGGGTACAGAAGGTCCCTTCTCTAATTACACAAAGGAGTGGGTCAATGCTACAGGCTGCTCTGACTTCTCTGGGGTCACCCTGGCCTCAGTCCCCAGCACATCCCCAACCAGTCTTGATGATTTCAACAAGCAGCAGCAGCCAAGTCTCTCTCTGCCTTTGTAAGGATGTTCTGTCCCCTGGAGCAGTCCACAACCCTTTTCCTCCTTCCCATGTCCCTTTCCAGTCCACTAAAGTTCACTGGGATCATTTGTAATGTATTGTTTTCTTTATTTTTAATTCTTGAGTAATTCCAATCAAACCAAGAGCCAAGTGTGGTCTTTGGGTGGAAGCAGAGAGATCAGGAATTCTAGGTCATGTGTGACTGGCTATCTATGAAGACAGAGATAAAGGCCATCTTGGGATATATGAGACCCTGTATCACAACATTAAAATCAAATCAAGAGAGTTGGGGTCAATCATGGCAGGGTAGGGACCAGAAAGAGCAAGCAAAAAAGGTTCTTTCATTTTCCTCAGCCTTTGAGTTTGAACTGCTGGCCCTAATCCTTTCCAGAAGTTAATTCCATCAACTTTTTGTCATAAGAAGTTACAATACCATGGTTCTATAATCCAAAATATATTTAACACAAGGAACATGACGGAATCAGCTAGATGCCTAACCTACGTTCAGTTATCTTTGAAAGGATCCAACAGGCAGGCACCTTTCTCCCCATTTTTATAGATGGGGAAACCAAGGCTCAGGTGAAAGAAATTCCCAGCCTATAATAAAGCTGAGAAATCTCCAGTCCAGGTGAAGCAGGAATAGCCTGTCCTTGGAGGGAGGGGAGTGGCTGCACGGTATCCATCCCTCAGCTGTTCCAGGGCTCCCTCCCCTGGCTGTTGCAAGCCTGATTGACCACAGCACTGGGTGAGCCCAGTGTGGCCCCTATTATTCTTAGGGAAATTCTTTTAGTGTCAGGGATTAACGCTCTCTCATAAAAGCTCCCAAATACCTTCACTCTGTAGAACTGCTGGGTCCATTAAGCCTCGAAAAAAAGAATTAAAAATCTGAGTTCGAGGCCTGCCTGGTCTACAAAGCAAGTTCCAGCCAAAGCAGTTACAGAGAGAAACCTTGTCTCAAAAAACAAACAAAACAAAACAAAACAAACAAACAAAATATTTTCAAAAGAAAAAAATAAAGAAAATCCAAACCAGGCTTGTCGGCTTTATGTCAGAGCTCCTTTTTGGCTTTTGTGACCTGTGTCTCCTGGGCTTGTCAGACAGTTGCCAGCCCCTGTGGCTGCCTGACTCTGTCTCGGTGGTTGACCCAAGGAGACTGCCCATCGGTAGCCACAGCTCAGCTTTCTTTCCAGGGGCTTCAGACAACTCAGTGCCCCCACCCAACAGTAACAGAGCCTACTCCTGCACTTAGCTCTACATACATTGGCTTCTGACTGCCCGAGCAGATTTGAACTGATTCCTTTAGATTTGTTTCCTTAGTAATTACAGCGAGTCTCTGGTCTGGGAGGCTACCAAGCTCTTTCCAAATCAGATGAAAAGTCACGATCTCTCTCAAAGAGAGTCAGAAATGCTGTGTAGGATTCCACAATGCTCACAGTTATGAAGCTTGAGGCTTGGGTGCTGGCTCGGGTTTCTACCTGCTCTGACAATCCCAGAGAAGTGCACACACACCATAAGGCTCTCCTCCTTGTGCTGGGCCCCGTCAAGAGCTACACTGCACACACAAGCAGAGTGAGAAAGCTTTGTCCTCCCAGCCTCTGCATGGTGGGAGTCATGTCCATCCCATATGCACTGTCTTGTATTTTTTCTTTTCTAATAGAAGCTGGTTTGGTTTACTTCATATAAACACAAACCAGGTTATAAAAAAGGGTGGGGAACAGAGGAGAAACTTGCTAAGGGTCTATGACAACATAACCCTTGTCCCTTAGTTCATTTTCCTTTCTGTGGTTGGGGCCAATCCTGGGCAGCAATGAGGTGACATTAATTAATGATGTGCCCTCACCTCACCCGAAACTCAGACAGCCAGCAGGCCTTATCCAAAGAGTTCACTTCCCAATTGTTTCTGGATTTATCTGCCAAGCAGATCCTGTTGGTCCCACCCTGGGAAAACAGAGTGCACAATAAATAGCATTATCTCTCAATAAAGCTCGTGACAGAGGAGCCATTTAATTACCCAGAAAAAATCGAGCCTGGACGACACCCTTCTGGTTCGCACATTCATGAACCCGACACCCTTAATCACCCAGTGTTTCTATATCTTTACTTCACATTAGGGAATAGATGACAGCCGTTATTTCCTGATTGCCGAGCCTATTCTATCCGGAATCATACAAAACATGATATTTTCATCATATGGATCAGAGAGCTGCTGCTGTGGCTAGCTCCCTCCTATAGTCTAGGACAGTTAGGTCTCTGTGAAAAACCCACAGGGGCAGGGGTGGGACCCACACCTTGACACCAACCCATCCCATCTTCTCATCCCATTTGTACCCAATAGGGTCTCCATGACAGGATCTATCTGGATCTCTTCTAGGATTCCTGATGTCCAGGGCACACTCTAGGATGACCCACGTTTAACTGAACTCCAGGAGGACCCACAAGCAGAGAAGTAACTTCCACAAATTGTCCTCTGACATCCACACACCCCATGGCATGTGCACTCCCCATCCTCTTCACACAAAGTACCTAAGTATTAAAGAAATGGTAAGCTGTGGTGTTATCTCATAGACACTCCGTTTGAAGAAAGTGATGATGGTCCAGTTATGGAGACCAGAAGTAGAAGGAATTTGAGGGGCACTTTAATTAAATGAGCCATCACTGCTGCATCTTGGCTGATGTCCAAAAAGTGGGGAAGTCAGCAAATGATTTTGGTTGTGGTCATTCCTAGGCTTATTTGAGCTTAAGAAAAAAAAAGTGCTTTCTTAAGTGACATCTATGGCATTCACCAGCAGATGGAAGTATTTGAATTGTCAAAGCAAACCTGTGTGTCTCTCAAGCCTCACACACCAGGTAGTTGTGACCAGTGGCGCTGGCCTTTGTCCAGCGGGAGAAACTAACGGTGACCTCAACTCATAGTTTGTGGAACAGCTGCTGATCTTAGGTTTTTTTTTTTTTTTTTTTTTTTGCTATGTGATGAGCACCTTTCTAAGTAAGATCCATTCCATCAGTCTTTCTCTCCTCAGTGTCAAATTCAGCAAAGGTCTGCTTAAACCACCCTTGCCTCTGTGACCTTGAAGATAGCCCCACATGGAAAATAGCTGAGCGTCCAGTAACTGTATTCTGTCCCACTGGCTTCCTGCAAAGTATCTGTGTTCCACCAAATACATGTGTGTATGTATCTAGCTACATCATTTTAAATTTTTAAAAGTTACTGTTTCATGTACATGGGTGTTTTAACTGCATGTATGTTTGTGTGCCATGTGCATTCAGTGCCCTTAGTGTCAGAAGAGGGCACTGGATTCCCAGGACCTGGAAGTTTAAATGATTGTGTCCTACCATGCGGGTCTTCTGCAAGAGCAGCCAGTGCTCTTTACCGGTAAGCCATTTCTCTCCCCCCTTTATCTTTTTTTTTTTTTTTTTTTTTTTTGAGTCTCTAGCCCAGAGTGGGCTCAAATTGGCTGTGTACCTGAGTCTCCCCTTGATCTCCTGCCTCCGCCTCTAAGTGCTGGGATTACAGGCTTGTACCACCACACTCGGTTTATATGGTGCTAGGATTGAACCCAGCTTTTGTGTATGCTAGGCAAGCACACTGTTAAGTATGCTAGAGTCCTAACCCCCTCAATATTAATATTCTAATAGGAAAGCTGCTTCAAAAAATAGAATACATTTGACTTTGTAATAGAAATAGCTTCTCACATTTTATTTATAATTCTCAAAGGCTGTAAAAGCCAACCATTTTGCTTGCATTTTGAATGTTTTCCCTCCTATTTATTGGTCACACTGGACAGTTCTTATGTTGAGTATGACAGCAGCATCTATGGGTAGTCAGACTTACAAAGTAACCATAAAGATCAGGGGTTCAGAGAACAGGGGTCTATTTAAGTACAGCTGGGGATATATTTGTGGGATAATACATGAGTTTAAGAGTAAAGAAGATGTATCATCATATTTTGCTTCCAAATCATCTCTCCTTTGCCTGAGACCAGAAAGGTGATACGTCTTCAAAGCTGGTAAATCCATCTGAATGCCCATTGCTTTCAGAACCTTGCTATAAGGGCTTCTGCTTGTAGGATGCAGAAATCATGAGAAGACCTTGGTAATCCTACACTTTAAAAAAGAAATGGTTCACTGTTCTAAGTCAGCTGAACCCTGATGTTTTGGAATCTAAATAAAACAAACTTGTTGCTGGCCAAGACAGAGCAAAAGTGTTTATTGACTATGACATAAGAAGCCTTTTTTAAGCTGTGTAGTGGTGGTGTACACTTTTAATCCCAGCAGGTGGATCTCTGTGAGTTCAAGACCAGCCTGGTCTACAGAGCTAGTTCCAGGACAGCTAGGGCTGTTACACAGAGAAGCCCTGTCTTGAAAAACAGAAGAAGAAGAAGGAGGAGAAGGAAGAAGGAAGAAGAAGAAGAGGAAGAGGAAGAGGAAGAGGAAGAGGAAGAGGAAGAAGGTGGTGGTCGTTTTAATTCCATTATGAGAAAACTAGTAATTCAAACCTGTCTAAGCCGCTTTTTGCGACTCACTTCACTTTCTGGGGAATCGCAATACATCCTGTATTCTAGTGTGTGGATCCAAAGTGACAGGATGCTGATCCACATCGGGGTTCCATGTTTGAGCTCAGGCATAGCACTGAGCACTTGGTGACTGGTGAATATATTGGTGTCTGAAGACCTTTGTCTTTGCAACATTCTCCTAAATGTCCTTCTGTGGGAGCAGGCGTCAGTGGGCATCGCAGACAGCTGAGGTTTCTGTTATGGGATGTCCACACCTGCCGAAGACGGCAGGGCAGGCCTCTGGGACCCTCCGCTCTCAGCACCCCCCCCCCTGGGCTCGACTTTAGGTGTTTTGCTTTTCTATGACCTAAAATTGTGGCCAGTTGGCTCTGTGCCTCCAACCGCATGACCTGCTCGTACACGCATGTATGTGTAGTTTCTTCCACATGGACAAAACTCCTGATTTCATGGCCATTTGGGGCAAAAATGACTGACTGCCTTTGCCTTGGTAACTTTTTTTCCCCTTAACTGTAAAAAGAGGCAGTGCAACAGTAAGTGGGAGAGGCTGGCCCATCCGTGACATCGTGGCTCTGGGAGAGGCTGGCCCATCCGTGACATCGTGGCTCTGGGAGAGGCTGGCCCATCCGTGCCACTGTGGCTCTGGGAGAGGCTGGCCCATCCGTGCCACTGTGGCTCTGGGAGAGGCTGGCCCATCCGTGACCACTGTGGCTCTGGGAGAGGCTGGCCCATCTGTGACATCGTGGCTCTGGACCTAGCCTGCTTGACACTGGGAGGCGAGGCGGGAAGGGATTGTATATGTGAGTCTGATCTTCTGGGAAGGATCCTTTAAAGGTTCAGTTTGGACTTCACACCGTTTTAAAACAATAATCTGACTAGAGATTCCTTCTGTTCAGTAGTTTTCTCCTTACCTGGGATCAGCAGAGCACAAGCGAAGGCATATTCAGGATTTTTTTTCCTTAACTGTGTAAGCTGACAGCCTTAGACATCTAGTTAATAAAATGCATGTTTTATTTTTATAGTTCACAGTTTTCACTAACCCATATGAATAGGCATTTAATCTACTTGTCTCCTACTGGATTGGAAGGAATTAATTGCTATGACACAGGAGTGGGTGACAATGAGCCCACATTTTGCTTCCATATAGTTTGGGGTTTGAGTCTTGTGTTTCTTGTTAGCCTAGCCTTTAACGGCTGAGCCATCTCTCCAGTCTCAAATCTTTTCTGTTGGAAACAACACTGTGAGAGAGATGTGAGCCTCAGAAGAAACAAGAGGAGCAAGCCTGACATCCCTTGCATATATTAAGAGATGCGGTGAAGGCCTTCTGAGCTGACAACCGCTGCTTTGTAACCCTGAGCAGCCCCGAGAGAGCATGCAGTCAAAAGTGATTGCATCCGGTGCCACCGTGAGTTGTGGAGTGTTCCCAATTTTAATAAGCGAACGTAGAGCTCACGGGTTTCTGGAAGTCACTAGCAATGAGCAGAAGGGGCCTACCGTCTGCAACATGGGGCCTGGCGACTGCTTAACTGCTCAAAGCACAAATGATTGCTTAATGATAACCATCCATACGCAGCGTTCGGAAACAGAGTGGCTTTTTGTTTGTTTGTTGTTTTCCCCCGTTCCATGAGAACTGATTAACCACAAAGACACTGCTTCAGATCACCCACCAAGAATCCACGGGAGAGAGGCCCTTCCGGCTCTTACAAAACCAAGCAAACCATCCCAAGGCCGCTGTCTCATTCGGCACCATTCAGTCACCTCACGCTGTTTCCAAAGCCAGAAGTCTCTCCAGAAGGGGGCTGTGAAAGCTTCCTTTGCAGCAGGCTAGGGGGGTTTGTGGGAAACTGCATAGTGACCACAGAAGGCTGATGGGACGCTGGCAGGAAGTGGGGCTTTCTGAGATCAGCCATCTATGACAACACCAACCTCTGCCACTAAGAGGGCTGTCCTTGGTTAGTCAAAAGACAGCTCCTCCCAAATGATCCCTCGGTGCACATGACCTTCAGAAAAGCATCTCTAACTTGTGCTGACTGCCTACATGCTGGCCTCTGAAGTAATAAGCCCAATTTTAAGTACTTTATGATTCTAGTTTGTCCTATAATCCCATCCATGGAAGAAAACTTTCGGGATCTGCTAGGTTTCCATCAGTGTAAGAGTTTTTCCATCAAAGAAGGGCATGATGGTAGGCATCTGTCCCTCCCGGTACCCGACACTCTTCTAAAGCAGGAAAAGGATTGCACCCAGGAGTTTGAAACCATCCGAGGAAACAGCAACGTCCCATGTCTAACAAAGAGATGATCAAATCTGTTTGTGTGTGCAAGTCATAGATTAATCTGAGAAGCTGTTCCTCGGGGATAGTCCAACATATTTTTTGAGACACAGTTTCTTAGTAGGATTTGGGGGTTACTGACTAGGCCAGGCTGGCTGACGTACAGACATCAGAGATCCCCCCCGTCTCCAGCTCTCCACCTCCCCAGCACTGGATATGAACACATGTCGCCACATCTGGTTTTTTACATGGGTGCTGAGTATCAGACTCAGAACCTCATGCCTGTGTGGCAATCATCTCCTGACTGAGCCATCTTCCCAGCCCCCAAAGTTCCCAAATCACCTCTTCATATATGCACTAGAATAGCCTGGTAACCCCCAAATTCATTTGTTTCTTCTGGGGATAAGGACTGGGTGCTGGGAGGTTGAGGCTAGGTGAGTGGTACACCAGCCATTGCAGGATTAATTACAAAGACAGAAAGTGATCATTTCTTCTTGTCACGGCAGATTTGGTAAGCGTGCCAAGCAAGATCTACACATTTTTTAGAAGACTGGCATGTTTGGACTTTTTGGAAGCTGTTTTCTTTCTTAACTGCAGTATGCTGGAATACATAAGATGACACCCCAACATGTTGGGGAGTCAAACAAAGATGTTCTGAAAAGCCCACACCATGTCACCGTAGCAGCCATAGCCTCCTCCAGTTTCCAGCTCGTCAACAGAATCTACAGCACAGCCAAGACGTGTCAGAATCACGTTATGATTAATTTAATAAAAAAATATACAAGGAGAAACTCCAGAAAGCCATGGTACAGTCCTTGGGAATTATCTCTAACCCATGTTGCAATGCATATTCAAAAAGACTTTGGCATTCAAAGATCTCTTAGTCTTCCAGGAAACAAGAGAAGAGTGGCTGTTCAAACTTGGAAACTGTCAGTCACCCAGTGAAAAAGACGGGGGCGGGATGGGGGAGAAAAAAGCTTGGAAGATGAATGCATCTTTGTATATGCACTGGTGCAGACAGCGTGGGTGCCAGGCAAAGGTAAACCGAGACATGTGTACCAACCAAGGCAAAAGAAAGGACTTGCAACCGAAATGAGTTTCAACTTTTATTATGAATGTCCAAAGTGACAGCATACTGCGGGAGGTGTCTCACAGGTTACATTTCAAGGGACCACAGTTAAAGAATTCCAAGCACTTTAATTGTTTTTTAACAAAACAAACAAAAGAATGGTTAAAAATACTGTTCTGGGTATAAGCGATGCTCATATTTGAGTTTTTGAGTCCCCCCTCCCCCAAGAATTGTGTGAACACTTGTGGTTGTCAAAAACACAAATTAGGTCTGGCCTTCTGCAGCGAGCTGTAACCATCACTGCCTGAATTAGAAGCTCCTAGGAAATGAGTCCTCAGGACGCTAAGCTACCATGCAGTGGGCCCGGTCGTCACCATGTTCCTTCCTGTCCCACAAGACTTCCCATCTTCGCCTGGGTACCTGCGGCTTGCACGACGGGACAGGGAGGCCGGAGCAAAGGGTCCAGGACAGTGTGCTGAACCCTGGCTTGATTTTAAAAATGAAAGCTCACAACTTTCAGTGTTTTCGAGTGTCCAAAGAAGTCACTAATGACAATGGACTGAAGCCGCAGGCAGGCTTTGTACGTGGCTTCACAATAGTAAGCGTCTACTGTGTTCAAGGAGAAAAAAAAACAAAACCAAAAACCAAATCGCTGGTGTAGTAACACTATGGTTCTGGCCATCTGTGGTTCCGGCACAGTATGACTCGCCCTGGGACGGTCTCCTCGCCCTCTGTCCTTCCCATCATGCACTGGACGATGCTACTGATGGAATCTGTTGCCAGTGATTCCTCAAGCAGTTTTGGGCAGTGGGAGTGCGTATCTCTTACGGATGTAATACTGTTCGTCTGAGTGGATCCTCAAAAAGAACAGGTATGAACTAGAAACTCATAGAGTTTGTGTCTAGAAATTTATAAAATTAAACCTGCTCCGACAGGTAATACAGGGAGGCATGCTTGTAACCATGCCTGAGAGCACACAGCCTTCTCAACAGGCAACGGCGGGGCTCCTTTTAATGCTTCCGGTGTGATGCCCATTAGAACTTTGAAGCACGTCTGTCTCATTTATTTCTACAAGGCCTGGGACCCGGGAAGCTGCCAGGACTTCATTCATCATCTTGCCTGTTGACAAAAGGAATAATAACGTCATCACTGGTAAATGGAATAACTTTCCTAGTTTTTCCCCCTAAAGAAGGGATGGTGTCGACATAACAGCAAATGCTTTGATGTCTGACGGCTTTCTGTGTCCAGCACTGCTATGTATTTCTTCCAGTAGTGCAGGGAAACCCAAGCTAGGAAGTAATAGTTAGAAGACAGTCCTTCCCAAAAGTCAGTAGATCTAGGCTCCAGGTACACCTTTACAAGGATTGACACGGTCCCCTGCCTAATGGTACCTGAATTGCTTACACACAGACACTAAAAGTATTTTGGCCAATAATACCTGAGGTGGTGGCACATTCCTGTCTTCTCAGATCTCTACAGAGCACAGCCAGGTCTGACCATGTCAATCTTTGCCAATGAATAGGCTTACGATTCTACACGTGGGTGCTAGCTTTGCTTTGTCTTGGTAATCAGCTTAATTCATTCAGAGGAACCTCAAAATGTATGCTAGCTTCTGAAGTAAATCAAAACTACACAAGATGGTATGGTTACGCTATATAAGTGAAAATTCTAGAAACCTCCCATTCATTTGTCTCTTTTGCTATAACCTTGCGGGAAAAAAAATCAAATAAAATGAAAATTAAATAAAATGCAAGGAATAATGGGAGGTGTGGAGATAGCGGGCCAGCAGCATTTATGGCATGGTGCTCGCTTTTTGAAGCCAGCTCCCATGTATGAGCTTGCTGGCTCTTACACCAGGGAACCCAGCTTCCCCTACAGGCAGCCAAGATGGGATTGCTCTGGAGATTGGCTCAGCATGAGATAAAGTGAGCCCTAGACTGGGGTAGAAACCAGGCCTTTTTCTTTCCAGGCCAGGCCTCTCTTCTTAGCACTGAATACTGGCAAGTGCCTTACTTAGCACCCATCTCTTAGCACACCTCTGTGAACAGTGTTAGCTCTGATAGAGTACGTGCTTTACGAAGAATACCCGGAAGGGCATACAGGTGCCAAGACACGCCTTGCCCAGCATCCCACAGAGAAAGGCTGAGCCAGAGCTCCAAGCTTTGATGCTTTAATTGCATGGCCTCGGAGCCCTCTACCATGTGTGCCATCTGGGTATGCCATGAACTGTCACGCAGAACTTCTGCAGCACTGGAGGTATCGAATCCAACAGAGGCTGCTATGCCTACAGCACGGTCACAAAAGGGAAACCCTCCTGGGTGTAGTGGTGCCCATCTATAATCCCAGCACCCAGAAGGCTGAGGTAGGGGGACTGAGAGTCTGAGTTGAGTATGGGCTACGAGCGAGGCTCTGTCTCGAGAAAAAAAGCAAAAACAAAAACAAAACAAAAAACAATTAACAACAACAAAATAACCAGACCAGGAAACCTGACTGCTTCCGAATGCTGCAGGGATACAACCCATCACCAAGTGCCTTCCAAATTACATGAATAGCTCGGCTCATGATGGGATTCTGTGAGGAAATGAGTTCTCACATAGCCAGAGATTACTCTTCCAATTACCAGAGTGGCTCATGACTCGCCAAGATATCACCCATCATTCCGTAGTAAAGAACCAGGACCAGAACTAGGGAGCACAGGTACAAGGGGTTCGGAGGCACCGGTGAACCTGGATGATGTGACGTTTTAGAAGCACTTTCCCTAGCTTGAGCCACCAGTAAGCTGTTCGCCTCTGTGCCTTTCACTGGGACCAGCACATCTGCTGTCGTCCTGCTGGAAAGGCTAGAGAGCACTGTGCTTCATACCCAGATGTGGGTCGACGGAAAACAGGTGCCAAGGGGCCTGCAGTGCCTACCTGAACAGCCCTGCAGGTAGGGAGAAGCATTCATGAACCACTCCTGTCAGAGGAGCGTACCCAAGCAGAGTCAGGGGATCATTCTCAGGCTAAGCATGTCTGGCCCCTTAATTCTGTATCTTTCCTATCAGTCCATTCTCCTGATGCCACATGAGAGTGGCACAGCCACCAGATGCTATGACTCATAGGGGCTGAGGAGCAAGGAGGTTCAGCGGCTTCTATACCCACTGCAGCCTCTCTTAATACCCAATCTAGCTGTAAGGACAGTAGCCAGGTCCCTAGGTCAGAATTCTGGGCAGAAGACAAAAGAAGAACCAGGCAGAGATGCCCCCCACCTTAAGGATATGACTCCAGGGGGCCAAGATCATGGAGAAACAGAAGGGTTTCTCCTACTTATCACGGAGAAGATCCTGTGGCTTGGTTGGTTTTTCCATCTTAACCAATGGCCCTATCTGCAGGCCATATAACCTAAGAGTGACAGCCATGACGAGAGAGGGCAGGGAGAACAGTATGAGGGGATGAAGTCCACAGAGAACCTTTGATCTCTGGAACCCATCTCCTCCCAGAACATCTCGCATCAGAGCTGCCAGTAGCCAGCAAAGGTTCAGACTAGAAAACCCACACCGCCTTTAACTTCTGCTTTGCATCAAAGATGAAGGCTTGTGATTAAGAAGCCGGGGGACAGAAAATCAGCTCCACAGCAGTGTGCTCCACTGAAGATCCTGGATTAACATCCAGACGGCCTCATAAGGAGGTGATGGAGGCACACTTGGCCACTTCCCAAAAGACGCTCAAGCTAAGCCTCAGCCAGATCGTCCTGCCATGCGGGAAGGAAAGCGCCAAAGTTATTCATGGATGCCAGGCCCCCATCTGCCCTGGCCAGCTTGATCCGTTTGGTCAGCCCATATGGGCTCACGATGGCTGGCACAGGGCTGTGATTATCAGTTACTGCAGATGTAGTCTAGAAATTTGCTCTGTTTCACGGTTCGATAGCTTAAAACCTACTTAGAATGCTCCGCGTTTCGTCTCATTAGACTGGTAACAACATGGAGCGGCACCTCTTCAAATACCAAGTATGGGGAGAATTACAATAACAAAGGCATCCGTAGCCTAGTGAGGAAGTTTATTCTGTGATGGGGAATACCCTGGGCTCTTCTGTTCAACTGAGGTCACACACCTGCCTGATGTCCACACGTGTACTGCATGGACAGTGACTCAAACGTAGCTACTAAAACCAAAGCAGCCACTTAAATCTACAGTAAGAACAGAGTCAGCTCAGCCCAGACCTTGGGAATCAGTTTAACCCAAAGAAAACTGAAGAACCCAACTTCCTCTTCCCCTGGACACACAGACATTGAGAGACGATGTGATACTTGAATTCTTGGTTCTTCCATACCCATTACTCATTTAATTTAAAGAAAGAACACTCAAATATTACAAATACTGAGAAGTTAAGCCATCAAAGACAAACAATTTGACTACATAGGCTTCCTGGACTATAATGGATTGAGCTATTTCCATGAATACTGTAATACCATGTGCCGCTGGGAAGGAGTTGGGTCAGCATTCAGGGCCTCAGAAAGTCCCTCCGGTCAGCTCTTCCACAGAGAGTTGGCCGGGAACACGCACTGTGGACACACTCAGGCAAGTCCTTCGTGGACTCCTCAGCTGCTGTAAGCGCCAAGGGTTGGGGGGAGATTAACAGACTCTGAGAGGGCCATTCTTCCTTTTGCCAGCCATGTTCCCGAGCAGCCCTGAGGACAAGAGGCCAGCAAGGAGACTCATGGAGTGGACTTCAAGGCTGAGGCTTTGCATGGCCTCTGTCTAGGATACGCATCCCCCCCTTTCCCTACCGTGGGAGAACTCAGGCAGCCACCACATCATTGAGCAGCTGCCTCTGCTATAACACCTTCCTTAGAGGCTAATGCTACAGCCCCTAGCTCCAGGGGGGTTCCTGCCTCCAAGGTCGGTCGGTCTGTCTGTCTGTCTGTCTGTCTGTCTGTCTCTCTCTCTGGAAAAGGAGCCTTTTGAAAAGTGAACAGTCTTTCCAGGCTTTAGGGTTTCCTATATATCCAGTCCTCAAGCAGCAAACTCAAACTCAGTCTGGTTTCTCAGCTGTCGTCACAGCTTAGCTGCGGAGTCAACATGGCCTTTCACGTGTACACATGCTATTGCTTTTTAATGGCTGCAGAAACTGATTTGCAAACCGAATTAGTGATGGTGAATCAATCTGACTCAGTCTGGGAAATGACAAGCCACTCACTTGCCCAGGCCCAGGAGAAAAATGATCCTGGAAAGACTCAAGACTGCAAAGGCCATCCACAAGCGCTATATCTCTAGGTACCCAGGCAGGGTATCTACATGCAGTAAGCGGGCTAGCCTCCAACCAGGCTGCACCTCCCAAAGGCTCGTCTCTGTATCAGGTCTCTTTTCTGCACGCATGTGCTTTCTCTCCTCGCCCAGGAGCATTTGAAAGTGGGAACAGGTTGCTTTCAAAGTACTAATAGGTAGGCCGGTGAGTGAAATTTAAGAAGCATCTGCTGTTGTGTTTATAGAAGCCAGCTAGTAAATGCTCCCCTGCCTGGCTGGACGGAGGATCTGAGCTTCGTGTTCATACAATTCCGGACAGGATCTATCAAATCCAACAATCAAGATCATAGCTGTTTACAAACACATGGCAGGCAGGGTGGGGGTCCCCCAGAGGCAACTGCACCTATGACGCCCCACACAGCTACAGAGTCTGTGGTCTATTAGTGTCACCCTGACACCAGTGAAATCTGACGCGAGATTGCTTTGTTTAAATAGAGTGATGGTCCGGTCAAGGCACCTGTCACCAATCCTGATGATCTAAGTTCAGTACCTAGGAGCCCAGATGGTGGGAGGAGAGAACCAGCTCCTGCCTGCCTGCAAATTATCTTCTGATCCTCCACATGATATGGCATGTGTGCGTGTACACATCACATACACAGCGTAACAGCGAATAAAATGTAAAATAGAGTAACAGTTTTGGGGAAGGCATGGTGCCTTATTTTAAAAGACTTACAAAAGCCGGGCGGTGGTGGCGCATGCCTTTAATCCCAGCACTCGGGAGGCAGAGGCAGGCGGATCTCTGTGAGTTTGAGATCAGCCTGGTCTACAAGAGCTAGTTCCAGGACAGGCTCCAAAACCACAGAGAAACCCTGTCTCGAAAAATAAATAAATAAATAAAAGACTCACAAAGAATTCCAGACCCAGTTCAAATGAAGGAACTGCTAATAGATCTCCTCCTCCTCCAACACAGCTCAGGCTCAGGACCATTCGTCCCCAGCAAACCCAAAAGCACACACTAGAAGGGAAAATGACTGTTTTTGTTGTTTTAAAAACGGGTAGTTTCCAGAATCAAATCCTCTGAAGCCTCAGCTAGAATTGGGGAGAAGGAAGTGAGAACCTCTGTGCAGTGTCTGTGAGAGCTGACATGTGCTGTGTCTGTCCACGACAAAGAATCCCCTCATGAGTGGAGCAGAGAACCTTCTAGAATACACCTCTGGTAATTCCTCGGGCACAACACCTGCATTCCATCCAGCTGTCCAGGGCCCTGAACGTATCTCCAAAGACTTCAGACTTGTGGGAGGGACATATCTTGGACAAATATCAGGCTATTACAACATAGTCCTCGCAGGGAAGCAGACGGGCAGCCCAGAGATGATGGCAGTCAACAGGGCTGACCCCAGCTAAGCAGTATACTACCACCCGCCTGCCCTGCCGTCCACACTGTCCCCATTTGTGCCTTAAAGCAAAATTACATGTGATTCTATGCCGTGAGGCAGCTTAGGACAGCTTTAGCCATAAATGTCACAGGCAGTGATGCATGGTACCCAAGCATTAGTTTGCAGTTAGATCCCAGTTTTAAAACTGGGAAAGTTCAAGGTGTTCGATGTGTGTGATTGGGTAGGAGGTGGGCACGCACAGGCCCTAAGGACAGCCTGTATCCTCTTGCTCCACAGCCTTCAAGGTAGAATTTTGGAAGTCTGTGGTCTGATATTATACAATCTACTGGATTCCGAGCACATCAGAATAAAAAATCACAAACCCACGTCAGAAAAGCTGGACATGGTGGGAAATGCCTGTGATGTCAGTCCTGGGGAGGTGAGAACACCAGCTCTGGTGCTACCTGGCCAGTCAGCCTGGTCTACTTGGACAGTTCCAGGCAAAGAGAGCATTGTGCCTCACAAAACCCAAAAGGCTCATGGCCTGATTGACCTAACTGACATCTGGCTTCGACATTTGGGTATACACATGCACGCCCACATTCACAAAACTCTGTTTCTCGTGAGAAATCTTGGGACGATTTCTCAAACAGGTCTCATGTCTTTTTTTCGGTGTGGGTCTGGATCTTGGTCAACAGTCAGGATCAGACTTGGGGAGGTCAGAAAGTCTTCCTGGGGATGAATCCCTTGCTGAAGTCACAATGTGTATAGTTAGGAAGCTTGATCCACCCCACAAATGAGAATCAACATCAATGAGGCCAGAAGAAGTCGGCAAATGACTCTTTTTCCTCTTTAGGCTTCTCCCTTTCTCCCCTCCTTTGGAGAACTACATGCACACCGAGAAACAGCCACAAAGAGCTCAAGACTTACGTGTTGTTTCCCCCCACACGCATACACACATCATCTGTTACCTGAACTTGATGGATAAGCACTTGCGACTCAGTGGAAGAGTGTCACCTTGCTCAGCGCTACCATGGCAGAAGGCTACAGGGCAGGTGAAGCTGGATTACAAGTCAGGACAGGGCAGGTTGTTCTTGACTTAAGTGCCTTAGCTTGGAGACAGGACAGAAAAGAAAAGAAAAGAAAATTCCAGCGGGTCTCGGGACAACTTGATTGTATTCCCTTTGTCAAGAGTTTTTCGGGGCCAGAAGATTGTTTTAAGATACAGCTGGTTTACAAATTTACGAAAGAAATTCTGTCTTCAAAAGAAACGGTTTCTTCTCCCTGCAGTCACATGGCACTGAACCCCTCAAAGCCCCTGAGTCGTCTCTATTAATTCCAAAGAAAACATTTTCTGTTCTTCTGATGTTCCTCTTAACCATCTACCCTCTTCCTTAAATAAGTCTGGGATTTGTGAGCCTTTATTTGAACTGGCTATTAGTGCTGTCAGGAGGAGGAAAGATCTGAACTGTCTGGTGTGAGCTGGACGCAGACTGCGGTAGGTGCTGGGCCGCAGCCCTTCTCCACTCCGTAGGCCGCCATCACTGACCCCGTCCCAGGAATACATGTCTGGATTCCTCATCTCCCTGGTTTATACTGTGGGTAGCAGGTGGGGCTAAGCTTTTCTGTGACATTTCAACAAGGAGTTGTTCATCCCCCAAGGGATTCTGGGGCTGGTAAGTCACAGATGGGTCTTCCAATTGCAGATCGAGTGCGAGGAGACTTCTGCCGGACACAGTGAACCTGACCGGACAAAGGGCTTCTTTACACCCAGAACCGCTGCTGGTCTTAGCTGCCGGAGAAGCTTAACTGAGGAGAACAGCTCAAGAGTATCTAGCTGCTCCCTCCTCCTCCCCTCCTCACCCTGCCCCAAAATGGTGTCAAAACTTTTGGCTCTTTCTCTCTTTGGAACTGTGACAAGCTAGATTTATCCCCGTTTACGGATTCTTTGGAATTCTTCCCAGGATGCATAACAGAGTGCTTTGAGGAACGTGCCCACAATCTGTGTGGTAGCTGGCCTTCCAGGGACATCCGAGGAGTCGGTGCCTGGGGAGGCTACAGAGGGAAGAAGTGGCCCCTCATTGGTTACAGAAGTAGCTACAGAGTCACAGGAGCATCCACAAGAGGGTCAGCATTCACCTACCACCGTTAGGTCTGTGTTAATTCCATTTAAGGCAGACAGGTCTTTAAGGATCACAGCTGTTGACAGTAGGTGCTCGAGAGGAACCAAAGGACTCAAATGAACACTGCCTACCGGCTTGCTTCTTATACAAAGGAGAGAACTGAAGGCTGAGATAGAATTTAGCTTTGGCCGTATGTTAAGAGTTTCTTTTGAAAAAATCCTCACCCATATGTCAAAGTAATAATTTGAAAACCATCCCTGTGAATCATGGCATTTTCTCTATATGGGGTTTATTCCAACTGTGCTGACGGCTTCTAACACCTCTGGCATTTCTTAATCTGCATTGGCAATTTTCACAATTAATGAACAACATAAAACTCAGTAGTGACTGTTAACTGTAAAGAGACATGCCCACTGTTCACCTTCGTGAGTTAGTTCTTTGTATTTCAACAAACTTCCACTACTTAAATGGCGCTGAGGTGGAATTCATTTTGCCTTTACTTTTGCAACACCACTGTTATGGCCCCAGCGCTAACAGCAAACGTATTTCAGGCTGTTTTCCCAGTATCCAGACAATCTGGACCCTGTCACCTCTCTTTACAAAGATCCCTTTTGGAGCCAGAAGTATTTTTTTTTCTCTTGCCAATAACAAATCCCATATTTCAAGTAAAACATCCCTCGTTTCCGACTTCTGAATTCTAAGTCACACATGTCCAGCCTCACGGCGACTCGGTCCTGTGAGCTATCCCCCAGCTGGGAGGGCCCTAGTGTCATTTGTTAGGTTCGGTCACAATAATGAAGTCTAAACTGCACATCTGTTTTACCACCATGAAAGGGCTCTGCAGCAGCCATTCTCAGACGTGGCATGTGTTCCTGAGCACAGACAAAGGGGTACGCGTCAGTCTAGGAGGGGTTCTGGAGGAGGCTTGGTTCATATCAGCCGTACTGCATGCCAGGGACAAGGCTGGTGGACTATTTCTCTTAAGAAAACTGTAGCAAATACTCAAAGTCCAAACCTAGATCCAGTCACTATATACCAGGGACTGTCATCAAAATCACCAACTAGAAATTCATGGTTAATTAATTTTAGCATGAGGTTATCCCAAATATTGTATGGGGTATGCTTATACTAAAAATTCTTTCTTGCTTATCTTAAGCTTACAGTCCGCTGGATAACCTGTGTTTTCTCTCTCCCTACCTGAGCTGCGATTACAGGGGGTATTCATTCCCACAGCAAGCAAGCCCCTCCAGAAAGGAAGATGGCTTCAGGGCATTTCTCTTGTTTCTGATCCCCAGCTAGAAACACAATCGCAGAGAGCTCCTTACTGATGTACAGATGAAGACAGATGAGAGGAACATCTGCACCTTCACCTAGGGGTGTGTGTGGGGGGGTCCCCATGGCAACCCCATTTTGGGTAAGCAGGACAGTGCACATGGTGACAGTGAGCGCAGCCTGTCTCGTGGGGACAACAGGTGACTGGGAATATGTTGGAAACCAAGTTCCCATGGCTCTTGTGGCTCCCCTAACCCCCATTCGAAGAGACAAGAGCAAGCATGATCACAGGTCCTGGGCATGGAGGTATCAGCCAATGGCAGGAACCTTGCCACAGTTTGTCTTAGCTTAGTGACACGTGCCTTTGGTTTACACCCAAAGTCCTATGGAAGGGTTTTTATGTTTATAATAAACAACTTAAAAGCCCATCCTTATTAACCCTGCCTGCTTTCAAAAACTCAGCTCATTCTGCCCTGGTTCACACACTCGGTTATCCTGAGGCCAGTAGAGATTTGTAAATCAGACCCCAGTAGCCAGGGGAGGAGTTATGCAAATAGGACCCCAGTGGCCAGGGGAGGGATATGCAAATCAGGCCTCTGAGCTTCAGGCCCTTTCATTTCCACCAAGCTCCTCCCCCAGGGGCCGCTGGACTGTGATTTTTCCACTTTGGAAGTGACTGAGCTCGCCACAGGAGCACAGTGCTCACCTGACATTATTGGTTCTCTCATTACACATTGCTCTTGGTTTAATTTATGGCCTGATACCTACTTCATCACTCAAATAAATGATAAGCAGGTCCCATAGGACAGATATGAAGTCAGAAGTTCTCCGGAGCCTTTCAAAGGGGCCTTCAGAATTTCCCAGGGGAACAAGGAGGAAGGGATGGTGCCTGCCCTTGGCACTACTTCAAGGCCTCTGGGCAAATGGCCTGTGGTCACGTGGCTTGGGCTTGGCTTCCTTCCTCTGACCCAGGGAGGCCATGGCTTCCAAATACTGCACACTCTAAGGCAAGGGCCAGGCCAGGTATCTGTTGAGATCCAGAACTGAGGGGCTGCTGGAAGTGCCCTCTGGTTCATTATTGGTCTGCTCACCACTGCCATCCAGGCCTCCATCACCATCACTGTCACAAGCTAAACAACTTTCTCAGTCCCCCTACTGATAGCATCCGAACATCCTTCCCCTTCAACGAAATAGCCTTTCAAAAATGGAACCACTTTTCTGCAAGGAATCTATTCTTAATAACCCAGTAATGGTTTATCGGGACCATTTAAACACTCAACAAAGTGATCACTTATTAATTTATTACTATTGATTTATTGATATATGTGCCTGTTCATGTGTGTGGTGTGGTTGGAGGCCAGAAGTAAACCTTGGTGGCACCCACCTGTGTTTTGAGACAGGTTTTCCTACCTTGATGTGGGATTCCCCTCTCTATGCTGTGAATATGTTTCATTACTATTGGTTAATAAAGAAGCTGCTTTGGGCCTACTGCAGGGCAGAATAGAGTAAGGCAGGAATTCCAAGCAGATTGAAGAGGAGAGAGTAGGTGATGTGGGAGTGATTTCTTTATAAACTGTTGCTTTCATTGGTTAATTAATAAAGAAACTGCTTAGGCCCATTTGATAGGCCAACCCTTAGGTGGGTGGAGTAAACAGAAGAGAATGCTGGGAGAAAGAAGCCCAGTCAGGAGTTGCCATGATTCTCCCACTCCAGACAGACACAGGTTAAGATCTTTCCTGGTAAGCCAGCTCATGGTGCTACACAGAATATTAGAAATGGGTTAGATCAATATGTAAGAGCTAGCCAATAAGAGGCTGGAACTAATGGGCTAGGCAGTGTTCAAAAGAATACAGTTTCCATGTAATTATTTTGGGGCATAAGCCATGCGGGCGGCCGGGTGCCGGGGACGCAGCCCCGCCGCTCTTGTTACAACAAGTAGGCGGAGTCAGGGAGAAGCCATGTAACCACTGGAGGAGACAGACTCCTGCCCCAAACCTTGCCTGTAAATCACAAGCCTCATGGTAAAATATAAAATAAAAATGGATTAATTTAAGATGTAAGAGCTAGCTAGAAATACACTTAAGCTACTGGCTGAACAGTATTGCAAATAATATAGTTTCTGTATGATTATTTCGGGTCTGGGCAGCAAGGAAGAAACAAGAAGCCTCCGCCAACACTACCTGGCCCACTGATTCGCTAAGCTGGGCTGTCAGTGAGCTCTGGGGAGCTGTCTCTGCTTCCCCAGCATGGATCCCAAGTGTGTGCCATGGCACTTACCTTTCCTCACATGGGTTCTGAGGACTGACCTCAAACCCCCAAGCTTGCAAAGAAAGCCCATTACTGACTCAGCCATCTCCCCAACTCTGAATTAGTTCTTGTTGTTTGGGACATTGTCTTACTGTGCATCCCAGGCTGGCTTTGAATTTGAGATCCTCCTGCCTCTGTCTCCTGTGGGCTGGGATTTGGGATGCATGCCACCACACCCATCCCATCAGAGCAATTCTTCAATGGAATTCATTCAGGCATCTTGCCAGAAATGATGAAAAATCCATTGGCTCAGCCTTCTAGGAAGCTTTCCCTCTGCTTGAAGGTCAAGCATCAAAATCCTCCCCTGCTCACCAGTTCTGAATTTGCAGTGAACTACAAGCCAGTCTGGAAGTTTCCATCACTTCCTAGGACCAGAACAATTCTGAGCATGAAGGCCCTCTCGGCACCTTCCCCTTCTTCAGTCCCGCACTCACCCTGGAGCGCTGACGTCAGCAATGTCTAATTCTAGACTCCAGACCCGTGCGCTCCCTCATCTCAAGTCTGCTTTCTGCCCAGATCTGTGCACTGACTCTGACATGCACTGTGGACTATAAAGTCTCCTTTGCTCACGCCAGATTGAGCCCCTAGACCGCTGCTCCCCTTGCGGCCCTGCCTGTTCTTGGCATCAGGTGTCACTGCCTTTTACTAGCAGGTTTATTCTGCTGCTTTACCCGTGTGTCACCTTTCTCTGCCCACCACATTTATCTCTGAATCCCTGAAACGCTCCCAGAAGGAGACACAGCCAGACACAGCGTCTTGCCAACAGCTACCATTTGACTCCTTCCTCTGCCTTTCCTTCCAGCATCCTGGACTGCTAGCACCCATTTCTGCAGGGATACAGAGGGGTGCTGCCCATGACCTGAGACAACTGCCGAGAGGCAAAGGCAGAATGAAGGCCCCGCCCTGGAGAGCTCTAGCACCTGCGAGCTCGGTCCGCTCCTTTTGCAAACGTGCTCCTACAGGCTAGTTTTGTGTCAGGTGAACAGAAATATCCAGATTTGGTGTTTTAAGTGGTTTGATTTTGTCTATCCTTATCCTACTGTACAGTTTCCCAAACTGTGCATTTCTTTAGGTTTTTCAGCCCCTGGCTGTCCTGGAACTAGCTCTGTAGACCAGGCTGGCTTCAGACTCACAGAGATCTGCCTGTCTTTGTCTCCTGAGTGCTGGGATTAAAGGCATGTACCAACACCCGGACTAAAACTGTGCATTTCTGCACAATTTTTAAGTAGGCTACCAGAACACGCACAATCCCATGTCTGCACGAGGTGGAGAAAGCCTCTGCTCCGACACTTAGCAAAAGCATTTGAAAAGTATAAAGATTTACAAAACAGAGATGTCTCTTGATTGGAGAGACGTCTAGCAGTATGAACTGTCTTGGACATGTGTGCATGGAGGAGGTGGGGGGCTTGCATGGCCAGAGTCTTCGATCCTACTACCCCACCTCCTCACCAGTCAGACCACAGAGCCCACGATGACTCTCATTATGAATAGGACATGGCTTTGGAACAGACTGGCCAGTGTGTCCCAGACTGAGGATGGGAAGATCCCGTCTATTGAATCCCTCAGGGGAGCAACCATGCTGAACAGTAAACCGAGGAGAGACCTGGGCTCCATGCCTTGGGAGACATATCACTTAACTAATGTGACAGCCTGGAGTTCCCTAAATATATCATAATGACACATACTAGACGTGCATGCTAAACAAACGCCACCACACACACACACACACACACACACACTACAAACGTGGTTTTAAGGGAACACGGAACACCCGCAGGTTCCCTTCACGCCTACAGTTACTGATGTCCACTGGAGTTCTATTTTTGAAACACTGTATTTGATCTACTTGGCTTCTGGATAACTACCCAGTCAGTAAAACAACAGTTTAATTCTAAACGAGGTAAGTCTCTTGGAAATCAGTCATGTATTTAGGATATAACACACAGTAACGTTTTGTGTGAGCTGAACAGTAAAGTTAGACTTAAATGTGTATTTCAGACTTTAAAAAGTCACGGAGATCAATGGTTTGGCAGCTGGCTGAAAAGATTCCACTCTTTAAAAATCTGGAAGCTGCATCTGTTCGCGGTTTTGAGTTTCTACCATGGACTGCCAGTTTGGTGCTGGCAAGCTGTCTTCCAGTTAATGTCCCAGAAAACATTTATTTCAAGATTTGCAGAAGGAGAGCCAAATCTCCTGGGATTCATACATGTGAAACGCCATCATTATTTTTGCCTTTTGTGC
Source organism: Chionomys nivalis (assembly GCF_950005125.1). Lineage (NCBI taxonomy): Eukaryota > Metazoa > Chordata > Mammalia > Rodentia > Cricetidae > Chionomys > Chionomys nivalis. Next base: position 15,037,381 of record NC_080087.1, read on the forward strand.
ATCTTCCGTATCCAGGGTTAATAAGCAATGTGTCTTAAGGATGTTCTAAAGAGGAGCCTGACTTCAGAATCTTTAAGGGATTTTTTAATCTTGCATACCCTAACGAACAATATCATGAAGATATTTAAAGCCAGGCTGGAGAGATGGCTATGTAGGTGGAGGTGCTACCTGAATCGGCTTGGAGGTCCGAGTCTGATCCTCAGAACCCAAGAAAAGAAATGATTCTATGAACCTGTGATCTGACCTTCACATATGTGTGCATGCACGCGTGCGCGCGCACACACACACACAGCCATCAATAAAAACATTTAGATGTATCACAATGTATACGCCAATCCCCTTCTCCAATCTGCAGACTCTTGTCTTCTACTATAGAAACGTGTGACCCAAGGAGCCCTTTTCCACGAGGCTGTGTAGTTCCCACCATCCTCCCCTCCCCCACAGCCAGCTCTCTGTGCGATCCCATCCCTACAGTCTTCAAAGGTCAGTGGAGCATCCTTCCCGGTGAAGCTTTGGAACAGGACCCTCTTTGTGGCCCATGGTGGCACACACAGCAGTGCCCGAGCTTCCATGCCTCCCTGATGTCTGTCATTGTGGCCTTCGTGTTTCTCCAGCACCTGGAAGGGCCGGGCCACTCAACTATCTGTTGAGGGGACAAACAACTGAATGATCCCTAAGCCAAACCAATGACCGGCACATGCTCATTCTTCAAATCCAAACAATGAATAAAAAGTACTGACATTGTATAGTGAGGTGCTGATTTCATTTGAAACCAGAAAAAAAAATGGTTAAAAGTCTGATACTCAACACTTCCGCCACATCTTAAGTTTCCAGTTTACAAATCATCACCTGTAAGCTTTACAGACATGGGAATCGTGATCATACTACCATCTGCCGACTTCAAACCCAGAGGAGCGTCGTCCTGTACAGGCATCCGGTGTGCTACACTTAAACTACTGCTCAAAGCCAGCAGGAAGCTCCCCTACCTTCCTTGGGGAAGAAAGGGGAACCGTGGCAGAGTTAGGCGATATGTAGGTAGGTAGGCGAGGATCTGCTGTTACTGGAACACCCAGGAGGAGTGAAACAGAGAAACTGAGGCTCACAGGCATGCACTGACTGGGACGGTCAGTGCTCCCATGTTCACGGCTGTCAGCTCCGACACCGTTGCTGCGGGGCGGCAGACGTGGATAGTTAGAGGTGCGGGAACTTCCATGGATTTTGCCTGTGCTGAGGTTGGGAGTCAGTCATCTCAGGACAGAATGGACATGACATGCCTTTTGCTTTCTTTTGAGTTCCAGGTTTGGAGGCGGGTATTTTGAGTCACGTGGTTGGTGTATGGAACCTGTCTGCCAAAGGAAGACCATTCTAGAACTACTTCAGGTTGTCCTGGTAGAGTGCTCTTGATTTCTGCTACCAAAATCCTCTGCTGATGAGACACACAGCTGACAACACTGGTTAGGTCCACAACTTGGGGAACCCCCAAACGCGATGAGGACCAACTGTTACAGCATGCATGCTTTGGCTATCTGTAAAAACGGGTTTCCTTTTCTTCTCATTTTTGAGAGACATTAAAGCATCTGGAATATGGGAAGCAGGCCCGAGTGTAATGGTGATCTATAGCAGGTGGAGGCACAGAACCTGACACATGACACAGAACCTTGACAGTTAATATCAACTTGAAAGGATCTACAATCACCTACGAGGCAAGCGTCTGCCTTGATTAGGTTGCCCTTACATGGGTGATACCATTCTCCTGGTTTAGGCCTTAATGCCGTATGACTGGCTGCTTCAAGCTCTTGTTTCCATGACTTCCTGCCATCATGATGGACTTTCCCTGAACTGTTAGCCAAAATAAAGCCTCTCTTCCTTCAGTTGCCTTGGTCAGGTGTTTGGTTTCAGCGATGGAGAAAGTAATGGATATGCCCAACTTTCAATGCCCTTTACACCCCATCCTATTACCTCTGAGCCCGAAATGCGGATGCGGTATCTGAAACAGAAGAAAGCTCTGTATCCAGATCTTTGGCCGCTGGGAAAGAGATGAAATGATACGTCACTACCTGGACAAAGAGAGATCGCGACAAATGGTGTCAACTGGGACAAAGACAGGATGGCAAGAAGCTGCTCACCTTGGCTCCCTCCTCTAACAGATTATAAAGCTGATAATGCCAGTGCTATTAAATATACCTATACCCTCTGCCCCATGCACACACCGAATGCTTACCAGTCTTTGTTCGGTGGCACACTCAGACTCTCTAGGTGACTGTTCCCAAGGCCCTCCTCATTCACGCTAGGTGGTGAGAGGCCATCTCTTCGCTGTTATCCTATCTCCCCCCTTGCACACCTCATGGTCTGCCACTCACTGGCACCTGCGGCTGCATTTGCTCCACTGGATCCGGTTCTACTTTCTAGAAGAAACATGCAAACCCCTCCCCTTAGGCGAGACCTCCCACCACAAACACAGACACCACCATAATGCCAGAGTTTTCCTTTACACAACCACCTGGGTTTTCTATAACGCGAGAGGTACATGAGCACGTGTTCACTAACAGATCTGTAAGCACAGGCACCTAAACCTCAAGATCTATAGACAGTGTTCATAGATGACGACCACGTCTAGCTGAGAATAAGTATGTAGACCTGTCCAGACAAGTGTGTTTTTACAAGTGTCCCAGTGCTAAAGGGCTGTGCCATAATACGGATGGCTTCTGATAACTGGCTTCCTGGTGTCAGGCAATGATCTTTGGAAAGAGGTCAGAATATAGCAGATTCATTTCCATTCTTGCAGAACTATCAACTCCAGCACGCACACAATGCCTTCTGTTTGTTCCTTAGAAGAGTTTGATACACACACAAAGAAACACACACAGAAACACATACACACAAAGGTTGTGGCAAAATGAAAAACAGCACAGCTACTGAAATGACTGTGTCCAGCTCTTGTGAAGATCCAAGTGGGCAAAGACTGTTCCAGTCTCATAAGCTGAAGAGCTGAGTGGCCTTGTCAAGAAAACTAGCTACTGTAGACTTCTTTTTTCTAAGCAAAAAACACACAAACAAAAACCAAAACAATCCCCTTCCTTCAATAAATAAACTAAACGTTTCCCTACTGCCCATTCATCTCTCCTGGATCTCCCATGATTCTGCCACCAGAGACAAAGACCCTTATGTCTACCAGCACCACTGAATGCCCTCAAGTTAGGGCCAGTTAAGGCACAGGCAAGAGCTGCGGACAGCCATGGAAACGCACTGTGGAAGGGCGGCAGGGGAGCTATGCTCACCACTCACAGGATCATCTAAATGAGGTAACTGTCACAGTTCTCAGAGCACGGCTAGGATTTGATGCGCACTAGCTCAGGACACTATGAGGGTCCTAAGAAGAACGCTCTGCTACTGGCCTTCCTGCATGGTCAGGAGAGGCCATATTTAGATAACAGAGTAATTCCCAGACTCCTCAATGCGGTGATATGGCGGACGTCACCCTTGATTCGGAAGGCGTGGCACTACCTGTTTCATATCAAATGACCTTAAATTTTAGCTTCAGAAAAAGAAACAGATTTGCCACTGTTTTTATCCAACAACAAAAGTGAACTTTCTTAATCGTGTTGGGAGAATTTCAGTGTTTTCAAATGGAAGAGACAATTAAGCCGAACGCAGTTTGGAAAAACAGTTGGTGCTGAGGGAGAAAAGCGAATCGTACTTCTTGTTCACCAGCACCAGGAAGTGAAGCCACAGCCATGGTCCTCAGGTTGATAAAATTAGAAAAGGCACTTCCTTGTAAATCAACCAGAGAAACAAAAACAAACCAGGCTCCAGAGTGTCAAAGGAATCCCCTGACTGAGTTCAGTCATAAAAACTAACTTGGGGTCTGTGAAGATGGCTGGCTCCGTGGGGATCCAGGCTCTAGTCTGGATTCCCTATGTAAGAACCTGGCATGGTGGCGCTTGAGTCTCTATCTGGGGTCCTGTCCTGAGGTGGGGGTGGGAGGGGAAGAGCAGCCCCCAGAGGCTTGCTCTCCAGCCAACCTGGTCAAAGCTGAGCAGCAAGTGCAGTGAGAGACCCTACCTCCAAAACAAAACAAAGTAAGGTGAAGACGTGGGGAAATAGTCCAGTGTCAGCGCTGGTCTCCAAGCACTCCCACAGGCAAGTGTAAGCACACACACAACTACCTAACCTGCAATCTGGAGAAATGGAGCAGTGTGCACAGACTTTCAGAACCACAACTACACTTGAAATATAAATCCAAGCCAAGTGGTGGGGCACCCCTTTAATCCCAGCCCTCAGGAGGCAGAGGCAGGCGGATCTCTGAGTTTGAAGTCAGTCTGGTCTACAGAGTGTGTCCAGATAGATACATATCTCCAATTCGATCTAATTATTCAGACAGCTCCATAAGAGGCCGGTGGGCTGACCTTCTTCCTAATCCACCAGGCTTTTTGTAACGGCATGCTCATTTTAAGCAATGTGGGTGTCCAAATCATTTTCATCGCTACACCATTTTCACCATGGTGGCCTTGTTCTCTTTCGGGTCCTGCACACAGATACTGAATGCAGAATTGCAGTCGGTGCTGAGGCCGCCCCACAGGAGCACTTAGAGACAAACAGTGAGCAGAAGGGGAAGCACTCGCTAGGCAGCAAAATTTCAAGAGCATTTCCCCATATAATTACTCTTTCTTGTTAACTGGGCAAGAGTCCCGAGTTAGAATCCTCAAGACTTAAAAACAACAAAAACAAACAAGAGGAAACTAAAATATATAAGAATAAAAATGTTATAATGAGATTATTTTTTGCTAGTTATTATTGTTTGCTAGTTAATTACTATTTTTAAAACAGGCACAAAAGACAAAAAACACTTAAAATTCTTCTATTAAAAAAGATAAAAAAAACATTGAACAGGAGCTGGGGATATAGCTCAGTTTGTAGAGTTCTTGCTTAGAACGCATGAAACCTCATGTTCATGAAACCCAACACCGCATAAACCAGGCAGAGCATGGTAGAAGATACCCATAATTCCAACATTTGAGAGGAAAAGACAGAAAGATCAGGAAATCAAGGCTACCTTCAGCTATACTTCATGTCTGAGGACAGCCTGGGCTACATGATCCTGTCTCAACAAAACACAGAACTGAGTAGGAATATGCTTTCCCAACATGACTTCTATGTATAGCCCACTCTTCAGCCACTTTCTCCCCTATAGGTGTAACTCTTTCCTCAGGAGAATTCTAGAAAATCCATTACATCTCAGAATTGTTATTCTTTTACATACCTATTTTAATGATAAAAGTGGAATGTTTCTTCCTTATTAAAAAAAAAACCATCATATTGGAATGAGAAAAAGTTACCACAATAAATTTACCTCAAAGTTTCATTATTTCATCATTGGACATAGGATGAAAAGTCTACGTGGCAGAGGAGGGGTGCTAACTGACGGGGCATGCGTGGCATGTGGTGGCGGCATGCAGAAGTCAGTCTGAGTACAATGAGGGGAAAATATTCACTAAAAGGAAGTTTGGCTTGGGAAGAATTTGTCCTTGTTATTCTGTATAAAACCACCTAGAGAATTCTATTGTATTTGGGGAAAAACAGAATGGGAAAGTTGGATAAACTATGCTTATACACCATATGTATATACAATGAACACAAAGTGAGCGAGCGTGCGGTGCCTCGCACGACTACACCAACAACCTCCACGGGCTCTCAGCTTCACAGGTGCACACGGACAGGTGAAGGAAAACACATATATGTATTTAAGATAAATATTTTACAACTGATTGTGCTAATTATTTCTAAAAGTGCTGTCTATCTTGGTTGACTGAAATGCTCTAGAACGTGAATGTTCCTATTCCAGGGCCACTAACGACAAAGGGGATCTGTGGGATGAGATGGGTCAGCATTTCTCTGCTGTGACGTAAGGAACACAAACAGCTCAACCCCTTGACCTCAGTTCGGCAAATTCTCGGAGACACAGTCCTGCCCTGGCATTCTGGACACTGGACAAACGGCTCAGTGGTGGAGAATACTGACTGTTCTTCCAGAGGACCGGGGTTCGGTCCCCAGCACCCACACAGCAGTTGACAGCCCTATACATGTAACTCCAGCTCCAGGGTATCTAGTGCTCTCCTCTGGCCTCCATGGGCACCAGGCACATGTGTGGTGCAGACATACACTCAGGCAAAATACTCGCATACATTAAGAAAATACAGAAATAAAGAAAATTAGTGCATGGGATCAATAACCAAACTAGAACGTCAGCCCCATAGTTCCTTGGCTGACAAGGGATGAGCTACTCCCCTCATTGCCCTGGCTATAGGCTTCTATTATTGTTTACGTAGTTCACGTAGGAATGCATAGACTTCTGTAGATCTCACAATTTGAATAATTGAGATGGAAGGACATTTTGGGTTATACTGTGAACTTAGTAGACCTAGTGTTGGGGTACTTGCGTATCTGTCATCCAAATGCTAACAAAGGCACTTACAAGATAGGCCCCTGCCACCATTCACTTGCCCGATTTCTCATTTAAAGACACCGAGTATAAATGTCTTCCACTGAAAACTTCCAAATAATGTGGTTTATATTTAAATTGGCTACGAAACCCGATGCCAGATTCTGAAAGCAACTCCCCAACTGTCACGTGCAGCTGTCAAGCACGGCTCAAGGGAACGGACAAGATGACAAAGGCAAAACCTTGCTCCTTAGGATGCCGAGCACACGGGGCTCTGGGGACCCGGGGTCCTGTCTGGAGAGAAGTAAGCCCACACACACAGGCGAGCCTGAGTACAGCCGAGGTTTTACGTTCTCCTCACTAAAATCTCTACAGTTCAACAAGCCAAGACCTCAGTGCCAGCCTTAGGGGAGCTGAAGAATCCCCACTGCCGCTCTCAGAAAGGAGCAAGATGTCTCAGTTTGTCAAACTTAACTGGGCTTGCGTGAAAACAGAGGACTTCCACCCTTTCAAAGCACCTGCCACAGGAACTTTGGCAAAAGTGGTATATATCAGAGAACTAGAAGCTGACAGAAACAGTTTTAAATACAAATGAGTTGATAAAATACTTTTCAACAATGGATTTCTATTTTCAAGTATTTATGTGATCAGCAGATAAATACAGTCCAGACGCAGACAGGATTCTTCATCTTCTCCCAGACTGTTAGCACGAGTCCACAGAACTCGGGCTGAGGTACAGAAAGGTGGAAGGGACCTACACGTCTCAGAAGGGATCAAAGTGTACAGTATTTTAATGAGCAAGAAAAAGTGTTTGCAGGCTTGGGAGGTGCCTCAACTGATAAAAGCCCGCGTCACAGAAACCTGAAGCCTTGAATTTAACTCCTTGAATCCACACAAAGGGACAGTGGTGCTCACTTGTAATCCCAGCACCGCTACAGCAAGACAGGTGTGGACAGGGTAACTCCCAGGCCACAGCCTGGAGTGTGCAGTGCGTGTGCAGCAGAAACAGAGAGAGCCTGCCTCAACAGGTGGAAGGAGAGAACCAGTCCCACGATACGCTTCCTGGCATGTATGTGCCATACTTACACATAACCACACACATGGATGGACACTAAAAGTTTTAAAAACTGCCAACAAAGTGAGTCTACTTGGAGTCTAAAAAAACCTGACAAGCATATAAACTTACAATGATTGGCTATGAGGAAAAATTTCTATCACTGACGGTGAGGGAAAATAAGACAATGCGTGGAGCTGGAGAGCTGGCTCAGTGGTGGAAAGGTTCAATTACCAACAGCCACATGGCAACTCACAACTCCCTGTAGCTCTAGTTCCGGGGGAACCAATGCCCTCTTTTAGCATCTGCAGGCACTGCACACACATGTGCTGCACAGACGCAGGCAGGCAAAACAGACTCTTAAAATACTAAATAATTTTTTAAAGATTTCAAGAAAATAAGACAATCTAATAAGTTCTGTCATGTCAACTACAAGCCGTTTTGATCCAAATCCTGTAGTGTGGACTTAGAAACACTGCGTGTGGTCAGGAGGAGGCCCTTTGCTTGATCCTGATCAAACCAGCTATGCAACGTGAGGAGATGCACGCTGCTGTGATTGAGTTATCGCGTCCATTCTCCCGGGGCTGTTATGAAAAGAAAGCAAGTTATACAAAGAACCTAGCACAGCAGGGGCTCAGCACACAGCAACTATCAGTTCTGCTCTTCAATAACACTAACAAACACAATCCGGGGGGCTCTGGAAGGATGGCCCAGTGCTTTCGAATACCAGCTGTTCTTGTGGAGGACCTGGGTTCGATCCCCAGCACCTACATGGCTGTTCACAGCCATCTGTAACTCCAGTTCCAAGGGAATCCAACACCTTTCTCTAGATTCTGCAGGCACTTAGTGCATGTGATACACATGTAGGCAGAACACCTGTACATATAAAATTAAAATTGAAAAATAAAAAGCACAACTCAAGGCATGGCTCAGTGGGCAGAAGTACTTGTCAAGTAATCCTGAGTATTAGAGTTTGAATCCCTGGCACCTACGTAAAGGCTGGGTGGCTACCGTAGTCTCAGTGCTTGAAGAGGTGGAGACAGGAGATTCCCAGAGCATGATGGTTAGCCAGACTAGCTAAAGTGGAGACCTCTGGTCTCCCTTTCCACAATATGGTGGCGAGTCACTGAAGAAGATAACCAGTGTCAAACACACACACACACACAAGCACACACACTCACATACACTGGTCCTGACTCTAGGTTTCCCATGAGAAATGTAAAATAAATAGCGGCCGCCTAGTTATGTGTGAATTTCAATCATTCTTATATTACAATTTATTATTTTACCCAAAATTTGAATTTAACGGGGTGTCCATTTGTTGTTTTTAGAAACCTAGAGACCCCCAATTCTAAGTCTCTTGCCTGAATACTACTCCTAAGGGAACTTGGGGAAAACAGACTTTTTGTTATTTTGGAGATTGTGTGTAAGCACGCATGGCGCACAATGTAGCCTTGAACTAGAGGCACTCTCCCTACCTCAGCACTGCAAATGCTGGGCTGTAGACATGAGCCACTTGCCAGCAGGAGAAACAACACTGTGTCTTCATCTCAGTTAAGCTGCCTCTAGCTCCGAGGGGTTTTCATTCTGTGTTGGTAGCAGACACCTGCTCTAAGTGGTTGGAGTCTTCACTCCTTCTTTCGGGGGAGGACACCATGTGGAGCAGCCCTGTCTCACAGCTGTGGCTGACCTCCGCCCCCCCCCCCCCCCCCCGCGTCTCTTCCCACTTTCAGGACCCAGGCAGCTCACCACACCAGGAGGATCTGTAGGGCTGCGCTCTGCATTACGACACGAAGCACAGCTAGGAGGCCCTTCAGTGTTTCCTCTCCTTCCCAAGTTCTTACCCAGGGACCAGACCATCTTTAGACCTCTAATTGTATCCATAATATGCAAAGTTGCTAAGTCCCAAGACGAATTCATTCAAGAATCTCGGACAGTATGTTGCTCCAGTCCCAATCTCAGCCTGCTGCCCGGTGCTTCCCAGCAACAAGACAAGTCCTGCCACACCCAAGGATCACCTGGCCCCCATGGAGACTCCCAGAGCCTGTGGTTGCAACCTGCTTGCGAGGCACAGGTACGACCTGACTTCACCAGTCATCAAAGCCAAGGCTATCCTGGCGGGGGAGAGCATTTCAACTCATCAACCTCCCGGCGACTAGCTCACCAGTGCTAGGTCCTGGGGGACAGTCCTAGCTCATCTCTGTACAGAGTCGCTCCGTTTTCTCCTCTGTGGAGACATGTCGTCAATTCCACCTCTCAAGCAGACACCCTGTCTTGCAGCTAGGTGTTTCATGGATGGTTCTGTGTCTACATGCTCCTCGTTCTCAACAAGGAACACAAGATGACGGAGGCCTGGGCCTTAGCTGCATCCCACCCACATCTGATACAGATGTTGAATACATAAGTGGTAATACGTGTGCTTTCCTGAAGTCCTAGTAAGAGGAAAAAGAAGACAACTTTCATCAAGGATCCCTCTCCCGTCCCATCCCCTTCCCCTCCACTTTCTAGGGCACTTAGGAATGCAGCTGTGGCCTGGTTCTCCTCCACTCTGCTACCTTCAATCCTTTCTTTCCAGAATCTAGCGATGCTGATGCTAACTCCCAGTGTTTGGCGCTTTCCACATTTCAGATGCACTCTTATGGTCTAGTGAGCTGTGCTGCGTTGTGCTCTTACCAATCACACACCATGAAAGAACAGAGCACACAGCCACTGAACCAATGCCCAGCTATTCCACCAGGGGAAGGGGGTTCACTTCCAAAGGCCTTTTCCTGACTAGAGGGTTCAGGTCCAAAGGCAGACTGCTTTTCCCTTCTTTAAGTCTTATAAATAACCCTAAAGAAACCCACTGGGTCACAAGTAGCACTTAAAATAGAAAAATTACTGAATTTCATATAAATACTATTCTAGGCAACTCCCCGAGTTTCCGCAAAAGACCCACTGATCAAACAAACCCCAATACAACACCATGCTAACCACTAAAATAAGCTGGGAAACTAGTGTGTTATCTACAGTGACCTTACACACTAAGAAAATGCATAGGGGGCACCAAAAAGCAATGACTCTTTTTGTAAATCTAACACACATTCCCCACCACCCTTCCCTCGTTACATCTGAGATAGTGAAGTCCCTGCTGTCCCCTAACCACTGGGTAGTTTGGGTCAATGAACTTGACTCAGCTCTCTGAATATTACACCTAACACTCACATGGCTGGGGAAAACCTCAGAACACTGCCTTACAGGGCTATTAAAACCTATCCACACATAAAGAAGTGACTGGTACCATCCAGTCCCCAGTAACACTATTACTGAAAGGTTCCATTCTTGTGTGTGTGTGTGTTTGATGGGAGTGTCCACATGTGACTCATTTAAAATCTCAAGTACTGCAGTCTCTCAGGGAATATGTAATGGACATGATTTTTCACACCTAGTCTTAGAAATATCAGGCTCTCCAGTTAATGGAGAAGGCACTGCACTTTGTGGACTTCTGCCTACTCTAGGGAATATGAACCATCCCTAGAGACGCCCTCCTAGTTCGTGCACCTGACAACAGACTGTAGCGAGTTAGATGTGACGCACCTTGAGACAACTGGTTTACCTCACCTACCTAGAGGCAAAGCTGATACAGACAAATTAGAGAATGGAGTTTAAATGTCCATCAAGGACATAAAATTTACAACCAGTCCCACTTTTCAGGACCAAATCCAGACTACAAAAATGTAATGTGATGGCTTAGACAATCAGAGATCTTGCACCAAGCCTGACAATGTGAGTCATCTTCGGGATCCGCCTAAGAGGAAAGAAACGACTCCCCCAAGCTACCCTCTAATCTCCGCGTGCACTTGTGCGCCCTCACATCAATAAATGCAATTAAGATATTTTAAAAGGGCTCCCCAATCCTTCTGTGTCAGACAGATATTGGTTTCCCTCAGCTAGAAGTGGTCCACGGGAACTTTGAACATAGAGACTTTGGTGGCCAGATTTCTACCTATGCAAATGGACAGATCACTACTCTGAATTCTTGAGTTGAACACCACTGCCTTATAATCAGTGAGACAGAGTTCTAATATGGAAAAATACACCTGCAAATTGAGATGTTACAGCAAAATCTTGCAAAAAAAAAAGTTTCACGTCTTCCACTGAAATCAACACCCTTGAACACAAAGTAAGCACATCATGTAATACATTGGCACAACTCACTAAGAGGCGTGGCTGGAGGTGGTTACTCCAGAAGAGAGCACTGGACCAGCAGAGGGAAGTTCACTGAACAAGCACAGAAACAACTTCACAGAAAAAAAAAATCTTGAGTAATTAATGGTGATATACTTATCTGGTTCCTTGATACGAAACCAGAAAAAAACATGGGTTAATTAGGAAGAACACGAAATAAGCTCTTAGATCCATGGAATGTAAGAACTGAGCTATTACACTCAGCTCAGCATTTCCTTAGAAAGTTGATGGCAGCAGCAGCCTGAGTGTTGACTGCATCCTAGAGCACCATTCTGCAGGCTTTCCAGGGGCTACCTTGGTGGCCGCATCCCACACCAGGAGGCAGGTACTCTCAAACTGAGGCAGAAAGTGAGAGAGTCACTACAAGGGCATCAGAATGGCCAGGTCATTCGCCACCAAGATGAGGATGGTGGCACTGATGGGATCGGAAAGCAGCAGCGTGTCCCGCACCACTGCCTGCAGTGTGTGCTCTAACTCCCAGCAGCGTGTCCCGCACCACTGCCTGCAGTGTGTGCTCTAACTCCCAGCAGCTTGCTGCTCCAGGAGTCCTCTTACCTAGGTCATGCAGGCTAGTCTGGGACTTACACAGCTTGACTATCTGTGGAGGGGCCCATGGCAATTTTATTCAGACCAGAATTGTGCTTTGTTCTCTTGTTATCGGCAAACACAGCCAACCTGAGAGGAAGGGAGTCTCCAGCAGACACTCAGAGGGTAACACGGACAGGACAGCAGTGTAAGAAGCACATGGCTGTGTGGAAGTTACCGCCATTCACAACTAAGCACGCATGCCTGTGGGATCAGCTAACTTGCCCAGGTATATTACGGGCAGATGTCAGAGCTTTATGGGATATGATCTCCTGATGTGGACACACAGCAAATGACTCTCTGGAGTACCAACAGAAAAGGCCTGCATTGGAGTGGGAAGGGAAGCCCTCAGAAATGTCAGCGATAAGGACTGCTCCGAAGCCACCACGACAGCACTGGTCGCCTTCAACAGGGGCACAGTGACCTCTACTGGTAGAAACACAGAAAGCTGACGTGACATGATTCTTCTCTAAACACTCCAGCTGAAGTAGGCCACACACATGCTAGCACAGAACAGAAAGAATAGTACAGCATTTCAGCTCAGAGTTTAATCCCGCTGGCAAAACGCAACACTGCTATAGCTATCGAAGCGGCTATAAACGTATCTTTGAAGCAGCTCCAGCATAACCGGTTTCCACAGGCACCAATCACAGGATTGGTGTTGAAACTTGCTACTGCCAAGTCTTAAGTGGCCCGTCTTCCCTGGACCCTTGTTTTCCTGCTTTCAAAGCCACAGTGAAAGCTTCGGCTTTCTCTTTGAATTCCAAACAGTTGTCAGAAATAAATTGTAGACATTTTTAAGATTATAGTAACTTTGGATAATTAAAGTTTATCTTGACCTGAAAAAAAAAAATGACCAATGCCATACCTGACCGCAAAAGGCCCAAACCCCACTACATAACTACTGGAACACGCATGTACACATGATGAGGACGCAGTGGGCGAGTCCAGAGCACAGGTTTACAAGAACCAGTGAGGGCATCTTTAAACCTTACAGGAGGAAACAGTGTCCTGATAACTTCGCTTTCTGAACGACCCACTGCAGAGAACGAAGCGGCAAAGCATTCGGAGCAACCCTTTCAGTCATATTAAAGGTCCATCCTGAAACCGGGGAAATGACAACTTTAATCCTGTGCGTGCATGCGTGTGTGTGTGTGTGCACGCACGCTCGTGTGTGCATGTGTGTTTCAAATCACACATAATACAAGTAACTGCAAGGAGGTGAGCTGGGTCTCTGTACAGGAAGGAGACAAAGCTTGGGCTGGAGCAAAGGCTTGGGCAGTAGAGGCGAGGCTCACTACCGGAGTCTAAGAAAAGACAGGCGGCTTAGGTGCAGAGCTCACTGAGAGGCAGAAGTGGGAAATGAAAGCTTCCTCTCTTAACTATGTGAATACATCATCTTGTCATGGTTTGTATTTGCTCACATGCTGGTATCTGCAGCTGTGGATACAAGACACGGCCAGGGACACAAGGGTGAAGGGGACATCATCGCTGGCCCAAGGAGCCAGCACTAATAGGCAGCAGGACTATTATATAAAGAATTATGAGCACACGTTTTAAACAACTTCTCCCAAAACACAAAGTTGGTTTTTTTACTCAAGTATGACATAAGATCTATCAGTTCCCTCCCTCCCTTCAGGCAACACTACCTGCACCCAAAGTTCCCTGCTACTGAGGGCCTGCACGCCTCTCCTTTTAGACCAGTGGTGCTCAACCTGTGGGTCGCAACCCAAAGGGTTGAACGGCTCTTTTATGGAGGTTGCCTAAGACTATTGGAAAATACAGATATTTACATTAGGATTCATAACAGTAGCAAAATTACAGTTATGGGGTAGCAAGGAAAATAACTTTATGGTTGGGGTCACTACAACATGAGGAACTGTATTAACGAGACAGGAAATGAGGAACACAAACAATTGTGACTTAGTTATGGCTAGCTAGCCAATGCCATCAGGACGTGTCTGGGATGGAGGCAGGACAGAAAGGCTGGGAACTAGAAGGACAAGTGAGAAATGGAAGGGTCCCTCGCTGCAGTGGGTCTAGTTTACATTGCTTGATGGCTCGGAACACCCAGGAAGTCAACACGGCCGAACAAGCCACAGTAAACGTCAGCTGCATGGAGGCCATACTCCACCAAGGGCGGGAGACATCTCAAGTTCAGAGTATTGACGCAGTTAATGGGGGGATACGGATGTAGGTCAGGTGGTGAGAACACTGGGGGTGACTCGAGCATCATATAAGACCAGGGGAGGTGGCTGACACCAGTAATCCCGGCACCAGGGTGGAAAAGGCAGAGGGCTCACAAGTTCAAGACCATTTTCAGTTATCTATCTAGATCAAGGGCAGGCTTTCCATAGGGGAAGGTGAGGTGAACAGGAGGGACTGACTGCTGGGCCTCCCTGCCTCTTACTCTCCTCCCAGCCCACAGGACAGGGCCTTCCTTATACAAGGCTGGCTGACACCAGACACCACAACAGCAACTCTCTACAAAGTCAACGCCAGCCTTCGGAAAGAGTTCAGAGCTTTAAACACTGTGAGCTCTCAGTGAAGAACTCCCACATAAAGACCAAAACCTTCACGGTACTGTCAAAGACCACATCCAGAAATACGGTAACATCCTTTAACCTGGGTACGAGGGAGAGAAAAACAGGAAATGATTAAAATAACCCACAGGATGTTTGGTTAATGGAATTATGGTCAACCAGGGAGCGGGATATAACAGCAGCCTCACAAAGTGATCGCAAGCTTGGCGTGGAATGGGAACAATCCAGGCCCATCGGAGCCATCAGTAACAACAGTGTCCCTGAGGCTGGCCGGCTGATTATTAATTTATACCTTATGGTACAGCTTGAATTATATATGGCTAATATCTAGTAAGATAGACAGCAAGGTCATTAAATAAAAATACCATTCTGAGGACTACAGAGATAGTTCAGTGCATAAGACGGCTTGCTCTACAAGCTGAAATCCTAAGCACCCACATTAAAAAGTAAAAATCAAATTAAAAAAACCAAAAAAACAAAAAACCTTGGCTGCACGTGCCTATGACTCCAGGATTATAGAGACAGTGGGATCCACTAAGCTTGCTGGCTAGAGACCCCGTCTCAAAGCAGTAAGGTGAGAACCGTAAAGACCTCTGATGAACCACTGTGGCTTCCAGGTGCACACTCATTCATGGCATGTACAAGCACACTCTCACGGCATGTACACGCACACACTCATAGGCATGCACACGGACATACTCACGGCATGTACACACACACTCAGAGGCATGCACACGCACACACTCACAGCATGTGCACACACTCACAACATGTACACGCACTCTCACAGCATGTACACACACTCTCTCACGGCATGTACACGCACACACTCATGGCATGTACACACACACTCATAGGCATGCACACACACACACTCACGGCTTGTACACGCACACACTCATGGCATGTACACACACTCATAGGCATGCACATGCACACACTCATGGCATGTGCACACACTCATAGGCATGCACACGCACACACTCACGGCATGTACACACACTCTCATGGCATGTACACACACACTCATAGGCATGCACACGCACACACTCATGGCATGTACACACACTCTCTCATGGCATGCACACGCACACACTCAAAAGCATGCACTATACCAAACAAACCAGGTGGCGGGGCACACTCTTCTGAGTGACTAAAGGAAAGGAAGAACGAGTATGAAGAAAAGCATCACCAGGTCTGTGTGAGAGGTTTTTTTTTGTTTTTGTTTTTTTTAAAGGAAAACACACAGGCTGGGTGTCCAACCTTCCCTGTTTCTGGCTGGGTGAATCTGAAAGGATCAATTTGGAAGAAGAGGTAAAGCCGGAAGTGGTGAAGCTAGAATTCTGAAGAAGAGATAGAGCCTTCATCATGGTCACGGGGGTGGGGAGTGGGAGGAAGTCCAGAGATTTTCTGCTTCCAATTCTCACAATTCCTTACTCTTTCTCTTTATCGAAAACATCACTCCAATGATCACACTCGAGGATCAGCTTGGGGGAATGGCTTTGTCCCTTTCTTCTTTTTCCTTTGAGACAGGGTTTCTCTGAGCAGCCTTGCTGTCCTGGAACTCACTCTGTAGACCAGGTTAGCCTGGAATTCACTGCGATCCACCTGCCTCTGCCTTCCGAGTGCTGGGATTAAAGGTGGATACTGTCTACATTGCCTCCTGAACATTAAAACCAACTGGCCACTCTAGAGGTGAGGGGCCATCCCTTAAGAAAGCGTATCCAGCTAATGTTTTCAGGTAACGGTCACATTTTTATCTCTGTGTTTTACATGAGAGTCTCCAGCTGCTCTATTTTAACATCAGCACGATGCAACCCGCACCAGATTAAAAAGCTCAACAAATTCTACAACTTCTAGAAAACTGATAACTGAAACCTAATTTTTACTATGGCTACTGACTTTCCTTATTCCTTAGCGCAACACTTGCAGAGGCCAGAAGAGGGCGCTCACTTGTGTTCAACCTTAGGTTCTGCTGTCCTATAGTCTCTCTGTCTCTCTGTCTCTCTGTCTCTCTCTCTCTCCCCTCCCCTCCCCTCCCCCTCCCCCTCTCTCTCCCTCTCCCTCTCCTTCAAGGATACAGCACTGGCAAACTTTCCTAGTATGTCCATCCCCACCAGGACTCTCAAACAGAATGCCCATATAAGAGAAAAACAGCTAGATAAACAACTCTCATAACTGTAGTTACCAGTAAATCCCAAACCAAGAAGTAATTACAATTTAGTATGTAAATATTTGTAACTGTAATACTACGTAAATATGCAAATATAAATTATTATGCAAATACCAGCATGACCGCCACACCTCAAAACTACACCTGGAACGTCTTTGTGGTCCATTACCAATCACTAAGCCTTTAAAGCAGAAGTCACCTCTTCCTGCCACCGCCTTTGATGGCATTCTTCAGAGCCCCCTTTACCAATCCCAAGGGGCAACTGAGACACTTTGTACACGCACAGACTCCTAGCACCGCCTACAGTTCCCAGACAAGCAGCAGTCGCTGCTCCGTCCTCGGATATGAATGTCAGAGATTGAGATTTGCAATTTATTTCCATGGGGCCCTGTTCAGTTCCTGGGGGACAGCAACATAAGACAGAGGCTGTATGAATATTTATCTTTAAAATCAGAGACAACCTGAGAACACAGACAACCTGCCTTCGCTGGGGAGTTTAATGGTTCCCGACTCTGGCGAGACTTGGTAGTGGCTGTTTTTCTAAGCTGCTGGGGCCAGAGCAATGGGCCAGTGGATAAGGAAGGACATCTACTGCCAAGTCTGAGGATCCGAATTCCATCCCGGGAACTCTAGGGTGGAAGGTGAGAATGGAATGCCGTTCTCTGACCTTGACACGTATGGGCGGTGGCATGAATGCACCTGAACATGCGCACAAAGAATAAATTTTAAAATGTGGTAAAATTCACCTGACATAAATTTTGTCATCTTAATGGTATTTTTATGTTTAAAAAAAAAAACTGAAAACATTAGTGCAATACGGAGCCCTTCCCTGGGCGGGAGGGGAGAAGAACTGCTAGAGCTAACACCTGAGTTTGGAAACCCGCCCTTCCCTGATACTGCACTGCCGGCAAAAGTAATTACCATAGATTATCACAGGCAAATTACTGGTATTTCAGGTATGATGAATATTAACTACACTTAGCTAGCTTTTCTTTGATAACAGTCGCTAATCCCTATGAAGAGTATGATTACTGCTTTTCCTTACTGAGGCTTTTTAAAAAACATTTATTGAAAATATTTTTTGCTCACATAAGATATAGCGATAATGGTTTCCCATTTCTCCACTTCTTCTAGCTCCTCCCTTTAATTCCCATTCTGTCTCTCGTTTGCAAACAAACAAACTTCTAAAGGATAATAGTAAAATAAATAGAAACTAACAAAGGGAGGGAACGAGCCCAAGAAAAGGCACAAGAGACAGACATAGTTGCAGAGACCTGCTCATTCTCACACTCAAGAATCCCATAAAAAAATACTAAACTAGAAGCCACAATATATATGCTAAGGACCTGTAGGATAAGAGAGAGATAAGAAAACAATACATAAGCAAAAATAAGATTAAAAAAAAGAAAGAGAAGTCCTAATGTGACATTATGAGACAAAAAACAGCATCTCTGAAGATGCTGTTGGCCAGGTGGATCTCTGTGAGTTCAAGGACAGCCTGGTCTACAGAGAGAGTTCCAGGACAGGCTCCAATCTAGAGAAACTCTATCTCTGGGTGCGGGGGTGTGGGGAGGGAGAAGGCTTTCTGCTCGCTCACACATAATGAGGCTCATGTAGTTCCAAGGACATGACTCAAGGATGGGTACACTGTTCCAAAGTTTATCTAACAGCAGGATGTCTTCCACTCCCTGAGCAGCAACTGTGCCTACAGTCCCAGCCACCTTGCCTCCTACACCCTGCCCTTCCCCCATCCACCACCTCATAGGGATGCAGGACACTGATGTGTCCATGACAGACACTTCATATTACAAATCATTCAACACATGGTCTTTGTAGCTGCCTCCTTTTGTTTAACATATCTTCAGCGTCAAACCATGTAGCATGTACTAACTAGTTGCTATGTGTTACTCTTTACGTCCTCAAAACACACAGCTAAGCATAATAGAGCATATTTTATTATCCTATATTTTATTATCTTAAAATATAAATAAACAAAAAAATCATAAAACAAACTTGAGACAATGAAAGATGAAGTTACTTGTTCTCTCCAAATTCCAATTTACTCACTATATTTCTATAAAAATGTATAAACTATAATGTATGGACAATCTAAACCCAATCCTAGTTATCCATTGTTCAGCTGGTGCTTCACCACGCATTATTAAACCCGCTTTCTTTGACCCTTACCACAACCTACTACTTTGTAGATCAACAGCCATGAGTTGAAAGTCAGAAAAATATGACCAGTGATCTCTCTGGTATTTTCAAACTGAATTTAAGAGGTTCAAAAAATATTTAGGGCATTCTTTTTTTATTCAGGGCCGATGTGATACGTCATCACTCTGAAAAACTGCAATAGTGCTGCAGCTGGCGTTGCCACACAGAGAACACCTGAGGCGGACAGTTAGTCAAGGGGCAACGTGATGACATGCATCTCAAACCGTGAACTTAACTTCATATAAATCTGATTTGTTCTTATCACAACACAAGAAAAAGCAGAGACTATGACTTTTAGGGTTACAGAATTATTGTTTAAAGGTCTCTCTGGAAAGACACTGGCATAGGAGGACACTGAATTCTGCCACAGATAAGGTTTTTAATTAAATAACTTTTTTTTTTAGGATTTATTTATTTATTATGTATACAGTGTTCTGTCTGCATGTATGCCTACAGGCCAGAAGAGGGTGCCAGATCTCATAATGCATGGTTGTGAGCCACCATGTGGCTGCTTAGAATTGAACTCAGGACCTCTGGAAGAGCTGAGCCATTTCTCCAGCCCTAAACAACTTTTAATTGCGTGTGTTCTTATATACACATGTGAACACGGGTACCCGCAGAGTCCAGAAGAGGGTGCTGGATCCTGAAGCAGGAGTTATAGGTGGCTGCAAATAGATACGGACGCAGGACCAGAACTCAGGTGCGTCCTCTGCGAAAGCAGTTAGTATTCTTAAATCTATGTGACATCACAACTGGCAAGCATGGGGCCATCAAGTTAGCTGTTAGCATATCTAATGTGCCTACCACAAATGGCAAAGATGGGCCCAACATGCTAGCCAACAGCTAAGAGCACTTAAATGGAGTATTGAAGCACGGTCAGTGTACAGGAGAACTTAACTGGTAACTAACCTAAACAGCCTATGCAACTAACGTCCGCCATACTGGACAGGACAGATCTTAAAGAGACAGCATGCCGTCAAGGGGCACAGCACAAATGTTTTAGGAATTCTGGAGCTGAATGAAGCAAGGGCAAGAGAAGAAAATGAACCTTCAGAGAAGCACACATTTGGCCTCCAGGATTTAGGGATACTTACTCAGACCCACGCCCTGGGTCTGTGGATAGAGAAAGAGTACAGGAAACAGGAAGTAGGGACGAAAGGAAAGCCATGGTAAGTGACTTCCTAGTGACAGGGTGGCTCTGTAAACTGAGCACCTCCACTCATAGGCAAACAGGTCTCCAGCCACAAGGGATATGACCCTTATCTCCACCTCTACAGATGAGGGTCTTGAGAATGACTAATGCGACAAAGTATGCATCAATCTTCTACCTCAAACCCAGCAAGAGCATCTTCTAGCCCTGTGCCTCCTCTGTGTCCCACCGTAACGGCCCCTACTGACTTCCTTAATCTCCTGGAAGACAGGATCTGTGCGCAGACACCATATCTTCCCAAACACTATCACCAACAGAGCCACTGAGGCACTCAAAAGACAAAGACTTGTCAGTACGTGGCTACGTGAACTTAGTACACACTTGATTCCAATAACAAACATCTGACTTAACACACATCCTCTGAACCATCTGGCCTTCATAGCTGATGATCAAGCAGGACCTTTAACGGTTAAAATTTTACGAGCAGTCTCAGCGACTCTGTAAATGAGCTTGGAGATTTTCAGGTCAAAACATGAACTGCCACATTTCACGACTATTACTTTCAGGAAAGCATATTTCCCACAATGTTAGAAATATCTAAATGTGAAGTGTTTAATGCCACCAATCAATCATGACACTTAGGTTTCCACACAGAAAAGCCTCCTGACATATTAACCTTCGAGTGCAGAAGCCAGACCTTGAAACGGCCTGCGTGAGCTGAAACCTGGTGCTTACATTTTCATAACAAGTCCTTCACGGTTTTGTCTCTTTATGTTTGGAGATACCTTTTTGAACTTTTCATACATGGTTAAATTGTGCTTTCTCCTTATAGGGCACTGTCAGGCAGTTCAAGCGCAAGGATAAGCACTGAGAGCCAGAAAGAAAAGAAAAAAATCAGAAAGTACAAGTTACTCTAGTCCAGTCCACAGCCTTCTAACTAAGACATAATGAGACCTGACCTCCACGTCAAAAATACCCCACAGGACCGGTTCCCCCTAGAGCTTGCTACAGATATAGCATCATAAATGGCAGCATACAGTTAGAGCAGAGGACTCTGGGTAGAGTTATCTCTTTAACTGGGTGGGGTGGCACGGGCCTTTAATCCCAGCACTTGGGAGGTGGAGGTGTTAGGACCTCTGTGAGTTCAAGATCAGCCTGTTCTAATTCAAGGTTAGCCAGGGCTACACAGAGAAATACTGTCTCAAAAACAACAATAACAAACAAACAAACAAAACAGGACTAATCTCCTTGTCCTGGTCAGAAACAAAGGTCCTGCGGAGCATTTGCTAAAGGCCAGTTACAGAGGAAGAAAGCTGAAAATATGTTACCAGGAATCTGTTGGGGAAACCAGACATGAGCTGGGGCATGGCTGTTCAGATCCTACTCCGCGACAGGCCACCTGTGAGCTCTGAGACATGAATGTCTCTATCAGATGAGTCCATCTGGAGCTGGGGACGACATGCTTCTAACCACCTTCCAATGGATGCCGAAGTCGCTGGCCGAAAGCAGTAGTGTACAGCAAAGACTTAAATTTTCTAGGTCTTTCCTAATGTTGGTTTTGTTTTTTTATAATTCTCTTAGTTTCTTTTTTAACGTTTATGTGTTCATTCAACAAAACATTTAAATGTGTACAAGGAGGCAGGCCCTGTGGTAGGATGGGAGAGCCGATTTCTACTCTCAAAGGGCCCAATGTTGAAAGAAAGAGAGAGAGAGAGGGAGGGAGGAATAGGGAGGGAGGGAGGGAGAGAGGGAGTTACCAGGCAGTTGCTGTGTGTTTGCGGGAAGTGTGATGAGGCGTGTCTGAGAAGAGGGGCAGCAGAGGTGAGAACATCAGCGAAGAAGCAAAGCACCCTGGGAAATGGCCAGTCAGACTATAGGATTTCTCAGCTTTGCTGGGCACTGGTGACACAGCCAGGTCAGTCCGCAGTTCACGCGTCTTTAGGAGGCCATCATACCAGGGAACACCCCTCCGCAGGTGAATGTGTCCAACTGTATCCAAGACTACTGGTACAATAACGTCTGCATTCGTGTGGGAAGCACAAATCTGACCACTCAGTCCCACAGTGACCTTGTGAGATGACACTGTTGTGCTGCATCCCACATAGGGACCGGGACGAAGACGTGTGGATAAGCTTGAACCGCCTACGGGAAAGGCAGGTAGAATCTTTTCTAGAGTTGGAAAGACCCAGGGATCACGGCATGGCTCCGGTCAGTGTCAAATGGGAAACAACAGACTGAAGGCATGTTGAGTGAACATGGAAAATCGGGGAGACCTAGACTGGGGGGATCCAGGAGAAGATGGCGTCCAAAGCCAGATGAGCAGGTTCCAGAAAGCAAGGGGAAGTTGGTACTCCCATGCAGGAGTGAGGGAAACAGTTCCTGGGCTGGCGAGAAGAAACCCGACTCTAGAAGGAACAATTGGAGAAGCAGTGGTCAGGAACCGACTCGAGCTCCAGGGGGATGAAAAGAGGATGCAGAAACTGACAGGAAACCACTCTTCCCAAAGACCTGTCCATAAAACACTGACAACACTAATGGTGAGAAAGTAGCAGAACACAAAGTCTTACTTTTAAAAATGTTGTGAGAGCCAGGCGGTGGTGGCGCACGCCTTTAATCCCAGCACTTGGGAGGCAGAGGTAGGCGGATCTCTGTGAGTTCGAGACCAGCCTGGTCTACAAGAGCTAGTTCCAGGACAGGCTCCAAAGCCACAGAGAAACCCTGTCTCGAAAAACCAAAAAAAAAAAAAATGTTGTGAGAGATAAGCACATTCATGTGAAACTGTGACGTTGGAAAGTGTGAAGGGTTAAAAAGACACAGGAAAAGCACAGTGTTGTGAGCCACCAGGACAATGGTGCAGAGAAACTAGCTTTATACTGAAGTCGTGACCCTCCTCCTGCAGGCCAGAGCAGCGGCTCCATGGCAGTAGCCAAGGGGTTCCGGACACTGCCCTGCACAGGGTAGGGCTGCCCTGTGTCATGCAGGAGCCGATAGCACCCAACCGCAGTAGGAACAACCAGCTGTGTCTTCAAAGCCCTGCTTTGGGTTCTAAGGCAGAGGTTCTCAACCTCTGGGTCATGGCACCTTCGGGAGGTGAATGACCTTTCACAGGGGTCGCCCAGGACCATTATGATTCATAACAGTAACAGAGTAAGTTATGAAGTAGCGAAGAAATAGTTTTATAGTTGGGGGTCACCACAACATGAGGAACTGTACTAAAGGGTCGCAGCATTAGGAGGGGGCTCAGTGAGAACCACTGAGCTAAGGGATTGGAGGGGCCCTGGGGGAAGACAGGAAGTGCCTTTGAGAACCACTGGCAGCTAGCGGGGCTCTAAGTCAGCTGAGCGCTCTGTGACCGGTGAAAATTGTCCCCGGCAGGGGCTTAGGCAGAATGGAAGGCAGTTAACGACGTAAAGTAAAACTAAACTAAACATGACACATACTTTCCTCGTGCCTGGCTTACAACACAAGCGCGTTTCCTCAGGGACTCTCAAGAGAAAAGTATTTAGAGGAGGCTGAGCCCAGATTCTCCTGTGACAGTCTTGGAACTAGCATTATCTTCAAGTGTCTGATGTTAAGAGAACTGTTTTCTCTTGTGTCAGGACAGGAATTACAAAATCATGCAATCAGTTTGTCATCTATTTAACCTGAATAAACACTTTTAAATAGGAAGGTTGCTATATTTCATCTCAAAGACCATCTATTACACTGAAAACTCAGAATTTTATTACAAGGCAGAAAAAAGTTTTAGTTTGACACTTTAAAACTGCCTTTGAAGATAGTATTTCGGGGCACTTTTTTTTTTTTTTTTTTTGGTTTTTCGAGACAGGGTTTCTCTGTAGCATTGGTGCCCGTCCCGGAACTAGCTCTGTAGACCAAGCTGGCCTCGAACTCCCAGAGATCCGCCTGCCTCTGTCTCCTGAGTGCTGGGATTAAAGGTGTGCGCCACCACCGCCCGGCTTTTTCAGGGCACTTTCTCCTGCGTATTTTCTTTTAATCTGTCTTCCAGCTCACCAATTTTGTTAAAAAATAACATTTTACTTTTAAGTGTATGAGTGTTTTGCCTGCATGTCGACTGTGCACCACATGTATGTCGTGCCCATGAAAGGCAGAGCCCCTGGGACTGAAGTTACAGCTGTCTTGTGGGTGCAGGTAATAGAACCAGGTCCTCTGAAAGAGCAGTCGGTACTCTTAACCACTGGGCCATCTTTCCAGCCCTGAAAGAAAACTCTACCAACTCTCACACAGTCTTGCAAATTCACCTCAATATTTCTGCTGAGTATTTAGAAAATAATGTAATTCTAAGGGTTCTAATGGTTGAAATGCTGCACGTTGCCAAAGTGACACACAGATGTTGTAACCAGATGTTATATCCCTAAAACTCTGTGCAAACATCTTAAAATTCTGGTACACGGTTTTAACAATCTCAGCCCTTTCCTAAGAAGGTTGAAGATATGTAAATTCACTATGCAATTCAGGCTATGGCAGTCGTCAAAGCGAAAGAGGACACTTGAGGAGGACAGTATTCCCAGTTTGTCAGTGGGCTGCCAGAGAAAATGTCTCAAGGATTAAGGAGTTCTGACCCAGAAACTGGCCTCTTCTCCTTGCTCTACATCCACACCCTTAACTCAGAACCACAACTGCAGTATTCCAAAGAGATGGAACATCCTGACACAGCATCTACCTTACTCAAATGTGCTAAAACACCCACCACACACTTAGGAGGCAGAGGTTCTCGCCTCTGCTGAGCATACCTCAGCTAAGGGACTGTATATTCAGGAACAGCCATGCTTGACAATTGGCCTCATTGTGGCAACCCCCACCTCCCTGGGGTCAAAGCCATTTGCAGTTCAACTGAGCTCTGGACAGGGGTGTGGATGTGTCACTGGTCTCTTCCTAAGGGATTTCAAGTGAAACTTAGAGCTCCTGTTACTAAACAGCGGAAATTCCATAATCTACAGACCAACTGGCAGGACGTCATTCAAATGCATCTCTGCTTGCAACTTAAAACCTTTGGTATGATGGTCCAAGATCAAGTATTTTAGGAAAAACCCACCCATTTCAATGACAAGGTCATGATACAAGCTGAGTAGAAAAACCACCAACTGGAGGCCAGTATGTTCACATAATGACTGTCTGTATACAACAAAGACATAGGTCTGGCCCCTCAACTCTCATGGAAGTGCAAATCCCATGGGCACACAGTACTTGTCAATCTATGTGGGTATTTCAATCACATCAGACACTCAACTCCGGGCCAACCATGATCTCATACATGTGGAAAGTTCGTCTTCAGATGAAATGCAGGTGCTACTTAGTTGCTATATTAACACTTGCTCTTTTCCTAATAGGCTTTGTGCTCATATTTCACTAGTTCATTTCCGCTGGGAAGCAATAAAAGCACGCCAACCCTAATTCCATTTTCTCTCTTGTTTCCTCATAAAATTTCATTCTCCAAAGTTGCTCAATGAATTTTCCCTTTTTTTTTTTTTTTTTTTGAGAAATAAGGTTTTAACATAAAAAAAATAAAAAATAAAGAACTGTGGAGATGTGAACATGACTCAGCAGGCAGGGGCAACTGCAGCCACACCTGACAACCTGAGTGTGATCCCTGGCACCCAGGATTCCTGCAAATTGCCCTCTAACCTTGACACCCCTGCATACAGTGGCACTCCTGCCCCACTCCACAAATACATGAAGGTAAAAGAGATGTTCTTAAAGAAAAATTAACTGTGTCCTAAAGTCTTGGGATTGCATGCTTCCAATGATTTAAACAGTTTGACCGACGGGGCTAACATCTACCTAAGACAATAGACAAAGGTATGACTATTTCATCTAAGACCTCCATGTAGGACTCCGTCCACACCTAAAAACAAGGCCAGACTAGCCATCAGGACATCATGACCCCCATGGGAAGAAGAGCTGATGGATGCTGTGTAGACTTATTGTTTCTAAATACTTCAAAGCAGCCAGGAATGCACTCACTTGAATGAGCATCTCAAGGCAGAATGATCTCAGTGATGACCTCACACCATGTCTACCAGCGTATATTACAAATCATACAACAGTTACGAACTACAAAACTACCAGCAAGCTAAGAGAAGACATTAAAATGACTGTTTCAAAACTCATGTTATTGGTGAAGTGCTCCAGGGCCAGGGCTGAAGCTGAAGTATGGCCACCTGATGGTTGCTGGAGGGTGGGGGTGGGGCTTTCTTGACTGCTGGAACACTGGCAAGTTTCCAATGTTCTCCAGTAAAAAAAAACCCTCCACCCTTGCTCATGCAAAGCAATCCTCAACTCAATGTACCACAAACCGACAATAGGACATAAAAACAGGAGGGGACTTGAGAAGAACTGAAGGGGTTCAGCAGTGTGGGAAGAGAGGAATGCAAGGTGAAGACGAACAAGATTTATTATGCACATATGCATGAAATGGTCAAAGAATAAAAACAAGAAAAAATGGCTGCCTGGACAAAACCAACCATTGGGTTTGGGCAGCAGAGTGCCCTGGCATACTTCCCTGGTACCAGCCACACTACAAGGCAAACATGCCCCTGTACCCATAGCGTTTTCACTGTCTGAAAGAAAATCGCATGTCAGGAGCCATGTTCCCCCAAATTATTATAAGAAGCACCGCCGTGAGGAGTTTTGCAGAGGGCTTCACTTCCCAATTGTATTGAGAATCGTTTTATTGACCAAGCCTATCCCATACCCAAATTAACTGTTAATAGAGAGCTATCTGTTAATGGAACCTGCCTCACATTCCAAACTATCTAGACAACTAGGTGTGTCACCTTGTGACTTCCTGACCAAGGAATCATGACCTGACCGATCGTAACCTCTTGGCCTACGTAACGGACGTAGACCACGTGGCAAGACCCTGTGCCCCAGCCCCCCAAGCTCCTCATCCAGGGGCTTATAAGCTGTAACCATGACTCTAATAAACTGAGGCTTCGACAAATCTGCCTAGCCTCCTTCCTTCTCATCAGCTTATGTCTTTTAGGGGGTGCCTCTCCGAGACCCTGGAATAACTGACCAGCCAGGCAGGTTACAGACCCTTGACAGTAACCCGTCAAGGCAGTCTACAATCGCAATTTCCAATTCTGATGGCAATTCCGTTAGACAATCTTGGGCTCATGGGCTTCGGTTTTGGTTTTTCTGTTGGGACACATCACAGGGACAAGGCACTTTAGAGTGAGTTCCTCCTCTAGGCTGTCAAAGATGCATCCTTACAAATCAAAGTTGTTAAGAACAGGCCTTGCTGAAGCCAGAAGCAAAGGTGCTTGTGTCTCAACACTTCTGCTCAGTGTTTGTGAGGTTTTGAGAAGAGAAGGGTATAGAAATAATCATAGAGTCACAAGGGCGTTCGTGTTCTATTCACTCTCGTTCACTAGGAAGGTTTTACAGGTAGAAAAGCCCAGAGCTCATGAGGTAGTCAGGAAAATGCCCAGAGTTTAACAAAAGAACTAAAAAACTTTAAAGAAAAATTACAACCACAAGAAACCTCCTAATTCATACTCTGGATGTGCCTTCCAGATGTACAATGAGCCCAACCTGATCTTTCTTGGTGACATCTACACACACAGGTTCACTGAGATAAAGTACTTTGTAATCTACCAGTCTAACAAAGTTTATAAGAGTGGTCAGTAAATTGTCAAGTCTAAAAGAGGAGTCATACAATAACCTTTGTAAAAGTCATGCACAAATGCACATGAACACAGAAGGAAGGTTTGTCCTTGGAGGACACTGACTACAAAGTAGTCATATCCGCTATGCCTGCTGTACCACTCCTGCACACTGAGATTGCTCTTTTCTCAGAACCCTGTGAGTCTCAAGTCAACCTTTGGTAGGATCTTTGTCTCAAATGGCTGAAGTAGTTGGTGGGATAGAAACTTCTGTTTACAAACGACGCCCAAATGTTTGGCAAGTGTGTCCACATAGAGACTGACAGCTTGAAAAAAGAATTCTAGACAGAGAGGAACAGAGTTGATCACAGCTTCTTGATAACTGTCTTTACACAGGTAGGCTCTGCTTGGCAAGCAGAGGTGTGGCTCCTTTAAGAAAGGCTCCTTGATGGCATAAGCAGCAAAATCCACAACGCATAGCTATTTTAAGAGGCTCTGCCACCAAACCCTTAAATGATATTTATGAGCAGCCAGTGGCATGCTTCTAGGTGGTGGCATGAAACTAGAAACTGCAGAGT
The DNA here is from genome assembly GCF_950005125.1 of Chionomys nivalis. Taxonomy (NCBI): domain Eukaryota; kingdom Metazoa; phylum Chordata; class Mammalia; order Rodentia; family Cricetidae; genus Chionomys; species Chionomys nivalis. Next base: position 15,065,972 of record NC_080087.1, read on the forward strand.
TGTGGCAATAAACGTGGCTCCCGCCAATACCTCTACTACCAAGTTAAGACTCTCAGGAAGCAAAGGAATGGGTGGAGCCAACTGCCAAAGTCACCGCCTTAATCCTAGCCCTATCATTTAGCAGATCAAAGACTCTGATTAGAAAGATAGAGATATAAAGAGATTCAAATGAAAAAAACCTTTAAATGGTTTTCAGCATGCTTAAAAATATGCACAGACTTGGAAGAAAAAAGAAAAAGGATAAAGTCCTTGAAAAAAAAAAAGAGTAGTTGGGTGTGGTGACACAAGCATTAAATCCCAGGACTTGGGGAGGCATAGGCAGGTGAATTTCTGTGAGTTCCAGGACAAATATACACAGAGAAACTGTCTCATAAAGCCAAAAATTAAAAAATAAAAATAGTTTTAAAAAAGCCACTTAAAGATGGAAAATACACAAAAAAAACTATGGATACTGTATGTTATTGTGTTATCTTTGAATTGTTTGGCTGCTGAGGAAGGAGCAACAGCTTCTAAAAGACATTTGATTTAAATGCTGCTGGATTATTCCAAGCTATTTATTTTGAAAATGCCTTGACTTCAAAATTTAATTAAAAAGATATGTTACTTTGGAGAAGAGGTTTTGTTTTTGTTTCCACAGGAAATTAGAGGCTGTGGATTCATTCTGGGTTAAGAAAACTAAGGTTTGATTAAGGAAGACACCTGAAAAATCTCCAATGGGAACAAATGGCCCAGCTGATCCAACATTTCAGAGGACCTCTGTTGCAGTTTCTTCTGAGTTCTACATCTGGAACAGCCTCAAGACTGCTGGCTGAGATGAGCCAGTCTTTCAGAATACTCTAGTCAGGACTTGACCATAATTCTAAATTTTCTTTGGGTCCCCATAAGATTAACAGCGCCTGCAATCAGCAGGAAGTATCCTAGAAAACTACACCCACATTCCCAAAAAATGGATTATGGATGTTTGTCTTTGTTTAGAGTGTTGGTTACAAGTTGTTATTGGTAACAGTCAGGAAAAAAACTAAACGAAGGAGATTAGATTCAGAGTTCTTGTTTTGAAAAGAAAAAAAGGGGAAATGCTGTGGAAGAATGTTCTTGTACACTATAAAGATTTGTCACTTGTACTGGTTTAATAAAATGCTGATTGGCCAGTAGCCAGGCAATAAGTATAGGCAGGACGACCAGAATAGGAAAATTCTGAAAAGAGGAAAAGATACAGTCACCAGCCAGATGCAGAGGAAGCAAGATGAAAATGCCTCACTAAGAAAAGGTACCAAGCCATGTGGGTAAACATAGGTAAGAAATACGGGTTCATTTCAGCTATAAGAGCTATTTAATAAGCCTGAGCTAATAGTCCAGTTTATAATTAAGATAAGCCTCTGTATGTTTCTTTGGGACTGACCAGCTGCAGGACCAGAAGGGACAGAAACTTCTATCTACAAATTCACAAAAACAAGCCGTGTTCCAGAGGCCATAAAGAACACAAACTAGATAGTAACTTAAACAGCAATGTAGAACATAAAAATCACAAGATCAATGACTCAAATGATTTAAGAATACTTTTTTACACCTGACACCCATTTAGGAAGCACACCCAGCCTCTTGCTTGCTCTCCCCCACTCTGTGGTCTTGGATCTGGGTTAGTGGGTCCCTTTTAAATGTCTTATTCCTAAAGCCTGAGTTGGCCCTGAGGAGAAACTATTAGGTACTAAAGTTCTGGGAAGTTATACATTTCATAAACAAATGTGAGACTTACGCAAAAAAAGAAAATATTGGCTTTAACTCGTCTACTTCATGAGAATATCGAAGTCACCAATATAAAAATAAAAAAAAAATCTACAAAACTTTGTAAAGGGTGAGGCACTCAATTACACATGTGTATGTACTGTGATGTGCACACATCTATTTCCAATTGTGATCTGTATTGTTAGGAAACGGAAATCGCTAAAAGAGAAAACATTTATCATGGGAGAGGGTGGAACAATCTGGCTCAACCACTACCAGTCAGGATGGCTGTCTGTTCAGGTTGCCTGTGCAGGTATTTGACAATGCGTTCCAAAGTAAGAGTCTGTCCTTGTCTCCAGGACAATCATATAAAGCTTTACAAGAGAAAAGAGAATCGTCCAAAGGAAAAGCAAACGTGGTGGAACTAAATGCCTAGCCAGTGATTGCCTCCATCTTGGGATTTCACAAATAGTAAGGCTGCAAGACCTGCTTAGCCCCTTCAAATCGTTTCTGCCTGTGATGTGGCTTAGAAAACACTTTAGCAAGACCCTCGTGTGCACCCCTAGTTAACTGGCACATTCCACTCAGCTGCACTGGTTAAAATGAAATGAAAGTGTGTTCCCAGCTACTGTTCATTTGCTGTTCCTTCACGTGTGCAAGTCCCCACACCACATGCCTGTTTTTACTACCATATAAACGGAACTGTTCAGGGTATGGAGGAGTCTCCTTTCTGACCCTATGTAAAAGGTAATTTGGAAACCAACCTTTCTAGCAGATTGCACTGGGAAACACTGATTCACTTTGCCCTTGGGCTTTGAATTGTGAATACTGGGCAGGGCAACGATGCATTCTTCTCCATTCGAAGTCCTGGGTCCCTCTGGCCCAACAATAAATGGCATACTCAGAGAACTGCTCTTTTTCAGCTATGGCCTTCTAGATGAAAGGAACAATTTTAGCTGTCCCCTCAGGAATCGGCTATTAATTTTCCTACTTGTTAATCTGATAAGGAAATAAAGATAATTTTGGCTTTGAGGCAGGATTTCTCTGCATAACCCTTGTTTGTCCTACAACCCACCCAGTCTGTAGACAAGGCTGGCCTCTAGCTCGGCAATTTACCCGTCTCCTGAGTGATGGGATTAAAAGGCATGTGCCAGCCGCCACTGCCTAATTTACCCGTCTCCTGAGTGATGGGATTAAAAGGCATGTGCCGGCCGCCACTGCCTAATTTACCCGTCTCCTGAGTGATGGGATTAAAAGGCATGTGCCAGCCGCCACTGCCTAATTTACCCGTCTCCTGAGTGATGGGATTAAAAGGCATGTGCCAGCCGCCACTGCCTAATTTACCCGTCTCCTGAGTGATGGGATTAAAAGGCATGTGCCAGCCGCCACTGCCTAATTTACCCGTCTCCTGAGTGATGGGATTAAAAGGCATGTGCCGGCCGCCACTGCCTAATTTACCCGTCTCCTGAGTGATGGGATTAAAAGGCATGTGCCGGCCGCCACTGCCTAATTTACCCGTCTCCTGAGTGATGGGATTAAAAGGCATGTGCCAGCCGCCACTGCCTAATTTACCCGTCTCCTGAGTGATGGGATTAAAAGGCATGTGCCAGCCGCCACTGCCTAATTTACCCGTCTCCTGAGTGATGGGATTAAAAGGCACGTGCCAGCCGCCACTGCCTAATTTACCCGTCTCCTGAGTGATGGGATTAAAAGGCACGTGCCAGCCGCCACTGCCTAATTTACCCGTCTCCTGAGTGATGGGATTAAAAGGCATGTGCCAGCCGCCACTGCCTAATTTACCCGTCTCCTGAGTGATGGGATTAAAAGGCATGTGCCAGCCGCCACTGCCTAATTTACCCGTCTCCTGAGTGATGGGATTAAAAGGCATGTGCCAGCCGCCACTGCCTAATTTACCCGTCTCCTGAGTGATGGGATTAAAAGGCATGTGCCGGCCACCACTGCCTAATTTTTATGTTTTACTGCCACAATACTGCCTAAACTGCCTGTCACTATATCACTGGGTCTAGAATTGACAGATTGAAAACCCAGGATGCTCCAGGAACTACAGATTTGGGCTAGCAATCATTTCCTTTCTCTACTCCAAACAAAAGTCTTTTGAGATCTTAAATTCTAATACTTAAGGATGAAATGGTTCATAATATGCTCAAGTTCTCAATATCATATGGTGGGAAGGTATAATAGCAATTTAAAAAAACTCTAAATACAATACAATGAGTCAGACACAACCCAATGAAGTGATCAACACAATTTATTTCCAAGGTTAACAACTTTTTAAGCACGGATATATTCAAGGAAAGGCTTTGCTTTGCTCGATTTCAAAGCAATAGACTTTTTCTAATTACTACTGGGGGAAATATCCTGAAAAACCTGATTTCCTCACTTTATTGCATAAGAAATTGAGCAATACTGATTCATTCAAGAAACTGTTCCTTACTGGACATGATTCAGACAAAAAATGACAGGAAGGAAGCTCTTAAGGAACCTCTCTTCATGATGGCCCTCCACCTAGGTAGGATATCAGATCTATCTCTCCCCATGATGGCCTGCCACCCAGGACATCAGATCTGTCTCTCCCCATGATGGCCCTCTACCTAGGACATCAGATCTGTCTCTCCCCATGATGGCCCTCTACCTAGGACATCAGATCTGTCTCTCCCCATGATGGCCCTCCACCTAGGACATCTGATCTGTCTCTCCCCATGATGGCCCTCTACCTAGGACATCAGATCCAGGTTTGGTCATGGAGACCTAAAGAGTTGGGAATTCAGACACATAGAAGCTTGTAAAAACCTATAGAATTCCAAGAACTACACAAGGCTCCTTCCGCTGACTCTGGGTTCTAATATCTAATTCTGCATAAATAATCCCTTAACTGTTGCATTACCTGATTCGTCAGGGCTACACTGGTCATAATAAACACCCACCTAGTAAGTGCCACGGTGCCGAAGTGCTAGGTGCTCCTCACAGACTACCCACGGAAATTCTCAACTGAATTCCTGTAAAAGCTACCAGGGTCATTTTTTAAGACGACTCAATCTGGACCTTTCCAAGCTCACCCAACTTGGATTTCAGTCCATTTTCCCTTTCATTCTGGAGGATCATTCATGACCCAGGGACACGCATACACTAGTCAGGTGCTCCACTGCGCAGTCCCAGTTCATCAACCACTTTTTAATGAACAAATTCAGTGGCTGCTTGTTGTGATGTAACATTAACATTACTGGATTTTCTCTGCACATTCCATTAGCTCAAGCATTAATGGCCAAGTAGGGGCATTACACATTAACCTGAAAAAGTAGGTAGTGTGGGCTAACCTGATTGATGGTTTGCAACAAAACTCAGTAATTTTAAATTTCACTGTTGTAACAGCCAACATCATTTTATAATATCATTCAGATGTGCCCACTCTTTCCACTACGTTCTAGGAAGTCAATTTATATGGATTTTAAATAGTTACCCAGTCTGTTGAGGATGGGAACATTATCGTCCCTCAAAATATTCCAAAATAACGTCAGACCTCTTAACAAAAAAATCTGAACACAGTACGATGGTGCGAAGACACAACTACACGCAACACTAGAATGAGGAATTCACAACCTAAGGACAGTTCAGAGGCAGCTGAGAACTATCAGAAGATGCAAGGGGGAGGCTGCAGGGCTTTGCCCACACCGACTCGCACTGCAAGCTGCTACACATCTTGGCAAATGGCTAATAGCAGCTCCAGGAAGCTAGTCAACACAGTCCACTCACTAGCACCACAGTTCCTAAGGCGAGAACTACAGCCTTGGCAAGCACAGCTTTGAAGTCAGTAAAGTTAGTCTGGGTGGGAGAGGACACGCACGATAGTAAAGAGTGTGGACGAGAGGGCACTGTCTCGTTGAAAATCAAGACTATCTGAGCCTCCTCGATGACAACTTCTGAAGATAAACTGTGTACACTTGCCACATGGGTTAAAACTCCTTCTCTCTGCTTGCACTAAGAAAACTAACACAGTCATGAACTACTGGGACCAACCATTGAGAAAGTAATGGATTCAGAAAAGGCTCCGTGGAAAGGTTAGTCTCAGTCCTGAGGGGCTCAGCATGGTCACACTACCTCTCCATCTAAAGGGCTCAAAGCCAAATTCAAGCCCCACAGAAGTCTAGTTTACACAGCACATATATTAAACTAGCCTTCGAAATTGAAACAAGTCCAGATAACTAAAGTAAAAACTGGCTGCCAATGAAGTAGGAAACTCCCATTATCAAAAAAACACCAGAGTAACACTTTATTTCATGTAATAATCAAGCTTTACCTAACAAATTCTATGAGAGTTTCCTCTGAAGGGAAGGCTGGGCAGTAACATGGCCAACATTCAGTCTCTGGTCTAGGACTCTGGATATGGCGTCACAACATGCTGACACCAGCCTGGGTCTGCAGGAATCTAGCTTAGGAATTTGAATACTTGAAGAATCCTGTTATGCATTTCAATAAGGTAAAATAGTTGCAAATTAAATATTACCACAAAGCACAAAGGCTAGTCTCTAAACTGAATTCAAGTGACAAGCAAGCATTAATAATGCTCAATGTATGTACTATTACTTCATTCTTTGTTTAATCCAAGCACAATAAATTATGTACAGAATGGTTTTATACTTACTAAATCTTTATTATACATACATACAGTGCACAAAACTGAGTTTTTGAAGTTGTCAAAAACTACACACTCAAATGCAGATCTGCAAAGTCCTCCTTCACTGGTTACAGAGCATCCTCAAGGGGAAAGGGAGATGGAAAGGGGTTTTCTAAACGAAACCTTACTTAGCATCAATGCAATATAAACCTGCTTCAGACTAGTTGACAGTACATCACTGAGCAAACTTAAAACCATGAAGTAAGTTCTTACACGCTTTAAGAGGAGGAATAACAATGTACATGTGTAACCACAAAAAGGGACCTTGGTGGTTAATGCAACCATAAATCCCAAAAAGCCTGGTTGGGCATTTTTTGAATTGGCATATACTAACTTCTAAATCTGGAAACAAGATTTCAATGTTTACTCAAATACAAATTACAAGACTTAAGGAAGCCACTTACACCTGTTATAAGTTTCTCTTAAGCAAAAGATACTACAAAGACCTTAAGGTGGCCATAGGATTGCCTCACAAACACGATGCAATTAATTATTTCACTCCTCAAAACGGTATACGTCCTGGGTATTAGCTATGGGTCTCTTCAGTGATGAAGACTGTTCAGCTACGAAGAACAAGGACTGGAAGTTCAGCAGCTTGCCCGAACACACTCTACCAACTGTTAAGGCCAGTTTGTAAAACCAAAAAAGCAGTAATTTTAAATGCATTATTTAAAAAAGTGTTTCAATATTGTTGGTTGCCCCCTACCCATTCTTCTTTTCTTCAACTTGTCATTCACAAAACAGAAAACTTAATATTGCTTATTATTTGTCTTTTGTTAAAGACATGGACTCACCATGTGACTCTGGTATAACTCAAGATCTTACTGCTGTAGACTCCTGAGTGGACTGTGTTCTATAAAACTCAACAAGTTAAGGTATTAAAACGCTGGAAACAGCGTCAAGATCAGGATAGGGGAGATCACTTTTAATATAGGTCACAAAATCAGTTGCCAGTCCTGACTGCCCCATTACAGTCATGAGTTCTGGGAGGGCAAAATCCCATCACAACAGTTGCAGGCAGGGTAGGAGGAGACAAAGGACATTTGCACTCAAGCCCCGTGCATTCAGAAAGTTTGCTCTGTGGACTCCATCAATTCAGATTCAGATGACAACAATTTTAAAAATCAAAAGACTCTATATTGAATACATAGACTCTTTTCCTTGGGTCATTATCCCTTAACAATAGAGTGTAATAACTAGCAACAGACACTACATCACATTTACTAAATTAACAGTAATGTCCAGCTGATTTAAAGTACATGGATGATACAATTGAGCACCTTTGGATTTTGGTACCTAGGAAAAAGTTTTAGTACTAATCCCCTGTAGATTGCTTCAGAGACTTGTGATCTTATGCAAGGTGTACACTCATTAAACCACATACCTGGCCTGTGTTCACACAGAATGTGTTCTGTTTACTGTATGCAACAGTTAACATTTTATACAATCTCAAGTTACCCTGTCACACCCCTCTCCCCTTTGATACAGTAACAAAAGGAGAAAGAGGAGGGAAAGGAAAGAAGGCTCAAGGTATTTGTTCTCTATCTTCAACAGCCTTTCGAACAAAGCAAGGCAATTCTAAGTGCACACATGTGTTGGGGAGATGGAACAGGGAGCAAGGAGTCTATCTAGAGAAACCATTGATTTATGTTAAGTTCCTGATGTAAAACCCATCTATGCGTCCTATTAATGACACTGACGCCAGTTCCTCATCAATCTATACATTAGCTTTATCCACTAATGGTTCTTTCTATAATTAAAATATCCAACTATATGATAAAGTAAAAACCTGAGATATCCTATAAAAAGCACATATAAGTAAAGAAAATGCTTCTTGTATTCAACTCATTGATTTCTTCTCAACTTTTTTGGTGCAATAGTTCATTTTTAAAAATATAAATTTAAGCTATGATGACCTCTACATTTTAGTCACCCTGCAGTATCAATTGACATAAATGTACTGTATAACACTAAAAATAATTCTATGAAAGTAGAATATTTTAAGTAGAAAACGATTTAAAGAGTATTACGTGTAAATCAGGTATGGTGGCTAACATACACTTGTTATCCCATCACTAGGGAGCACAGGGGCTATCATGAGTTCAAGGCCAGTCTAAGTTACAGAGGGAGACTTTGACCTAAAAATGAGCAGGGAAGGAACATATTCAGTGTGTGTCTGAAATAAAAGTATGTGGGTGAAATTAAGCAAAATACACATATACAAAGGAAGGTATGTCTTCAGAATTTATGTACACATCTATGAGTGTCATGAAACCTCTCAGAAGACCCTGTAAGTCTGGAATGACCACACACACAGCTCCTTACAATATTCAGGGCTCCAGAGGTGATTGTGAACACTTCCTAGAAAGCGGGGATCCACAGGGAGCATGCTACAAATAAATTTTTGTGTGTGTCTACATTAAAGTATGCCATTACTGATTTTAATGTCGACCTTTACAAAGGTGTATTGATCAAAATATCATTACTAACCCTCCCCCCATTAAACTTAGAATTTTTTCTTTAGACGTAAACATTAATTTCTTAGTGCCCACAGCTCACATGGTTTAAAAGATGCTGTATTTTATATAAAAACCACAGCAAGAACACTTAGAAAAAGCAAAATTCTATGTTACCCTACATCATCTGTGATTAAATGAGTGTTTCATCTGCCTTCCTTAAAAATGAATTACAGTTATTTGCTCTTGCCTTCTGCAGTATGTAAGTAAAATAACTTGTTTGTAAAGGAAAAAATCTAAAAGGTACTGAAATATTTTACTGTTAACACAGTACCTACTAAGCAACGTCTTATTAATATAAAGGCACATGAGATACAGCAAAAATATTTTAATTGAATATAAAATGCCCTTGGTTCAAAGGCCATGCCTACCTGAATACACAGTGAGGAAAATCTAATATTCTTGGAGTCACTCACTCAGCATCTGTCTGTGGACCAAATCCACTCACTAGTACACGTTCATTAAACTGTCTACTGTCTACTTAGTTTCCTTTTTCTTTGACTCTATGACCCTTTTAACTCAAAACATCTCTGAGTCAGGAATTATTTTACAGTCATGGGAAATTACCTTGAGTTTTAAATGGGCCATTTATACTACTGGATCTTCCAAATGACTTCAGATTCTTTACCTACCTACAATGACCTAAAATGAGCAGCCTACCCCAAACGCTGCAGATCCAGATGACACTGTTACACGTTTCTATGCACTGTAGGAGTTACCAACTGCAGTACACACACTAATGCTAAGAACGGAGCTCATGCTTAACGAAATATTCACACATTTAAAAAATAAGTAATTCAGTGTGCTAAATTACAAAGAAGAGTATGGCATCACATTAGAACTACATGGGGCTGTGGAGTATAACTCAGTGGGAGAACCCCCAGCATGCAACTGGCCAGGGGTCGGTCCCCAGCAACAAACAAACTCTGTCTCCTATAGTACTGCTGCAAAACCACAAAACACTGAATTAAGTGGGTGGGCCACTTCATACTTCCAACTGGTAGCATTCTAGTGACAGAAGTGTCAACAAAGGCATACAAAATGGGGCAGGTCCTAAGCCAAACTCATCAAAATACAGCAACTAACTTTTCTCGAGTGTTTACAAGCTGGTGAAGGAAATACTAGTTCAGTAAACAAGGCTGGGTATTTCCTTCCTTAACATTATATAACTAGACAGGGGAAAGGGAGGAACAACATCATTGGTATTTCTTTAAATCATACAAGAGTCCCCAGACACACTCAAAATGACACAGGTTAATTTGTACTTTCTAGAACCTTCAAACAAGTGCCAGTGCAACGTACCTCAAGCACCCCCATAAGAAGGTCAAAGGCTTAGAATTTTTTTTTTTAAATCGCTAACAAGTCTTATTTATACTGCTACTTAACTTGAACCAACCATCCATTAATTTTGATCAGAGCAAATGGAACTAAAGTCATTTTGAGAAACTATGCTCAGTATCATTTCCTTAAGTTCAAAGTCAATCTTTCCTGAACATCTGTTCTGCCCTAAGGTTACAATTTTCATTCTTTATCCAAAGGGAAAGACCTGAAATAAAATCAAACTACTGACTGAATTACTTTGAAACTAAACATTTAAATGCTTCTACTCTTACCTACTTTCCCCAAATAACCTACTCTCTGTATTTAGACCGTGTGAGAAAAAGACAATTTTTGATCACAAAAGTTATAGCTCTCTAGATCATCAGAAATGTACACAAACAAATCTCATTTAAAATGGCTGGTGTGCTCTGCCACTGCACAGGAGCTTGAGAGAGAGCACATGATGAGCTGCTGGAAATGACTGCTCACACAATCACATGAAAGCTTTCCACTAGAAACTAAAATATGCCAATGGCTTTTTTTATTTTACATGTATAAACTATATGTAGAAAACACAAAAGGAAACAGCAAATAAATGAAACTTAAGGGCAAACGCAAACAAGAAGCCAAACCCAAATTCACCTACTCGGTTTATCTTAGTCCTGTCTAAACAATGTTACCCAGAGCCTACAAAACACACGATGGACACTTTATTCCTGGTATATTAAAATCTCTTAAGTCTATCAGTACAGTACACACTCTGTGCAATCAAGAAACTCAGGGCAGGCAGGTGAACTAAACTCCTTGAGGACAGTATCATCTACAAGAACAACAAATAGAGGGTGAAAGACTGGAAGCACTGACGTGAAATCTGACTACACGCTGCACCTGGCTTCGTGCTCCGCTGTACTGAACAAAGCACCGCAGGATTGGCTCTCTGACAATATATTTCTAATTTCTTCATATTTATCAAGATTAAAAGCTATAATGATGAGCAATGTTACTTTATCTAATGTTTCCAATTTTCTATCAAGTTTTAAAGAGTTTCCTATTAAACTTTTAAAAAACATTCTACCTTTTCTCTGTACGAGCAAAGAAACAGACATTCAGAGAAGAAAAACTACATGGCTTACACAATAAATAGACATAGATATTGTGGACACATTAATCAGACTGCATGGTTTTTATATAAAGTACAGCCTTTTACCACCACATATCTCTTCATTGCTGTTAGATGGCAATGGGAAACTTCCACAGCTAAGTGCATGCTACTAACAATTCAGTTTTAAGAATTTGTAGGTTAAAAAAATACAATTCCTAGAACACTGTTATCAAACAAGTTTTATTGGCATCTAAAAACAAAATTCACCCAACATTGAAACGTAGTTTAATATTTATGTTGTTTGCTTTTTTTTTTTTCTTTTTTACTCACTGCAGCATGAGGAACAAATCACACACACTTACTTTGGAGTACAGAGACCAGAGTGGAGATTTTCACAAAATCACTTCTTAAAATCTCTGTATTATGCTCCTCAATAATCTAGAGCCAGTCCTTGCATAAAATGTCACAGCTTTGTTTGTTACCTTAAAATCCCGCAGCAGCCTAGAGATATGGAGAAGATATGCCACACCTTGCTGTTCTGAAATATGTCATTATCATAACCAACCCAATGACAGTGTCTAAAACCCTCTCTTCCATAGGAAGTCTCCGAAGCTGTTAGCATCTCCTTGACGTTAAAAGAATCTGGGGCAACATTTATACTTTATCAGAAAAATAAAAAATGTTTACCTACCATGTTCATATTAAGAACAATGTCTATACAAGTCAGTTGTACAATTATTTTAAGAGAGGTGAACATGAACATCAGATTAACTTAGTTCTGGCAGATAAACGTGAACAACTCTGGTGCCGTCAGCCATTACCCTCTTACAGAGATGACAACTTTACAAAAGGTTTCTTTTACCTACTGAGCGATGGTTATGTCCCCTCAGTCTCTGTGCTCTCTACCACCACTGCTTCACTTTCTACATCAGCAACTGTGCCGCTCTCCTCCTTGTCTACGTCACCTGCAGATGCCAGTTTGTCATAGAGTTCAGGGTCCTTCTGTACTGGTAAGGGCGGTGGCTGAACATGTCTCTCTGTATTTTCACCGTTAACTTGAGGCACATTATCGCCTTTTCGTTGAGAAGTGGCCCCTTCGAAATAATCAAAAACCCGAGCATGAGGAGGGGGGACCCAAGTGTTTTGAATTCTATCTCGTCCAAGACGATTTCCATTCATTTCTCTGCAGAAATCAAAATCTCTGTCATCCCTATCCCTTTGCCTCTCCCAGGGTCTTCTGCGGTCATCGAAATCTCTGTGAACTTCTTGTCCAAATCCCCTGTTCCAAGGACCACTTCTAGGATCAAATCGGTAATTTCCAGCCCGAAATCTACCTCTTTCTTCATGCAAGCCTTTTGGACCACCAAAGACAGGCAAAACTCGATGCTCTCTCTCATCAAAATCTCTATGCCCCCAAGGTTTCTCTGGGGGAAAGCCAAAGTGATCTCTTCTACCAAGATGATCTAGACCTGGCCTCACAAGATTCTCTCTCATGTCCACAGGAGGTCTTCCAAAGTGGTCCCTACCATCTAATGGAGGCCTTCCAGGACCTTCTCTGGGGTCTACAGGTCGCCCAACAACATCCCTAACATCCACTGGGGGAGGTCTAGGAATGCCCTCCCTTGTTTCTACAGGAGGAAACCGGTAGTCTCTATCCCCTTCCTGCTGAATACTGTCATTCCCAAGTGGTATTCGCTTATCTGGGTTGGGAACATTGTCTAGACTTGGTCTTCCAGGAGCCAGAAAAGGTCTTTCTGGCTGACTGAAAAGATCTCCTGGAGGAAAAGGTCCACGGGGTGGCGGATGAAGAGGTGCATCAAGTACCGATGGGGGAGGGATACCCCGTTGTGGGGGAATTCCAGGCTGTAGTAAAGGGAATCTTGGTCCAGGAGCCTGTGGTATAAGTCCTGGACGGATATCCAACATTGGCAATGCAGGCATCCTTTGAGCTGGCATAGTTAAGGGAGGTAAGTTTTGAGGTCCAATCGGTGGTTGTGTTCCCAAAAGTCCAGCAGGATTTGTAACATTTGGTGGCTGTAGTCCTACAAGTCCAGAGTTGTTAGGCAAATTTGGAGGCAGTACTCCAATAAGTCCAGAGCCACTCGACACATTTGGTGGCTGTATGCCCAAAATTCCAGAGTTATTTAGAATATTTGGTGGCTGTGCTCCGATAATTGCAGCACTACTGGAAACATTAGCTGGCCGAACCCCCAGAATTTCAGAATTACTTGACACATTTGGTCTCTGCACGCACAGGATCCCAGAGGTGTTTGCAGGGCCAGGTGGCTGTGCTAACATTGCAGCACTACTGGGAATATCATTTGGAATCACTAAAAGAGAAAGAAAAGAAATCATTTGAAATAACAGTTACTGGTATTAAAAAGGAAATATATTATTAATGCTATAATTTCTGCAAAAGAACTTCAACCCCGTCAAAGAATCACACTTTACCAGATACAGGATGAACATCAGACCTAAGATTATTAACAGCACATGGAGTGAAATTCACATATTAAAACAAAATACTCTGCATAAATCTTTTCAAAAAAAAAAAGTCAGAAATTTTGCATGTGATTAAGATACCAAACAATGGGGCTGGGCAGTGGTCTTTAATCCCAGCACTCAGGAGGCAGAGGCAGGCAGATCTCTTGTGAGTTTGAAGCCAGTCTGGTCTATGAGAGCTAGTTCCAGGCTTCAAAGCTACAGAGAAACCTTGTCTCAAAAAAACCAAAAAAAGATACCAAACAATGGGACTCTTATTAAAATTACTTAATGCTTTGAAACACCATTTCTAGCTATCTAATACTCTGGTACAGTATCTGTTATTCATCCCTATTGCTGATCCTTGTCTTCCTGTAAATAGACAATTTGGAATCTTATTCTTACCATAATGCCCAGGGGCAGCACCATAGGCCTCAGAAGGGTGAGGGCTGGGTCTAATGAAAAGGTCTAAAACCCAGTATTATTCTGAATAGAATGTAATTTGTAACTGTCTTGATAATACTGGGCATTAAAATAGGCAAGCACCTACCACTGAGCTATGTCTCCAACCCTTTAGAATGTCACTTCTGAAAGGGACAACTGCAGAACATGGAAAGAACACAGTGATCCCTGTCAAAAAAGGGCACTAACACTTTCACATACGGAACACGTAAAAATCTAGCACTAATCTTCAGAAAAATAATTATGAGATTAATTTTATGTCTAGGGGCTTATAGTCAGTGGTTTTGTTTTACCTGGTCTGGTGTTCTCACCAGAAGGAATCTGGTGTTCTGCAAGGTGAGGTACTTTGTCTTCAGGCTCTGCTTTATTGGGAGGATTAAAAACATTTCCAGCTGGTAGAGTTGAAGGAGCAAGATTGCTGGCAACAGAACCACCTGGTAAGACAAGGCTACCAAATCCAACATCTTTCACAGTTTCTGGGGTCATGGACAATGGTGGTTGCACTAAAGCTGTTTAAACAGGACAAAAATTTATTTCAGACTTAATTTGTAAGCTATCTGGCAGTATGAGTGATTTACTTAGTGGCATCTCTGTATAACCAAGCATGTTATATAATAACCAATGCTCATAATGAAGAGCCTCAGTTCTATTTACGATGTTTCACTCTTTCAAAATAGAGAAAATATCTTAAAAAATGTTTTCACCAAAAGGTTATGGTACAGGAAGAAAAAAGTAAATCCTAGTAACACAAAAAACTAATTTTCTAAGAAGGTCAGCCAAGAGAATGCAAAATATACAGAAATGATTGGCAGAACAGACAAGTAGATATCAGAATGAAAGTCTGACCAATTGTCTTCAAACTACAGTATATTGGGAAGAGATCCCTTTACATTCAGTACCTTCATCAAACAAGGTTAGGAAAGGTGAACTGTAAATGTTATAAACTTTCTGTTCCAAAACAGTTGGTGAAAACTCTCCATCTACATACTAAAAGGCAGAACCTTTTCTGTATGCCATCTACATACTAAAAGGCAGAACCATAAGAATTTAACAGTCTTAGAAGTTCTCGCTCAGGGTACATCATATGGAAAACTGTTGAGTCATACTTGGATACTGTAAGCAAAGGTGTCCCTTCCCCCCTTTTCACTTTGAGAATCATTTGGACAAACTGTCAGTATACTAAAGAGATATTATACTGGGACAAAACCACCTATGATCATGAACAGGAATTATGGGAACTAAGTGAGGCAGGAAGAATAGCGGAATTCTATGTATGCAGCAATGGAACCTAGGTTTGGGAACTGTAATTATTGAGAGACGGGCTATACAGCATGAGCCTCTTTGAGTAATGAATTCAAACAACTTTTGAATATTGTTTTCAGAAAGATTTGAAAGGTACCTAAATAATGAAGGAAAACATTTTAAAATGTAAGGCAAGCAGATTTAGAATTTAAGAAATTAGCAAACATCTCTATTATATGTACTCTCATGAAAGGTCGTTTGGAATCTAATTTTTAAAGTGGGATTGCTCAAATTACTAAATGGTTCTTCGGAAGCCCTGTGTTTAGTAACAGGAAAAAGGAAATAGAAAATTAAAAGCTAACTAGATGTCTACAATGCTTGTTTTTGTAATCCCTGAGGTCAGCAGGATGTCAGTAAGCACACACATTCTGAAGGTAGAGGGAGGAGTCTGGATGGTAGTAGTACCATCTGGTTTTCTATTGCCAGTGTCTATGACTCTGTAGGTTTACACTGCAAGGGAGGAGGTAAGTAGACACGTTGTCATTTCAGTATGATAGCAGACAGAAATATGAAAACAAAGCTAAGTAAAATGTGTTGTAAACTTCTACTTGAAGCTATTTTATAACATATTCTTATAATTTCTCTACTCAAATGACTACTTCCTAGTGTTGTTCCCTGAGAATTTTTTCACCCAACAAAATCCTCAGGGCAAACATAATCTAGTAGCCAGATTGTGGCCTCTGAAGGTCATCCTGCATTATGAGATGTGTCTAGTTCACACTCAGTGGAAGATATAGTATGAGATGGAGACAATCAAGCTGAAAATCCTGTAGCTAACTCCAAGACATGGAGAAGCAACATACACTAAGGCAAAACCATTTGACTATCAAAAGAACAAAGAATACAACTGATGGGAAAGAATTATTAATCCATGAAAACACAGATTAAAAAAATGAAGAAACAAAGGGCAGTTGGGGGGGTTAAAAGAAGAAAAATGACAGAAATCCCCTCTGCTCTCTGGTCACACCCACACGGCACTATGTATGCTGGCCATTAGGGAAAAGGTATGACATCTACCCTGATTCTCCTGTGCACTACACCTCAAGGGATCTAATCACCATCAGCTGGTAAATTTTCTTTATATTTAAAAACAAAAAAAAAAAGCTAACAATGAAAGTACTATTTAGAAAGATAACCACTTTGTAACTAATGACAGATTTAACCCATAATAATAAAAAATAAAAACATAATTAAAAACTAAACAGATAAGCATTTTGAACAGCGAAGTTCTAATACCCAAATACCCTCATCGATTTTAACATTCATTATTAAATATGTAAGAAAATATCAAGTGTAAACAAACCCTAACATAAATTATGCATTTGAATAATAATGAAAATACAAATTCATCTACTCTAAGTCTTGCTCTGGGAGGATGATGATAAGACAAAGTATGTATGAGCAGGGATGGGGCATGCAAGTAATTTCTGTACTTTCTACTTGATTTTGTCTTAATTCTGAAACTGCTATAAAAATGTTTTGTTCAAAAATGAACAAAAAGACACTAGTTTGAGAGAATGCAAGTCTACTAAGTATTACTTGTATTCTTACGAGGAAAAAGGGTCATCTATAATCTAAGCAAGTCTTGGACACTAACTTCCCCCTTCCAGGAATCTTGTATCTGGAGAGGAATGGCTCAGTAGTCATGAAGAACTATGAACCAGAAGGGAGACCTGGGCAGGATGGCACTAATCAAGATGTTTAAAATAAACACAGCAAAACCACCGTGATGGGAGGACAGTCTGTGAATCTTGACTAAAGGAAGTAGATTATGAAAAGACATTTTGGGACAATTGAAGAAACATGAATAAGAACTTCTGAGATACTGTTAATTTTTAGATCCTCTAGCATGCATTTGTTGGAAACTAATGTTTTACAGAAATGATCACAGACACACTAAGACTCCCTGGGATAAAACAGACTCTGTAAATCAGTAACTCACATGTTGGTACTACTGGTGGAATTGCAGGGGGAGGTACCACAGGTGGGGGAACCGGAGGTGGCATAAAACCTACATGGGAGAAAAAAGACCAAAATAAAACAGCACAAAGAAAATTATTTGTTTAAATCAAAGGGTTCAAGATTTATAAATGAACTACTTCCACATTTTCTTATTGTTTTACCATGGGGTCTTCCTCTGCTACCCAGCCGGTATGGAACCTGCGGGCTAAGTCATTCTACTTCAACCTCCTGAGGAATGCGGATGTTGTGGAATATTACTTTAACTAAGTCAAGATGTGTTACATTTGTTTGTGCTGTGGAATAATACTTTAATATTTAAAGGTGTGTTATATTAGTTTCTACTGCATTTGTTTAATGATGTAAAAATGTACTGCTTTGCCTGCCTAAGGCACCTAATAGCTAGGCAGTAAAGGGACAGGCGGCTGGTGGGCAGAGAGAATAAACTGGAGGAACAATCTAGGCTCTAGGGAGAAAAGACCTAGGGACAAAGAGAGGGAGACTCCAGGGGCCAGCCAGGCAGCCAATAGTCAGTAAGACACTGAAGAAGCAGGATAAGTCAGACATCCAGTATGAAAGAAATGTAAAAAGCCCTGAGGCAAAATGCAGATGAAGAGAAACAGGTTAAATTAAGTTAAAAGAGCTAGTGGGACAAGTGTAAGATAAGGCTGAGCATCTAAAACTAATACTAAGTCTCTGTGTCTTTATTTGGGAGCTGGTTTCTACATGGGGACCTTAGTACTCCACTATAACAGCAAAACCTCACAACCTTAAAATTACCTCTGTCACCATGCTGATGGATCTGCTCAATATTCTCCACTTAAAATAACTTTTATAAATACTTGATTTCTATAAGACAGATGAAGCAGTGATTCTGATTATAACGTATTTATTTATTCACTCGTTCAAGTTTTGTGGACCACTCTGCACTGCAGATCACGAAGTCATCATCTAGGAAACCAGTCTGTTTTTGTGGGAATGCTGACCACAGGGAGAGTGCTAAACCTATCTCAAGCTACCATCACAGAAGAAAATAACACTATAGACACGTTATGCTCTTTACCACTATGTTAAAATATTTTGTTAACTTTAGAAGATATGATGTTTTAAGTTCATAAATAAACCCTACACTATAATGATATTTTTATGATCCCACAGACCACATGACCAAATTATAAATCTGCTTCTTTGCAGTTTTTAAAGATAGAGTCACTATTAAATTAAATGAGAGGAAACAGTGAGTAAAAATAAAAGCTGCTGAAAGATGTGGCCTAATGGATGGTGGGGAGAATGGACCCAGCATGCTAGTTCTGTTGTGTGCTGAAGTCTGAGAACCATTGCTCTACGACATTGAGACCCCCCAAAAAATGATATTTAGAATATCAGTGATATTCTAAACTGAGTTAAAACAGCAAGCTATAAATTTCTTACCAGGAGGTGGCTGTGAAGGGTTAAAACTTGCTCGTAGGAAAGGAGGTGGAGGGATTGGGCTGAATCCAGGTGGGGGGACCGGCATTGACACAGGAAACGCTGGTGGAACTAAACTAACTGCAGGAACCGCTGGTGCTACTGGAATCTTTAGTGGGCAGAAAAATGTCTTGTTAGTCAGTTTATCCACCTGAAGTAATTTCTACATTCTGGCATACTAAAGGCAAATTACATCTTTTAAATAGGAAAGTAATAAATGTCATTACATTTATGTTTATCTATTTGTATACTTGTAAGTGAATCAATTTAGGGCTAAAGAGTAGGAGTCAATAGGCCTCTCCTCTTACATTCAAATAAATTAATGAGAACTCAGCTAAGCACTGAGGCTCAGGCTTCAGACTCACTAGCACCCACCTGCCAGGCTGCCTCTACAAAGCATACAGTAGCATCTTTCAATGAGCACCAAATACTCCAAACTTGGTTTTCTAATCTCAACTCAAATATCTTTTATTCATCACAGCTTCAAAAAGACCCTAACTTCTCTCTTGCATGGCTTTATCTCTTTCTTGAATCTCAAATGTTACCAAGTTCAGCATCTAAACTTCATTGCTTAAAGAGTACTGTAAAGGTTACATGTACAGAAAATGAACTACTTGTTACTCTTAAGAGACAGCACCTCACGTTATTTCCTAGTCTCAAAAAAATGATAGCTCCAAAATTTCTAATTTCTTGGACCAAGCCCCTTTCTTTCCTGTTTCACAACTCTAAATTCAAGTCTACAAAGTCCTACTAGTTGTACTTTCTAAGTCATCTCCTATCTGTCACTTCTCTTTTGTTAGTCTTCATGACTCAATCACTTCACACCTATATTGCTACAGCACTTTCACTTCATCTCTTCATTTATACGTTTGGTGTAGCCTACACACTATAAACGATATCCAGTGTAATCCTTTACAAGTCACTCCTCTGGTTATCGTCCTCCAGTGATTCCCTTCATTCAGAATAAAGGTGAGTTCCTTTGAGAGTTGAGCTTACAGGCAAGACTCTAGCCACCTGCTAGAGTAAGCTATTGCTTATAACCTTCAGTGTGGGTTTCTTCTGCTTGTGATGCTCTCGCTCAGATGCTGGCTAACTTCTTCACCACCAAGTTGTTCAACTAGGCACACCCTCAGCTCTGTCATAAGATGGCAGGCAATGGTGCAGACATTCTTGACCACCACAGTCTACTTTTCTTATCCAGAGGATCTCATCTCTGGCTCCCTGAATGACAATGAACGCTCCATGGTTACCATGGATGTACTCTGAACACCAGAAGCTTCTACAACAGTGTACAACTTAGCACTAGCACACAGTACATATTTAATGCATAAACATTTAAGTATGAATATTACCATTTCCAACAATGACCTTTCAAAATGTTTCACTAAATTCACTGAAATAACTTTATTAATCTAATTATCAAATAATGTTATTGATACAAATTTGCTTGCACAGAAAGCATAAATCTAAAGAAAATACTGCAAGTCTGAGGGGGTTACAGCTCGCTATTCACCTAACTAACCATTCTTGCATTTAGTGTAATAATGCATTGTGTGTGCAGAATATTTTTAACCTCTGTCTTAATGTGAACAACAGATGCCAACCGGTACACATCAGCAAATAAGATATGGAAAATGTACGACTAGGAAGTCAGCAAGTACCAACCTGCAGCATGGCCACAGGCGGAGGGAAAACCTCTGCCTGTGTTGTGACCACTGTCTCCTTTTCAGCTGGAGTTGGACTCTGTGTAGTCTGGACCGTTTCTTTAGCGGGTTCTGAGGCTTTCACAGTTTCCCATTCTAAATAAAATATTTGAAATTGATTTCCTTTAAATGCTGCTTTTCAGCTTTTTTTCCCCATTTACATTACCATCTGAACCCTTTCCAGATCTATCTTGGCAAATCTAAAAATACCACACAAGCTAAAAATGACAACACCAAGCTGTAACAGATATACCTTTATAGGTCACCTGATTATGGGAAACCAGCCCTGTTTTGTATGTTATGAGGCACAACTAACAAAGTAGTAACTGAATACAGAGAAATCTTCCGAAGAGGACAAGAACAGAAAATGCAATCAGCTGGACATGTGGCACATGCCTGAGGCTGAGTGCTTAGGAGGTGGGGTACTGGGACAGGAGTTAGAGGACAGCCTGGATAACATGAAATAAATCATGGTCCTCTTCTTCTGAGCCAACAACAAACATGACTACTCAACTTTTGCTTCTCAGTGTATCTGCCTTAATCTCCTATATGTTCCATGTTTATTAAGTTCTGGCATGCTGCTTTTCAAAGTGGATACATGTCTCAAATCCACATAGATGCTCCACCCCCACAGATCTACATCTACTTACAATGTGATAATCCCATGGATCAGCTCTCTTCCTAGTCTCTCTGTCTCCCTGAGACAGGGCTTCACCATACAGCCTGGCCTGGAATTTGGTATGTGAACCAGGCTAGCTTCAAGCTCATACAAAAACCTGTCTCCCAAGAAATAGGATTGAAGGCAAGTGCTCCACCACGACTGGACTATACCAACACACAAATCCTATACAGTATTCTTATTATTTATTTGACTAGAACATGTTTTTAGGTTTTGTTTTGTTTTTTTGAGTTCTAAATATATATATTTGCTGCTATGAATAAAGGAAGGGAGGGAGAAAGGGGTAAAGAAGGAAGAAAAGGAAGAGATGAGAATGAGAGGGGAGGGAACAGATGAGTATGGGAGGGAGGGAGGGAGGGAGGGAGGGA
Organism: Chionomys nivalis; assembly: GCF_950005125.1. NCBI lineage: Eukaryota > Metazoa > Chordata > Mammalia > Rodentia > Cricetidae > Chionomys > Chionomys nivalis. Next base: position 15,087,746 of record NC_080087.1, read on the forward strand.
GGGAGGGAGGGAGGGAGGGAGGGAGGGAGGGAGGGAAAAAGATAGAAGCAGTCCTGAAAAGTATGTATACACACAAGCAAGGCTGTGTTCCCACAGAGGTCCTTTTTCAGAACAGACCACTGTCAGGCTCCAGGGCAGAGTACAGGCCATGGGAGTCTGTGCCATTCAAGCAAAAGGTGATTCCTGCTTTTTATTACCCTATCACAATGTTAGTTCCTGAAGAATCAACTTGTCACACAGCAGGAACTCAGACAACTGAAAGAAGGACTGTCCTAGGAAACAGGCATAGGACAAAGAAGTAGACAATAAACTGTGTTGATCTGGGTGGTCCTGGGGTTCAAATCAAGGGCCTTGCACATGCTAAGAACATGTTCTCCTACCTGAGGGCCATCTCCAGGCAGAAGGCAACAACATCAAGAGATGTCTGCGTATGTTCATAAGCATGAGAACTACCCTGAAAGCAGGCTAGTTTTGGTAAGAGAGCTAAGATGCGAAGAAACAAAGAACATATCATACTTTGGATCAATCCCAAATATCAAATATTTTGGTTGTAGCTCATTGTGAATTTATAACTGAGAAGTTTTAAAAATAAAAACAAAAACAGAAGCTGCCACTTTTTACAGAGCAGGACATATGCTCATTTGGTTATAGACAATGCAGGAAGTGTTTCAGAAGATTATTATGCTGCAGTACTTGAGCCCACATGAGAGTCTGCTACTCAAAATGAACTCTATCTGAAATCTTCTGGAATTTCTCCAAAAAGCTTCTCAGATCCTCGGTTCCCACTCAAAACTCATGGAATTAAAAAAAAAAAAAACAAAAAACAAAACTTACTTTAACAAAGCTTTCCCTTAAATATAACAAAAATGTTAAGTCATAAAGGAAAGACTGCTACATTTGCAGGTTCCAGACAGTACTTTCTCAACTGCTCCCTGACACCTACTGAAACACAAAACACTGAAGAAGCAATGTCAGAAACAGCACCATCTCTTCTTTGTGGAGCTGAATCCAGGGAATAAGCATAGTTTACTCTGCCTTCCTAAACACATTTATATTACAACCTTCTGAAGCCTATTTTGAAATAATAAAAAGTATATTCTCACCAGCATTTACAGTTTCCTGATCTATCATGCCTCCTTCTGCAAAGCCATCCAAATCATCCACTTTAACTTTTTCCCAGGGTATATATGTGACTCCAAGATCTACATCCCAGAACTGTTTGTATTCCGTCTTTACACCTTTGTTCAAAGCCCAGGCAATCTATTGGGAATGGGAAGAGGAAAAGAAAGATCACAATATATTTTATTATATACTATAATAAAAATGAAGTTCAAAATTATATTTAAGCAAATAGGAATAAAACTTGTTTTTCTTGAGTACTTGTTTTAAACTAGCACTGGAGATCATATTTTCGATATAAGATCTGCTTCCAATTTTTATCCAACTCTAAACTCATTTCTGGAGAAAACAAAGTCTAATTTTTACAACAAAAAGCTCAGTTCCATTGACAATAACCAAGATAGTTATCACAAGTTTCAGAAGACTTTGTACACCATGCCAGAATAAATAAGCAATACCTGAGCTTACACACATCAACTACCAGGAAACGATAAAAGATGGGCATGCACACTCTTCAGAAAGAGTTTAAGAGTTTTAATTTAGGTGCAGAAGTTGACTGAACACATTCTTTCTAAAAAGTCAAAATGAAAATCTGAGTCAATCACAAGCAATGAGAAAATACCTTATGAATTATCAATTTAAAGACTTAGAAGAAAGAAAATGCTTGTATATAAACTCTTTACAAGGTGGTTGGCTAGATAAAATAAGAAGAAATAATATAAGAAAAAAGTGCTGGGAGAAAAAGTAAATGAAAGACAAATTTGTAAATAGGAAAAGGTTCTAACTATATGAAGTGTGAGATGGCAGAGACTTGTATAGGTATATACTTAAGGAACAAACAAACTCAAATTTTGGCTAGTAAGTTAGTGTATGTACATAATCCTAATTATAATTGACTAATACTAAAGCCATAAGCTTGCTGCAAACATTAAAGATAAGGTTGAGTCTATGCTCTGTGTAAGAATATGTGCTTAACACGTCAAGGCCCAGGGTCTGATCCATATCGAGGAACAAGGGAAGAGAGATGGGAGAGAAGAACTTGGGAATTCTAACAGTCCCAACAAATAAGATCATATGGCCTTCCCTATGAAAAACATAACACTGTGACTAACAGAGGCCACAAGAGTAGCTGCCACTCTACCATAAATTTACCCACAAAAACTCACCTTGATGACCTTGGAACCAATTTTATAGGATCCTGAACTCAGTTTCTGAAGAGCCCGAAATGAATCTTGTCGGTGAACCATACAGACATATGCACAGCCCCTGGGTGGAATCATCTATGAGGGAAAAATCCTTTCTTAACAGAAAGTAGAAGGATGGAAATGCAGTCTGACATTTGCTTCTACTGAAACAACACAATGACAACTGACTAAATTGACAATTTGATTTTGGCAGATGACCAAATTAATTTTCTTTCACCACCAAATGTTTATTGATACATATACAATTAATTATTTAGTTTTAATAAGCCCCATATTCATGCATTAATTTGGTTTGCATTAAGCCATGATAAAGGTAAAATCTTGAATATATGTTATCAGTTCTTTGACTATGGAACATAGCACTTACTATTAAAAAAATGTACGGCTCCATTTTCATTCTGACTGGTAAAAAAGAGGGAGGGAGGGGAAGAGAGAGGAAAGGGGGCATCTTGCTGACCAACACTTAATGCTTTTAAGAAATAAGTGCGGGCTGGAGAGATGGCTCAGCAGTTAAGAGCACTGACTGCTCTTCCAGAGGTCCTGAGTTCAATTCCCAGCAACCACATGGTGACTCACAACCACCTATAATGAGATCTGGTGCCCTTTTCTGGCCTACAGGCAGGACACTTGACTGACTGAATGAATGAATACATAAATAAATAAATCTTTAAAAAAAGAATTAAGTGCTATCCCGCTATAAAACCCTATGACTATTTTGTAAGATACTGTATTGAAAAGGATAAAAAGAGCTTCAAAGCAAACACAGAAAAATGAACAAAATAAACAAAACTTGTCAAGATGTACACAACCAAAGTCAGATACCATTGGGCTTAATTAGGAAGTGAAGAGAGTGAAAACTGGCCATTTTAAAAGACTGTTTTAGTGCTTAAGAGATACATACATTAATAGATTCAATTTGTCCAAACTCCTCAAAAAGGTTGGTTAAATCTTGCTGTGTAGCCTTCTTATCCACTTGGCCAACCCAAAGAGTAGTGCTGCATACTGTCAAGACAAAGAAACAGGTTCTCAAAGACACAGTTGCCTCAAGCACAATATTAACAATAGATCCAACTGAAGATAATGTGTATTGAATAACTGATAGCTACACACAGATAACTGCTACATTTAAAAGTGACTGATGGCTCAATGTTTAAGGAGAGTGGCTGTTCTTCCAGAGGGACCTAAGTTCAATTCTGACACCCACCTGGTGGCTCACAACCATCTATAACTCCAGTTTCTGGGGATCAAGCCCCTCATCCAGTTTCTAAAGGCACTAGGCACACATGCACAGACATACATACAGGCAAAACACCCATACATATATATTTAAAAGAAAAAAAAGCCAGGGAGTGGCAGCATTTAATCCAAGCACACAGGAGAGAGAGGCAGGTGAATCTCTGAGTTCAAGGCCCTTCCTGGAACCCACTTTGTAGACAAGCCAGGCTTTGAACTCAGAGATCCACCTGTGGACACGCTGTCCAACCACTAGAGAAAAGTGGTGTGTCAGACTGGAAGCAAAACTTTAAAACTCCCCAGCTGACTCTAAAGTGCAATAGTTTTGAAACTATTTACTATCTGTGGACCTTAGTATCTGTGTGTTGAAATGACTCCGTGGATGGTTCTCCCTAACCAGCAGATAAATCTAAACCTGTATGAGCTGCCTCATTCTTAAGGAAATAAGACATTGCAGAAAGATAAAGAAGGAAATGGACAAATCAGGACTCCTTAACTTGCTATTATGACTTGAAGATGAACTGACTGGCACTTCTTTGTGTGCACTCCTGTATGCAGAGGCCAGAAGAGTGTGATTCCTTAGAGACCCACACCACACAAGTTTCAGAATTCTACTTCTCATGAATGAGCAGCAGGTATTCTGAACCTCCAGCCTGAAAGCTACCTCTGTTTAACACACACCACAGTTCAAGAGAAAACACTCCAGACTGTTCATGCTTCCTGAGTTCCTCCTGTTACAGACAACACATTTACACAGCTTTAATGGACGACATGGAGATGTTTTATTCAAGTAATTTTCCAGCATTTTAATCCTGGCAGAAGAGGTCTAAAGCAGGCTTTTCTAGGGTTAACCTACTCCATATGATCTTAGACAAAATAATGACCAGGAGACTACTCTTTCTGGTCATACACAAGCTTTGAGAATCGTCTAGCTAACACATACTGTGACAACTTTACTTTCTCAGAAACTTGGTTTTGCCTCACACACTCACTCTGTATAATTTTCAACTCAGGAGTCATCAAAAATATCTTCAACTTTTTAACATTTTTAATTAAATCCCAGAGACCAGTGAGATGGCTCAGCAGATAAACTTACTTTGCCAAGACCTACAACCTAAGTTTGACCTCAGAAGCATACACGAGGAAGGAGAGAATTGACTAAGTTGTTTTCAGGCTACATACCCTCATCATGGCATACACAAGCATACACAAACATACACACTTATAGAGCAAAGTGAGAGAAAAATGCATACAAGTTTGGTTTTTTTTTTAAAATGGACTTTCAATTTCTGTTTTTTACACCTCTGGATGCTATGAATACCACTGGTTAATAAAGGACTGCTTTGGGCCTGTGCAGGGCAGAATATAGGTAGGTGAGAAAAAACTAAGCTGAATGCTGGGAGAAAGGAAGGCAGACTCAGAGAGACACCACGGAGCCCCGTTGGAGTCGAATGGAACTTTATCGGGTAAGCCACAGCCATGTGGTGATACACAAATTAATAGAAATGGGTTAAATTAATATGTGAGAGTTAGTCAGTAAGAAGCTAGAGCTAATGGGCCAAGCAGTGATTTAGTTAATACAGTTTCTGTGTGATTATTTTGGTTCTAGCTGGCCAGGACAAACAAGTGGCCTCCCCTAACACCAGATTGCTATAATTTAAATAAACCGCGTCTCCCAAAATCTCATATACCATACATAGGCTTAGTCTTTAGCCCACAGAACCATTGAAAGTGGTGAAACTTTAAATAGATGGGGCTCAAGTAGGGGCCTGCCCTTGAAGGGGCTCACTGTCTCCAATCTTCTTTGTTCTGCTTTCCAGTCAAAATGAACAGTAAAAAGGAGCAAGGTCAAGCAACCTTCAACAACAAACACAGGAAAAGTAAACCTTTCTCCTATTGATGTCACAGGGACAGAAAGCTGCTCTACCACCATGTAGTGAAATGCAGTGTATAAATACTACATGAGGGAAGGTCCAGTGATCCAGAGGGAAACAACTTGGTGGCTTTATCACCTTAAAATAAAGCCTCCTGGTGAAATGCCCTGTCCTGTAGATTCCAACTGCTTTCGTCTCCCTGAGTTTTACTGGTGTTTTCTAAGTTTTTAATGCTGTTCTACAATTTATTTTATTTTATTTTTGGCTAAGAAGAGGCCAAATCCAGAAGAGAGGAAACGCTTGGCTCCTGGGGTATTAATCTGTTGATGCTTCACACCACTGACTGACCCTGAAAGCTCTGCATTTTATAATCTATGTCCAGGACAAGCAGTGGGGAACTCAACCACACTAATTTTAAATGTGTTGAAAGAACAGCAATGAGAGGAAAACTGGTTCCACTTCAAGATGAGGAGAGTTTTGAGATATAGTACACAATGGAAGATATAGTCGTCACTGTATTTTCTCATTTGCTTGTTGAGTTTTCCATCTTAAAACTTTTAACTAATAAAAATAAAACAGCACTGGGTGGTGGTTGATGCACACCTGTAATCCCAGCACTCAGGAGGCAGAGGCAGGAGGATCTCTGTGAGTTTGAGGCCAGCCTGATCTACAGAATGAGTTCCAAAATAGCCAGGGCTACACAGAGAAATCCTGTCTTGAAAAACCAAAGCAAACAAAGAAACAAACAAAACAGCAATAGAAAATAAATTCTACTATAATTCAGCTACAAAAAGAAAATGAAATTCTGATGCTTGTGGAACACTCATGAAACCAGAGGGAATCATGACAAGAAATAAGCCAAGACAAAAAGAAAGCTGTGTTCTTTCACTACTAGGTAGAAACTGAAAAGGCTGATGTCATAGAAGTAGAGAACCTAAGAGAGAAACAGAAGCAACCCCCTGATTCACGTAGAATGAAATTATGTTTAAATATCTTCTTGGAGAGGTTATATAACCTGAAAGTTTCCACTTTTTTCTTTGATTCAAAACTGTATCAGATTTTTCTACATACTGCTGCTTAACATGTAAACTACATTGTCATATATAAAATAAAGTATAATTTTATTTTTAAGAGGAATAATGATGTTCTACAGCAGTAACAAGAGTTAAATAATCATGTGTGTTTGATTTCTTAATTGCCCTAATCTGATCATTACATGGTATTGGCATGTACAAAAATACCATATTGTAAGCCATAAGTATGTATAATTATGAGATGCCAAACACAATATATTTGGAGGACTGGAGAGAGGGCTCAGCAATTCAGAGCACATGCTGTTCTTATAGGAAACCCAGATTCAGTTGCTACCACCCACACAACAACCCACAGCGGCCTGTAACTCCAGCTAGGATTTAATGTTCTTTTTTCACCTCCATGGGTACCAAGATGCACAGGGCATGCACACATACATATATGCAGACAAAACACTCATACATATAAAAGTAAACCGTTTTTTAAAAACTACAAACTTTTAAAAGAGAAAATGTGATTCCATGCCTATGGCAATTGGTTTTTATGTCAACTTAATACAAGTTACAATCATCTGAGAAGAGGGAACCTCGATTGAGAAAATGCCTCTGTAAAAATCAGACTGTAGACCATTTTCTTAATGACTGATGTGGCAGAGCCTAGCCCAGTGTTTCTCAATCTGTGGGTTAAAATCCCTTTAGGGTGGCATACCATATATTTATATTATGGTTCATAACAATAGCAAAATTGGTTAAGAAGTAACAATGAAAATAATTTTATGGCTGTGGTCACAACATGAGGAACTATATTAAAGGGCCCTAGCATTAGGAGCACTGAGAACCACTGGCCTACCACATTGTGGGTAGTGTCATCACTGGGCTGGAGCAAGCCATTGAGCAGCCCCCATCCACAGCCTCTGCATCAGTGCTTGCCTCCAGGTTCCTGTCCTAATTAGTTCCTGTCCTGACTTCCTTTGACAATGAACAGTGACATAGAACCATAAGTAAAATAAACCCTTTATTCCCCAAGTTGCTTTTGGACATGGTGTTTCATCAGAGGAATAGAAGGCCGAACTAAGACAGAAGTTGGTAACAGGATAGTGGAGTATTGCTGTGACTGACCTAACCCCATTGTTTTTTGGGAGGACTTTGGAACTCTGGACTTCGGAGCCAATGGGTGTTCAACATTCCATGAAATGTTCTATGGGAGCTTAGAAAATAAACAGTGACCAGAGAAATGAAGAGGATAGAGGCCTGACTTGTGAAACTAAAGGGAAAGTCTGAGAGTCACTTAAAGACCATGGGGTGGGCCACTTAGAATCTTTGCTTCTGTCCAGGCATGGTATCTCACCACTTTAATCCCAACACTTGGGAGGCAGAAACAGATGGCCAGCCATGAGTTCAAGGACAACCCGGTCTACAGAATAAAATCCAGGTCAGCAAGAACTGCTAAACAAAGAAATCTTGCCTCAAAAGAGGGGGGAGGCAGGGGGAGAGAGAAAAGGAGGGATAAAGAAAGGAAGAAAGGAGAGAGGGAGGGAAATAGAAAAAGAGAAAGAAATCTGTGGTTCTGTTTAGCCAAAGCTTGAAGATGATTAACAGACACCGGAACTGCTCAAATGAAGTGTTTGTCTGGCTGGAGTAATGGATGCTGGTCAGCCAGAACTGTGAAGTTAAGAAGAGGCCAGCAGGGGCTGGAGAAATGGCTTAGCGGTTAAAAGCGCAGCTACCGTTTTTCAAAGCATCCAAGTTCAATCCTCAGCACTGACAACCATTGGCTCACAACCATTTGCAGCTCCAGTTCCAGGGGATTAGAGCCATCTGCTGCCCTGTACAGCATTAGGCATAAAAGCAGTACACACACATGCAGGCAAAACACCTGTACATATGAAATAAACATTAAAATAAAAAATGTAAAGGCAGATGTAAAATCTTCTGTCTCCTTGGAGGTACCAGAGCTGTATTCTAGAAGTGGTCAAGGTTTTACCTTGTGCTGGCAGACACTTCGTAGTTTAAGTGTGTACTGGTTTTGAAGGTATGAAGAAGTGGAAGCAATGGAAGGCTTGGCATTGTGTGGCAGAGCTGAATTCCCTGAAGAGTGCCCAGAAGAGGGTATTTATTGGTCAAAGGGCAGCCAGTTGTACTAAGAGCCCCTAGCATTTCAGGAATGCCAGTACCACAGAATGATCAAAAACAGCAGCAGCATGGTGTGGAGCCAGCTTGAGCTTGGGAAATAATCTGTGTGTGCTACAGAGGCTGAAGCCAGAGAAGTGACTCAAATCCCTCGGAGGATGCCAGACATTGGGTACTGAATTATTTATACAATTGGAGTTTTGCTTTGCTTTATTCAGAATATGACAATGCCCTGGTTCTTCCTTCTTTAAGCAAAAAAATATTCAACTTACTTTGGATTTTATAGGAGCCCACAGTAGAAAGATTTAGGATTTTTAAAGAGACTTAACTTTTAAAGCATTTGAAATTATAAAGACTATGAAACCATTAAGGTTTGTAATTATGTTTTATATTGTAAAATTAATAATCAGATTATGGGGGCAAAAAAGGAGAAATTACATTCAATTAGTGATGTGTCTGAGTCAAGCTGATAAAGGGTCAATTACACCAGTTGGTTGGTATATCAACCTGAAAAGCTAGAGTCATCTGAGAGGAGGGAAATCTTAACTGAGGAAATGCCTCCATAAGATGGGGCTGTATTTAGATGGTCTCCTTTGCCAATGTGTTCAAAGGACTTCCCACTTTCTCTTCTATCAGGTTCAATGTATGTTGAACCAACCCTGCATGTCTGGAATAAAGTCTACTTGGTCATAGTGGATGATTTTTTTGGATGTGTTCTTAGATTTAGTTTACTAGTATTTTATTGAGTATTTTTGCATCTATGTTGATGAGGGAGAACGGTCTATAATTCTTTCCTTTGTCGCACCTTTGTGTGGTATGGTTATCAGGGTGACTGTAGCCTCATAAATGGAGTTAAGATACGCTCCTTCTCTGTCTACTGTGTGAAACAACTAGAAGAGTATTGGAATTACCTCTTCTTTGAAGTTATGGTACTGAAGCCATCCGATCCTGGATTATTTTGGTTGGGAGACTTTTTTTTTTAAAATATTTATTTATTAATTATGTATACAATATTCTGTGTGTATGCCTGCAGGCCAGAAGAGGGCACCAGACCTCATCACAGATGGTTGTGAGCCACCATGTGGTTGCTGGGAATTGAACTCAGGACCTTTGGAAGAGCAGGCAATGCTCTTATCCTCTGAGCCATCTCTCCAGCCCTGGTTGGGAGACTTTTAATGACTGTTTCTATTTCCTTTGGGACTATAGGTCTATTTAAATTGTTTATCTGGTCTGGATTTAATTTTGATAAATGGAACCTATCCAGAAAATTGTTCATTTCTTTTAAATTTTCCAATTTTGTGGAGTACAGGTTTTTGAAGTATGATCTGATGATCCTTTGGATTTCCTCAGTGCCTGCTGTTATTTCCCCCTTTTCTTTTTCTATTTTGTTAATATGGATATTCTCTCTGCTATTTAGATAGTTTGGATAAGGGTTTGTCTACCTTGTCGATTTTCTCGAAGAACGAACTCTGTTTTGCTGATTCTTTGTATTGTTCTCTTTGTTTCTATTTTATTGATTCTACCCCTAAATTGGATTATTCCTGCCATCTACTTGTTCTGTTAATTCGCCAAGTGTGAGATTTCTCCGCTTTCTTTACGTAGGCATTTCCTCACAGCACCGCTTTCACAGTCCTGTAAGTTTAAGTATGTTGTACTTTCATTTTCACTGAAATCTAGGAAGTCTTTTATTTCTTCCTTGACCGAGGGGTGATTCAGTTAAAAATTATTCCGTTTCTATGAGTTTGTAAGCTTTCTGAAATTTGTGTTGTTGAATTCTAACTTTAAGCCATGGCAATCTGGTAAGATACGGGGGGGGGGGGGTTCCAATTTTTTGTATCTGTTGAAATTTGCTTTGTGAGGGAAATTCTCAAGAATCCACAAGGATGACCCTAGCTAAGAATCCTAGTCACAGTGGAGAGGATTGGTGAATCCTCTAACCATCACCATAGAACATTCATCCAGTATGAAGATTCTATTTGCCCCTTATCATAAGAAACCAAATTTGGATCTCTGCAAAATGAGATGCAGAAATGTCCAAAACAAAGCAAGCAGCAAGCCAAGCTCAGGGAATCCAGTCGAAGAGAGGGAAGAGGGAATATATGAGCAAGGGAGGTCAACTTCATGATGGAGAAATGATGGAGGAAGGTCACTGGTTAATGAATAAAGAAACTGCTTGGCCTCATAGGTTAGAACATAGGTGGGTAGAGTAAACAGAACAGAATGCTGGGAGGAAGAGGAGGAAGTGAGCTCAAATGCAGGGCAGCTTCTCTCAGGGCAGACGTGATGAAGCAAGCCACCAGGTCAGACAAGCTGAATCTTTCCCGGTAAGACTGGTGCTACAGAGATTATTAGAAATGGGTTAATCAAAGATGTGAGAATTAGCCAGTAAGGGCTAGAGCTAATGGGCCAAGCAGTGTTTAAAAGAATACAGTTTGTGTGTTGTTATTTCGGGGCATAAGCTAGCCAGGCAGCCGGGAGCTGGGTGGCAGGAACGCAGCCCGCAGCTCCCCACAACAGAGAAATCTATCTATAGAGACAGCTCAATCAAGCTCATGGATAATCATGAACGCTAGACTGACCAACTGTGGGACCAAACTAGGCCCTCCTCTGTGGGAGATAGTGGTAAAGCTTGGACTATTTGAGGGGTCCCTGGCGGTAGGACTAGGATAGATCCCTGGTGCCTGAGCTAGTTTGTTGAGCCCATTCCCTATGGTGGGATGCCATGCTCAATCTAAATGAAGGAAGGAAGTGGTCCTGCCCCAACTTAATGTGTCAGACTTTGACTCCCCATCAGAGCCCTTAGCCACTGGGAGGAGTGAATGAAAGGTGAGGCAATTCGGGGGTGGGGGAGGGAAGAACTGTGGTTGGAATGTTAAAAAAATAAATTAACTAATTAAAAAAGATAGGGCTATAGGAAAGCCTGTTGGATATTTTCTTAATTAATGTTTGGTATGGGAGAACGAAGCCATTGTGGGTGCTGCTACTTCCGGACTGGTATTCCTAGGTTCTGTAAGAAAGCAGGCTGAGCAAGTCAGTAATCAGCACCCCTCCATAGCCTCTGCTTCAGCTCCTACCTCCAGATTCCTGCCCTGACTTCCTTCAATAACAAACAGTGATGTGGAGCCACAAGCAAAATAAAGTCCTTCCTCTCCAAGTTGCTTTTGGTCATAGTATTGTGTCAGTGTTAGTAGCCCTAACTTAAGATAATGCTCAACAACATCACAAAGTGTGTGAGCAAAAAATTAAGAGATACTAAATGAAAGCCCTACTCTTAACAAAGTAATGATTCTAAAAGACCAAGGGGTAATCACACAAGGATGAAGAAAAAAGATCTTTCTTATATTTTTTTGGGGGGGTCAGGTTTTTTTACATTATTTGTCAAACAACACTAAAACAAATTTGGTTTCTTATGATAAGGGGCAAATAGAATCTTCAAAAGTTTCACTAGCTCTTTATAATGTGAGACGGTTTTGGAAAGATAACCAAGGACTACTGAAATTGTCAGATGCCATTTTCTTTGATTTTGGGAGCCTGAATTTCAAGATGCTTTAGCAGTACCAAATAAGGGCTTACGTTCACTTTCTAGGAGTCATGTAAAAAGCCTAGGGTGTGTGTGATCCCAGTGCAGAATCTATAGCATGACGATCTGTAACAATTACTATGGCTATCCGTAACAATTACTGATGCTAAGGTAACTACCAGAAAGTAACAAGAGTCCACTAGGGCAAAACTGATAACTTACTCTCTATCATGTGCTTCCTTGCTCACCTGTAGTCTGTTAGTTCTCTCTAGAAATGATAATGGATTAACAAACTCCAAGGCAGAACCTGGTAGAAACACAACTCATTTTGTTGTATGTAACGTGATCTTTACCCTAGCCAGATCCTGAAGTAAACACCACCATAACCAAATCTGTTAACTACACTAAATAGATTAACATATAGAGGAAAACAGGTTGTACTAGTCATTTCTCTTCTGGTACAAACTACAAGTTTACCATTTATTTTAGTTCAATTATACACCAATTGACCTAGCAGGTATAAAACCCTGGGTGTAGTCTCCAACACTACACATATACACTGAATATATAACTAAGTATACAAAAACAATCTTTGTGTCCTAATTTCTTATACAGATTTGAATACTGACAACTGTCTGTTACTACTGAAGCAGTCACTGACAATGTCATGTTACAGATATCAGCCTGGTTTTGTGTCCTTGGTCAAGCCGTACTTCACAACTTGCTTTAAACATTTTTGATGATTTTAGCAAGTATCTGGTAATCTGGTTTTCTTTCACAAAAACCTGAATTAAAGCAATTTAGTTACTAACAAGCTCCTTCCTTTTCAGTTTCTTACTCTAAAAATAAAATTAGATAAGAGATTTTAGAGCAGAAAACTAGGTTTTTGTTGCTTATTTTTTATTTATTTTTTGTTGTTGTTATTCTAGAGGAGGACGTGACCTTAATCACATGCAGAGGCCAGAGCCTTAGGTGTGCTTCCTCAAGAACATCTGGGGCAAAGTCTTTTGCTGCCCTGGAGCTCATGAGTAGACTAGGAATGCACCTATGTCCCTTTCAAGCATGAGGGTTACGTTTCCAGGCTTTTCCTGTGGTTGCTGAAGATCAAAGGCTTAAGCGGCAAGCACTCTACTAACCTAAACACAACAGAAACTAGTTCCCAACACTAAGAAGGAGGTCTAATACAGTACATGTCACTTACCACTTAGGGTTTTTGACCGAACAGGAGGCAAGCCCTTTTTCTGGCGTTCTTTCTCCCTCTCTCTGGCTCTTCTTTCACTTGAATATGACCGTGATGATTTTCTCTTTCTTTCTCTTGAGCGGGAGCGGGATCGCTTCCTGTGTTTTCGCTTTCGAGACCCAGATCGCGACCTGGACCTTCGTTTTCTTGGAGATCTACAATAATAATAACAATAATAATTATTATTTCATTTCTAATGACATTATCTTTCCATTAAACCGTTCAATTTGAAGTGAATGAAAAAGGGCAGTATTTGTCATATTTAACCACCTCTTAAACAACCCTATAGTTTAATCAACTATTAAACAAGTGTTCCACTGTAGACTTGTGCTATGGATGGGTACATTACTAATAGATGCTAGATAAATCTGAAACTGTATTCATTAAAATCAGAGGAAAAGTACAATTCAGTAGAGGATCAGAATACTTTCAACACAGTGTTAGGACACAGTATAATCCTGTTTAATACTTTACAACTTCTAAAATGTTACAGTTCTTGACTTTTCAATGTAAGCTGATTCTGTCATTTGTTTACTTACATGTTGGCAAGCATGTTCCTTTGTAAAAGGCGGAATGTAAGAATACCAAAGAATCGGTGACTTGGTTTTGATTTAAGGACGAGTTTTCTACTGGCTTGCAAGTATATTTAACATTCATAAAACTTGTTTTGTGGTTGTCTGGGGAAAACATTTTTGGTATCGCTATACAATTTGGATGCAAGAAATACAGCCTGACTTATATGCTGTTCAGAAGCAGTAAGGTATCATGCTCTTATCAACTAACATCAACTATAATCCAAAATCACAACCTCATGACACCAGTTGTTCCTGTTACATAAAGTGCTCAAATAGCAGATGTATAACAAAGGTTGTCTCCTGGTTTTAAGTTTCAATTATTTTTAAAAATTACTTTTTAAAAAATATTTTTAAAATCACTTAAGTATTTCTTTTAATCTTGATGCAAAAAAAAAAGCATACAATACTGTTAAATATTATTATAGAACCTTGATCGAGATCGCGAATGAGTTCTTGATCTTGAGCGAACAGCTACTTTCTTAGCTTCTGGTTCAAAGATCTCCTCTTCAACAGCATCTTGCCCTTCATCAATATCCATATCCTTGGGAAGCAAAGTTGCACACAAACAAAAGCCAGTTAAAATTTAGCATACAAGTGCAGCTCTGTCTTAAAAATATTAGTAATGTAATATTAAGGTCTCACAGGGAACAGAGCTAGGGGTGTGGAACATCCAGAAGACAAGGTACATCCTAAATACAGTATATTCACAAAGAACCTTACAAGGCTTTGGACATTTATGACTCAGAAAAGTACTGACTTTTACCTGTTGCTGAATGTCTATAGAATCATCCAAATTAGCTTCAGGTTCCAGAAAATGCTGCTGGCTACTTCCTTGTGAGGGTGAAGCTGAGTGTTCTGACCCAAATGTTCCCTCCTGGCTATCTTGAGGAGTTACCTATTGAAAACAAACAAATGTTCTGAGACAACATTACTATAAATGATAACCTGACTACAGCAAATATCACAATTAAATATTCAAGGGAGTCATATTCATAGCAAGCCATTCTTAGAGTAATTTACCTGAAGTATTCTGTATAAATCCAAGTATACTTTTAACAAGAAAAGGTTCATAAAGAGGGCACTTTTGTATATATTTGTATAAAAAATAGCTAGATGAAGTATGTCCTCAAGAACATTTAAGTGTCAAACTACTGAGTAATACAAAAACAATACTTAATGATACCTAACTGTAATACATTAATCTAGAACTACATGTTTAATTAGTATAAACAAAATATTCTCAAGGTCCAATTAAAACCTTATATTAAAAAACTTCAAATCACATACTATATGCCTAAAGGCAAAACAATACCCAAAAGTCACCATCAAAACTAGTGATTTTAACAAAACTATTCACAATTAGGATCTTCTATAAGAATTCATAAGATAGTTATAGGAAATAGAGTGTAATGTGTATATTTAAAGTTTTAATACAAGTTAGAAAAATAAAGACAAACTTAAGGGAACAATGAATGTCCCCACGGTTCCAAGAAGTAGTACAGCAACAGTATGTAGTGTATGTATGTATGCTCTAACCTGATGTTAGTAAGTAGGAACCTAAGTAACAATTTAAAGACTGACTTAGCTAAAACATGAAGAAACCCATTATGGGGAAAAGCAATCTGGTAGAAAATTTTTCTAGAACATGATCTTATAGGAATCTAGAAGGGGTAAGTTCCTGGTGGTATACAGGCTAAAACATAATAAAGAAAGAAAAACTACACACTAATAGTCCCTTGTTACAAACTATTCAGAAACATTCAACGCCCCAAACAAGGAAGCAGTCCACACACCTTAGATATGCAGAAGCAAAATGGAGGTAAAGGGAAACATGATTCCACAAAGAACAGACAGCAATGAACGTGCCTCATACTAGTGCAGTAGGAAATAAACCGATCTAGTTCAATTTAAGAAAGTCTATTAACCAGACTTAGCAGCACATGCCTTTAAACCCTGCACTTGGGAGGCAGAAGTAGGCAGATCTTTGTTAGTTCAAAGCCAGCCTGACCTACACAGTGAATTCCAGATAGCTGGGGCTATATAATGAGCGCCTGTTTCAAAAAAACAAAAACAAAGCAAGTCTGTGCAATTAAATAGGCAAGCACAGGAGCTTAAGACTTGAAGGTGAGGATAAGCTTTGTGTCTCATGGTCATGTTCAATTAGGCACTAGGACAGGACCTAGGAAGCTTTGTTCCTGGAAGTCATTAGGAGTTGGTATCCTCACTGTAGGAGAACCACAGGGCAATTTTATTCTGCTTCAGTTACACTGTGTTTTTACCGGACCACCTTAAAGAAACTATGTCAAGCATATTCACTAACAAAATAAATGTGTCAAGAGTAATACTTGACTTGAATAATCTTAGAAATTGATATCTTTTTAGTATGTATATTTTTCTAAACATATATATTTAAAATAAACTAAGAGTTCTGTGAAAGATTTATTTCAAATTCAGGATATAAGGACTGGTAAGAAGGGTCAGTGGGTAAAGGTACCTGTCACTAAGCCTTAGGACTGGACTCAAATACCTGAAGTTCACATAGTAGAGTGAGAGAACCAAGTCCTGCAAGCTCTCATCTGACCTCACACGTGTCACCCCAAAATAAATAAATTAACGAAAAGCAAATTAATCAAGCTGGGTAGTGGTGGTACAGGCCTTTAACCCCAGCAGAGGCAGGTGGATCTCTTAAGTTCGAGGCCAGCCTGGTCTACAGAGTGAGTTCCAGGAAAGCCAAGGATACAGAGAAGCACTGACTGGAGTGTGGGTGAGAGAATCAGTTCATACTATGCTTTTTAGAAAAGTGACCTTATATTGTCTATAATCTGAAATCTGGTTTTCCTCCATCTCATTCTCAATGCAAATTACAAGTGTGGTAACATATAGTCACTATCTTGAGTATATTTGGATATATTATATACCATTTTATACTAAACTATTTCAATGCAAAGTTGGGATTTCTATAATGTTTAAGCTGTATTAAACCAACTGGCATAATAATTTGTTTACTAGGAAATTTAGAGGATGCTGCTCTTATGAGTGGTGCATTTTAAAACTGGAAGAAAAGACAGCATCATAAAATTCAGAGCAGAGTTTTAAATAACAATTGTTAAGTCCCTTAGTATCCCAGGAACAGGATATGTCAAAGTTGATAAATATACATTAAGAAAAAGTCAGGACAGAAAAGTGTCTCCTCAATCACAACAGAACCAAAAATGCAATAAATAAGTACAAACTTTGTTTTTCTTTTTCTTAACTTTATAGTAATGGCTGCTTTGCCTGGGTGTCTGTCTGGACAATACATTCATGCAGTGCCCAAGGAGGTCAGAAGAGGGCACTGGATCTCCTGGGACTGGAGTTGTAAATTGTTGGGAGCATTCGTGTAGATGTTGAACATTCCACGTGCTACACCAACTATATTTATCTAATACACAAATCTAATAGCTCCACATAATCAATATCCTAAAACTTATTTGACTTTACAAACAGTAATTCATTTACCACAAAGCAGTGCTACCCAATCCAGAGTTCATCATATCATCTCTGCTGTTTACATTACATTCTGGGTTTTTTGCTATTGTTTTTGAGACATGGTCTGTCTATGCAGCCCTGGCTGTCCAGGAACCAGCAATGTAGACCAGACTGTTCTCCAACTCAGAGATCACCTGCCTCTGCCTCATGAGTGCTGGCATTAAAGATATGTGTCACCATGCTCCATTATATTCTGAAACAAAGTGAATTATCCTACTTCAGACATCCCACTGATAATGCATCATCATTAGTAGGCTAAATCTTTTAAAGGATCCTTTAAGATCTTACCAGTAGCATTTCATCTTGTGGTATAGCTCTGGTAACATCTTTTGATTCTCCTAATAATCAGCAAAATCATAAAACTCTAACTTAAGACAACAGAAATCATTCCATTATGATAAGGTTTCTAATCTTTCATAATTCTGATTATATTTTTATTAGAAACATAGTTTTTCAAATGTTCTTAAACCTTTAAAGTGTTTTCCTTCTAATTCCTGGGACCTGGACCTCACTGCACACCGCAGCTGCAGCTGCCCTGCAAAGAGCAGGACAGCACTATCCTAGTTAGGGGCAGTTCTATGGACCTATGTTAGCAAAAGTGCTTCATTTTTCTACTGATCTTATTCTATTTTTGTTAAACATTTAATTTAGAGTTCGGCATAGTAGCACATGCCTTTAATCCCGACACTTGGGAATCAAAATCAGGTAGCTATCTGTGCATTCAAGGCCAGTTTGGTCTACATAGTGAATTCAGAGCAACAGAATGAAATCCTGCCTTGAAACCGCTCACTCCCCCAAATTATTTATTGATTTACATGTGTGCATATGTGCGTGTGCTCACACACAAGTTTGCAAGCAAACCCACATGTGTGTCTTAGGCATATGGTCGTCTAAAGCTGGAGTGACAGGAGTTGTGAGCCACCTAACACAGGTGCTAGGAACCCACCTCCAGTCCTCTTGAAGAAGCTGTAAGAGCTCTTAAATACCGAGTTATCACTCATCCCATCTTGAATCGCATAACTTATTATACACACTTGCCACCAAGTTAGCATCCTGCGCATTAAGTGTGCCACTTTCATACTCACTGTGCACTTGACACATTAGCAAAGGATTGCTTGTCTGGTTCTGACTTTACCACATCTTTTGTCATTAGATAAAACTTGGGCAATGGAGACTTAAGTGCTATTTTTTTAAAGGGATCTTATTACCGTATGTGGCTTATTTTTGAAACTATTGCATGGAGTAAGTAGTTTTGTTTTGGTTGGTGAGATTCTTCAGACTTGCTTCCTTCCAATTCTCAGAAATTTCCCGTGCCGAGAGTACTGCCCTGATTTTGCTTTCTCTACTAAACCTTCGGAAGTAAGAGTGATGTAAGCCAACTCAGAGTGTTCTACTGTTTGGAGAAAGCACCACCTCTTGTCTGTTATCTTTGTAGTTACTGTTCCTATGACTGACTGACACAAACTCCAGTTGTTATCTTTTTGTATTCTCCAGTAAATATCACTTTAGCAAAAAATATGACTCTTACTTAGACCATTTCAATTAGAACTAGTTCATCAAATCAGTCCGCGTTAATGAAGTCCAAAAAGTACCCCTGGAATTCTTCACTTTAACTGTTTGCATACACAAGGTCAAGCTCCGATTCTAACTGTGTCTCAAACTACTCTAAACACCACAAGTACTGAGTCTTCTTCCATGTTCCCAGAATCCTGCACTTTTAACTCTATTAAAGAGACTATAGAATAAATCTTGCCATGGATTTCTAGAAATGTTTGTACTCCTTTAGAAAAAAAGGTTACATCACCTAAAGGCAGAACCACTTCCTGTCCGTCTTTATTATGTATCACTTACCTAAAAATGTACAGTCACACAAATATCTGTAGGTTGTTTTATATTCATGACTGATAGCTTTTCTCATTTTTTTTTTTGGCTTTTCAAGAAAGAGTTTCTCTGTGTAGCCTTGGCTGTCCTGAAACTCACTCTGTAGGCCAGGCTGGCCTTGAACTCACAGAGACCCACCTGCCTCTGCCTCCAGAGTGCTGAGATTAAAGGCATGCGCCATCACCGCCTGGTGTCTGATATTGTTTCTAATATAGGTCACAAGAATCTTTTTAAGACTAAATCTTGGTCTATAGCATGACATGTTTTTATCACTTCTAAAGTGAAACCTTCTCTCTCCACTTTATGATGAAATTCATTTCTATAACGTGATTTCACTACACTGCCAGAAGACTTTTTTTTTCTATAATAGGTATTGGAAGGGAAATACCATAGAAAGGACATGAAGTGGCTGGTAAAAAAACAAAGACTAATGAACAGCTCCAAAGACTGAGAATGTTCAGTACCCAAGTGTCCCACACAATGCCCATGTGCAGAGAGTAATAACTGCAGGTGGCACAGACCTTCTGGGGCTGCTGCTGCTCCAAAAGCTGCTGCCGCAGGTGCTCCAGGTTCTGCTGCTGCAGCTGCTCTGCTATCTGATGGAAGATGGAGTTGTTCACAGATTCGGAAACATGAGAACTAAAATAAGCAACAAAGGGAGAAGTTGCAAGTTAAAACGCACCAAAGGTGACATGAAACACCACTGACACAGTGTACTCTACTACAGTGCATTCTTTATAAAATACTAAGATCTAAAATGTAATATTATGGAGCATTAATACAGTGGAAGAGAAATATACTCAATAATGTTTCAACAGACAAAGCCTAGAGGTGTTCTGTTATAGAACTGACATCATTGCCTCATGCTGCACACATGAGTGTGCTGTACATACAAATTAGTGACTTTTACTAGCTTACTGTAAGAGAATCTCAAAACACTTTCAAAAAAGTATATGTATATAAACATTGTCAATTTTTAAAAACTCGGGATTTTTGGCAATAACTCGTGTTTAACCATGAGACAGTAGGAAATGGTCTACCAATCAGTATGTGCAAAATCCATAATTTTCACTCCCCATGAATTTTACAGAGTGTGCTCCCTTTGGAAAGTCATCATGGTATTAGGTATGCTAACAGTAACAGACAGTGCTAGACAAAAGAGAAAATAATACTATAACTATACTCTGGGAAAGTCACACCTGGGATACAGCTGGACTTCTAAGTGCCATGGGTAAGACACACACAAAAAAAGAGGGCATCCCAAAAGGGGCAGGCAGAATGGTGACAGGTCTTGAAACAGTTGAAAAAAAGAGTATATCATCTGTAGCAAAAAAACCTATGGGGAGAATAATATCTATTTTCAAATATCGTAAGGCCATGTCTTAAAACAATGGAGTCTATTTATTTATTTCCTTTCTTCAAAACACAAGGTTTGAATTAGCGTCTAGAAATGAGGGAATTCAGTTCAACAAGACGGCATGTGACAATAAAAGTCTCACAAGCTCTTTCCTCGGAAGGTGGGAAAGCACGGACTCTACCATCCAGACTATTAAGGAATCCTTAACTGCTTAGCTCCTTCATCTACAAGACCTTAAACAGCCCTCCCAACTCCATTAAAATACTACTTTTAAACTTTGTCAAGGAAAATCCCTGTATCAAAAGGATGTATTACTATTTTATGTATATAAATACACTCTGTTTGAATGAGGGTCCCAAATGCTTCTGTCAGTCATCTCTCCCGCCTCTCACATTCTCCTACCGATCCTTAGAAATCCCCTCACAAAACACAGGATTCTGTACAACAATTTAAATAAAAACACAAAATCCATTTTTTAAATAAAGGAAACAAATATAATCCCAATCTAACTAATGCATTTGTCAGAAATTGCCATTTCTAGAAGTAGACTTCAGCAGAAACACTGGTCCTCCTATTACAAATATTCTTAAAACTAAGTTACTTAAAGCCAACAGAGATAAAAATATATCACAACTGTCTTAACAATGCTTATCAATTTTCCTATAGGGAACTTTAATATATTCCAACTATTTGCAAAGATCCGAAAGAGTTCCAACAACCTAGATAGGTAACAAGTCCACGACCCTCCATAATTTCAGTGCTTACAGCACCCCTACTGTTTAGACTGTTAACACCCCACCGAGGATTGAGAACAACAAGAAAAAGAAAATACAGCTCTAAAGAAAAACATAATTCTTACAGTTGAGGAGTAGGAATTTCCTTTTTGGATTCTTCACTGTGCTCAGAATCTTCCCCAAAGTCAAACCTATCCATCAACTTCTATGGACGAGAGAAAGAGACAAATTAAAAAGTGCTTCCATGTGGACACCACAAAATAACGGGAAATAAGTGTTGTGACTCATTTCACATTATGCCATATGCGTGCTTTCAGAGCACTGTAACATAAAGCAGGCCCTTACATATATTTATCCGTGCAATTTCACTCTCTCATTCACAAGTATAGTATGAAAATATTATTGCTATGATTCTTTCATATAGTCTCAGTATATTATTGTTTTTCTATTTTTACTAATTTACTTATTAAGCATTATCATAATTATGTGTAGACAGAAATTCATACAAAGTTTCAAGCTCCACCAGAGGTGCAAAAATGACTGAGGACTTGAAGGACTACTTCATCATCATAGAGCAAAATCATTTTGATATAACCAGTAAAAATACTAAAAGTTTCGGTTTTCAAGATGGGGTTTCTTGGGTATATCCCTAGCTATCCTGGAATTTGTTCTGTAGACCAGGTTGGCCTCTAACTCACAGATCTGCCTGCCTCTATGTCTCCAAGTGTTGGGATTAAAGGCATGTGCCACCATGCCCAGCTCACAAAACACTATTTAAAGAAAATGAAGGATTATATAACTGTTAAAAAAAAAAAAAAACTAGTGCCATAATCAACTGTTAACTAGTCCTAGTAAAAACTTGATGTTAAAATGTGGTTTACCTACTAAATTAAGAGTGACTGGCCAAACAGTTCATTATCCAAGAAATAAAATCATTACCCAAGAAATCGGTATTGATTTTCCTATAAAAATAAATAGCATATGTACATGTTGTAGAATGTAAACTGAAATAACATCGAATGGGTCAGTTACATGTGTTAATGCTGCAGAACATTTGTTTAATGATGGAAAGATATATTGCATTCGTTTAACTCTATGAAGCTGTGTTACTTTGTCTAAAACACAGTTTGGTATAACAAAGAGCTGAGTAGGCAATAGCTAGGTAGGAGAGAGAATAGCAGGACTGGCAGGCAGAGAAAATAAGTAAGAGAGAAGAGGGAGGTGTAGCACAATTAATAAAAACCAAGAGATAGATAGTGGGGTTCAACCTGAAGTTCAGAAAGAGCAAAACATTCAGCCACTGGTTCTTACTTCTAAGCTTTACTTATTAAAATACAAATGAAATATCACTATAGGGAGGAATGAAAAAAGTAGAGAGGACACCAGGGGCCAGTTACCCAAACAGAAAAAAAAGATAAATCGAAATAGAAGAAGATAGAAGCCCAGAGACAAAAGTAGACAGGATAATTTAAGAACAGCTAGAAACAAGCCAAGCTAAGGCCAGGCATTCATAAGTAAGACTAAGTCTCCATGTGATTATCTCAGAGCAGGGTGGCAGGCCCGAAAAGATCAAAGAGAGAGAGAAAAAAAAGACACATTTGTATGTGCCTATGAGAAAACACACACAGCACTTCCAAGATATACTTCTAACTGACAACCATGAAGAGGATATCACACAAAAAATTATTCATAAAACAGCCTCAATTTTAAAAACACTATTTTTCATAGTTAAACCTAAACATAAAATATACAATAATGTGAACTTACAGAAAATTTTTCTTTTGAGTTTCCAAATATTGATTATTTTATCAAGTCAAATTATAGAACATAAACCACCAAAATCAGCACTTGGGAGGCTGAGGCAAACAGACTGTGTTTTAGAAGCCAAAATGTGCTACACATAAAGGTGCTATCAAAAACGCACACAACAAAAGTCTATGAAATTATATTTACAAAGAAGACTTTAAATGATATAACATAAAGTTTACCAGTTCACATAAAAACATCATTATTTTTAATGACTACCTTGTTGAAAGAGACGCCCTGATCCAAGGGTGTAAGCGAGTTGGCCGCCGCAGCTGCAGCTGTAAGCTGTGCTGTAAGTGCCTGCAACTGAACCACAAGACCAGCATCCAAGGCCTGCAGGATGGAAGGCTGGGGCTTCTGCTGTTGGATCTGTAAGGTTTGTATTAGCTGCTGAAGCTGGAAGGGAAAAAAAAAAATCATAAATTTTTTTTTTGGTATTGGGTCTTTATGAATGAATAAACCTTTTTATCCAATAAATTTTATCATCCTACAGAGAAAGTGTTTTTAATATGTGACAGTGTCAATGAGAAATGCCCCCTATCTTCGCAAGTATTTGAACATGTGTAGGCCCCCTGATGATGGTGCTGTTTGGGGAGGTTATCAACTTTTGGGTGGGGTAGGGTGCAGCCTGGCCAAAGAAGAAAACACAACACTGAGAATGGAAACATATTCTGAGAACTTAGAGCTTTGCCACACTTCTAGCTCATATTCTTTGCTTGTGTTCACAGTTGAAGATGTGATCTCTGGGCTTCCTGTGTGACAAAATGTCATTGACCAGCTTTCTGTTGTAGTTGCCTGTTGACATGCTTCCCTTACCAATCTGGATTTTCTCCCTCTGGACATCTAAGTCACAGTTAACTATTCCATAAGTCGCTTTTAGTTATGGTATTTTAACATGAAGACATGAAAATATGCTTTGCTGGGACAATGGAGGCTGGACAGCTGGGGCTGAAAAATCAGTCACAAAGAATTCATCTGGGAAGTATTTCTTCATGGTCCGGGGGCTGAGGCTGCACATCAGGTGGCTGGTGGACAATCTGGCAAAGACTGTCTCCCATGTGGAGCTGGTTTTGAATGATTGAAGGAGTCACTAAAGAAGGTGAAAAGCATCACTATGGGAGTTAGAGCACTGGCTACTCTTCCAGAAGACCCAGGTTCAATTTCTGCCATGCATATGGTAGTTCACAACCATCCATAACTCTAGTCCTAGGGACTGATCCCCCTTTCTGGCCTAGGCAAGTAATTACTTGCCTAGAGTACTGGGCAAGGATGTGGTGAACAGATATTGAGGGAAAAGACCCATACACACAAAATAAAAATAAGTAGATAAAGAGTGTCCCTGAAGAAGCCAGGAAAGACCATTGGCAAAGGTGCAGCCTCAGCTGCAGTGATGATCCCACCATACTGGAGATGCCAGGACTGTGCAAAGTCCATCAGGGACATGTGAGGCAGAGCTGGTCTGAGTCTATGAGCCAAGCTGCGTGTCTGTAAATGGCAGAGACAGAGAAATGGAACTGTCTAACACTCCGGAGCCAGCCCTGATAATGATTCAGACACTGAGCTTTTTTTTAACACTGCTGGATATTGGCTTCAGTTTGACTGTGTACCAGTTCTTCATTCTTGGAATAAAAAAGTAAGCAAAGCATTGTGGAAACTATAGAAACCCACAATGAAGAGAGTTGAGGATTTTAAGAACACTGGTTTCAAGGTGTCAAATTCTAAGACTGTGGGACTTTTAAAGCTGAAGTGTGCTTTATACTATAACTTAATGCAAGATTTGGTCAACCGACAAAGGAGAAGTTATGGTTTAGATTTGTGTTTGTTATGTCAAAGTTAATAAGGGGTGGAATGTCATAGTTAGATTTTAGATGTCTGATGGGAAACCACTATTAGCCAATGACCTTTGAGAGTCTGAACAAGGTTGGGTGTGGCTTTGAGTATCAAAAAAGACGTGGGCCCACTGGATCTCTCCCTCCCCACCCATAGCTTGTCACACCTAGATGTTGGATTCCATTCCTGTTCCCCTTTGTGATCTGAATTCACCTTTAGTAGAGAACCTCTTATTACAGCCTATTTGGAGCTAGTGTGGGATTACTTTATTCGTGCTTCCCCATATCTAGCTGGGCACCACCACCCCAAATCCCACCCCTGCCAGCTGAGCACCTTTCTCACCGAAGCCCAATTGTATTTCCCCCCATCTGGTGCATTCCCCTTCAAGTGTCAATCTGACACAAACTTAATGTCACTTGGGAAGAAGGAACCTCAACAGAAGAACTACCTCAGTCAGATTAGTCTATGGTCATGTCTTTAGTAGCATTTTCTTAACTACTAATTGAAGTAGGTCAACCCAGGTAACTATGGGTGTGTTATCCCTAGGCAACAGGATCTGGGATATATAAGGAAGGTAGCTGAACATGAGCAGGGAACTTCTATGGTGTCTATAACTCCAGGTTGCTGCCTTGGGTTCCCTCAATGACAGACTGTCACTTGCAAGTATAAAATCAAAGAACCCTTATCCTCCCGACTTGCTTCAGTCAGTGTTTACCACAGCACAAGAGCAGATGAAGTGGGTAGCACGTAAATCCTTGAAAAGCCTGGCCTGTTTCTCTAGAGTCATGAGTATTGCAGACGAAACAGGCACACTCTAACAACAGAACAAAGAACTCCACACAGGCTGGATGCTTTAGCTAAGCTTCTCGTCCTCACTCAACTAATTCCACAAGAGCTAAGCCCTGACCAGAACAACAGCTTTTATATCAGATTTACTATCTAAGAACACATTTCCTGAAAAGAGAAGAAAAACCTATTCAACAGGGATAGTCTGAGAGTTAACAGAATGTGTCACGAATGATGAATAGAACAGACTACAATTGCAGCAATATCTACTCCTGCTCTTCACATACCTTTAAGAAACAAAACAAAGCATGGGGCTGAAAAAGGTTCAGTGGTAGCACCTGCCACACTTTCAGGACTGAGGTTTGGTTTCCAGCAGTCATGTCAGGTCAGGCAGGTCACAACCATCTGTAACCCCAGCTCCAGAGGATCCAATGCCCTCTTCTGGCCTCCACATATACACATAAATAAAATAAAGTCTTTAAAACCACATAAAATGAACAAACACTTAAAGAGAGCTAGCTGGTGAGGTATCTCCCATGGGTAAGGGTGCTTGCTTTCAAGCCTGACAACATGGGTTTACTCAATTCCCAGGAACCACATGGTAGGAATGAATCAATTCATACAAGATGTGGCCTCCACACACTTATATGCATGCACACAAAACACTTATTATAATAATAAACTATCTATGATTTTGTAAGAAGTCCCTAGTGCAAAAACAATCCAGGTTGTAGTTAACCCTTTAATAGTCCTGTTGTTAACTAATGCTCTATAACAAAGCAAGGCATTATAGTTGGCATTGATTATTTTATCACATCCAGTAAAGAGGATTTGACTTTTCACAACAAAAAGAATGAATAGCAGAGGTGGTAAATATGCCATTTACCCCAATTTAAACATTACAAATTTTATATATGCATTGAATATCATATTACTGCTTATAAACACAGATAATTACATTGTTAATAAAGCAAAAAACAGGGGTTAGAGCAATGGCTCAGCGGTGAAGAACACTGGTTGCTTCTCCAGAGGTCCTGAGTTTAATTCCCAGAACCATACAGTGACTCACAACCACCTATAATGAAATCTGATGCCCTCTTCTGCCATGAAGGCATACATGCAAATTGAGCACTCATATACATAAGCAAAAAATAAAAATAAAAAAAAGTAAAAAAAACCCCACAGTATAGTTGTTAAAATTTATAACTATCAGTAAAGATTAGAAAAATGAAAATGGAAAAGCTGCTATTAGCATCTAGTATGAGGAGTGATAAATCCTATTCAAGATGGAATAAATAATCTCAGAATACCTTAAAACAGCAATATTAGGAAACAAACTGGAGTCATGCAATTATCGAAACAATATAATTAATACAGTACAAAAAAAAAAGCATGAACATGACCTTACCACTAAGGTCAACAATGACATAAAAGACACACACTCTCTAAAGCACTTAGAATGAAGGAAGCAACACAGGAACAGGGCAAACAAGGCTGCCAACCCCTCCTTTACACAACTGTACTGTACCGTTCCTCTGACACCTCCATTTCCCCCACGAGCACTGTTAAAATCAACACAGCAGTAACTTTTTCTACAGTGACTTCATATTCTACTGGCTCCTACTACAATGAACAGGAAGCACCCGAGTTTATCAGTGGGACAGCAATTGGCACCTATCAATGGTTGGCACAAGGTATGTGCTACCTCAGTATTCTAATACAGAAAGAATTTACTACATAGCAAACATTAATGACAAGATGATGTTCATGATGGATTACTGAATAAAAACTACAAGGGTAACTCTGCAGTTACAAGTGCAGAGTTCCCACTGTTAAAAGGAAAGGACGACAAAATAAAGTGGTATGTTATGAAGCCACACATTAGGAAGATGATGCATTCTGAACCTTCTTGATAACAGGACTGCTCACCTGCTGACCTTGAGGACTTTGTAAGATCTGAGCAACGGCTGCCAATGTGTCTGTGTTTGTTATCTGAGATACCCATGGATCAGGTAAGCCTTGAACCACATTGGCTGGAGTAACAGGTGTCACAGGGGTTCCTTTTGGAAAAGACATAACACACACATCTAAAAATTAAGTAAATACTTGAAAAGGTGGAAAGATTTATTTAGTTAATATGAAATATAATCAAATAGTTTATTTTCATTTCATTGCCTCCATCTTGAAAAACCACATAAAGCCTTTATGTGATTGGGCAGTTTGACAAACAGGAAAGAAACCTCCACTCTACCCCCATGGGATCTGATCAAACTTGTCTTAAACAAATCAAGCTACTACTGTACAGAAGCCATCAAAGATTTACAACACAAAATTCTTGTAATTTTTATTTATTTATTTATTTTTGGTTTTCAAAGACAGGGTTTCTGTTTGTAGCCTTGGCTAACCTGGAACTCCATCTGTAGACCAGGCTGGCCTTGAACACAGAGATCCACCTGCCTCTGTATCTGAGTGCTAGGATTAAAGGGGTGCATCACCAGGTACCCCTGAGAAAATTCTTTAACAGGAGGAAACAACAAGCCTACAATCTTCAAACCTACAATCTCTGCTGATGAAAGCTGTGAGTTTGTATAACATAAAACCATGTTTAGCTGAAAAGTCATTTATACATACAAAGCTGTTCATAGACATGTGTACAACAAAAACTATATACCAAAAAGTTAGCAAATGTTGGGTTCAGAGTAAAACTGAAAATAACATTTAAATGCTCCAAAAAGATGAATTTTTTGAGATAATTGGGCTTTATTAAGCAATACTTTGGGTCTTCTTAAAAATTACATCCACCATATTTCCTGTAAACATCAAGTTAAGTTATACACAACCTAAATCAGGAGAACCTTCCCTGAGAACTGCAGATGTGGCTCAGTGGAAGTGCTGGGCCTATGCAAGGCCCTGCATTCAATCCTTGGGAGTGCAAAACAAAACAAAAATAACAACACTTTCCAAAATGTATGGTTTTGGTGACTGAAGAACAAGAAAATCAATTTTCAAACTTTCCTAATTTTAGATTAACAGCAAAACTAATTTCATTTCATGATCTCAAAGAGATATACCTGCCTCTGTCTCTACCTGTCTGACTAAAAGCATTTGCCACCACACTAAGCCTTCAAGTCACTTTCTTTCAATTATCTAATGATGAACAAATCGCTCTAAACTGCTACCTTGTCATTTTACACATGAATGGCAGGGCAATGAGTACGATCTGAGTCTCAGAAACCAAATATGCACTACAGATACATACCTGGAGTATTGCTCATGGCTGCAGTGGTGCTGGCCAAAACAGGGGTGACAACTGGAGGAGGTATTCCTGCTGCCATATCCAGAAGAGGCTGGATAATCTCACTCTTAAAAACATTATTCTTCTGCCATAAGTTTAATACTCTCACTATTTTACTCTACAAGAATGAAGAAAAATGACAGTGAATTTTTTGCTTTCATTTGCACAACTCAGTTCACACAGATTAATTGAGCTCCTGATATAAAAGAAATTAAAATATTTCTATGGTAAATTCCTTCTCAAAAATTGTTCCAACTACTCTGTTATATTCAACTTTTTCTGCTTTCAAATCTTAGCACACTCATTTCAATAGATTATTAAGGCATACAATGGAAAGAGAGATTAAAATACATCTATGGTAGATTCCAACCTGAAACTGTTTTTAACCATTCTGCAATTCCTAACTGTAGGCAATAAGGGGAGCTACTTCTGATAGCTACACAAGATAAATAAAGCTATACTTAGCTTAAGCAGGGTGACAACTAGGCTCCGTTTTCCCTGTATGTCAATTCACAGGAGATTGATAACACAGTTCCAACAGAACTACCCTAAAACTTCTCTTTACATGGGTCCAGGATTAAAAGAAGTCACTAGGCCTGAACAACAAGCATTTTACTCGTCATCTACCCTGTCCAAAGAACTCTGAGGGAGAGAAAGAGGCAGACTCTCTCAACATCCTATGTACAAATACATAAAGGTGAATTCAACCCTGACTCATACAATGCTTACCTTCTGAACTAGCAAGTAAATTCAGGACAAAGTCCTCATCTAATGTGACTCTATAAATTTCATTTAATAAGCTATTTAAATAATTTTAAAGAGGACATTTCTCCACTTATAAATGTAGCTCAGCACCCGTGTTCAGCATGTCTCCTTGACCAAAAGAAAAGGGACAATTCACCACACTCCATTCCTGCCTAAGAAGCTTGCCATAAATGTACTTCCAAACAACAGCAATAACATTCCTATGCAAAGCATGAAGCACAGCCCTCCTCTGTCCTTTTGCCACTGTCCCTACCTACTCTCTCCCTAGAAGAATAAAGTCAACACCACACTAGCGTTATTATTCAATTTGGCCCTTAGGGTAAGAATTATGTTCTATATCAATAATGCTCTACATTATTTGGTGACTTAGAATAATCTGAGTCCTTTACTATTCTACAAAAATAAATAAAATATGCACCTTCCCCATCATTTGTCTCTTTCTGGGAGGCCCGTGGACTGCAGCTGTGCATTCAATTCACTCGCTCAGAGACTGTCCGACCCACTCTCACAGGTGTGCCATGCACTGTTTCCACCTCACACTTTCTGGGTTTCCCGAGTATTTAGGGTAAGTCCCACTGTGGGTGAGGTCCACACAATCATGTCATATTTAAGCAGAGTCTATAAAAGTCATGATCTATGTGCTTGACACTTCTCATTCACACTAGTCCTAGGCCAACAGTGTCAATAAATTTTACAAACATTTACACCCTCAGTTTCATCATTTACAAAATGAGACTTTAACAGATTTTTCTCGTTCTTTTCTGGAACTGTGACTGTAACCACGAATTCAGCTACGAGCATGTGCAGATCTTAACCACAAGCCCTTAGAGGGCAAAGTTATCGGATGTTATCAGTCATGGTTCTACTTCAACTAACTTGGAATTCTCACCTTTCTCCAACAGAATTCATATAAAATCCTATGTTAGTTCTCATAGTTTACTGACTCAACTGTTGTACTGCTCAGTGAATTACAAACTTCAAAAGACTGGGCTACACAGATCTCTGTCATACTCTGGGGACCACAGAGATTCCTACTTAAGAGTCTTCTTGGTTGAAGGACTGGTTACAGATCCTGGAAGTTTCAGGTCTGCAAGCAGAGAACATGTCCAACAAAGAAGGATGTTCCAAGTGTTTTACTGTAATTTTTTTTTTACCTTAAAGATTTTCTACTATTAAAAAAAATAAATAAATAAACAAACATCAGTTACACCCGCTTCTTGAATAACAGTCGCCTGAACCCATACTAAGACTAGTAAAAGCTACTCCCTTAATGTCAGCACAGAATGAGCTCACTCACAACTACTCAATATTAAGGCTCTATGACCAAGAACCAGAGGTTACTATTCCAGGGCTATTTGTTACACTAAGGAAAGAAAAAAAACTTTAGGTGGGCATGTTAGCGCATAATCTCAGCATGTGGGAGGCAGCAGCAGGCAGATCTCCATGAGTTCGAGGCCAGCCTGGTTTGGAAGGAGAGTTCCAGGACAGCCAGAGAATGTCTGGGGGAGAGAAGAAAGGGAAAAAGATTAAATCAGAGGCTACTGTTAAGCATTGAAAAAGAAAAGAACAGTTAAATAGAATTTTAGAGAGAGGAAGGGAGGGAGGGAGGGAGGGGAGGGGAGGGGGAGGGGGAGGGGGAGGGGGAGGGGGAGGGGGAGGGGGAGAGAGAGAGAATGAGAATATAACAAATGGCTTGTAGCCTTCTGATTCAACTCCTGCCTCTGCATGGAAAGGGTGCTCAGAAAGTACTTCACATTCTTTCGGCTTATGATGGAGGAAGGTCATTGGCTAATAAAGAAAACTGCTTGGCCCTCATAGGTTAGAACATAGGTGGGTGGAGTAAACAGAACAGAATGCTGGGAGGAAGAGGAAGTGAGCTCAGATGCAGGGCAGCTCCTCTCAGAGCCAGATCTGATGAAGCAAGCTGCCAGGTCAGACATGCTGAATCTTTCCTGGTAAGACTGGTGCTACACAGATTATTAGAGATGGGTTGATCGGGATATGAGAATCAGCCGAGTAAAGGCTAGATATAATGGGCCAAGCAGTTTTTAAAAGAATACAGTTTGTGTGTTGTTATTTCGGGGCATAAGCTAGCCAGGGGACCAGGGGCTGGGGCGGCAGGAACACAACCCGCAGCTCCTACTACAAAATAGCCCCCAACATGTGGACAACTATATCCACAGAAAGCCTGAGAAAGCTTGGGAAAGAATAGAGTACAGCATGGCTTCTTGGTAGCAGCAATTTCTGGGGTCTGCTCTGCTTGCTAGAGGCAAGCAAGCGCTCTCATCTAAGAGAGGCTTCCTGACTCAGCTTTAGCTGCAAAACCCTGCAGCTCTCTTAAGAGGTCCTGCCACCACGAAACACTTAAATGGTATTGATAAAAGCTGACTGAATGCTTGTTTGTTTTCAGCTGTAGCTGGAAAAAAGCTGCGCCATTTAAAAATGCCGGTTTTCTGGGCTATCCGGCCAGGGCAAACTCTGACTCTTTCAAGCAGGCGGTCCTGACTAAGGAGCTTTTGAGTGTTAAAGGACACTCAACTTGTTTGCTGGCAAGGACCTTAAAACGCCATAGAGTTGTGGCAATAAAGATGGCTACAGCCAGTACCTCCGCCATGAGGCTGGAAAGCTAAGAAATGGGCTGGATCTAACCGGCAAAGCCACGGCTTTAGTCCTACTGAGATTGCTTGGTAAATTAAAGACTCATGTGGTCAAAAAAACAGAGATACAGTAAAGAGACCATCAAAAACAAAACTTCTAAATGATTTACAGTGTGTTAAAAATATATGCAGGCTAAAAGTTAAAGTTCTTAAAAAGAAAAGGAAGAAAGAAAGTAGTTGGGTGTGGTGGTACACACCTTTAATCCCAACACTTGGGAGTCAGAGGGAGACTGACCTCTGAGACTTCAAGGTGTGGTAGCACACACCTTTAATCCCAGTGCCTGGGAGTCAGAGACAGACGGATCTCTGAGAGTTCAAGGACAGCCTGGTCTACAGAGTTATTCCAGGTCAAAGATACAGAGAACCTGTCTCAAAAAGCAAAAAATAAAAGTAAAAATAAACAAAATAGAGGTTAAAATAAAGCGCACAAAGATGGAAAATACACAGAGAATTTTGATACTGTATGCTATTATGCTCTCTTTGAATTGTTTGAATGCTGAGGAAGGAGCAAGAGCTGCTAAAAGATATTTGTTTATAAATGCTGCTGAACTAATCCAAGATAGATATTTTCAAAATACCTTAACTTTAAAATTTGGATCTAAGGACATGACAGTTTGGAAAAGAGTTTCTTCTTTTGTTTTCACAGAGAATGAGACTCTGTGGATTACTTCTATCACAATATGGTATGATAGACCACGTCCTCCCGAAAGGTTGCTGTGAACACCCTCAAAAAATTACTTTGCTCAACTGCTAACGGAGAGGAACCTAGCAGACAGGTTATCCCATGAAAGACCTGAATAACAGCGCCCCCATCCAGCAGGAAGCAGTTTGGAGAGAAAAAACTGCGCCCATATTCCCAAATACTGTTTATAAATGTTCTTTTACATTTAAAGGGGGATGTGATATAGGTATGAATAATTTGAATTGATATGGATTTTGCTTTAGTGATTTAAATTTAAGGTAAATTTTGTTATATGTGTATGTATTTCTGATCTTGATTAAGGTATTGTGATTGTGTAGCTCATGTAAAAATGTTATGTATATAAGTTGTTAATGAATAGTTATCTATAATAGTCAAGTTTGTAGTCATGTTAGATTTTCTAGATGTACCTAGATATATTTTAGATATGCATTCTTCATATCTTTCAAAGATTATAGAATATGGCATTTTAAATGTTTTAATAACTTAGGGCTTTTCATGACAATGAGACACGTCTGCTCCTGGCAGCACCAATCTACTTCAAGAAGAAGATGGACATCAAAGAGGTACCTTATGGAGTTTGATAGCCATTTGTGCAAGAATCTGCTCTTGCCTGGACTATTGTATAAACCGGACACAGAGAACCCACAGAGAGAGGACTACTGAACTTGCCTAAAGGTGAGATGATCTTTCGGGGTTCCTGATTCATGAAAGAGTCTGCGAGACATTCTGCAGGACACAGCAGATAGTGACTGAACTGCCTTTGAATTTTCCTGCTTCATGGAAATGTCTGCTGGATACCATGGGCCTGTAGGCCGAAGATGGATGCCCCAACGGTACAGAGAAACTTTGGGTGACTGTCCAGGCAGCGAGATGTCTCTGTCACTTCTAGAGTTTGGAAGTTGCTTATTTCTTGTTTGCTTAGGTAATATTGTATCTTTCTGGAGTCTTTGATGGAGTTGAAGAATAGTTAGTTAGAGTTATAGTTTTCCTTTGTTATGATAAAAGATAAAGTAGATATAAATATTGTAACTGTAATTCTTGCTTGATAACTGTTTTGTTATATGTAATTTTGCTATGTTAAAGTGAAAGCCTTTCCTTTTTGTTTAAACAGAAAAAGGGGAAATGATGGAGGAAGGTCATTGGCTAATAAAGAAAACTGCTTGGCCCTCATAGGTTAGAACATAGGTGGGTGGAGTAAACAGAACAGAATGCTGGGAGGAAGAGGAAGTGAGCTCAGATGCAGGGCAGCTCCTCTCAGAGCCAGATCCGATGAAGCAAGCTGCCAGGTCAGACATGTTGAATCTTTCCTGGTAAGACTGGTGCTACACAGATTATTAGAGATGGGTTGATCGGGATATGAGAATTAGCCGAGTAAAGGCTAGATATAATGGGCCAAGCAGTGTTTAAAAGAATAAAGTTTGCGTGTTGTTATTTCGGGGCATAAGCTAGCCAGGCGACCAGCAGCTGGGGCGGCAGGAACACAGCCTGCAGCTCCTACTGCAGGCTTATGTGAACATTTCTCAATGTCTGATGTCCATGTTCTTCAAAAAAACAATCCCAACAACATCTATGTGCGTGTCTATTAATCTCCATTATTACTGAGATTACAGGTGCATGTACTATTTCCTCGAATGGTTTTTAAAATACCTTATTCATAAAGACTATCCTGAAGACACATTAGTCATTAGATCTACAAAATCAAGACTGATTCGAGCACTGTAACTGTCAGAAATTCAAGTTCAAATTGGTATGATTTCTAAGTACGTTGTTATAACTTACTATTTCAAATTAATTATTTTACATGGGATTCTATTCTTTAAGAACTCATTAAGATGGGAGATTGAAAATCTGAAACATTCTTTAGGAATACCAGCTAGGCTTACCATAATACCAACCAAAATAATTGAAACAAAATACATGAACTTCTAGGAATTATATCCAGAATATTTACAAAGAATATGCTATAGTAAATTCATCCCCACAATAACGATTTTTAAAATTCAAGATACAATGGCAATTAAAAAATAAAACTACCCAATCTTGTAAACTTTAGATTTAAGATCCTTATTTTTAACAATCCTCACCCATTCTCCTCTTTTTAATGTATTTGTCTGAAAGGGAGGGAGGGACAGAGACAGACATCAGAAGAGGGTGCTGAATCTTTATATTGGTCTGATAGAGAAGTAAATACTCTTAATAGCTGAGCCATTTCCAGTCCTGCTCACCTACTCATGACCTTTTCCTGTTTAAAATCAGAAAAAACATATCACTTCCAAATCAGAATTCAACTTAAATAACTTTCTAGCAATTTTAGAAGTGATATGAAGGAAACATCTCCCTTTATTTTTGGCTCTGAATTCTTTACCTGCTAATTATAGACACACATACTAAGATTTGAGTGTTTCTCTTCAGCGTTCACAAAACTACAATAAAAAAATTTAATATGTACTCTTCTATGAACTGCTTTGCAGGTCCATGTTCCACAAAACTGAAATAGTAAACACCAACTCAAATACCCACAATCCTCAACTGATTATATGCATGACTAAATGTCTAATGTAATTTCAAAATACTTCTGCAGGCAATTTCTTTTACAGAAGTTGCGTCACTA
Organism: Chionomys nivalis; assembly: GCF_950005125.1. NCBI lineage: Eukaryota > Metazoa > Chordata > Mammalia > Rodentia > Cricetidae > Chionomys > Chionomys nivalis. Next base: position 15,123,626 of record NC_080087.1, read on the forward strand.
AATTAAAAAGTAGCAGGGCTGGAGAGATGGCTCAGCGGTTAACAGCACTAACTGCTCTTCCTGAGGACCCGGGTTCAAATCCCAGCGCCCACATGGCAGCTCACAACTGTCTGAAAATCTAGTTCCAGGGGATGTGACACCTTAACACAAATGCACATAAAATAAAGCTAAATAAACCATTAAAAAAATTTTTTAAAAAAGTAGCAAAAGCAACTACATCTTTCTACTTTATAAATGTTCTAAGAGTAAAAAGGAGTGTGGCTGTAACAGTAATTATATATTAAAACTCAGAATAAGAGTGAATGACAACACAAGATCACATAATAATATAAAAACTATAAGAAAAAGAGAGTAACGTATCCTTTAACAAAGTAATACCGTACCTTGTCATCCCCAGGGCAACGATATAAATTCTGGAAAGTGCTAATGATGTTATTACTAAATCTGGGTGCAAACACATCCTTTTCTTGGCCAAACTGATGCCGGGATTGTCGCACAATGGAGTCAATAACGTATAGTCCAGGTACCTTGTATTCTGGTTTACACTGATAAGAAAAGAGTGGGATAGGGAAGGAAACAAAAAGGTAAAATTCTTGATAGAAAAACATTATAAACCCTATTCAAATAAAAACACTGTTCATGCCATCATGAATAACCAGACTATGCCTAGTTCTTAGCATCCGTCTCTGGAATGGCATCTTAAAGAACAGAATCTAGTTTGGCTACTCAATGCATTCAGGTCAACTGTCACTCAAATTCCAAACTAGCATTGCATTAACTGGCTAAAGGCAACCTGATAAACAAGACATTATTATAAAAAAACCAAAAAAAAATTTAATAATCTTGAAAAGCTAGAACAATGAAAACAAAATCAGGAAAAGGTTAGAAAATGCTCTGCAAGCATGCACTGGACTCCACCTCAACATAACACTTCTGTATCAGTAAACGAACAAATGACAGATGTAGCATGACAAATACATCCAGGCCAAAGTTTAAAACTATCATCTATAAAGGAGACATGACACTACCACCATAAAAATTCTGGGGAAAATTGCCAACACTGAAACATGCAAATATTTTCATACTATCCCACTGGGTCACTAGCTTTCACCTTACTTGTCTAATTTCTTTTGTGAACTACAAGATTCTCTACTTCTTAGTATAGGGTTTCCAAGCTTATGTACTTAGAATCAAGCTTTCTACTCTAAAGCAAGACCCCTAAGAAAACTTGGCTTTCTCTTTCTATTTACACTATTTGCCTGCACATACGTACCAGGTACCTGCAAAAGTAAAAAGACAACATCAGATCTCCTGGAAGTTATAAATGGCTGTGAGCTGCCATCAAGGTGCTGGAAATAGAATCCAGGTTCTCTGCAAGAGCAACTTCTCTCAACCACTGAGCCATCTCTCCAGCCCCAAGAAAACTTGCACGTCCATACATGCAAGCCAAAGTCTAACACTGGCACCTGTAGCCGTCGTCAGTCGGAGTTGTCTGACAAAGAACCTTTCGGGCAAGTTCAGCACCATTGTTTGCAACACATAAACACACCCACTCAATAATCTCATTCAAACTTGCACTTCTACTTTCATGTATGAAAAGTAACCATAAAGAAAAACAAAACTAGCCTGGGAAAAACACAAGTGACTGAATCTGCAAATAACTGAATGACAGTGCCAATGGCTATCCCAAGATACTGTCAAGGTGACACCACGTGGATAATCTTTTTTATCTGAAAAGTTGGTCTATGTAGTGCTTCTAATAGCAAAATGTGTAATTTTTGGACTGCATGACAAATATAAAATCTACACTAAGCTTAGTAGGTAGAGCGTTTGGGATTTATCCATGAAGCTTTGAATTCAAATCCCTAGCACCTACAAAAAACAGCTGGGTGTGGCAGCATGCACATGTGCTCCGCCACCCCAGCGAAGACTATGGGAAGTTACTAACCCTCCTCCTCTTCATTCAGAGGACCTGGGTCACAGCAGTAAGATGCAAGAGATGCTGCACTAGGGAGATATAGCTCAGTTGGAAAAGTGCTTCCACACCAGAATGAATACCTGAGTTCAACCCCCAGCATCTATAATCCTAGCAGGAGAGAGATGGAGACAAGCAGACTCCTTGGACTCACTAGGCAGGAGCTGGCCTAACCAGCAAGTCCCAGGCCCCAGTGACAGACCCACTGACAAAACAAGGTGGCCGGCTCAAGAGAAATGGTACTTCAAGTTGGCCTCTGGTCTCCATATACATGAACACATGTGTGTGCACATACACACAATCCCAGAAGAAATAGGGAGGGGGAGGGCAAGAGAGGAAAGGTGACCAATCTTACTGATGTGAAGTGTCACTGAAAGATAATGGGAGAAGATACCTGACATTAAAAACCTCCAAGAATTCTAGGGGGCAGGGATGGTAAGCACATGCCTTTAATCCCAGCACTCAGGAGGCAGAAAGAGGCTGGAAGTTCTTCATGAGCTCCAAGCCAGCCAGAACTACAGTGAGACCCCGTGAGACACCACCATGCCCAACACCCCACAGAAACAATCCTAGTGATTGCTAGGGGAGGAGATACACTTCTTCAGTTGAGCCCATTAGTCCATATCCCCTTAAATAACCCTCACCCATTCTCCCACATGTAACTATAATGAAACCCAGCAAGTCACCAAAAGAGAAGGAGGCATAACCCTGACGACCTGAGCTTGATCGCTGGGGCCAACATGGTAGGAGACAATGGAGTCCCCTAAACTGTCCTTTGGCATTCACACATGCATTATAGATGAGTGCGCACCTCCAATAGTTGTAAAGAAAGTAGAAGGACGTGTTAGGAAGAGAAGGGTATCAGGAAGAGTGGGGGAGGAGCAACAGAAGGTAACCTAGGGATCAGAGTACATTATGTGTGAAAATACCATCCATTTCATGTGTAACTAATACATGTTAATGAAAACTCAAAAAAAATAGGTTTTAGGAATTTGTGTATGTGGTACAGCAAGCACTGTGTCACACACTCCTGTAAATAAAAATATGGGTGATGTGATTAACCTTGATTGTCAACTTAAGGAGACTGAGACCCACCATGAAAACAGACTTCTCTGATCACACCTCTGAGGGAGTTTCTAGATTGAGGTGGGAAGAACACCCCTAAATGGGAGCAACATGGTCCTACGTGGTTCCAGACTGAATAAAAAGGAGAACAGAGTGCCAGCATTCCTCTCTCTTTGAAACCAACTGTTTCAGTCTCCTGCCTCCCGCCTCCCAGCATAGAGGACTGCAAGCTGAAACTGCTACCTCCCTAGGATGCTGTCTGTCAGATTTGTGATGGCATTTGCTACACCCTATCCACACACATGACCAATAATCAAGGCTGTTCCTACTGATATGGCTCCAAAACCCTTCCTTCCAGATAAGAACACTGGTTTTAAAAAACGGTGCAAGGTATCAGAATAACAACAGAACTGTTTTCCTGGGAATTTTTTTTTTACCTTATTTTGTTTTTCTCTTTTTTATTAGTAGAGTATATGAAATGTTTCCATAATCGTTAAGATGACTGCAAACCTGGAAAGCCTGCTCCTGCTATGAATGAGCAATCCTGTCTTTACTGGGTATACACACAGACAGAACTGCATACACACACCTCTAACATCTGTGCTATAAATTCTGAATTTGGACATCAGCTTTGCTGTTAACTTTGGAAATTTACCTGCTGAGTTAAAATGGTACACAAATTAATAGTTTATTTTAAAAACATTAAACTTAAAATTTTCCTCACCTATATAGAAATAACACACTATATTAAATATAGAGTATTTATTGTGTGTTTGGTTACAGAAACTAATATTCTGTAAATAATTAAAAACAAAAGTTACATTTCTTGTAACATCAAAAAAGGAGAAAACAAAGTCTGACTGTGGTCATATGGGAAGACAAAAGGCAAGTGATTAAGAAGAGGTAGCTAGCTGGCTTTAGTTTGATTGCAAGATATGAGCAACAATTAAACAAGGCTTACCCTTACAAAAACACAGCCGTATACAAAAAAAAATGTCTTTTCTGTATATGTGCATATGTACTTCATAACAAAAAGTGAAATTCTGGGCAAAAGCATCTCATCATACTCAAGAAAAGCAAGTTATATCTAAAATATAAGCTCAAGTAGTGTGGCATTTAGAACTTACCTAAAATGCCCTATGGCAAAGAAATGTTAGTAAAAAGTACATCTGGACAAGAAGCCTCTGGAAGTGAGCTCCTTTCCAATTACCTGTACTTGAATGCCCATGTCCTTGTGTACATACTAGGGTAAACAGTATATACACAATCAAAATCCATCTTCCCTAAGACTATATGCTACATAAAATGTACATATTTAAATGGGAGAACAAAGGTAACCAAAAGAAATGGAGCCACACTAGGCTTCCTAGTCTCTCATGCCAGACACGGCACAGAGACACATCTCTGAACAACTGTCCAAGAGATGGAGCTGGCCACCAACCGCCATAGGCTGAGCTGTATGGTGGGTTCCTGATGGAGGAAGGTCATTGGTTAAAAATAAAGAAACTGCTTGGCCCTCATAGGTTAAAACATAGGTGGGTGGAGTAGACAGAACAGAATGCTGGGAGGAAGAGGAAGTGAGCTCAGACTCGACAGCTCTGCTCTCTGGAGCAGAGGCCATGCTCCCCTCTCCCCGGCAGACGTGATAAAGCTCCGACCCAGGATGGACGTAGGCTAGAATCTTCCTGGTAAGCATACCTTGGGGTGCTACACACATGAATAGAAATGGGCCAAGCAGTGTTTAAAAGAATTACAATGCGTGTGTTGTTATTTTGGGTATAAAGCTAACCATGCGGGAGCCGGGCTGTGGGAAGAGGCCCGCAGCTCCACACTACAGGTTCCCACAGTCTCTTACACAGGCTGTGGTAAAGAAGATGCCAGACGCTGCCTGCAGGAGAGCACAGCTGTGGGCCTAAGAGCACAATACAGCTTCCCAGAGTTGGGGCATGTGAACTACCTCCACCACGTTGGAAAGCCAAACAAGATAAAGCCAACAGTCAAAGCCTTGGTCCTAGTCATGCCCACTTAGCATTTTAAAAACTCTCCTGGTCAGAAAATGATTAAAGATATGCAATAAAGACAGATTCAGACAAAAAAAAATGTACTTAGGCTTAAGAAAGAAAGAAAACGGGTAAAGGCAGTTATAGAAAAAAATAGTTTAAAAAAAGAAAGCAAAGATGTTAAAGAGACAATAAAAGTAGTATTTTTTAAAAGCCATGTAAAAATGGAAAATACACAGAGTCTGGATTATGTATACTATTTTTTTTTTTTTTAATTTTTTTGACTGTTAATGAGCTAACTGCAGAGAGACATTTGACTGTAGGGGCTACTAAGCTAAATCAACATAAAGGTATCTTGACTTCAAAATTTGGGTCTAAAGATATGCTGCTTTGGAAAAGAGGTTCTGCTTTTGTTTCCACAAAGAGGAGAAGCTGTGGATTCCTTCCAGGCTAATATGGTTTGATCAAGTAAGACCCCCCCTGAGAAATCTCTGATGGGAGCAATGGCCCAGGTGATCTAACATCCAGAGCAGCTTCAAGGCAACTGGCTGAGACGATGCAGCCTCACAGACTACTACAGACAAGATTTAACCATAATTCTAAATTTTCTCAGGATCCCCATAAGATTACCAGTGCCCCTAATCAGTCCAAAGAAGTATATATATATAAAAAAAAACAATACTATGCCCTAATTCCCAAAATATTGCTTATCTTTATTTAAATGGGGGTTGGTTATAAATGGTTAATGATCATAGTTAATCTCTTTCTTAAAAGGGGGGGATATGATATAGAAATGATTTAAAAAAAGATCATTAAGTCTACTTTAATCCAAAAAAACCTGTTAATCTCAAATTACTTCACATTGATATGGATTCTGGATACAAATATAAGGTCAATTTTGTTACACTATATGTATATTTCTACTCTTGCTTAAGGTATTATGTTATGCAGCTCATTTAAAAATATAATGTATAGGGCACAGGAGAACACTTCCTACGTACAACCCCAGCAGCACAAACACTAAGGACATCATTGAATAAATGGGACCTCCTGAGACTGAGAAGCTTCTGTAAAGCAAAGGACACTGTCACTAAGACAGAAAGGCAACCCACTGACTGGGAGAAGATCTTCACCAACCCCGCAACTGACAAAGGTCTGATATCCAAAATATACAAAGAACTCAAGAAATTAGACCGTAAAAGGTTAATCAATCCAATTATAAAATGGGGCACTGAGCTGAACAGAGACTTTTCAACAGAAGAAGTTCAAATGGCCAAAAGTCACTTAAGATCATGCTCAACTTCCTTAGCAATCAGGGAAATGCAAATCAAGACAACATTAAGATACCATCTTACACCGGTCAGAATGGCTAAAATCAAAAACACCAATGATAGCCTCTGCTGGAGAGGTTGTGGAGAAAGGGGCACTCTCATCCATTGCTGGTGGGAATGCAAACTTATGCAACCACTTTGGAAAGCAGTGTGGCGGTTTCTCAGGAAAGTCGGGTTCAACCTACCTCTTGACCCAGCAATACCACTATTGGGAATATACCCAAGAGATGCCCAAACATACAACAAAAGTATATGCTCAACTATGTTCATAGCAGCATTGTTTGTAATTGCCAGAACCTGGAAACAACCTAGATGTCCTTCAATGGAAGAATGGATGAAGAAAGTATGGAATATATACATATTAGAGTACTACTCAGCAGTAAAAAACAATGACTTCTTGAATTTTGCATACAAATGGACGGAAATTGAAAACAATATCCTGAGTGAGGTAAGCCAGACCCAAAAAGAGGAACATGGGATGTACTCACTCATATTTGGTTTCTAGCCATAAATAAAGGACATTGAGACTATAATTCGTGACTCTAGAGAAGCTAAATAAGAAGGTGAACCCAAAGAAAAACATATAAGCATCCCCCTGAATATTAACCTTCATCAGGCGATGAAAGAAGACAGAGACAGAGACCAACATTGGAGCACTGGACTGAAGTCTCACGATCCAAAGGAGGAGCAGAAGGAGAGTGAGCACGAGCAAGGAACCCGGACGGCGAGGGGTGCACCCACACACTGAGGCAATGGGGATGATCTATCGGGAACTCACCAAGGCCAGCTGGCCGGGGACTGAAAAAGCATGGGACAAAACCGGTCTCGCTGAACATAATGGACAATGAGGACTACTGAGAACTGAAGAACAATGGCAATGGGTTCTTGATCCTATTGCATGTAATGGCTTTGTGGGAGCCCAGGTAGTTTGGATGCCCACCTTAATAGACCTGGATGGAGGTGGGTGGTCCTTGGACCTCCCACAGGGCAGAGAAACCTGCTTGCTCTTTGGGCTGAGGAGGAAGGAAGACTTGATTGGGGGAGGGGGAGGGAATGGGAGGTGGTGGCGGGGAAGAGGCAGAAATCTTTAATAATTAAATTAATTAATTAATAAAAAATCAGCAAGAAAAAAAAATATAATGTATAGTTAAGAAATACTAATTAAAACTGGGTGATTGTGGTGTACACCTTTAATCTCAGCAGAGGCAGGTGGATCTATGTGTGTTTGAGGCCAGACTGAGACAGGCGGATCTATGTGTGTTTGAGGCCAGACTAGTCTATAAGAGCTAGTCCCAGGGCAGGCTCCAAAAGCTACGGGGGGGAGGGGGGGGATACAAATTAACAGTCACCTATAATAGTCAAACTATTAGGCATATTAAGTTTTATGGATATGCAGAGATATATTTCAGATGGATAAGTAATCATCAAACACTTCAAAGACCTACAGAATATAGCATTTAAAATGTTTTAAGAAGTTAGACTCCTGGTTCCTGGCAGCACCAATTACTTCAAGAAGATGATGGGCATTGAAGAAGCTCCTTATGGAGTTTGCTTTCAATATGGAAAGGCTAGCCATTTCGCCAAGAAACTGCTCTTGCCTGGACAGCTTGACAATATGCCATATAAACTGAACATGCAGTACCCATAGGAAAATGATGGTTGAACTTGCCCAAACAAGGTGGGACATTCCTTCAGGGTTCCTGCTCCATGAAAGAGTCTAACAGACATTCTGTAGGACACGGAAAAAAATAACTGCCAAATTTTGCCAAAATAGGCAGGACAGTCCTTCAAATTTCCTGCTTCATTGAGCAATTTGCCAGATACTCTAGGCCTGTAGGCTGAAGATGGAGGGCCCAATGTTACAAATAAACTTTGGGTGACTGTTCAGGCAGCCAGATATCTCTGTCACTTCTAGAGTTTTGGAAGTTGCTTACAATGGACTTCCTGTTTACTTAGGTAATATTATATCCTTCTGGGATCTTTGATGGAGTTGATAGTTATAATTAGTTTTCCTTAGTTATGATAAAAGATAAACATGAAACTTTAGGCTGACAAAAATAGGATAGATGATAGACTATTGTCTTTAATTTTGTTATATACAAATAGACTAAATATTTTAACTGTAATCCTTGCTTGATAACCGTTTTGGTATATGTAATTTACTATGTTAAAGTTAAAACCTTCCTTTCTGATGAGACAGAAAAAAGGAAACGATGTGGGATATCTCTGTATGCTATGACTATGTTTTATGACTCTTGGTTAATAAAGAAGCTAATTAGGCCAACAGCCAGGCAGAATGGAGCCAGGTAGGAAATCCAAGCAGAAAGACAGGAAGAAAGAAGGTAGAATCAGAGAAACACCAGCAGCCATTGGGGAAGCAAGATGTGAGGTAAAGACAAGAGCCTCGTGGTAAAATATAATAGAAATGGGTTAATTTACATTGTAAGAGCTAGTTAATAATAAGCCTAAGATAATAGACAAAACAGTTTGTAATTAATATTAAGCCTCAGAGTAGTTATTCGGGAACTGGCAGATGGGAAAGAATCTTCTAATTACACACATGAATCTACAAATACCCTGAAATTAAAATTTTAACTGAAAATAAGCAAAATCAATTTAACCATTACACAATTCATCCTTCAGTCTTTAAACAGGGATAGGGACAAAGTAATTCATACTTCCTCAGACTGGCTTCTTCACATGGACTATGGAACAGCCTTTCCAAAATTCTGAAGTATCTTAGTTGACCAAATACATTTCTACCCCAAATCCCATCATCAAAAACCCTCATCTTCCTGAAACCTGAAGTGGATTTCTGTGTGTGGCACTAAGGGATGAACCAGGAAATGAGACCCCAGGCTCCTCACCAAATTCATTCCAGCAAGACTCCCCATACATTTCCTGTGTAGTCAAATTTAAGGGTAATGACGTCAATTTTAGACCTTGTAAAAGATTCTTAAAAGATTTACAAACCACAGAGAAACCCTGTCTCGAAAAACCAAAAAGATTTACACTGGTGGAAAAGTTTAGTCACTAACACTGTGATTTACAGTTTGATTTTCTTTAAAAGTTATTTATCTTTATCTAAATGTCTTAATCCCAAAATAAGATTAACCAATATTTTATGGGAAAAATATTTTAAAAGGAGGGAAAGGAGGCCGAGAGATGGTTCAGTGTAGCTCTTAAAGCATACACTGGTCTTCCAGAGGACCTGGGTTTGATTCCCAGCACCCATCTGACAGTTCACAATTGTCTACAGCTGTTGTTCGAGGAAATTTGATGTCTTCTTCTGCCCACCATGGCACACACACTTACATACATGCAAGCAAAACACCCATACATATAAAAATAATAAATATAAAAATTATTTTAATTTTTATTTCTTGGTTTTGTGAGACATGGTCTCTACATAGCCCTGACTGTCCTAGAACTCAGAGATCCTCCTGCCTCTGTCTCCTAAATGATGGGATTAAAGACATGTACCACCAACCCTGTCTAAATTAATCTTTGTTAAAAGAGAGTCGGGATGAAAAACAGGTTAGATAAATTATTCAAGACAACCAAGTTTAGAGACCCAGTAGTTGTACTTTGATCCCTTCACCCACCATAGTACATAAACACCTTGCTAAATGTTAATGCCAAGTAAGTAAAGTCTAAGTTCTAAGACGTAAGTCTTAAATACACCTGCCAGAAACCGTCATCAACAGAATGTTGATCATAAGTAAGAGTACTAAGAATATTAATAAGAGTACCTAGAATATTAATACAGACTCTAAGTGTGCTGGACAGTTTTATGTCAACTTGGCACAAGTTAAAGTCATCTGAGAGGAGGGAGCCTCAATTAAGAAAATGCCTCCATAAGTCCAAGCGACGAGCCAGCTTCTAAGGCATTTTCTGAATTAGTGATTGATGGGGAAGGGTCCAGTCAATTGTACATGGGGTCAACCCTTGACTGATAGTCTTAGGTTCTATAAGAAAGCAGGCTGAGCAAGCCATGAAGAGCAAAGCAGTAAGCAGCACCCCTTCATGGCCTCTGCATCAGCTCCTGCTTCCAGGATCCTGTCCAGGTTGAGTTCCTACCTTGGCTTCCCTCAAAGAACTATAAGATATATAACCGCCTTTCCTCTCTAAATTGCTTTTGGTCATGGCATTTCATCAGAGCAACAGCAACCCTAACTAAGACAGTATGAAAGACAGCTATTCTCAACTTTATCTGCCTTATTTCCCCTGGATGAGATCTACAAAATAAGATGTAGCACTTTTTAATACATTAGTGGATCAGAAGCAGTGAATAAAGGGAACAAAAGTGGATGGGAGACGATATTTAACCCATATTTTACATAGATACAGAGTTACTTTTTAAGCATGCAGTTTAAAATGACTAGTAAGAATCTCCTGAAGGTAACACACAACAAATATTTGTAACATTTAAAAAAATCAATCATAGTAACTGTTTCCAAGAAAGAAATTGAGCAAAAATATCTGCCTACAGGCTACCATTTTCAGACTTATCAACCAGCACTTTCATTTTATTTCTCAATCAAAACCAAAACAACTGGAGCCTTTTTGTCTTGAGAAAGAATGTGACACAGTCCAGATGGGCATCATCTGGCTAAGACCAACCATGAATCCAGGTAGTGTCCGGACACTATGCAGCTATGTGCCTGCACAATCCTATGTGACAAAGTGCTGGACGCGGAATGCAGAGGCACTGGTATGCTAGGCCAGCGCCTCACCTGCACAACTACATCTGCAACACTTGGGAGCTTCTTTTTAATAGTCCATCAAAACTTAAAACTCAAGCATTTGACTTAAAGGAGAACATAAAGAGTCAGAGAATGAATCAGAGGTTAAGAGCACTTGCTGCTCTTGTGGAGGGTCTGGATTCAGTTCTCTGCACAAAAATGGTCATTCACAAGCATCTCTAACTCCAGTTCTAGGGGACCCAGCACACATTTGGTGTAAATACATACATGGAGGTAAAACACTCATACAAAACTTTAAAAGTATTCTTTAAAAGTTAAATTACATGCTTAAAAAACATAAATAAAAAAAGAAAACACAAGCATCAATATAAAACTACAGCACATTTAGCCTAGGTAGTAAAGAGCACATGTACTTACCTTCTGAATGAATTTCTCAACACTTTGTACCACGTGTTTATAGAACTGTAAGAAAAAAGAAAATGTGATTCCACATGTCTGAAGGGCTCCAAATGTCCATTAAAATAATAAATTTAGACAAAACGTTTGTGATTCGCATCATTCACCTTTACGGGAAACTAGCCATTATACTTAATTCTTTAAAATTCTTTGAAGCACATATGAATTTATGTAAAGTATATTATAAAACTTTCAACATCTTTATAAAAGCACACTTTGACAAAGTGTACTGATAGCAAAATATTGTACACTGGCAAATGTTTTTTTCCAGAGAGGAAAATATAACAATGTCCTACAGTATCATTTTAATACCTAAATCAAGGACAATACTAGAAAAAGAAAGTAACTCTACCAGCAGTACATTAATAAATATGTATCAACCTCAGGCAGAGAAGAAGTAATGTATAATATGCTAATAAATCATATAAAATGGAATGATCCACTATCAACTGTGAGAACACTTAGATTAATGTACAATAAAACATTCAACATAAACCTGAAAGTAAAATAGAAATTGTAGACAATACAATTTTAATATGTCAATGATAATGCCACTATTAGAACATTTGTTTTGAAGAACTTGAATTATACTCCCATTCTCATAACTTCTGCCCCTTCCTGTGAGACATAAGAACTAAAGCCTTAACACTGAAATGTATACATGGGTTGACTGTAAGCATATTAGCACAAAAGCATTTTATCCAAATGAATTTCATACATGTTACCAACGTACTGTGGTTTGGTTGTTTTCTAAAAAAAAAAATGTAGGGTCTGGAGAGATGGCTCAGGAGTTTGATTGCCCTTCAAGAGAACCAGGGTTCAATTCCCAGCACCTACAACACAGCTCACACTGCCTGTAACTCCAGTTCCAGGGCTTCTAACACCTCATACAAACACACATGGAGGCAAAATACCAGTGAACATAAAATAAAAATAAATTTAATAAAGTGAAGCGAGGGAGGGAGGGAGGGAGGGAGGGAGGGAGGGAGGGAGGGAGGGAGGGAGGGAGGGAGGGAGGGAAGGAAATGTTGATGTTCTTAGGAGATTTATATACACATATATAGGAATCTTTTTTGGGGGGGTGTTCAAGACAGGGGTCCTCTGTGTAGCTTTGGAGCCTATACTGGAACTTACTCTGTAGATCAGGCTGGACTCGAACTCACTGAGATCCACCTCCCTTCTGGCCCCCAAGTGCTGGGATTAAAGGTGTGCACCACCACTGGCTGAGGGGACCATTATATTATTGGGATTATTATTATTATTAATGATATCTTAAACTATCAAATAAATTAACCAGGAAAAAGAGAAAAAAAGTAAAGAAAAAAAGAGGAGGGGAGGGGAGGGGAGGGGAGGGGAGTGAGTTTTGGTGCGTGTGTAAATGCCCTTGATCTTGATCTTAGCCAAAGGCTGTAAAGTGATATCCAAGTAGAAATCAAGCAGAAGTGGTAAAAGGTAACTGATAGATCCAAGGGGCAAAAACATAGTGCTTGTCACAATATACTACAACTTTTTTCAAAACTAAAGGAGGTAATACAAAAACTGCAGTATACTCTAAAAACTGAGTTACTCTCAATTGACAGAAACCCCAATTCAAAACCTACAAACTATACTCTTCTGACATCTGAAAACAGAAAATACTAGAACCTATACTAAGATCAACAAGTTCTGTTCAAATTTTATAAAACATACCAATTCTAATTTTCTATACTAGTACTGATATTAACACACATTTGTATATTCTCAGAACCAAAATCCAAAGAATCAGATCACACTGGAGACAGTGCAAACTAAAAGAGAATAAGGTTATGCTAAATTAGGCCTATCAATGTTCTTAATAATAATAATAATAATTTCCCTTCAGAATTTTCAGGCTTATGTGGGCTTGTTACCATCTTATCTTTAATTTTTTTAAACATGAAAACACAAGATTTTTAACTATAATGGGGTAAGATACTACTTTCTACGATCTACTTCTAAAATTCAAGTACCTTATACACAATGAAGCCCAGTTATTTTCCATGATTCAGTTTCAAATACATAAAGAATCACTAAGAGAAAACAAGTACACTAATTTTTATATAGAAATCTTTTACCAACTTATATAAGATTCTGCACTCAGTGCAACTAATGCAGTGTCAGTACGCCTGCCTACTCCACGACGCGGCCATAGCCACACTATCACCTAAGAACAGTACAGAAAATGCTAGTTTCAAAATATAAGACTGTTTCTTAGACAGGTGGTGGTAGCACACATCTCTGATCCCAGCATTTGGCAGGCATACATAAAAAAAGCTCTGTGAGTTCGAGGCCAGCCAGGACTACAAAGCAAGTTTCAGGACTGCCAGAGCTGTTACACAGAGAAACCCTATCTTGAAAACAAAACAACAACAAAAAAACCAGACTGTTTTCAAGGATAGTTTTTTAAAGGCTTATTTTATTTTCTTTGTATGAGTGTTTCCCCTAGATGTATGTATGTGAACCAGGTGTATGTTCAATGGTCTTGGAGGGCAGAGGGTGGCACTGAACCTTCTAGAACTGGAGATGGTTGTAAGCCAGTTGTGAGACATGGTATGGGTGCTAGGGACCGAATTCAGGTCCTTTCTAAAACCAGTTCACTCTTCTAACCACTGAGCTTCTCTCAAGATGGAAGAATCTTTTCAAACTGTGTTTTTATGTAAATGCCTGTTTTGCAGGTGGCAGATTTTCTTTCCACACCTGAGTATACATCAATACCATGAAGCCAAAGTAAATATGTAAAATCTACAAAATGTGTTCCTTTAAAATACTAGAGAGGGGCTGGGAGGACTGTTCAATAGGTAAAGGCTTGTTCTACAAGCCTGAAGGCCTGAGTTCGGATCTCAAGCACCTACATAAAAAGCAAAAAATGATGTGCACGCCTGTAATTCCATTGCTAGGGAAGTGGAGACAGGAAGATTCCTGGGTCTTACCAGTTAACCAGCTACCCTAATCAGTCAGCTATAGATTCAGTAAGAAACTACTACTCTCTGTCAGCTTGACACAAGATAATCATCAGCTAGGAAAGAATCTCAATTAAGGACCTACCTCTATAAATTCAACCTAAAGGCAAACTTGTAGGGCATTTCCTTTAATGACTGATATGGGAGAGCCCAGTACATCATGGCTAGTGCTAACCCAGGCAGGTGGTCCTGAATGGTACTTTATACCATTATATCATTCTTTAAAAAAAAAAACAAAAAAAAAAACAAAAAAAAAAAAACAAACAAAAAAAAACCCGGCTGAGCAAGCCATGAGTAGCCGGCACTCCTCCATGCCTTCTGCTTCAGCTCCTGACCTGGGTCCCTGACTTTCCTCAGTGACAGACTGTGACCTGAGAGTTATGAGCTGAAATAAAACCTTTCTTCCCCAATTTGCTTCTGGTCATGGTGCTTTATTACAGCAACATAAACCCTACCACAACCCATTCAAGACAGGATGACAAAGAACCCAGATCCTTCAGGCATGGGTCACACCTCCAGGAAAAGAAGCAAGACCTGCTGAGGTGATTGCTGAGGGTGGAGCAAAAACAGACTGGAAAGAAGAGGAAGGTCACTAGAACTAAAAGGACAGCTGTAACTGACAGGAGTGCACCTGTCCTATTTTGCTAAGAACATGTTTGTGCACACACACACAGATATTAAGCAGATACTTATGTTTTCCTTATTCTATTTGTCTATTACGTAATGCACTATAGATTGAGCTAACAGCTGAAATACTAAGCATACCTCCTCAAGAGACAATGCCACCTATTCTAAAACACATACTGCACTTGCAGTTTAATGTGGGAGACCGAGGTGGAATTATAACCTGGTCATTGTTTTCATTTGAAATTTAAGCAAGAGGATGTGTGACTGTGTGTATTGACAAAGGATGGTTTAATCTTGGTTGTCAACTTGACTACTGGAATCAACTAAAACCCAAGTTTCAGGGCACACCTATAAGGAATTTTCTTAATCAAATCATTTGAGGTGGTAAAGCCCATATAAAAAGGCCATGGAAGATGGAAGCTTTGGCTTTTTTCCTGCTTGTCCTCATTCTTATTGGCAAGTTCATTGATCCTGGTGCTGAGGGAATTCATTGGTATTAAAATCTACTCCTTGGGATTCCAACATAAACTGCAGACCAGCAGCACTCTAGGAACCTTCCAGGACTAGCTCGAGACTGGGGTTACTGAGCCATCCAGTCTCACGGACTGAACAGAGCTACCTGATCTTTCTGTCATAAGACAGTCATTGTTGGACTACCCAGTCCACAGCCTGTAAGCCTTTCTAGTAAAAGCTCTTTGAATAAATAAATAGACTCTCCTGTTTCTCTAGGGAGCACTGTACTAACACAGTATTTCCAGTCGCTGTGACAAATATCCTGGAAGCAACTCAACCCAGTTCCAGGAACAGAAGCTTAAGATACTTAAGTCACACTGCATCCACAGTTAAGAAGCAGAGAGGACAAGGGACATGGATCAGTGGCTAAAAGGACTTTCCAAGCAAACTCAAGGACATGCGTTCAATCCTCACCTCCCAGGTTGGAGGAGGGAAAGCTATTCCCTGAACGCCACACATGCCCATAGTACGTAAGTGCACACCCCACACAGAGTAACAAAAGTTAAAATTTAAAGCAGCAGCAAAAGCAACAAATATGAATGCCTGCTGATACTCGGTTCCCTTTCTCCATTTATACAGCAGGGGAAGACACTACCACCCAGAGTGGACAAGCCTGCCCAGCTCAATTAAGGTAATTAAGGAAATTCTCCACAGGCATGCCCCAGGTCCATCTCCCAGGTGATTCTAGATCATGACAAATTGATAATTTAACACTATCCTTATGTGGGACAATAGTCTTATACTCTGTAAAGTTCTGTCACTTGTACTGATTAAATAAAATGCTGATTGGCCAGTAGTCAGGCAGGAAGTATAGGCGGAGCGACCAGAATCAGAGAATTCTGGGAAGAGGAAAGGCTCAATCTGCAGTCATCACCCAGACACAGAAAAAGCAAGATGAGAAGACCTTGCTGATAAAAGGTAGCAAGCCACGTGGCTAACACAGACAAGAATAATAGGCTAACTTAAGATGTAAGAATTGATAAGAAGCCTAAACTAATAGGCCAACCAGTTTATGATTAATGTAAGCCTCTGTGTATTTCTTTGGGACTGAATGGCTGCAGGCCCAGTTGGGACAGAAACCTCGGCCAACACTATCCCACAGATTATCTCAAAAAAAATAGACTGGAGCACAATGGTAGAAGATGCCTGATAAAACCTCTGGACTCTACATGACCCTTACATGTGGCACATGTATAAGTACGCGCACACAAATAAGAGGGTTATTTTATTTAAAGACACAAATTTATTACTCACCTTAATAGCTTTGATGGCTGCCTTTGTAATCTGAGTCATTTTCGCTTTAGAAATGGGTGGTTTATAGTCATTCAGCGAATATAACTGAGAAAAAAGAAAAACAAATGTTAAATATATCACAAGTGCCTCTAAGCTATTGTGAAACTATTAGAATGTCCATTTTTATATTCTCAATGAAATAAATACACAGAAAGCTTAAAAAAAATCTCAACAACACTAATGCATGGAAACACAAAATTATAATCAAAAATTACCTCACATTTGCTTATTCACAATCAATAAAAACAAGACCATAAAAACTTAGAATCCTCGTACATTGCCAATGTGAAGAGCAAATGGCACAGTAACTTTATAATACACTGAAGAGCTAGCAATATGGTTCAGCAGGAGAAGGTGAGAGCCTCCAAACCTAACAATCTGCGTTTACTCTCCAAATCCACATGGTAGAAACAGAGAACCAATTCCATCTAACAAACTGTCCTTCCTTAGAATCACTATGGCATGTATATGCCCCACCACACACATGGACATATATGAACACACACCAGATGTAAAAAGAAGAGCATGACAGCTTCTCAAAAAATTTTAAAAATAGTCACCATGTGATCTAGCCAATTCCATTCTCAAGTATACAATAAATATTAAAATCTGTGCCTCTGTTGCAGAGCGTGGTGGCTGACACCTTTAAACCCAGTTTTAGGAAGCAGAAGCAGGCTGATCTCTGCGAGTTTGAGGTCAGTCTGAGATCAATCTGGTCCATCTATACAAGCAAATTCCAGAACAAGTCAACCAGGGCTATATAGTGAGACTCTACCTCAGGAAAGGGGAAAAAGGGGAAAGGGAAAAGAGGACGGGAGGGGAGGGGAGGGGAGGGAAGGGAGGGGAGGGGAGGGGGAAAGGAAAGGGAAAGGAAAAAGGAAAGGAAAGGAAAAAGGAAAGGAAAGGAAAGGAAAAAGGAAAGAAAAGGAAAAGGAAAGGGGGGCATGCACCTGATAATCTGCAAAATTATTCATATAAAATTTAAAGACTCACTGAAAAAGTAGAGACAACCTAAATGACATGAACCAATGACAAAATTGTATTCAATGAACTGTCTTAAAAAGAAATCAGGAAGCCGGGCGGTGGTGGCGCACGCCTTTAATCCCAGCACTCGGGAGGCAGAGGCAGGTGGATCTCTGTGAGTTAGAGGCCAGCCTAGTCTACAAGAGTTAGTTCCAGGACAGGAACCAAAAAAAGCTACAGAGAAACGCTGTCTCGAAAAATCCAAAAAAAGAAAGAAATCAGGATATATAGAAATATATGATGTATATTACATGTGAATTTCGGAAATGGGAAAGGAGGTGAGGTATCTTAATAAATTGCTGTTGACCTCCAACTGTCAATCCTTTTGCCTCAGCCTCTTGAGTAGTTAAGATTATAAACATGTGTCACCATTGTGTCTGGCCCTTGAAAATACGATGCTAAGATAAAGAAAACTGGGGATGTAGTTGAGTGGTAGTACACTTGCCTTAAAACCTTGAGGTACTGGGGTTTGTTCTTTTGGCTTTCTGAGGGGCCCAGCACCCAGCTCCCAAATAAATCACACACACAGGCTTATTCTTAGTTAGGAATGGCTGGCCTTAGCTTGTTTCTTGCCAGCTTTTCTTAAACTGTCTAGCTTTTGCCCCTGGGCTTTTTCCTTTTCTTACTTCTACTTCGTGGGGGGCTGGGTGACTGGGCTCTGACATCTTATCCTCCTCTCTTTGTTCTCTCTTGTTCCTGTTCTCCCTCCACTCAGAGTTCTCCTTCTGTGTATACTCTCTGTCTGCCAGCCTCATCTATCCTTGCTCCTGCCTCTCTACTGGTCATTCAACTCTTTATTAGGACCATCAGGTATTTTCGACAGGTTAAATAAATAAATAAATCACAGCTTCACAGATTTAAACAAATGTAGCATAAACAGAAGTCACACACCTTACAATAATATTCCCCAACAGAGGACAACTCATGATTAGCAATTCTTTTAAAGACAAAACACCCTAAAGTTAATTGCAATGATTGTTGCACCGTGTGGTGAATATACCCCCAAATGGCCATATTGAGCTGCTGACTTCTAGCTCAGTAAGTCTTTTTAAAGCCAGGCATGGTGGCACATGTTTCTAATCCCAGCATCTGGGAAACAGAGGTAGGAAGGTCTCTGAGTTTGAAGAAAAGCCTAGTCTATGCTCAGTGTGCTAGGCTATCCAAGGATTTGCAGTGTAACTTAAAGGAAAAGGAGGGGTGGAAAAGAAAAATAAACCTGGCACACACCTTTAATAACAGCACTTGGGAGGCAGAGACAGGTGGAGGATCTCTGTGAGTTTGAGGTCAGTCTGGTAAACAGAGTGAGTTCCAGGACAGGCTCCAAAGCCACAGTGAAACTTTGTCTTAAAAAACCAAACACTCAAGGTGTCTAAGGTTTCAAGACAATTTGCCCTTCAATCTGTTTTAATAATTCCTCATGGAATGCTCAGAAAGAAAATAATTAAAAGAAATGGCAGAAAAATTAGATAGTAGAAAACTGGGGTTAAATGAAAACTGACCAAAAATTCCATTGCAGTCTGTGATGCTATGGCTAAGACAGTATTTAAAAGTTTGTTCACTAGACTTTGGCCTAACAAACAGACCACAGTGAAATAGCCATGTCTCACCTGGAGAACAAGTAAATGGATAATGCATGCTCTCCTACGACATTTACAGCTATCTTAAAAATAAAAATAAATAAATCTCCCTTCACCACTACTCGACTTCAATAAGCAGGAACTTCCCTGTGGAGAAAACAAAACTGCAAATGAAGGACTCGCTGTGTGACTTTCATCAGCATCATGGTCAGTTTTCTCTTGGGGCGTGTTTATATCCCCCTGCTCTTAGTACACACTCTTCTCAGTTCCCAGCCACAGCACCCTTAAAATGAGATTTATTCTCTTCTATTCAGAATATTCCCTACCAGGGCCTCTCCGATAGCTAATGTGTACTTTTTCCTAAATGACCTAAGGAGGAAAGGCTTCCATTAACTCCCCACTACCAAGCTTCTCTGTATGTTTTCAGTGTCTCACCATTCACCTATCAAGCCATTAATTTGTCTGATTACATCTAATATTTTACTTTTCAAGAAGAACTGCTACAAAGCTAATGTGACTAGCACTGATAAACAAAGGGTTTAATTCCTTTAATACAATTTAAGGTATTAAGTGGCCACCTATACACCAACTACTTTGAAAACAGAAAGCAACCTAGGATTCTAGTTAAAAATTACAAACAACCCATCTGGGTCAGGACTGCTGCCAAGGGCCATGTCTGCATCCATGGCCCTACCATAGCCAGGGTCTGTATTGATGTCCATGGCTCTGGATACCATCGAAGGCAATGCCAGAGATCTAGGTTACCACCTGGGGCCATGCGGGTGGGGCTATTGACAAATGGTATACTGTGTGACACACCACGGCTCCTGATGCTACGAGGATGAATGGAGAAGTGTTGGAAAGATGGAGGAGCAAGTAGGTTTTGGTTTTTGTTTTTAATTAATTTGTGTGGGGGGGGGGCATGCTTCAGGAGAGAGGGGTAGATATGGAGGAATTAGGAGGTGAGCAGGACTGAGGTATATCATGTGAAATTCCCAAAGAATT
Source organism: Chionomys nivalis (assembly GCF_950005125.1). NCBI lineage: Eukaryota > Metazoa > Chordata > Mammalia > Rodentia > Cricetidae > Chionomys > Chionomys nivalis. The sequence continues at coordinate 15,144,175 of NC_080087.1, forward strand.
ATGTTTAAAAAAAATTACAAACAGCCTTTCTTTTCAACATCCTCTGGGGTACCCACATTTCCATTACAATCATCTGACTAGAATCAGGCCCCAGCAGATACTAAGAAGGTTGATTCCAAGTATGGCAGTGGGACTTACAAGGACAAGCCTGCTATGGGATAATGTTCATGCACCCTGTAAAGATTTGTCATTTGTATTGGTTTAATAAAATGCTCATTGGTCAGTAGTCAGACAGAAAGTATAGGCGAGGCAACCAGAATAGGAGAATTCTGGAAAGGGGAAAGGTGAGAACAGTCGCCATCCAGGCACAGAGGGAGCAAGATAAAAATGCCTTACTGAGAAAAGGCGCCAAGCCACGTGGCTAAACATAGATAAGAATTATGGGTTAATTTAAGCTGTAAGAGCTACTTAGTAATAAGCCTGAGCAAAAGGCCAAAGTTTATAATTAATGTAAGCCTCTGTGTGTTTATTTAGGACTGAACAGCTGTGGGACCAGGTGGGGCAGAACTTCCATCTACAGAGGCAATGGCCACAGAATAAACTTGTTATCCAGCCTGAACCTGGCTTCACTGGTCTCTCTGCCTCATGTGATCACAGGCACATGGTAAATGCTCCTGCTGCCAATGGAGGTCCTCACCTGACAAAACCCACTGCAAGCATCACATTCCAGAACTGCCAAAATGATAAGCTAAAAGGACTCTTTTGTACCAAGCATTTCATTATAATGGCAAAATGCTAGTAAGGCCACACTGTTTCTACTATATCACTTCTGTTCAGGTCTATTCTTGTAGCAAGACACCAATAAACTGTATTTGACCAAAAACAATCAAACTGTATGATAAAAGAACTTAGAGCAAAAGTCAACCCTTGAATTTGAATAGTATCTGAATCCAAGATGGTCTTTCCTCTTTTTGATAAACAATGTACTCTCACTAGACAACATTCTCCTACCCTCATATGTACTGAATGAAACTCATCACACAATTTTAACAAAATGTTTTCAAACTATTTCAAACAAAACTTTCAAAAAACATTTTAGTGTCTTTGCCAATTTGATCAATACTCAATTAATCCTATGGGTTTGGCAGAATCTAAGAGAACTTACAGGTCCTAAACCAGAACCACCAACAGACATCTGGGTGTACATCAGCGCAGTGTGCCTTCAAGGCTACTGAATCTTTGACCAAATGCATTAAAGTATAAATCAAAAGTCAAGAGTAGCTAATTCTAGGGCTGGAGAGATGACTCAGAGGGTAAGAGCACTGGGTGCTCTTCCAGAGGTCCCGAGTTCAATTCCCAGCAACTACATGGTGGCTCACAACCATCTATAATGTAATGAGACCTGGTACCTTCCTGGCCAGCAGTACATTGTATGCTTAATAAATAAATCTTTTTAAAAAGGGGGGGGGGTGAGGTTTTTTGTTTTTTGTTTTTGTTTTTTTTACAAAAAAAAGAGTAGCTAATTCTTTTCCCAAAATAACCCCTTGGGGCTTTAAAAATAAATCCGTATCTCTGAACTCTCCAAAGACACGAGAAACCTCACAAAAGTTCCTGCCAATATGATCTTGACACTTTCAAGGCTGTGAGCAGACTAGACACAACCACTTCTTCCTCCTATTCAGAGATAATGACTTTCACAATGAAGAAAAAAGGGAAAAGTAACATAACTGATGTCACCAGCTTTTAGAAAATGGAAAAGGGTTGGTAACTGATAAGACAAGGAAAGCACAGCCCTAGCACACACATAAGACACAGCCACTATATAAACTACATTCTTTCATGGCTCACTACCCAAGACCAAGATCTGAGAGAGTGCAGAAGAAGTAACTGTAAACAAATGCCCCCACCTACTACTGCAACAACTATTAATGTCTAAAACTCAACTGACAATGGTATTAAACTTTATTTAAAGGCTTAATGACCTTAAGAGTTAACAAGAGAAAAACATTGGTCTTTGGGGGGGAAATCAAGCAAAGTCAGAGACTTCAAAATCATTCAAAAATTGAATTTCATTATTTTCATTCTAGTCCACTTGTGCATACATCATTTCCACAGTTCACCTTCTCCTAAATTCTTAGATTGAAGTTGCAACCTTCACTATGACTGTATTTTGAAGGAGGTGATTAAATGATATCATATAGACAGACTAACAGGATTACTGTCTTTCAAAAACTAGATAGCTCAGCTTTTGCTCACATACATATCCACATTCTTTCTGCACCCCCTCCCTTCCTCTGTGAGAAGGCAAGTATCCATCAGACAGAAACAGTTTCTTCTGGGAACTCAATGGTCAGCACCTGAAGCCTTGACTATAGCCTCAAGAACTATAAAGAAAAAAATTTTAGTTAAAACACTATAAAAAAATGGGTTAGATGAAACTTTCCTACCATTTATAAACATGTTATTGTTCAATTAGAGCATTGGGAAAATAAAATACATTCATAGCTGTAAAGCACTTATGTCCTCCAAACTGAACATTCATTCTTCCCAGTAAAGGAGGAAGAGGGATTCTCATATTCAGGAAACTCAACAGGCAAGATTCACACAAGAAGCTCAGGAAGTTCATGAAACCTAACAGATACAGAAAGCTCTGGAATATGGGTTTCGTGAGCTGGCACCCATGCTGGATGGGCCTTTCAATACTGAGGTTACCTGTGAGTCATCTGTGCTACTGAAACTAACCCTAATAAACTTACTGGTTCATCCAGCTAGATAGGTGGAACTGTGTCTTTAGTTTGTCATCAGTGCCTATCTGGGATAAAGGCATGTTTTGTACATTTCTCCCCAGGAATAATCACACAAAGCAACTGGTGCCCAAACATGAACTAACATAACCAAAGTGAGGAAATATAAGCAAATCTTGGCCAATCTTGATGTGTGATTCCCCTCTGTATGCTGTGAATATCATTAGTTAATGAAGAAGCTGCTTTAGGCCTACTACAGCACAGAGTAGGTCAAGGTGTGAGTTCCAAGCAGATAGAGAAGAGAGTAGGCAGAGTCAAAGAGAAGACATGTAGCTGCTGCAGGAGATAGACACTGGACAAAACTTTACCGGTAGGCCACAACCACGTGGCAATACACAGATTAATAGAAATGGGTTAATTTAAGATATAAAAGCTAGCCAAGAAGAAGTATGAGCTAATAGTCCAAGCAGTGTTGTAATAATACAGTTTCTGTGTGACTATTTCAGGTCTGAGTGACAGGGAAACAAACGAGCAGCTTCTGCTTACACAATCTGTCTGAGGATGAAGAATTCGTGGGGGCAATCCCAATATGACTACTTTTTCCCAGGATGTGGTAAAGGATGGTGTGCCTCCTTGTAATGACAGCTGTATGTGTCCTGTGGTAATAATATATAGAATCCAAGTGGAGCCATTTGAGTAGCGCACCTTTTGGAAAAGGGGAGGATGTTCCAATAGCCACTGTCTACATAGTATGGGATAGCATACCTCCTTGATGATGGTATCCCACACATTATAGAATTCTTAACTGACTGGAGAATGTATTACAAGCCCTGAAGTACTGCATAGGAGAGCCATTCATAAGCAAGCAACAGAGGCAAGTTATGTGGTCTTTGCTTTGGGCCATACAACATTCAACTGAGGCTCATTTTCCAGTCTACAAAGAACAAACTCTATAAGAAAGAAATTACAGGGCTGGAGAAATGGCTCAGCAGTTAAGAGCACTGACTGGGGGTTCAGTTCCCAGCACCCACACGGCAGTTTATAACTGTCAGTAACTCCAGTTCCAGGTGACCCGATACCTTCACAAATATATACATGCGGGCAAAACACCAATGCACATAAAAATAAATTACTATAACAAAGAAAGGAATTACAAAAATAAAAAAATGGATGCTATCCTATTCTCTATATTGGCCTCTAATTTAGCACACACATGCACGCACGCACACACTCAAGAAAAATAAGGATGGATGACATGAAGATGTTGGTCTGCTGTTCGTTATGCTGGTGAGACACTAACGAAGTACCAATCATTATCTGCCCTTAAAAACCCTTACCAGACAGAAAGATTTGTAACCTGGGACAAAATTAAATAGTGAAGGAGAACATGAAATAGAACAGAAGATATTCCTAAGGGTTAGAGAGATGATTTCTGTGTAAAGATGCTTGCTAAACAGTCTAGCAACCCAAGTTTGATATCTAGAATCCACATAAGATGAAAGCAGAGAACTGAGTCCATAAAATCAGCCTCTAACCTGCACACACATACCATATCACATGCACCCCCACCCCCACAAACACACACACACACACATACATATATATATCATGCACATACGCATACTAAATAAATATTTTTAATTAAAAAAAAGATACTTCTCAGGTCTGACCTTTACTACAGAATGGACAAATCCAAGACTCAGTATACAGATGAGGGCCTTAACAATGAACCAGTACAGAAACTATGATAAACAAGTAATATACTCCATCTGAACTGCTTCAATTAGAAAGACTTTTAAATAAGAAATGAAAACAACTCCCCACAGTCTAGTTCATGAGGCTATGAGCCATGGGGATAGATAAGATCAGTCTGAGTGCCAGGGGAATGGAGAAACCAGACAGCACCTAGCCGTCTGTCCTTGAGACAAAGGCAGCACAATCTGAGGCAATGTAACAGAAATCAATCCCTGATAGACTGGCTGTTAAGATCCACATAAATATAAGCGGGAAGCAAAAGACAGCATTACTGAGGAATGCTGGGTGTGTGAGAGGCAGTGCTTAATTCCAATTCACCAGGCCCAAAGCACTGTTCACAAGGAGGCAGGAAGAAGCTAGAGCAGCTGGTATTCACAACTGGCATGGGGACTTCAGCACCATCAATGAGCCATGTGGGAACAGGTATGTGGATGGGACTGACTTCAGAGCAGTTATGTAAATAAGTTCAGAGGCTGCTCCAGCACTCAAGACATGATACCACAAGGGCAAGCAAAAGGGTCTATCTATCCAGTTCACTTGATGGTAAATGTTACGAGATTCATGTGAAAGGAAAGTACTAAGAAATGTCAGAAAACCCAATGTTGCATTTGTCTCCGGAAGGCCAAACACTTCGCCAAAAGGTTAAAGAGATGACAGAATAGTACAAGTATTTTTTTTAAAGGGGAGGGGGTAGGAATTATTATCCTAGAGTACCTTACTACTGGGGGGTAGAAACTGTTCATCCACCCATTGACCTCTGCAGTCAGCTGTGGTCAATGGAAAGGCAGTGGCCTCAAAACCAGTCCAGAGGTTACAAGAAATCAGCTACAATAGCAGTCAAGGTAGGCAAAAATGTGGTCCTGCTTCTCCTGGTCCCTCGCCTGGTCAAGTACACAACTCCACAGAGCACCCCTGGAAGCACTCTAGGATGGAGAATCAGGATGGTTCACAGACCACATTATCAAACCTCATCACTGCTCTTCTGCCAGAACAAGTGATACAATCTTTTCAGGCTGCACTGGAACTTGCTAAGTGATCTTTTTAATATTCTGCTAAGCGATAAATCCTAAAACTAATGGATATTTCCTCAAAAAGGACAATCCTGGATGGGCAAAGATCCTGCTCACCCTTTGTAAGATGATCTCATTATGTAAAATCAACTGTTGGGTGTCCAAGATTTAGAAAACTGAAAAAAAAAGTTAATTTAAATAAATGCACCCTACTTAAAGAAGGAAAAAGAAAAAAGAAAAAATATTGACAGAAGCTGTAAGGTTATTAAATGAAAACCCCTGAGCCCACAGTAACTCCACCCCTATGAGTTCTTGGTCAGGGAGGCCAAGAACTTCCGGAGACAAATATATATAAATCAAAAAGACTATGGCTATTGGTGCTGGTTGTTTCCACAAATTAGATGGCAAGTCCTTTTTTGCTAGGACAGCACGGGCTTTGGTTGCAGAACTAGGAGAAATCCAATTGCTAATGAGCTGGACGTGTCCTGCCCTGTTCACTGAATCTCTGGAAGACACTCCACAATCTGCTGTACAAAAACTGTCCCCAACAGTCCTGCTGGATTATAGATTCTGACGACATATCATCCATCACGTATGTGATGTGGGAGTCTTCTCTTTTGTGTTGATTTCATTGGTTAAATAAAGAAACTGCTTTGGCCCTTTAATAGGACAGAAATTAGGTAGGTGGAGTAAACAGAACAGAATGCTGGGAGAAAGAAGCCGAGTCAGGAGTCACCATGATTCTCCCACTCCAGACAGACGCAGGTTAAGATCTTTCCTGGTAAGCCAGCTCGTGGTGCTACACAGAATATTAGAAATGGGTTAGATCAATATGTAAGAGCTAGCCAATAAGAGGCTGGAACTAATGGGCCAGGCAGTGTTTAAAAGAATACAGTTTCTGTGTAATTATTTCTGGGCATAAGCTAGCCATACAGGAGCCGGGGCGGCAGGAACGCAGCCCACCGCTCCACTTACAACATGTATGTGCAGGAATAATGGTGATATTTTCTGTTTGACTTTAAAATTATCTTCCCTTGAGGAAATCGTATTTGATACTCTAAGTCAAAATAAAAATCTGTGGCTGGGGCTATCCAAGGCTTCAAAAGGAGACTAACTGCTAAAGATGTAATGTGCCTGTCAAACTATCTTCTAGACATCTGTGTGTACTCCTCAGCTGCTGATGCTGTCACCCTTGCTCAGGAAGGCTAGTCTTTGCAGTGGGCAGGGGCTACTATAGAAACTCATAACCATTCCTACTAAAATAACCTCTGCTGTGGTACGATGGCCCAATGCTAAACCATGAGGATGGGTTAAACAGACAAGTAAATTACCCCTTTTAAGCTCAGCGCATCACAAAAGAAGGGACAGATAAATACTGTGAGGTAGAGGGAGTGCTGTGAATACATTTCTTCAAATTAGAACATTGCCCCTGAAGAGCTGAGGGTGGCTCACCCCACACAGATACAGAGAGCTCTTAAAACTTTTAAAACTCGGGGAATACTAGAATTTCAGGGATGAATCATCTTGCCTGGTTCCCACAGCTTTAAAGAGTTATTAGTGTAATATACAAAAACTCATACATTGCACACTTCAATAGATGAAAAGTATAGTGTGGATGTCTCAATAAAGCTGTTGTCTAAAAACAAAAATAAAGTGAGGCACGGTAGTGCACATCTTTAATCTCAGCACTTGGGAGGCGGAGGCAGGGGGATCTCTCAGTTTGAAGTCACTGGATCTACACAGGAGATCCAGGGCTACATACACAGAGAAATCCTGTCTTGAAAAGAAAAAGAAAAAACCCACAAAGGATTCAAAAAGCTACAAACAGCACAAGGCCCCTCCCCCAAGTTAGGAGAGCAGTTAAGCAACTAGAGGGAGAAAACTGGTGGAGCAACCTGCAATTTAGGCTGGTAGCTGCAAGGATGCAGCTGTCAACCATGCTGGGGTAAACCTTTCAGTGTGACGCAGCTGTCTCTAAGTCACCATGCTCCTGTGAGGGACCTCAATAAGCTCAGGGTCACTAAGGCCACACTTGGATACAGTTCTTTCTCCAGCCTCCCATCAGTGCCTTACCTGAGGGGAGCAGACATCAGCTTGGACTATTTTGGAAACAGGACACAGAAAAAAGTGACTGAACTGTCTTTGAAGTTTCCTGCTTCATGGAAATGTCTGCTGGATACTATGGGCCTGCAGGCTGAAGATGGATGCCCCAAAGGTACAGAGGAACTTTGGGTGACTGTCCAGGCAACGAGATGTCTCTGTCATTTCTAGAGTTTTGGAAGTTGCTTATTTCTTGTTTACTTAGGTAATATTATATCCTTCTGGAGTCTTTGATGGAGTTGAAGAATGGTTAGTTATAGTTTTCCTTAATTACGATAAAAGATAAAATAAATATAAATATTGTGACTGTAATTCTTGCTTGATAACTGTTTTGTTATATGTAATTTTACTATGTGAAAGTTAAAGCCTTCCTTTTTGTTTAAACAGAAAAAGGGGAAATGGTGTAGGTAGGTCATCTGTCTATGTGTTACTTTCATTGGTTAAATAAAGAGACAGCCTTAGCTTTTGATAGGGCAGAAAATTAGGTGGGTGGGGCAGACAGAATTCTGAGAGGAAGAAAGCAGTGTGGCAGATGCCATGGCTCTCGGGCCCAAGACGGACGTAGGCTAGAATCTTGTCGGTAAGCCACAATCATATGGTGATACACAGATTTATTAGAAATGGGTTAATTAAGATGTGAGAGTTAGCCAATAAGAGATTAGAAGTAATGGGCCAGGCAGTGTTTAAACGAATACAGTGTCCGTGTAATTATTTCGGGTAAAGGTAGCCAGGCGGCAGGACGTAGCCAGCTCACCTCATCACTACACTGGGGTAAAAAAGTTGCCAGAGGGGAAAGATGCGAGCTGCTAGCTGTAACCTTGCAGATAGGCCACAAGCCTCGTGGTAAAATATAAAATAATGGAAATGGGTTAATTCTAGAGGTAAGAGCTAGCTAGTAATATGCTTAAGTGATTGGCCAAGCAATGGTTTAAATAATATAGTGATTATTTCGGGTCTGGGTAGCCAGGAACAAACAAGCGGCCTCCTACAACAATAAATAACTTTTCTTAGTTATAAAAGAATGCTTATGATTTTTACTAAAACATATTTTAATTACATTATTTATGTATGAGTTTGTATACACATGCAAATGGACATCAGAGGACAACTGCAAGAATGAGTTCTCTCCTGCCGTATGGATCAGATCCTCTGGCTTGACACCAAGTGGATTTATCCACTGAGCCATCTCCCTGACTGACCTTTATTTTCCAATTCAAGATATTTTAATACAGAAAATATGGACTATTTTAAAAACCACACAAAAAAAAGAAAAAACAAATTATGTATAATCTCACAATTCATCACTCATTCAAAACCTACTCACTGAAACCAGACAGTAGGAATGTAAGACAAGGCCATCAGGTCTGCCACTAAACTCACGTTTCTAGAGCAGGACAACAGTGCAATAACAGTACCAGCATACAGAAGAGTATGAAATAATGTACAACTTTCTCAGAATAAAAAAAAATCTAAAACATTTTTTTGAAGTACAAAATATCAAGAAAGGGAAACATTTGTTTTCCTAACATTATAACCTTTATGGCTTTAGTAGGACCTGGTGTTTAGCATTTGTGACACCTGGGTGCACAATCCCCAGCACCAAAAATTACAAATCAAAGCAGTTATCAACTCCATTACAACACCATGAATTCTGGTATGTTTCCCAGTCCTTCCTATGGGCTATAAGCATTCTCATGTGGGTAGTAATTAAATTAACAATATCCTACTTTTCAAGTACAGTAACTGCCTAAGGATTAGTTTTTGAATACTATTTGAAAGGAAAATATTTTAGAATCTAAGTTCAAAATTGTATTTGCAGCAAAAATAAAAGTCAACATTCCCTATAAACAAACATTATTTAAAGAACTATACTTAAGCCACAAAGTTGTGTATAGAGGTCCTTTCATGTCAAATTGTTGGAATGGGAGAGCTAAAAATACTATTAAGAAGTACACACTTCAGGTCAACATGGATAGGTCAAACACATGTCCCCTTCTGCAGCCCCTCCCTGTTGGCAACTGAAAAAATCCAGGACTAAACAAAATTATCCAATGACTCAAAAGTATAAAAGCAGGCCAACTGAAGATGAGTGTCAAGCCTCAATGCTGTGTGGTGCCGGTATGAGGAGGCTTTAGACAGCAGGTAAATTCCAGAGCATTGGGTACTCCGCCATCAGGCTCTGAGCCCAGTGCTGGCAGAAACTGAAGAACTGTGCAGCCAACAAAAGCAAAGCAGCCAGTAGAAACCTGCCCTGTATCCAACCAAAAGAGCAGAGAAAAAGGCACTAGGGAGATGGTAAGGAGGAGCGGGGAAAGCAAGGAGAGACTTTTCTTTCCCCTTCTCCTGCTTCCTTTTAACTGGAAGGCAGCTCCGTTTACAACATGAGCATCAACCCAGAAGCACAAGGGAAAGGAGACTGCATTACCTAAGAAACGGAAGGTGTGAGGCCATTCTGTTTCATTGTTTTTCTTTACTTCAATCATAGCAGATAACTTTCTGAACAGAAAAACAGAAGAGTCCTAAAATCTGGAGACTGTGGGAATCCCAGTGTGAACAGGGGACACTCTTCTGTGTATGAACTAACAAGTCCTAAGCTCATTCTGGGCTGTGCCTCCATAAAGACTTCTGAAGAAGGAAGGCAAAAGTTGAGGCTAAAATACCTGTCAACTATTAGCCAACTTTTAGACTACATCAAGCAAAATGTGTGCTAGGTACATTCAAGGGACAAAGCAGATGGCTTGCAAACAGACACTGAACGCATGTGCATGCGAAAAAAGACAATTAACTATTAATCCCAAAAGGACAATTACACTAGAGTCATCAAGAAACTTTAAAGAAAACGGGAAAAATAACTGCCTGCGCTCCAGTAAATAATACCACACCTTTGTTTCTGCCAGCAACCGTAATTAAACTGAGTAGGCCATTAAATAGGAGGGGGCATGAGAGAGACTTGTTAGGAAGAAAAGGAGGTTCAGAGGAAGTGGGAAAGGGTAGAGGGTATTGTAATGAATGAGTATGATCAAAATATACTATCTACGTGACTGAAACTATCAAAGAAATCAACTTTTAACAAATACTTTAAAGAAATTACATAGTAAGGACACTATGAACCCTGGAAATAAATACACATACAAGTTTTCAGCACAGAAAAAGAAACTAAGAAAAAAAAAGCAAAATGGTCATTTTATACACAACTTTAACACCCAGGAGAAGTTGGCAGTATGACACTAAACATAAGAGTCAAGAAATTCTTCTACTGACTTAACACACTTAAAAGGCCATAATCACAATCACTTTCGTATCAGCATTATAGATGATACAAAAAATTAAAAATAAGCCCCCTCAGTAAAAAAGAAAAAAATAACTTACATGGCCAAGAAGAGACAGTTAATAAAATAAGATATACTGCTAACCCAACTAACTTAAATAATTAAGATGAGAAATAATAAGCTCTGTCCTTGTATTAGCATAGTCAATGAGGTTTAAAATAATTATCTTAGAAATAACAGAAAATTTTAATGTTACATAATAAGTGTAAATGTTTCAAATTCATCGTAATATCCTAAATATATGAACTAAATACAAAAACAAGAGCAGGGAAAATGATCAAAAATTGTCAACTGGATATAATAAACAAATAATTTTCTAAAAACAAAACAAACCCTCCCGTCGCTCCCTCTCCGATCCTGTAAAATGTCACATTAGATAATCAAAGCCAGCTCCAAACTTGTGTCAATCCTCCTACCTCTGCCCCAAATGATGGATGGGGTCATTAGTGGAGACACCAAATCAAGGTTCAATAGGAAACATTGGACGGCAATGATCTGATGGAGGAAGGTCACTGGTCAATAAACCGCCTTGGCCCATTTATTGGCCATCCCTTAGGTGGGTGGAGTAAACAGAACAGAATGCTGGGAGGAAGAGGAAGTGAGCTCAGATGCAGGGCAGCTCCTCTCAGAGGCAGACATGATGAAGCACAGATTATTAGAGATGGGTTGATCGGGATATGAGAATTAGCCAGCAAGGGCTAGAGCTAATGGGCCAAGCAGTGTTTAAAAGAATACAGTTTGTGTGTTGTTATTTCAGGGCATAAGCTAGCCAGGCTACCAGGAGCTGGGGTGGCAGGAACACAGCCCGTAGCTCCCACAACACTGATCAGTCCTCAGCAACACAGATCAAACCAGCTGACTACTCAATCAGGCCACAAACTATATTTTGTATTGTAAGGCAAATATTTTTCAGCATCTCTTAAGATTTCTTTTTATTTCATGTGTTTGAGAGTTTTTCCTGCATGTATATATGTACACTGTGATGAAGGTCATTTGTCTATCTGTTGCTTTCATTGGTTAATTAATAAAGAAAACTGCTTGGTCTGATAGGCCAGAATTTAGATAGGCGGAGTAGAAAAACAGAATGCTGGGAAGAAGGGAAGTGGGGCAGAAGCCATAGCTCTCTTCTCCGAGATGGATGCAGGTTAGGATCTTTCCGGTAAGCCACCACCTCGTGGTGCTACACAGATTATTAGAAATGGGTTAATCAAGATGTAAGAGTTAACCAGTAAGAGGCTGAAGCTAATGGGCCAAGCAGTGTTTAAAAGAATACAGTTTGTGTGTTGTTATTTCTGGGGCTAAGCTAGCCATGCAGGTGACCGGGTGCCGGGAATGCAGCCCGCCGCTCCTCTCTACAGAGTGGCTCTCCAACGTGGCCAGCTAAATCCACTTAAAAACCAGAGAGAGCTTTTTAAAAAAGGGGCGGGGGGAGAGTTTAACACAGCTTTTTGCTGTTTCTGGGTGGCTTGCCGCAAAGAAATTTTCCTGACTCAGCAGCAGGAAAAAACTGGCTGTTTTAAAATGCCGGCTTTCTGGGCTGTGCTGCCACTGTGATCTCTGTCTGGCTCCTGCGGGAGACAGAGCTTTTGAATGGAGCATTAGGAATAAAGTGCTATGGCTTGCTTGATGGCAATGTGGACTGCTGTGTGCCTAGAACTGTGCGTGGCTCAGGGGCACCAAATGGCGCCGAGGCAGGAACAGCTCCGCAATGCTGAACTGTGCTGACCTCAGGCAGAAACTATCATAATTATCACAATAACAGAGCAGTTAATGTTTAGACTGACAATAAACAGGCGGTACCGTATTACCTCTACATGGCGCAACTTAAGTTTTTAAGAAGTGCTTAACATTTTAATTCTCCTGGATAGTAAAAAAAAAAAATTACAGATTCACAACAGAACAGATTCAGACATAAAAGACCTTTAAATGGGTCACAGTGTTGGATGAGTGTACGTAGGCTTGAGAGAGAGAAGAAAAAGAACATAGAGAATAAAGTTAATGGTTTAAAAAAAAAAGGTAAAATCTTTAAAAGAGACAGAAAAAAGTAAAGTGATAGAGTAAAAATAAGCCACGTAAAAATGGAAAATTCACAGAGAGTCTGGATTCTTTGTATTATTGTGTTTTCTTTGAATCTTTTGACTGTAAAAAACCTAAATACAGAGAGACATTTCATTGTGTGGTCTGCCAAACTACATGTATGTTCTAAAGGTATCATGACTTACAAATTTGGGTCTAAGGATATGATGCTTTGGGGAGGGCCTTCTTTTGTTTTCACAGAGGATGAGACCCTGTGGACTGCTTCTATCCCAATATGGTATGATAGGCCACACCCTCCTGAAAGGTTGCTGTGAACACCCACAAAAAATTACTTCGCTCAACTGCCGACTGAGATGAAACTAGCACATAGGTTACACCATGAAAGATCTGAATACAGCGCCCCCATTCAGCAGGAAGCAGTTTGGAGAGAAATAACTACTTCCATATTCCCAAATATTGTTTATAAATGTTCTTTTACATTTAAAAGGGGATATGATATAGATATGAATAATTTACATTGGTATGGATTTTAAGGTCAATTTTGTTATATGTATATGTATTTCTGATATTAAGGTATTGTGATTGTAGTTCATTTAAAAAATGTAATGTATATAGTTATTAATGGATAATCATCAATAATAATCAAGCTTGTAGCCATGTTAGATTTTATAGATATATAGAGATATATTTCAGTTAGATAGGCATTCTTCATATCTTTCAAAGACTACAGAATATGGCATTTAATGTTTTAATAACTTAAGGCTTTTCATGACAATGAGACACGTCTGCTCCTGGCAGCACCAGCTACTTCAAGAGGAAGATGGGCATCGAAGAGGCTCCTTATGGAGTTTGATAGCCATCTGGGCAAGAAACTGCTCTTGCCTGGACTGTTGCATAAACTGGACACAGAGAACACGCAGAGAGAGGACTTCTGAACTTGCCTAAAGGTGAGATAGTCTTTTGGGGTTCCTGATTCATGAAAGAGTCTGCAAGACATTCTGCAGGCCACAGCAGAAAGTGACTGAACTGTCTTTGAAATTTCCTGCTTCATGGAAATGTCTGCTGGATACTATGGGCCTGAAGGCTGAAGATGGATGCCCCAATGGTACAGAGGAACTTTGGGTGACTGTCCAGGCAGCGAGGTGTGTCTGTCATTTCTAGAGTTTGGAAGTTGCTTATTTCTTGTTTACTTAGGTAATATTATATCCTTCTGGAGTCTTTGATGGAGTTGAAGAATAAATAGATATAGTTTTCCTTAGTTATGATCAAAGATAAAATAGATATAAATATTGTAACTGTAATTCTTACTTGATAACTGTTTTGCTATATGTAATTTTACTATGTTAAAGTAAAAGCCTTTCTTTTTTGTTTAAACAGAAAAAGGGGAAATGATGGAGGAAGGTCATTTGTCTATCTGCTGCTTTCACTGGTTAATTAATAAAGAAAACTGCTTGGTCTGATAGGCCAGAATTTAGATAGGCGGAGTAGACCAAACAGAATGCTGGGAAGAAGGGACGTGGGGCAGACGCCATAGCTCTCTTCTCCGAGATGGATGCAGGTTAGGATCTTTCCAGTAAGCCACCACCTCGTGGTGCTACACAGATGATTAGAAATGGGTTAATCAAGATGTGAGAGTTAGCCAGTAAGAGGCTGAAGCTAACGGGCCAAGCAGTGTTTAAAAGAATACAGTTTGTGTGTTGTTATTTCAGGTAAAGCTAGCCGGCAGCGGGGAGCCCTCCTGAGCGGCGGGAAGTGGCCTGCCACTCCATGTCCATACCTGGTGCTAGTAGAGGCTAGAGAGGGCATCAGATCCCATGGACCTAGGCTTATAACTGGCCACATACTTTGCAAGAAGCAGCAAGTACTCTTAACTTACTTTACAACCTCTCCAGCCCCAAGAAATTAAGTATTTTTTGAAAAACAATGTATAGTCCACAACTATCAAAAGGTAGTACTAAGAAATTACAAGGAAAAAAATTATTAAATTCTCTAGATAATACTACTTGCCCAAAGCTAAATCTAATGAGTAACTTTTTAGAGATTAACAAATATATATCATCACAAAAAACAAAGTGGTTCTCAACTAAAATGTTCTGTACTGAAAGATGGAAAGTGAATCTCTTTTATACCTAAAATTACAATTGGACACCCATGTTCTAGCAGATACCCCAAGTTCTCTTCCTCTCCATCTACCCTGGAAAACTATGACCTTACATTAAGCAGTAGCCAAGAAAGTTTTTTGTTTTGCTTTGTTTTTTTTTTCTCATCCACAATAGCTAAAATTTACTAAGTACACGTGGACGCTAAAAGGAATTAAACAATCCAATACAAGATAACAGAATGAATTTACTCAACTTCCTCATGATTAAATTCACTTGAATACAGTGATCTCATTCAAAGATGTGTAACCAAAGCCTCAGGACTGATATAAACTTCTCCCCCCCACACACACACAATTTAACATAAAACCTTGATACCCAAGCTGGGCAGTGGTGGTGCACGCCTTTAATCCCAGCACTGGGGGGGGGGGGGGGGGCAGAGTTAGACAGATCTCTGTGAGTTCAAGGCCAGACTGGTCTACAGAGTGAGTTCTAGGACAGGATCCAAAGCTACAAGAAACCTTGTCTCAAAAAACCAAAAACAAAACAAAAAAATACCTTGATCCCCTACTGTCATAAGATGAAGTGCTTTCCTGAGGGAGGGTACAAATGGGGGAGACAAAAAGGTGAACACAGCACTGTGCCCACTCAAAGGATCCCACCATCATCTGGACACTTTGTAGTTTCTTTTAGGGTAGGTAAGATAGCTCAGAGGGTAAAAGTGGTGGCGGTGGAGCCTGACATGAGCTCAATCCCTAGAACACAAATACAATGGAGACAACCAACTCCACAAAGTTGTCCTCTGACCTCTCTACGTGTACAACAGCACCACACCCATGTCTATCCCACACACTAATAAAAAGAACCATCTTAAATAAAAAAATCATCCTTGTATATAATTGACATGTTTACTTTGAGAGTTGATCATTAATTCTCTCTTGTATAGTCTTATTGAAAGCCTTATAGTCAAACTGTAAAAAAAAAGAATTTGAAAGTTTTTGGTTTTTGTTTTATTCTAAGACAGCTCTGTCTATGTAGGCCTGGCTGGCATGAAACTAGCTTATTAGACTAAGCAGCCTGGCCTTTAAACTCAGAGATCTGCTTGCTTCTACCTCCCAAGTGTTGGGATTAAAGGCGTATGCCACAACGCCTAATTTCGAAGTTTGAGAATCTAAGTGATTATAGCGAAACTAAAGAGATAACTTCCATATAAATTAAAGACAGAGGTCATCTTAAAACGGACAACAGCAATGCAAAAGAGAAAGGATGCACGCATGGATTAAAGATTCAACGTGGAGAATAAAAAGGGAAGGATGCAGCATGTATTAAAAAGTAGCTCATTGGGTTTCACAACTGAGGAAGACAGATGAATCACGTTTTTGTGTCAATATTTAGGAATATGACTTTATTCCCCAAGTAAACTAAAGTCTTAAAAGCAAAAAGTGAGTTGAAGAAAAATTTAGATTTGGGGTGACAGGAACATGATTGCAATTATACATTATGCAAAAAAAAAAGAGACAATGTAGAATTGAATCCCATAAAACAAAAATCTTTTTTAAAAAAGAATACCTGTAGAGGTAACAGAAGACAGATAAAGAAATAATAATTAGTACATTGGTTTGAAAAAAAAAAAGAAATAGATGCTGAGATCTAGGAGAAAAGTAAAATACGAGCCTGTTAACAGGTCTTCAGATCAAGCTTTCAGAAGTGTAAAGAACCAAGACAGAGCTAAGGGAAAGGAGCTGCACACAAGAGAAAAGAACACTTCAGATCTGAGGCACTCTGCCAACGTTCAGTTCTGTCAGAACCGCTCAAGCACTTTCTCCTTCAGAATAGCCTGACAAGATTGATAGTATTTGCATTTTCTTGATTTGTGACGAGTGATAACTACATTAAAATTGCCACAGTACCACCTCAAATACATTACAGACTCGTGCCTCAAATAGTACTTTTGGCTCACAGAAGGGATGGAGTTTCCAAGAACAAAACTACCCATGCCTACATGGAATGCCCATACTGTATGGTGGCCCATGCCTGTAATCCCGATATGGGGGAATTGAAGTAGAGAGAGTTCGAGGCAGAAGGGATACATAGCAAGCCCTTGTCCAAAATAAATAAATAAAAATTAAAAAAAAAGAAAGAAAGAAAAGAAAAAGAAAAAAGAGCCAATGGGCCTGTCAAGAGCACTAGCAGTTCTTCCAAAGGACCCAGGTTTAATTCCCTGGACTCAAATGGCAGGTCACAGTTCTAACATTGCAGGTTCCCTACACACAAATGATACACAGACATCTATGCAGGCAAAGCACCATACACCTAAAATTCAAAAAATAATTAAGTAAATGCCACCAAAAAACAAACAACAACAGCAACAACAAAAAAAAAAAGACAGAAAGAGAGAAAACAAATCTATCAGCTAGGACCCATGTAAATCTACACAACTGAGTCCCTAGTGAAGATGGAGGACTATGGAAACAATGACTCCCTAGTGAAGATAATGGATTTAGGAAACATACTATACCATGGTGTCAACCTAACCAAGCAGATTTTTCATAAACTTCAAGTGTTTGTGAATCTACTTATCAAATGACTTGACAAAATTCACCTAAACATGAATTTTATGCAATCATTAATAAGGTTTTAGGGCTCAAAATCCGTAACAATGATAGTTCCTGTAGTGTTATCTTGTTTGTAATCTAACAAATAAAGCTTGCCTGAAGATCAGAGTGCAGAGCTAAGCCACTATTTAGCCACAGAGGCCAGGCAGTGGTGGCACACACCTTTAATCCCAGGACATTGAATTATATAAATATATAAATGTAGTTGGGCATGGTAGCTTACAAATCTGTAATTCCAGCTAGGGAGGCTGAGGCAGGAGGATAGCTATGAGTTCCAGTCTGAGCTACAGAGACAGACAAGTGTGACTTTAAAAAAAAGTATTAATTTACTCTAATTTGACTGCTCATAGGTATGTACCCTAAATAATACATAAAGTACGATTGCTCATCCTCAAGTCTACCGAACGACATCTTTCAAAAGTCAAGTTTATGCCAAGAACTGAACAAGGGAGTCAAAAACAAATCCAGACTTCAGTTCTGCTTACAGCTCCGGATGCACAACACAACTACGATGGTATTCAGTTACCATGTCAGAAAACCAAGGGCAGAAACCACCCTTGAGATGAAACAAAATACATAAATACACAGGTAGATACATGAAAACCTTCAGTTAAATTTCCCCATGATTTAAACAGCCCACATTTGTCTGTGGCCATCACAGTGGAACAGTAAGACCACGACGTCCTCTTAGTTTGAGAAGCGGCAATAACAGCAAAGTGACCATAGGAGACGGGAAGTCATCAGGATATTAAGAAGCTTCTTGGTAGCAAGTTCCCATAGCTGTATTAACTACAATTTCTCAAACAAGCAAGCTATTTCTAATATTACAGTAGTTTAATTTAGTTTCATGATTATAATAAAGAACTGTGTAACAAATGTTACATAAAATGCTAAAGGATTCAAGCAGGCTTAATACCAATGTCTTAATAAATTGCCACTACCATTATTTAAATCTTTAATTTTTTTCATAGACCTTTCAATATACAACTAAATGGTTTCTTTTGGGGGACAGGGTTTGTCTGTATAGCCCTGACTGTCGTACAACTCTCTATGTAGACCAAGCTGGCCTTCAACTCAGAGATTCACCTGCCTCTACTCCCAAGTGCTGAGATTAAGGATGTAAACCACCATGCCCAGCTACTACCTAAGTTTTAATCATACCATGAGCCTGACACCAAATGAAGCCTGAAATTCTTGAAGAAATGGCTAATCAAGGTTTGGGCAGGAATAACTTACTCTATCACAAAATAAGGGGCTACTCCAAAAACTCATTAGCATATGTCAAAGTGCCCAAGAGTTGGCTTGAATAATCTCTGATTAGTCAAAACTGACCACGCAGGATCTTTCGAGACAGGGTTTTTCTGTAGCTTTGGAGTCAGGCTGACTTTTGAACTCACAGAGATCCGCCTGTCTCTGCCTCCTGAGTGTTGGGATCAAAGGCATGCACCACCACCACCCAACTACCATAGAAGATCTTTAAAAGCCAATGAATAAAGAAAGAATCCATGAGTTTACAACAAAATACAAAACTATATTTACATAGAAATTAAGAGAAGGGAAAGCTGTCACAGATACAAAGAAATACAGACACAACTTAGAAAATAACATTTGGTGACTGTATCAGGCAAGAAATGAATTTATGCTAAAAACCAGTGGGCAAATTTGGGTGATATTTTTTATATTTGCATCAAAATATCTCACCTACAAGAGACATCGTACAAAGGTAGAGAAAGCAAAGAAAGCTGTAGTCAAGAGCTACCGCTCCTGCTAATGACACAAATTAGAAGTCTCAGAAGTCAGGATGCACACAATGTTATTTCTGAAGGACTCCTACCTAAAACACATAAAATTACAGAGCGGATGAGTCAATATGAAGAGAATTCTAAATTGTCCTGCTGTCATCAAACACCACTACCTCAAGCTCTAAATAAAATAGAGTAACTTCCAAATTAAAAGAGATAAAACATTAAAGTTTATAGAAATTATTCTATAAGGAAAACCATGAGTACAATATATAGTGAAATTAGGCAAAGATCTTCAACAGTAATTATAATCACTGTTAACCTCCCAATGGATAACACTGTATTTTGACTAAACAAATATCTTTTTAAAAGAAAAGAGACAGCTATTCAGAGGGAGCTGGCACTCTGAATTGGTATTTACTTCAAGGAAAAAGAGCTTGTGTTCATGTGTTATAAAAAGAAAGAAAGCTAAAGTATCTAACACAAAGAATCTGGGGCTAGAGAGATGGCTCAGTTCTCTTGCAGAGGACTCAGGTTCAATCTTCAGCACCCACACAATGTCTCACAGCCATCTCTAACTCCAGTCCCTGGGGATTCGACACTCTTCAGACTTCTGTCAGGCACCCACTCGATGCACATACATACATACACTCTGTCATATAAAATAAATCTTTTTTTTAAAAGAATCCAAAGTATGCACCTAAAAGTTTCTTGCAACTTTTCTACAAGTATGTTTCAAGTAATTTTTTAAAAATGAAAGTTATATTTGGACATGATGTCTATTAAGTTACTAAAACATTAACTAATGGGCCTCCTTTACAAAAAGCAAGGAAGAGGACTGGTGAGGTCTTGCAATTCCCCCACAACAGCATCTCCAGGTCGGGTGACTGGGTACCTCCTGTTCAAGCAGAACCCATAGGCGATGTGGCCTTATTGGCAGCAAGGGCCTATGACCCGGCTTCCTTGTACTATTAGCCACTCCTGGGCTTTCGGTTTACAAATTTCTGAGTCACTCCTTGTTTTTATTCTCTGCAGAAATGGGCAAGTTCATGAAACCTGGAGAGCAGTGTTGGTCCTGACTACACACTACTCTGGACAAAGAGCCATCATCATGAAGAACACCGGTGACAGCACTTCAGACCACCCTTATATCCATGCCCTGGTGGCTGCAATTGACCGTTATCCTCAAAAAGTGACAGCCAATAGATCAAAGATTTACCATCAAATCTACAAGATCCTCTATGTGAATCCCCTTGGACAAAACTGTTGTCAACAAAGATCTTTAGAGACCCAGTTCTGAAACACAAGACTAGGCAGGAAACAGCTTTGCGTTTGTGTATTTGTTTCCATCATTAAAAATTTTTTTAAAAAAAAGCAACCCCCAAAGGGCAAGAAAATCAAGAGGAGTGCTAACTCACACGTTTCTTTCCTGTCTACTAGCTACAAACTACATTTCTTTGGTAAAATCACAATGGCTGACCTTAGTTCCCCATCTGCAAAGGGAACAGCACCCACCAAGCTAAATTTTACATAGCTCTCCCAAACAATGGCTGAAGCACAGCGCTGTGTAATGGGAAGAAGAGTGCTTCTGCATCAGTGAGTTCAAGCAACCACAAATCAGAAATATTCAGGAAAGGCTGGGCAATGGTGACGCACACCTTTAATCCCAGTACTCGGGGAGCGAAAGGCAGGTGGATCTGAGTTTGAGGCCAGCCTGGTCTACAGAGTGAGTTCCAGGACAGTCAAGGCCACACAGAGAAACTCTAGTTTCAAAAAATTAAAAAGAATCAGGAAAAAAAAACTGTCCTGAACTCATGCTTTTTCTCTTGTTATTCCCTAGAAAATTTGGTGTACCGTATTTGGTGCAACAAATGCTAGGTTTAGTCTACAGAACCAAATAACAACTCATGGAAGAGGATTTTTACCTGAATATTTGAACTGCTTTGATTAATTCAAATACCGTGTCAACTTTATGCATCAAAAAATTTACTCAATTAAAGAAAGCCATTGAACCTGTTTGTGGCAGTCTTTATAATACCACTATGTAGGAATCTCTACATTACTGCCCAGGTTGTATAACCTCAACTGTTTTTACTTTAGGTGGAAGGAAGGGAGGGAGGTCTGAGGAACACACCAAATTCAGAAAGTGTTAAAACAAAGGTACCAATTTCTTCTATACTTAGATCAAGCAAAAGATTTTAAATAAAAATCTATTACTTTTCCAAAACTTAAGCTTTTGTCACCGCTCAACGGAAGTTACACACAGAGTAACTATCTCAAAAGGACCCTTAAAGATGAGTCTTACAAGAAGTAGTTCTGATTCTAAAAGAACAAATGAAGGGTGTTTTTTAATGTCAGAAAATTTCAAATACAATTCAACAGCACTGTCTTATTTCTGACTGTTGGAAAACAGGCTGGGTCTACTGTGAGCACGACACAAGCAGGGTCATCTGGCTCTGGGAGGCAAACACTTGGACTATTCGGCAAAACTGGGCCTGGACAGCAGGATCCCAGCAGCCCCAAAGGGGCAGGAAGGAATGCAGGCACTTAGAGGGCCTAGCCAGGTACAGGACAGACAGGCTCAAGAACCTGCAGACCCCTCTAAGGTAGATGTTCTTTCCTTGCCTCATTTATCGCTGTATCTAAGGAAATCTCCTGGCATACAGTAAGCATCCACTAAGAATTAAATTAACAACAGGGTCAAAGAATGAAATCCTAAGCCTTTCCTATCAACCTAGAGAAGTGACAAACTAGCCAGGCAGTGCTGGTACAGGCCTTTAATCCCAGTACTCAGGAGACAGGGACAGGTGGAGGCCAACCTGATCTATAGGGTGAGTTCAAGGACAGCCATGGCTGCACAGAGAAACCCTGTCTCGAAAAAACAAAGTGACGAATAACTAAGTTGCAGATTTTAAAAACGTGTTTGATACACATTTGCTTATCAGTCATAAATGTCTGCAGGGAACATAGCGATCTATTCTTCACTCTTAATAAATAAGGTAATGTCAAAGCCTGAGGTATTTCTTGACCCACAGTGGGAAGTTACAAACTCATTCCTACAGCTTAATTTGGCTTTATCAGCTCTTATAAAGATGAAATAGGTACATACAATCTGAATCATAAAGAACAAACACCATGTTCACAACCAAGTTTGAGACAGACCATGGGAGCACTCACAGGCTACAGAACACTGTTCACCAGTCCTGACTTTGAAACATCTGTACCATAACTAACCCCTCTAGTAGAAAATCTAAAATCTGATTTAGTTTTTGTTTCTCCACTCCTATATCATACGTCGTTAATTTATTTCCAAACCGTAAATTATGAGGTCTGTAAGTAACTCATATTAAAATGTTATCAAAAATGTAGTGAAATTATGTAATATAGAATGCAAATAAATGTAATGCAAATTTATGATATATGCTCACTATTAAGCCCAGTAACTTTTCCTTCCCCATTTTTAAAGAAATTCCAACATTTCTTATAAAGCAATTAAGTTTTATTCCCTATATGATCTTTTTAAGATTACTAATATATTTTAAGCAGCAAACTCCACCTTCTTCCCAAATACTACCCATACAAGCAATACAGAATTTCACTACCAAATTAAACCTAACATTTCCCAGAGAGCCTGCCTTATGTGGGTTAGAATCATCTTACTATGCTTCTTGTGTCCATGCTGCTGGAAAAGCAGTCTGTACAAGCAGGAGTAGAGGCACAACCCTGAGAGAAAGGAGTAGAGAAAGATGTTGAGAAAACAAAAACAGACAAAACGAGCTCACTCAAGAGTTTGAGCTCAGCCAGTGTTCACGGTCATGGTTGATCACATTTTTGTCATACCACTGAGTCAGAAACTGTCCATTAACAGCAAATCTGGCCCTAGAAAGAGATATCTGAAATCGTATGTGGAAGCAATAAAAATCACTACTAATTCTAAACTACCTACTGCAAATGATGATTAAAATACATCTGTTCAGAAGAGTGGAGATACATGAGTCCCTTAAATATCAACAAATTACTCTTACTAACTTAATACTAGTCTAGAATACCTCAGTTTAGTACTATATGAAATGGATTTCTATAGTGACAATTTCTTTTGTAATCTTGAATGGTTGAGATTATATACAATCAAAATCATGCAATATCAAAATCTATTCAATCTGAATTATTATTGTAGTATAAGTTTTTATTATTATGGATAAGAAAAAACTATTACTGTATAACCATTTAAAAGAGTAAATCCAAACAGGCTTGAACACAATTACTATCCAACATAAAATTCTGGTATGTCCTAACTGGAGAAGTCCTCCTCCCTCCTCCCATTCTCCACACTTGAGTGAAAATTAAAAATAGATTACAAGTTCTGACTTAAGATTTTTCACCTAATCTATATTTCTTTTTTTTTTTTTTTGGTTTTTCAAGACAGGGTTTCTTTGTAGCTTTGGAGCCTGTCCTGAAACTAGCTCTTGTAGATCAGGCTGGCCTCAAACTCACAGAGATCCACCTGCCTTTGCCTCCCGAGTGCTGTGATTAAAGACGTGCGCCACCACTGCCCAGTCCCTAATCTTTATTTCTACAATGTCCTAAAATTTACCTTTAAAGAAATGCTTAAGAGATACACTGGGTTCTCAAAAAACATAACTGTATTCAATTAGTGTCAAAGACTCTTCCTACTAAGAGTCTTTTAAAATCCAAGTTAAAAAATAAAATTACTTAAGCATTTTAAAACCACGTGTCCAGAATATTAGCTAGCATCAGTCGCCTACTAAGTCATCATTCCCTCATCTACTTGAGACGTGTTCAAGTGGGTTCTACACTGTATCTAAAGGTCATGCTGTATGCCGAGAACCTGAAACAACACCATCACTGTTCTCACTATGCTTGTAACCTGGGTAAAGACTAAGTATTTAACAATAGAGTCATCCTTAGGAGGCAAAGTACAAACTGTTTTAAGACAATTTAATTAAACCTAAATCCATGATTCTCAACCAAGATTATGTTACTCCTCCCTTAAGGGATAACTGATAACGCCTAAAGATAGAGCTGGATGCCACCAACTGAGAAGGTGCTACACAGCACCCAGCCTGTAAAAGTTGGGGATGCTGCTAAATGACTACACTTCACTTACTTGCTGTGCTCCTCACAGCAAATACATACGCAGCCCCAAAATCCCCAGAGTGCAAAGTCGAGAAGCAACTGATCTGAACCACTGGAGTGGGAAGAAGGTTGTGTTAGTGAGGTCGTCCTTAGTTTAAAACACTAAGTATGCTCATCTTTAAATAATTTTCAACAAGGTAGAAAGAAAAATTACAGGTTGATAAAATTAACCAAACTTCCCCTACAAAACATGTCTTAAATCCATAGGCCCCATCCTACCTTCTACTCAGCCTACTCAGAGCGAGAAAAATGAAACATATCATGGGGCATCATCAACATAACCAGCTAGAAAAGCAACCTACACAAATGCATCACTGAAGCAGATTCTATTATGCTAAAGACTTAATGCTAATTTTTTTAATGTTTAAAAATATGGCTCAGTCCGGCCTAGAACAAAGTATGCAACCCAGACCAGTCTCAAATTCAGAGTAAACCTCCTGACTCAACCTCCTAGGTACTGAAATTACTAGTGTGTGTCAGGACACCCAACTTTCGTTATTTTAAACATCTGAAGGTTTAAAACTGTCTCAGTAACAAGCAGTCATGATAATTCTTTAAGCTAGCCAAGAGTGTGGTGCCACACACCTGTAATACTGTAAACACTAAGTTCTTAAAAGACTCCAATACCAAAGTAAAAATGCACCTCCTCTGGTTTTGTCCAGGCATAACTACTGCTAATCCACTCTTATACTTTTCCATGGATTACCTTATGAGTGTATTTTAAAATTTCTTCTCCAATTGCTCTGAAATTTTCTAAAGAAATCATGCAAAGCCATTCTCTTTCCTTATGCTTTTCAAATACAAGACACGAGAGAGAGAGAGACAGAGACAGAGAGACAGAGAGACAGAGAGACAGAGAGAGAGACAGAGAGACAAAGAGAGAGACAGAGAGAGAGAGAGAAATATGAATGAGGGGAAGAGGCCTCTATGCACTCAAGGCAGCCCCAATTCAGTCCAGAGTTAAGCTGTCCTCACTAGGTGACTCCAGTGACTCCAGGTCACTGTAAGAAGTGAACACCTGGAACGGCATCAAGCCCAGTACCTGGTAAAGACTAATCCATGCTCAGT
The DNA here is from genome assembly GCF_950005125.1 of Chionomys nivalis. NCBI lineage: Eukaryota > Metazoa > Chordata > Mammalia > Rodentia > Cricetidae > Chionomys > Chionomys nivalis. The sequence continues at coordinate 15,169,771 of NC_080087.1, forward strand.
TTAGCTGCTCTATTCAAGCTTGGATTCTCAGGGAGTCTTCCAAAATAAGGATGACTCTCTCTCATTGTATCAGAATTGACAATAATGGCCATAGGATTAGCTCTCATTCAACTCATGATAATGAAGAGGAACAGTATCTTTAATATAGGGTGAAGAACGGAGAAATTCTTTGAGAAATTATGAGAGGAGGAAGTTAATAGGGGATGATGACTCAGACTAAATTTTTTTTCACATTTTGCAGATTAATTTTTAAAAAGGCTGTATTCTTAGCTTCACAATCTCTAGCATTTTATTTCCAAGATAATGTTCTCTGCTAAACAGGAAATAAGACTGGGGTAGTTCAGTCTTATAAAGCCTAAGAATCAGCAGCCTTTCATATTTTAAGCATGTTTGTTTTGTTTTTATTTCAGACAGGGTTGTATAATATGGCTCAGTCTGGCCAAGAACAAAGTATGTAGCCCAGACCAGTCTCAAATTCAGAGTAATCCTCCTGACTCAACCTCCTAGGTGCTGAAATTACTAGTGTGTGTCAGGAGACCCAACTTTCATATTTTAAGTATTTGAAGGTTTAAAAATGCCTCGGTAACAAACAGTCATGATAATTCTTTAAACTAGCCTAGAGTGTGGTGCCACACACCTGTAATCCCAGCACTCAGGAAACCGAATCAACAGACAGACCCTGTCTCAACAATACTAATGATAGCTATTATTACCATGAGCTAAATTTTGATGCCTTAAAAGCCAAATTCACTGTGAGCACTTGAAAACATGATTCCTCCCAAGCCTGTAATTCAGACTTCTTTTCATCTCTGTACTTTGCAAAACACGACTTAATAGAACAGCAATGAATGAACTGCTTCAGGGCTCCCCTGCAATAACAGACCATACAGGAGCCACATATGCGATATTATAATCAATTTCTTCTTTGCTAAATTAACAAGCCTATGCATCTTGTGCTTAAACAAAAGTATACAAAGCCAAGTCTAGTGCAAGCCGAGAATCCTGCTACTAGAGAAGCTGAGGCAGGAGGATCACATAATAAATACAAGTCTTATCTGAACTTGTGAGTTCAAATGTTAGCAGACTAGGCGATCTAAGAAAGAACTTCTCTCAAAGCAAAAAACAGGACTGGGATATTCTAACTCATGGATGGAGCCCTAACCTGAGCATGGAAAGCATTCAATTCCCAGTCTGAGTCCAGCCTATATTTTTAAGTTAACTCCACTCTAAATCACTCTAATAATAAAAGTTTCCATCATAGTGAGATAGAAAGGTAAAGGTTTAAGTTGTCTGAAATCCTTAGGGAAAAGATGGGAATTGGGGAGGCTACACACTAGAACTGGACCTCACTCTGCTGCAGCAGACACGGGAAAGCCTGTTCTTCCTCCACACTGCGCTACTGTGGCCAGAGCACTAAGTCTTGTTTACACCTACCGTGGTACAGAGTCGTGGAAATAGAGAAAGGAGGATTTTGTTTTGTTTTGAGAAAGGGTCTCTGTATAACTGCTCTGGCTGTCCTGGAACTTACTCTGTAGACCAGGCTAGCCTTGAACTCAGAGATCCACCTCTTGGCCTCAGTACTAAAGAATTTAAATATTAGTGCTGTATGTAGCAAATTTAAAAAGCCACATGACTGTTTTTCTATAGCTACAAAGTATTAAAAATAGTTAATTACAGTTATCACTAAATTCCCTTTATTCCATATTCTAAATATAGATCATTGAGTGGGAGAATTAAATTTTATATAAGGGACTATCTGACCCGATTACCAGTCATAATTCAGAAGCTTCCCGAATGCATCGCTCTCATGGTCATGAAGTTTACTACTACCTAAAGTAATATGCATAACTAAAGAGCCATGAATTTATCTAACTTTTAACCCCTTTGCAGCATTTCCCAAATGCTGCCTTAAACAGGAAAAAAATTAAGATGAAATTGCATAAAGGCATTTAAAAACACATGTGGGCATCCACAAATTCTTCTTTAATAGATTATGTACTTAAAACATTAATAGTCATATTAGTGAGTAAAGCATTAGTACTTCCAAATCAAAAGTTCTGAAAACTATGCTAATTAGTTTGCATTCATTTAAATATTTTTCTAAGAGGTATAAGACTACAATGATGCTGACTGAGCCGGTATTTGCTACATTTAATATTCAAATTAGGTCCTAGTGATATTATTCCTTAAAAAGAAATTGATTTTTTTCGAAGCCTGACTTCCAATCAGATCAGTAAATTCAGCAGTGAAAATCGGACACCTGCCTTAAAATGTGTGTACATATATTATATATAACATATTATATATTATATATGTGTGCATATAATATATAATATATATTATGTGTGCTTAACCTGAAACATGAACGAGCCTGTGGCAAATGATTCTCTCAGCTTCTTCCCTTCTGGGTGCACAATGTCTCCCTAATATTCGTGTCTTTCTCCCTAACTCATGATCAGAAAGGCAAGAAGAAATAGGAAAAAATGAGGGGAGAGGAGTGGGGGGATGTGAGAAATCACAGAATAATGTTGCCTCCCTACCAACCATCCAATTAGCTAAGTCCCTGGCTGGCAAGTTACCTAGTCAACATAACCTCAATAATAAACACTACGTGTAACGTGACTTCGGATCACCACCCCGTGGGTCCTCTCCAAGGCCTCGCATCCGTGCGTCAGCTTCCTCAATCACCCGGGAGGACCTGCAGAGTGATGTCCTGCAACAGTTCAGACCCTGCAGGGCTGCGGGTGGGCGGACCAGGCTTCGGGGGAACCCACCCGGGAGCGTGGCGCGGCGGCCTCGGGAAGCGGCCCGGCCTCTGGCCCTCCCCTTGCCCTTCCCCCTGCCCTCCCCCGGCCCTGCCTGGCCCGGGGAGGGGCGCGGGCCGTTCCCCTCCCCCCGCCCCACGGCCGCCCGGCCGCCGTCGCCCCACCCGGGAGGAAACTGCGGCCCGCGCCCTTGCTCGGCACGCGAGCCTCGGGCCGGCTGAGGCCTGGCGGGAGGCCGGGCTGCGGTACGAACCTCGCTGTTGAAGGTCTTCACGGCCTCCATGTTGTCTGCGCAGAGGCCCGGGGCCCGGCGAAGGAAGAGGCGGCGGCCGGCGCGGCGCGTGCGGAAGGGCGGGCGGGCGGGCGACGGGCCCAGGAGGCCGCGGAGCACGGCGGGCAGGCGACGCTCCTCAGCGCCGGCGAGGCCCCGGCATGGCCGCGGGGCGGGCGCAGCGAGCAGGACGGAGGCCGCCGGGGCGGGTCGGCGGCGGGGGAGGGGCCGGCGCGGGCGCCTTCGCTGCTTCTCCGCCCCGCTCGGCAGCGGCCTCGGCGCTCAGGCTCCGGTCGCCTGCACTCTCCACCCACTTCTCCTCCTTCCTCTTCCTCCCGCGGACTCCCGTGTGGCCGCGCTGCCGCCTAGGCCGCGCAAACCTGCAGCGCGCAGCGAAGACACAGGAGGAAGCGCTGACCGCGGCGGCTGCGGCATCCAATATGGCGGACGCGGTCGGGCCGCGCACTCGGAGTCGGCGGCGCCGGCCAGCGCGCCCCCTGGCGACCGGGCCGCGCGTGGCCCGCGGTCGCGCCGGACCATTGAGAAGCGCGGCGCGGGCCAGAGCGGCCCGAATCGCCGAGGCGGGAGAGGGACGGCGGCGCCCGCCCTGGGAGCGAGCGCTGCGGCGCGGACGGGAGGCACTGACCGTGGCGGGTCCCGCGGAGGAGCGCTGCTCTGAGAGGAACCCGAAGTGCGGGCGGAGGGCGGGGAGGGATGGAGGGAACGGCAGTGTCTCCATGGCCGTTCCCCAGTGGGATGGCGTCGGCCCTGGAGGCCGGGGGCAAGTGCCTTTGACAACTTTCGTGGGTATTGACTTGCAGGAGAAGCCCCGGGAGGATTCCTGGTCTGCAGCGTGTCCCCGAGCGTCCCAGGCGCGGGGAGCAAACGCTCCACACAAAAGCTGGCATGGGACGCGTGCATGCCGCAACCGTGCAGGGAAATGCGGGCTTGAGCGATCGTGGCCTGAGCAACTCCGAGGCGGGAAGGAACCCAGAACGTCCCGTTTGGACGCGGAAACGCAACCGATATTTTTTTAGGAAGTGGGTTATTCTCAAGGAATTTTTGCCCCAGATTATCAGTGCAGAGGATGGACACAGATTTTAGGATCGAGAAGTGCTACTGGTGAACCGCTGCCGTGCTTCTTTTGAAGTTTTAACAACGAGGGGTGTTCCCACACGAATGGCCATCCTGACCACCCTTGTTGAAAGCCGTTTGCCATAGCTCTCCCCAGATGCATGCAAAAGGAAGAAGAGAAAATGGGCTGCGTTAAAGTGTTTCCTAAGTCCAGAGCCCTATGAAACACAAAGCAAGTTCCTCCCTGGCATTTTAGGGTCTGTACGTGCTTCATTCACAGATATGCTGTTGGCACTGGCTGTTAGAAGGTAAAAATAGTGACAGGAAGCTTCCAAATTTTTTTCACCTGCTATCTCAAGTGCACACCGCTTCCAGTGTTCACAGGCCATGCCTGACGATCCTACTGTCTCCGCGTACCTGGCATTATCTCGACAGTAGCCAGGAGGCTCTGTTTTAGACACATCTCTCGTTTAGATAAATCCCTGTGCTGCTTCTCCATTGCCCTTCAGATACTTCCTAACTTACAGGCGTGTGAAGGCCTTGTTACCCCAGCACGTGCCACTCACTATCCCTCTGTTAGCTGACAACATAGCATTTGCCCACCTGAGTATTTCTATGTGCCTCTTCCCTTAGCTAGCTGCTGTTGCTCATGTTTGGTTGGTTGCTTTTGTTTTTCATAACTGACCCTGCAAAAGGTCTCTGATCATGCCATGCTGGAATTTGAGGCATCTTTCTCCTTCGGCAGCTGCATGGGTCTCCTTGACACCGCCTCCTCTCTCAGATTTCCCACCTGGCTTTACTCTGCTAAGTCGTTGGCCAAAGCAGCTTTATTCATCAACCAGTGAAAGCAACACATGTACTGTCTCAAAAAATAAATAAATAAACTAAACAAACAAACAAAAAGGGTGTATCTATAGAATAAAAAACTTTTCAGTCCTGAAAATGAAAGGGACTTCTGATACACCCACAGCAAAATAAAACAAAGAAAATCTGCTAAGTGAAGTAAGCCAGTCACAGAAGAGCATGCGTGCTGATCCGTATAGACAGACTGAGGTTACTGGGTGGTAGGGTGAGGGGCAAATAGGAGTTGGTGCATAATGGATTCGGGTACAGTTTAGAGAGGTGAACAGGTGCTGAAGGGGGTGGGCTGGACCGCAATAGGGATACACTTTAGTCTGTGGAAATGCACTTAAAGGATTAACATTAAAATTTTTATATATTTTAACCACAAAAGATGCTTACACTAAACCTAAAAATATAAAAACTATAAGCAAGAACTACTAGGTACAAATGAATAGAAAGCAAACTGCTGATAACACACGTGGAAACTGAGCTATTTATGCTGGCCCCCAAATTTTGATTGTTAAAAATTCTGTCTATACTTGGAGGTACAATGCCTTTACTGGGGTAGTTCTATTACAACGAGGTCAATAGGGTGGGTCCTAAGCCAATCTCATGGGTGCCTGAAGAGGTGAGGATGCAGAGGCCCACAAGGGCAAGACCTTGGTGAAGTCAGAGAGGAGAAAGGCATCCTCAAGCCTTCAAAGACCCAGCCCACCAGCACCTTGCTCTTGAACTCCAGGACTCTTGGAGAGTGAGGTACGCACAGATACTATCACTGCCTCTCGGCTCCATCTACAGTACTTCATTACCACAGCCACATGGAAGCAGCTCAGATGGTGTGCAACACTCTGAGGCTAAGAACCCAATGCTTTCCAAAATTTGCAGGCTAAACGCAGTGAGGACAGTTGCCAAACTTTTTTTATTTTTGAAAGCCATTTGAATTTTCCTCTTGAGAGTAAACTGTTCTTCATTGAGAAAGGTTGCTATTTTTGTTTACATAGGTAAATTCAACTTTTTCTGCAACAAAGCTCAGGAAAATGAAACTTCCTCCCACGGCTCCCTAGGATTCCATATACATGTGCTGGTGTTGCTGACAGAGTTCTTAGGCCAACTTAAAGTTAGAATCAAATTGTGACAGGTAGAGAAAATGGATTCCAGCTTGTCATGAGTCTAGGGAGGATTACATAGCCTTGACTAGGAGAGATTTGGTCCCAGGCACCTGCTCCCAAAATCTGACCTCTGCAGGATAGCAGCAGGCTGGAAACCATAGAATTTTCCTGCCTTCTGATTAGAACAACAAAACATTAAGTTTTACAGGTAAATAAAGCAGAGGCTTAGAATAGTGTGATTTGCTGGGCATCGGTGGTGCATACCTTTAACCCAGGCACTCACGAGGCAGAGGCAGGCTGATCTCTGAGTTTGAGACCAGCCTGGTCTACAGAACAAGTTTCAGGACAGCCAGGGCTACACAGAGAAACCCTGTCTAGAGTAAAAAAGAAGAAAGAGAGAGGCAAGTTCTAAGAAGAAAAGAATGGTGAGGTGACAGGAGGTAGCCTGGTAGCTAGGTATCTAGACAGAGGTCTAGGAGCTCCTTTAAAGTTAGTAAAAATAGTCCCTGTGGCTTTCAACAAGAATGAGGGCAGAAGTCATGCGGGGGTGTGAATGGCCAGAGATTACTAAACACCCTTCACCAAGAGGCCACTGTAAAATAAGACCTAAGGGGGAACAGGAAATGGAGGGCTTGATTCCTGAGTGTCCATCAAGGTATCCTAGGTCACAGCAGCAGGATGAAAGGTACCACAGATGGAAACAGCAGAGGAACAGCAGCCTGAGGACAGTACCAGTTCTAGCATCAGTCGGTGATCTTTCTTCCAGTGTGGTCATATCTGCACAAAGAGGGAAGGATGTCTTTAAGTAAGGTAATTAATTGTAATTCTTGTCATTTTAATTATAAGATTTAATTTAATTACACTTGTAATTCTAGGATGTGCAAAGCCCCAGGTTTGATCTCCGGCACTGAAAAAAATTACATGTCATTACACATCACAGAAATCGTAGCATTCAAACATCCCAAGTTCAAGGCCAACCTCAATCACATATCACGTTCAAAGACAATCTGAACTACGTAAGATCCTGTCTGAAAAACAAAACAATAAGCAAAAGCCAATATTGTTGACATAGGATGTAGTTAGTAGTCCAAATGATTTCAAGGTTACACACCTGCCTGACAAGCATGGACAGTCTATCTTAAGCTCTTTAAGGATGGGAAAGTACAGGGCAGCATCAGCAACAAAATGTCTGAAGTCTACAGGGAGCAGGAAGCACCGAAATGCCCATAGGTGGGGAGGGGACAGGTGAGGACACAGGTCTGTGTCAACACTGGAAACAGTGAAGAGAGGGGAAATGCTGAGACTATGTAATCACAATTAGACCTCAAAAGCAAATGTGTGGTGCAATTCCTAATACCTGGGCAAAGTGAAAAAACCTCATGCAAAGAAATGATTTTCAGTTGGTGTTGGATTGGTCATCTGCCAGACAGCTGCAACAATGAATAGAGGCTACCGGAGGAAATCAACTGATAGACCCGTGAAGGTGTCTGGCAAAAAGTCCGCTGCAGATATGGTTAAAGAACGCTGGCTGAAAAAGCCATGTTTGGATTGTTTGTTGTTGTTGTTTTGGGTTGTTTTGATTCTTGAGGCAGCCCAGACCCACACAGGTGCTCTTTGCCTTGAGCAAATGTCCCCACAATGGTAGTGGGAAACCATGCGTGGAAGCTTCCAGAAACAAGAGTCCAGGAAGTGGACTTGACAGAACCAGAATGCAAATTTTTAATAAGCTTCCTGCAATCAGAGCAACCTCACTGATGGAAACAACAGATGCTGGGGAAGAAGAAAAAAAAGTCTGGTAGGCTCTGAAAGAACTGAGAGCAAGATAGCAAGATAAAGGCTGAGGAGATGGAGAGGAACAGGAGACCCTGAAATGGCGTTTGCCTTGGGAGGGTTTTTCATTCCAGGCAAACTTGACCTTTGGGCTCTGACAAGCTCCTAGGCGAAAGAGGGCAAAAGTCAAAACTCAGAATCTGACCAGGGGAGAACCACATGGGACCTCAGAGAGCTACAGCCCAGGTCAGGATGAAAAGGGAGTCCGCTCATTTCCCTCCTGCACTCCAGGAGACCCCGAGGACAGCTACCTCAACCTGAGCAAAAGAGAAAGTACTGCACAGGTGCTCTTCACCTGGAGCCCTGGCGTAAAGTGCTCCCGTAATGGTAATGCCATAGGCATCAAGGAGCAACAGTAAAACCAGTCTCAAGGCTGCTCTAAAAGTTCACTGCAAACTGGGCTTAGAGATGGCTCAGTGGGCTGGAGAGATGGCTCAGTGGGTAAGAGCACTGGCTACTCTTTCCAAAGTCCCAAGTTCAGTTCTCAGCACTTACATGACAGATTTTAAGTAGTTTCTTTATTAACCAATGGTAATAAAACATATTCACAGCATACAAAGGGGAATCCCACATCAGCCTTGTTTTTATGGCAACTAGTGTGGCTACTAGGATTAAAGGTATTTGTTACCACTGCCTAGTCTGTAAGGCTGACCAGTGAGGCTGTTTTACTCTCTGATCTTCAGGCAAATTCTATTTACTATAATACAAATTAAATTCCACTATACTTTATAATGATCAATGCTGATAATGACAGACATCAAAGTGACAAAAGTATGTTTAGAGACGGCTCAGAAATTGTGAGAAATTTTGTCCTAAATCCAAGCCCAAGTCAAAAGTCATTGAGCAACTTTCTATTAATGAAAACTAAAATCAGCAACTCAAAGAGCAGTTTTTACTTATTTTAATCTCTTTTCTTTTGTAATATTTAGTGTGTGTGTATGCATGTATATGTATGCATATGTGTGTGCATGTGTGTATGTTTGTGTATATGTATGTATGTGTGTGTGTGTGTGTGTGTCATAGGCCCGTATTTCTATATGGTATGACAACCAAGCTATCAAGCCATAGGCCACACCTGAGAAGGGTCACATAAACTTCCAGACAGGCTGTCACTAACCTAACAAAAGGTCAGGATGTTTTGCTCCTTCCTTTGTAATTTGGAGGATGCCTGATAGAGATACTTATTCAAACCTACATGGCAGCTAGCATACACAGCAGACAGGTAGTTATGGACATGACTGAAAGCCATTCACCTGGTTACCTAGGAAACAGAATGCTAATGTATTTCCCCTTGGTTAAGTTTTGGTATAAAGACTGTTAGGAGAATAAACTAAAGAAACTCTTCAGGATGTGAACTCAGGACTTCTTGAGGGACCACTGAAAATCTCCCTCCAGATAAAGCCATGTGAGTTTGTCTTTATTCCTGCGCCTCCATGCTGGTCTAGGGAGAGATAGTTTATGTTGGGGTCTGGTCGAGAGAAATAATTGAGGGTCTGGGTTAGCACTGAACCCCGACAGTGTGTGTGTGTGTGTGTGTGTGTGTGTGTGTGTTTGTGTGTGTGTATGTGTGTGTGTGTATACATATAAGTGCACCTGTGGAGACATCAGTACTCTCCTTTGACCACACATACAAAACTTATGTTGCCAGGATTGGTAGCAGACACCTTTCCCTTCTAAGCTAACATTGACCTTTAAGAGAGCAGTTTTTAAAATCAAACATCATAAAACTCTACAGTCGCCGGGCGGTGGTGGCGCACGCCTTTAATCCCAGCACTTGGGAGGCAGAGGCAGGCGGATCTCTGTGAGTTCGAGACCAGCCTGGTCTACAAGAGCTAGTCCCAGGACAGGCTCCAAAAGCTACAGAGAAACCCTGTCTCAAAAAACCAAAAAAAAAAAAAAAAAGCTTTACTTCATTTTGATGTAATATTTCTATCTTAACTATTTGCTTTCAGTTTTTCTGCATAACATTTTCCTATAGGCACTTTGCGATGTTTTGCTTTTTAATTCAATTTTTATGAATCTTTTATGTTTTGAATTTGCATTAGTCAGGGTTTGTTAGAGTAACATTGCACACACACACATACATACACACATATACATATATCAGAATTATTAGAATCACTTATAGGCTATGGTCCAACCACTCCAACAATACTGGGCTATGAATGGAAAGTTCAAGAATCCAGAAGTCACACAATCCACAGGGTTAGATGTCTCAGCTGTTCTACACTATATTCTGGAATCCCAAGGAAGTAGGCTCTAATGAGGGAATGAACTTGCTAGCAAGGAGGCAAATAGCAAAGCTTCCTTCCTTATATAGACTTCCAGCAGAAGGGGTGACCCAGATTAAAGGTACCTCTAGATCAGTATCAAAGGCATGTGTCTTCCTCCTCAAAGGTCCAGACTAGAAGTAGATTCGCCCACTACAAACCAAGCAAAACCAATCTCTCACAGGTGTGCCTTCTGTTTCTGGACTGTAGTTCATTCCAGATGTAGTCAAAGTTGATGATCAAGAACAGCCACCACATAAATTTATTGTATTTGCTTATATAGAATAACATATTTGGTGGAAGGCTTTGAGACAGGGTCTCTCACTATGTAGCTCTGACTGTTGTAGAACTCACAGTGTAGGCAGACCAGGTTGGCCTCAAACTCGCAGATAGACCTACCTATGCACCAACACATCTGGGTCCTAAGACTTTTTATTTTTTTATTATTTTATTTATTTAATATTCTTGGTTTTTCGAGTTTCTCTGTATAGCCCTGGCTATCCTGGAACTTGCTCTGTGAATCAGGCTGGCTTCGAACTCAGAGATCTGCCTACCTCTGCTTCCCAAGTGCTGGGATTAAAGGCGTGCGCCACCACTGCCCAGCTCCTAGGCAGTAGTAGTAAAGTTTGTCATAGATGCGTTTTACTGTACTGTCTCATGTTTGCCCCGTTTACTCTACCTTGACCCCTTTGCCCCCTCCTTTGGTTCCCTTTTCTCCCCTCAGATAGTTTTCTTTCAGCTTTCATTAAATATATTATATATAATATATTTCTATATTAAATATATATTAAATCTAAACTCTTTTTATGAAACAAGAAATATATTTGTTTTCCCCCACTACCCTCCATTTGCCCCTCTAAACCCCATAACCTTCCCCTTACTTTCATTTCTTCTATCTATTATCCATATTAGTACTTCATAAGATCCTATTTTTCATTTTTCTGTTGATTTCTCTTTTCTGAGTTTTGTTGAAGAACTACAGATTTTGTGATTATATTCCTTCAATTGGAAAATATTTACAGGATTCTGATTCGGCATTTCATGTGGTTACCACCAGTTTCTTAAGCCCTGCATTTACTTGATGTCTCTATAAACTTATCAGCACCGAGTGTATTTTCATCTCTTACCACCTCAGTCACCTCCTGCCTGGGCATTTGACAGTAAGAACTTAGGTTCTGCATGGCACAATGCATGTCTTATTTCTGCCACAAGCAGAACAGTGAGCAGTGATTCTCAACCTGTGGGTTGCGACCCCTTTGTGGGTCAAAGGGCCCTTGCACAGGGGTCGCATATCAGATATCCTGTGTTTGAGATATTTATATTATGATCCATAACAGTAGCAAAATTACAGTTCTGAAGTAGCAACAGAAATAATTTTATTCATTGGGTCACCACAACATGAGGAACTATATTAAGGGGTCACAGCATTAGGAAAACGGGGTACTACTGCTTTAGAGTACACGTGTGTCACTAAGGCCTGAGTTTCTGTGTGTGTTCTGGTATTCTCCTGCATTTATTTCCTTTCTAGCAGAACGTTTCCCAAGAGTGCATGCGTTCAGAGAGAGATCCATATTGTTGTGTGGCATCCACCAATGAAGACAGACCTGACGCTGGGTTAGGCCGACAGAAAGTCTTCAATGGTAGGACAGCAACTTACACTAGGCATTTGGAATCCCAGTGTAGCCGTAGGTGCATTTCCCAAAGCACAAAAACCACGTTCCAGGTTGACACACTTCAGTTAACAAGAACAGTTAGCCAGAAGCACAAAGACCGAAGCCAAAGAGCAAGGTTAGTACATTCAGAGTCTTTCCCAGGACTATGGACTTGGATGGGTTAAGTTTTTGTTTTGGCTGGTGTTGCTGTCTACATGATGAATTATAGGTATTAAATGGCATTTCCATCATGGAATCAGTTGTGCTAAGGTCTGAAGGACTACTAAGGTCTGGGGACCTGTTAAAATATGGCAAAGTTCTAAGTCCTTCTGTCTTAAAGTGGATTAGTTGCTTTTTCTGTTGCTGCCACCAAATATCTAGCAAACATGACTTAAGAAAGGACTTATTTTGGCTTACAATAACAGGTCAGTCCCACGCTGGTGGTGAAGTCATGGCACCAAGAGCCTGAGGCAGCGGGTTTCACTGAACACCCAGTAGGAAATAGACAGACAAGAATGCTGCCATTGCTCACATTTAGGGAGGGCCTTCCCTTTTCAATTAAACCAGTTTGGAAACACACTCTAAGCTTTATTTTCAGGGACTTTAAATACTATCAAGCTAACAATCAAAATTATTCATCATAGCTGGGTGTGGTGCTGCCTTCCTTTAATCCCAGCACTCAGGCAGCAAAGGCAGGCAGATCACTGTAAGTTCAATATATTTATGCCATCACATAAAGTGTATCTTAATTATCTATCTATCTATCTATCTATCTATCTATCTATCTATCTATCTATCTAGAAATACATACACACATATATATTTACTTGATTTTTTGTTTATGTGTACATGTGTCTACATATGTGCATACACACATGTGCACATACCTATGGAGGATGTGTTAGACCCTCTGAGCTTAGCTGAGTTACAAGACAGCGCAAACTATCAGACGCGATGCTGGGCAAGGAACTCAGGTCCTCTGCGAGAGCAGTAAATACTCTTAACCACTGAGCCATCTCTCCAGCTCACTCCCATCCCCAAAGTGCATCTATGTTGCAGCCTTGTCTTTTCAGAAAGTTTAGCGTAACAAGCTCTGAGGTTTTTTCTTTATTTTTTTGTCACTTTAAAAATCGTATCCCCTGCCTTCCTGTACCCAGTGTTGCTTTTGCTGCCACTCACGATACTCACTTTTTTTTGTGGGTGCTTCATTCTCATCTGGAATACTTTCAAAATTTTCCCTCTGTCTTGGATGAATAAAATAAGCATGTCATTTTCCTTGGCGGTCTCGAATCCTCCTTTCCTCAGAGCTTTCAGTTTCCTTTAATTCAGGAAAATGACTCATTATTATTCTTAAACTATTTCTTCGCCCAAATCTCCTGTTGGGGGAAGTGTTGACAGTTTTGCTTCTCGTTTTCATAACTAGCTTCTTTCATGACTTTTCAAGGATTTCCAACTTGTGTTCCTTCCTTCTGTCTCCCAGAGGGGTCCCATCTTCCTGACAGTTTGCCTAGAACTTCCGGGTTTTGGCACAAAAAGCCCTCAGTCCCGTGGAGTTTCCCAGCTCTGGCCCAAGTCAGAATGGCTGCCTCACCCGTCCAGGTAGGATGAACAGTGCTTGTTTGTCTGCCTGACTTTTGCTGGTTTCAATGACTGCATTTCATAACCTATGTTCCCCTTGATTCTGCTTTATGACCATCCAGTTCTCATAACTCTCTGTGGGGGAAGTTTACTTGTTTTTCTTTTCTTCTTTCTTTTCCTCCTCTTCTTGTCCTCCTCTCCCTCCTCCCCCTCTTCTTCTCCTCTCCTCTTCTTCCTCCTCCTTCTTCTTACTAGAGCATCTTATGTAGCTTAGGCTGGCCCCACACTCCCTGTGTAACCCAGGCTAACCTTGAACTCTTTATCCTCCTGCCTCCGTCACCCAGATGCTGAGATTATAGGATGTGCCATTATACCTGGAGGAAGTTACTTTGAAATAGTAACCAAAATATTCCATGGATTCTGCTTTGCTCTGGCAATATTATCTTGGCTCAGTGGCTGCTGTTTCACCATCTCCACATTCTTAGCAATGGTCAGGATGATATAAGCTGTTTTGATTAGAACGTTCAACAGAATGAGCAGAAATCCTAGCTTCCCTTTCTGGGGAATTTAGGGGTGTGAGGTGTGTGTGTGTGTGTGTGTGTGTGTGTGTGTGCGCGCGCACATATGTGCATGCATGGGAAAGTCAGAGGCCTACTAGTGGGAATCACTTCTCTCCTTCTACCATGTGGGTCCCAGGGATCAAATTCAAGCCATCAGGTTTAGTGGCAGGAGCTTTACTTGCTGAACCATCTCACAGGGCCACAACCGTTGCTTTCCTTCTCACTAATATGTTTCCATCCTTCGAATTTTAGTTTTGTGTCACTTCACTTTTCGTATTTAATACGTGATGTCTAGCCTGACTCTGGATCGTAATGTGACATTTTCTTAGCACATGACTTTCACCCAAATATATTTACAAAGAGACATTATAGCTGTGTATGGTGGCACATACCTACCATCCCAGACCTCAGGAGGCAGAAGCAGAAGCAGGAGCATCTTACGTTCAAGAACAGCCTGATCTAACATAACAAGCCTGTCTAAAAAAGCCAAGGACTGAAGGGATGGGGAGACAGGGGTGCGGACAGGCACCTGCTGTGCACGCAGAAGGCTGGCTTTGACTGGTGTCGCCAGCACCACACAATAGATATAGCATCTCTCACTGTTGTCTTTTCTTCCATTCCCTACAGTTTTATATATGGGTTATGTTTGTTGTGTTAGACCATGAATGTATGAGCTCACACTCTGATACTGGCGGATCTGGCATTTACTTACCTGTTCCACAGATAATCTGATTTGTTGTATCAACTTGTATACCTGTCAATAATCTTTGACCTACTAGCTTCTTCATCCATAAAAATAGAATCATAGTTCTTGTTTATTAAAGTAATTGTGTGGACTAAAACCGGACAATGCATGTGATGATCTTTGTATAGTCCATAATCAGTCATTAAGGATCACTATTCTGCATTAGCTATTGGAATATGCTACCAATATTTAATATTAGTATTTTTTTCCTTTCTTTCTTTTTTTCTTTCAAGACAGGGTTTCTCTGTAGAGCTCTGATTGTCCTGGAACTCACTCTCTCTGCGAGGCTGGCCTTGAACTCAGAGATCCACCTGCCTCTGCCTCCCAAGCACTGGGATTCAAGGCGTGAGTCACCATGTCTGGCTGAGCATAGTATTTTCTTTTTCTTTTAACATGGAACGCTTCACAAATT
The DNA here is from genome assembly GCF_950005125.1 of Chionomys nivalis. NCBI lineage: Eukaryota > Metazoa > Chordata > Mammalia > Rodentia > Cricetidae > Chionomys > Chionomys nivalis. The sequence continues at coordinate 15,184,880 of NC_080087.1, forward strand.
TGTGTGTCATCCTTGCTCAGGGACCACGCTAATCTTCTCTGTATCCTTCCAATTCTAGTAGATGTGCTGCCGAAGCGAGCATGAGCATTAGTATTTTCAAGATCAGTCTTGAACCTATGCATCTAAAGTGGTAAAAGTAGGGCTAGACAGATTGCTCAGAACTTTGGAGTACTTGATGCTCTTGCAGAGGACTGGAGTTCGGTTCTTAGACCCGTGTTTTGTGGCTCATGACCACTTGGAACTCCAGACTAAAGGGTTCTGATGCCCCTTCTGGCCTCCAAGAAATCTGGACATATGTATGAATACCCAAACAGACATATAATATAAACACAAATAAAACAAAAATTATTCATTAATGTGGTTAGCGTCAACTCTCTCTCTCTCTCTCTCTCTCTCTCTCTCTCTCTCTCTCTCTCTCTCTCTCTGTGTGTGTGTGTGTGTATGTGATACTGGGGATAGAATTCAGGGCCTCAGGCATATGCTGGCAATGGATGTAACTACCCTGAATTCTACCCCCAACCAATTCTCTCCCACTTTTGACAGTTTATATGTTTAATTGTCTCCATTTCCCACCTCCTCATCTCTTTTTTCTGTAGTCTGAAATTAACTTAGATATTGTTAAATTGTTTTTAATAGTACCTAATTTAATTTTGAGAATAAACTTTGATATTTGATTTGTTGTATAATAAATCCGAAGTTGGCTATGGTTTCATATTGGCAAGCCTTTGAGATGATCTTGTTGGGGCACAAGGCAAAAGTGTGAAGTCTGCTGACCCCTGCAGAAGGGTACTGTCTGCAGGTTGAGACCCAAGCAGGCGGTGACTTCACACCTTGCTGAACCATGCAGAACGATGCTGTCTGCAGACTGAGATCCAAGGCTGTATGTAGTGAGACCTTGTGTAGCTCATGCTCACTCAAAGTGAAGTGAGTGTCTGTCTGACCCCAAATGAGGAGGAACTTCTACTTCACTCCCTTTGGATGCTCTGTGCTCTCACTATAGAGAGCATCCTAGTTACAATGCTAATTCTAATCCATGTCTCTGAGAAAGGATTCAATGTTGCTGCCTCACTTGTAGATAATACCACTTAGAACTCTCTCTCTCTTTCTCTCTGGATTTTTTGATATAGGGCTTCTCTGTGTAATAGTGCTGGTTGTTCTAGAACTTGCTTTGTAGACCAGGCTGGCCTCAAACTCACAAAGATCCACCTACCTCTGCCTCCTAAATGCTGGGATTAGGGGCATGAGCTACCACTGCCTGGCTGGCTAAAATGCTTTTTTTTTTGGGGGGGGGGGTTGACCTTATAACTCTTTTTTATTTTTATTTTATTTTAGTTTTAGTTTTTTGAAACATGCTTTCTCTGTGTAGCCTTGATTGTTCTGGAACTCACTATGTAGACCAGGCTGGTCTCGAATTCACAGATATCCACCTGACTCTGCCTCCTGAGTTCTGGGATTAAAGGACTTAAAACTCTTGATGTAACTGAAAATTTGCTTAATTCTCAATGTAGAGTCCAGGAAATGTTTTTATAGCTGTCTGCATTCACAGACCATGGACATGTGAGCCAACAAGATGTTTCAGCAGGTAAAGGTGTCTGACTAAACCTGGATTCTGAGTTCAGTTCCCAGGATCCATCATGGTAGGAGGAGAAAACTAATTCCTGCAAGTTGTCCTCCAATCTCTATATGCATGCAGTGGTACGCACCACCCCCATAAACATACAATCAATAGATATATGTAAAAAGTTAATTTTAAAAGAAACACCATTAAGCCGGGCGATGGTGGCGCACGCCTTTAATCCCAGCACTCGGGAGGCAGAGGCAGGCGGATCTCTGTGAGTTCGAGACCAGCCTGGTCTACAAGAGCTAGTTCCAGGACAGACTTCAAAACCACAGAGAAACCCTGTCTCGAAAAACCAAAAAAAAAAAAAAAAAAAAAAAAGAAACACCATTGACATGTCAAATGTCACCTTCCCTTTATTTAATTTTAAAAAATAAAAAAGCCCTCTACACTATATCTACACTATAGAATAAATGTTAGACAGTTTAATCCAGGAACGGGGATGATGACTTAATTGCTGAAGCACCTGCCTTGTAAGCACAGGGACGTGACCTCAAGCTTGAGAACCCGACTGAGGAAGACACTGGATGCCATCTTCTGGTCTCCACATGCACGGGCACACATATGCAAGCACCTTTACCCAATATTAACATCCACACAAACACAGGACAATTAACAACAATTCTAGGATTTTTGCTGATTACATCAGCGTGTGCATAAGCATTTGAAAAACAACCGTTACGATCTTCTGGCTGTTTTGGAGCCCTGTAAATGTATGGTTTGTTGGGCGATGTAGTGTCGACCCATTTCTCTTTCACCATTCAGTGAGCTAGAGTGTAATTGTTGGAAGAGGTAAGGGCCAGATGTCTGTATGATGCTGTAAGTGGAGGTAGCAAAGATGGTGGAGACCATAGCACACTTCCAGAGCATTCTCCTTTAAGAGGAGTGGCTCTGGTCAATTCTGCCAAGACTGAATGGAGGCCAGACAGTGCCAGATCTGATTGTGTAAGAGAATCCTATGCAAACTTTACACAAAAATTTCTGCATTGATTCAGGTGACTATTAGAAACTTAGTCAGTAATGTAACTATTAAGTTATCTCCATGGTGCTTGCTGGGCCAATAGAACTCAAGCTGGAACTAAATCCAAGTCGGTGGGTCCTGCTTCAGAACCTCATCCAGAGTCTAATGGCTCCTAAGGTTCTGTACTGGTGCCAGCTCAGATTAAACTCACTATCATTTGACAGGATGGGTTCTTAGAGATGTAAGGACAATGGGGACATCTCCACAGTCTTCCCACTTAGAATGTGTGGTATGGTAACTTAGGACATAAATGGTGCTGTGATAATTGGCAGCAGCTTCTCTACTAAGCAGTCAAAACTACACGACATGTGCCAAGCACTATCCTGTCCAGCGGGACACGAACAGAGGGTCCCTGATAAATCTGGAGGAGGAAGAGGAACGGAGGGGACAGAGACACGAGAAATGACAGCAAGACAGGCTTTCTGAACAAGCTGCCACTTTATTAGTCCTCAAGAGCTGTTATATAGCAAACAGGCAAGGTAAGGGGGAGTTAGGATGCTGGAATTCAGGTCTAAGGAAATACTGAGGTCTGTGATTGTTAACTAACAAAATAAGTGCTACTTGCTTCTAAAGCCTGGGGCCTGTATGTCTCACTAGATTCATTTTCTAGGTCTGGAACTTGCCCTGCAAAGGTGAATATCTCACTTAACTTGTGAACGTAAGATGGCGTACACAAAATACAAGTCTTTGCTTCCAAACTGTCCCCTAGTAAAGTCTGTGATAAGATATAATAAAAGAACTGCATTTCAGTGAATTGCGTGCCAAGCGCTGCCCTAAGGGACTGCACTCCAATGAAGTACACGGCACGAGCCAAGCCCTGCTCCATGGACTGCCTTCCAAGAGGGACATAATTAACCTAACTTCACAACTTAAATCTCTCTTCAGTGTCTGTCTTGGAGTTATTATTGCTCTGATGAAATGCCCTGTCAAAACCAATTTAGGGAAGAAAGGGCTTATTTGGCTTACATATCTTAAATCACGGTACCTTAAGGGAAACCAAGGCAGGAACCTGTAGGAGGAGGGGCCGCTTGTTGGTCCCCAGCTGCTCAGAGCCCCGAAATAATCACACAGAAACTATTAATTTAAATCACTGCTTGGCCCATTAGCTCTAGCTTCTTATTGACTAACTATTACACACTAATTTAACCCATCTCCATTGATCTGTGCATCACCACGAGGTCATGGCATACCGGCAAAGTTTCAGCACGTCTCTCTCCAGCGGTGGCTTCGTGACTTCTCTCTAACTCCTCCTCCTTTCTTCCAGTTTCCCCCACCTAGCTCAATTCCTTTATTAACCAATGATATTCACAGCATACAGAGGGGAAATCCCACATCAGGAACTCAACCTGGATTGGGGCCTCGAGGCAGGAGCTGATGCAGAGGGCATGAAGAGGAGCTGCTTACTGGTTTACTCCTCATGGCTTGCTCAGCCTGATTTCTTATAAAACTCATGCCCATCAGCCCAGGGATAGCCCCACCCACTATAAACTGGGCCCTCCCCCATAGATCACTAATTAAGAAAACACCCTAAAGGACTCCCTGAAGCTCTGTCCTATGGAGGTATTTTCTCAACTGAGGCTCCTTCTTCCCTGATGGCTTCAGCTTGTGTCACGTCAACACAAAATTAGCCAGCATACATTTCAATTGGTTCCTCTTATTTCTAACATTAACATTAAGACAAATTCCCTACCTACCCTATTTCTAGATCTAGTTAACCACCTCTACAATCTTTTGGGGGTGGAGGGATAGAGATAGGGTTCCTCTGCATAGCCATGGTTGTCCTGGAACTCACTCAGTAGACAACAGACAAGGCTAGCTTCAAACTCAGAGATTCATCTGCCTCTGCCTCCCGAGTGCTGGGACTGAAGCCTGCTAATCACCTCTAAAGCTTGATGCTTTTATTGAAACAGGGTCTCATTACAGAGCCCAAGCTGATCTCAAATGTGGGATCCTCCTGCCTCATCCTCCTGATGGTTGGGATTAATATGGTTTTGCCTCTCTTCCTCCCTCCCTCTCTAGCCTTTCTCCTCTTCTCTGTCTCTTTTCTTGCTCACGTATTTTTAACAGTACAAAATTGCTTTTCATTTCACTTACAGAGTCGTTTTCTAACAATTACATAGACCATTTTAATTGCAAATGCGAACCTCCAAATAGCTAGGCAAATTAGCATAAACCCAGAACCGAAAGCTGTCAGGGTAGTCTTAAATTAAGCTGGCTACAAGGGAAGCTTGTGGTTAACGAGAACGGTTAACCACAAACATCTCACATAAGTACTGTGGACCATTCTTCTGGCTCCTGGCCGCATACAGCTGTGCGCACTGCCTCCTTAGCAAAGAGCGCTTCTGAAACCCAGCACGCTCAAGACACACCTGCCAAAAGAATGGATGAATGAGAAGGCTCACTCTGCTCACTTTCCCCAAGCGTTCACTCTGATTCACTTTTAGCGTGCGTGCATGCGTGTGTGTGTGTGTGTGTGTAGGTCAGAGAGCAACTTGGAGATCTAGGCTTCTTTGACTGTGGGCTCTGAGGTGGAACTTGGGTCATCATGTTGTACAGTAAATGCCCTTACCTAAAGGAACCACCTCACCAGCCTGCCGTGCACTCATCTGGATGCCTCCTCTGGTTAATGCTGTTAGGAGACTGACGTCATCATACTCCCCTCTGCTAAAATATCTGCACTGAGTAAATGGCCTAGAGTGGGCGTGGCTATGACACTTGTGTGGAGTTCAGAGGACAATTTTCTGATGATGGCCCCGCCTTCTCATCTTTGAGTTAGGGTCTCTTTCCTATTGCATCCTTTGTCTAGTTGGTCCTCCAGCGTCTGGGGAATCCTCTTAGGGGTAGTTTAAATGTAACTGGCCCCCAAAAGCTCATAGAGAGTGGCACTATTAGGAGGTGTGGCTTTGGAGTGGGTGTGACCTTGTGTGTCACCATGGAGGCAGGCTTTGAGGTCTCGTATATGCTCAAACCACTCATGGTGTTCCCTGCATGATCAAAGTTGTAGAACTCCCAACTCTCTCTTCAGCATCATGTCTGCCTGCACGCCACCATGTCCCACCATGATGATCATGGATTGCACCTCCGAACTGTAACCACCTAATAATGTTTTCCTTTATAAAAGTTGCTGTGGTCATGGCGTCTCTACACAGCAATAGAAACCCTTACTAACGTTCTGTCTCTACCCCGGCACCCCCATAGAGCTTTACTTGGGAGATCAAGCTCAAGTTTCCATGGCAAGTGCTTTTCCTCACTACCCCTTAAATGAAATCATTATAAAATCTTGTTTCCGTCATATTTTCAGTTTGTTTCCTGAAGGTTTCGTAGACACAGGCAATGGACCCTGAGCATACTCATTTGCTTCACGTTTTAACTCTTGCTACTGATGCAATAAGTCCGCCCCCCCCCCGCCCAGTCAAGTGCATCACCTCCTAAACACACACACCCACAACCTTTCTGTGCCACTGAACACCAAATAAATCCTCGGTGCATGAGTCGGTGCAGTGGATAGCTCATTTCCTCAGTGAAACATTCCTTGGACCTGTTCAGCTCACTTAGCATTTATATTTATCTAGTAATAATAGCTCAACACCTGGCTCCGAAGCTCCCTGGCTCATCTCCACATCACACCAATAAACTCTCTAGAGGAATGAAACCTCCCCCAGGGACAGGGAAGAACAGGAAACCCAGTGTAAAGACAAACAGACACACACACACACACTCTTTTTCTTTAAAGGCAGTGAAAGATAGCCTTTTATTGTTGCTGGCTCTTCTCCCTTGTCCTCCTCATAATATGCTCCTGCTGTAGGAGACTCTGTCAGCCTTCACTGTCTGCTTCTCTGTCCCAAACATGGTAATAGCAGATGCTTTGAAATCCCTGGTACATGGAGAGATCCTCTGGTAAAAATTTTTGTCTAGGCAGCTTTATGAAAACGCGATTGGAATATTGTTCCCTAATGGAAGTATTTATGCAGAATAAGTACTTCGTAGGCTTTAACGATCCTCATTTGGCTGGTGTGCAAGCTCTACTTTGCTCATCATAGCAAAATACCTGACCAAAGCAGGGTGGGGTGGGGTATTGTTTATCGTGCTCACATCTGGTTGCCTGGCCCCAGGTGTTTGAGCAGCACATGAAGCTCGAGGCTGAAGAAGGCCGCTCTCCTCCCTGCACACAGGATGTAGCACAGAGCAGTTTGTGTCAAGGTGGGCAGGAAGCATAGCAGTGGGTAACAATAACAGGTGTGAGCCTTACTAATTCCCTAGGTTCTTCTCTGTCCAATCAAGGTGACAGTTGAAATTGCCCTTCACGGTTAAGACAGAAAGTGTTTCACATCTTCCACGTTACAGGTAAAATAAGGCCCCTGAGATGATTTGGGAGCAAGCTCCACTAGGGTCTATCTGTAAGGACTGATGCTGGGGCAGATTCAAGGACAAATTCCTTCATGGATATCAAGTAAGGTAGGAACACGGAAGAAGATGTGAGTCTTGTGAAAACCAAGAACCCTAAATTTCATCCATGCAGATTGTTTTATGTTTAATGGGTGGGACCCGAATCAGTACCAACAGGTCTTCAATCTGGGCTGTAGGGCTATTTCAGTCTGTCTCGGAAGTACTGTTAAATGTTTTTGGGTTTTTTGTTTTTTGTTTGTTTTTTTCGAGACAGGGTTTCTCTGTGGCTTTGGAGCCTGTCCTGGAACTAGCTCTTGTAGACCAGGCTGGCCTCGAACTCACAGAGATCCACCTGCCTCTGCCTCCCAAGTGCTGGGATTAAAGATGTGTGCCACCACCACCCAGCTCATCAGTTGATGGGACATCTAATCTGTGTCTATGTCTTGCCTATGTGAATAGAGTCCTGATGAATATAGATGCCAGTGTGGCAATTTCTCAGAAAATTAGGAAACAACCTTCCTCAAGACCCAGTAATACCACTTTTGGGTATATATCCAAAGGATGCTCAATCGTGCTACAAGGACATGTGCTCAACTATGTTCATAGCAGCATTGTTTGTCATAGCCAGACCTGGAAACAACCTAAATGCCCCGTGACTGAGGAATGGATAAGGAAAATGTGGTACATTCACACAATGTAGTACTACACAGCAGAAAAAATAACGGCAGCTTGAATTTTGCAGGAAAATGGATGGAGCTAGAAAACATTATTTTGAGTGAGGTAACCCAGACCCAGAAAGACAATTATCACATGTACTCACTCATAAGTGGTTTTTAAACATAAAGCAAAGAAAGCCAGTCCACAAATCACAATCCCAGAGAACTTAAACAACAACGAGGGCCCTAAGAGAGACTCACATAGATCTAATCTACATGGGAAGTAGAAAGTAGAAAAAGACAAGATCTCCTGAGTGAATTGGGAGCATGGGGACCTTGGGGGAGGACTGAAGAGGGGAGGGGAGAGACAGGGAGGGGAAGTAGAGAAAAATGTAGAGCTCAATAAATATCAATAAAAAAAAATTGGGGGCTGGAGAGATGGCTCAGAGGTTAAGAGCACTGACTGCTCTCTTCCAGAGGTCCTGAGTTCAATTCCCAGAAACTACATGGTGGCTCACAGCCATCTGTAATGATATCTGGTGCCCTCTTCTGGCCAGCAACCGTACAGACAGACAGAACACTGTATATATAATAAATAAATAAATCTTAAAAAAATTGTACACATACACACACATCAGGTTATATATATGTGTGTGTGTGTATATACGTATATCGGGTTATTTGTGAGTTCCTAAATGCACCAGGCTTGCTGCATTCTTTCTGCTTTGTAAATACTCTGTAGAATGCCCTGCCTAGCTTGAGCGGTGTGCAAGCTCACAGTTCTCCTGAATACAGGCTGCAACACCATTGCCTCTACAGTCCTTTTCTTGTCTAGACAAAGGCAAGAGCTCTGTTCTCCATCGTGCCGGTTGTGTCCCAAGGCAGCTGTGCCTGCTTAATGTCTTGTTTCTCCATTGTAATAGGTCAAAAATAGGTGAATTGTCTTGTCTTCTGATCTCTTTTGAGTACCTTGAACTACTTGGCTGTTGATGAGAAGCACTCAGTGAAAGTGTGTGGACCAGTAGAAACTCGATAGTCAGCAGGGAGCAGTACATCCTCAGAGGAACCGAAACTTCCCCAAGACCTTCTTCATTAAAAAACACAAAAGCGCAAGGCAGGGCACTCGCCTTTAATCCCAGCACTCCAGAAGCAGAGGCAGGGGGATCTCTGAGTCAGAGACCAGCCTGGTTTACAGACCGAGTTCCAGGATGGCCAGGTCTGTTACACAGAGAAACCCTGTCTCATAAAACCAAAACCAAACCAAAACAACAAACCACCACTACAAAAGCAACTTCCCAAATCATACAAAAACTGCTTTGTTTCGGATATCATTGTGTTATTGAGTTGAAAGCAAAGGAAAATAAGAGAGAAAAATTGTTTGATAATTTGTTTCTCTAACTGCAGATTCCTAATGGCGCCGTGGGCCCACTCCCTTTGTCTCAAATCCAATCAGAAATTAGTTAGTCCCAGTTTAACAGTTATTCCACTATGGTGCTACAGGACACATCTCACCCCAAGGCTGGTGTTGATGCATGTAGGGTTCGGGGCTGGGTAACCTCATCGGATGTCTTTTCTTCTCCAGCAGCCAGGGCAGCACCTTCCTGTTCTGTGAAAGCAGGGAGGATGTTCTTAACCGGTGGGAGATTAATTTATGCCCTGCAGCCAAAGTGTGTGATGTCTCCATCAATAGGGTCTTTGTGACAGCAATTGGCGTGTAATTTAGAACTGAATGAAGAACCTGTATGTCCCTAGAACAGATTAGGAGTCTTTCTCCGCGTTGCAGGTTACTAAAGCAAGGCAGGGCAGCAACGATGAATGGGCAAGGCTTGAGCCTGAAGCAGCTGATTGACTGCTATGTAAATGTGCTGGGCACCGCCGCTGGGATTTGGATATAAAATGTACGACGTAGGCTTATATGCCGAATGCTTCTTTCCCAGCAGGTGGTAATGTTTTGGGAGGTGGTAGAAACTAGGAGATAGGACAGAGCTGGAGGAAGTGAATCACTGAGACTTCCTTGCCTTTGTGGGTTAAGTTCCGGGTCCTTACTTCTCTACTTCCAGGCTACAAGGAAGTGAGCAGCGTTGTCTGCAACATGTTCCGGTGGCCATGACATTCAGTCTCACTACAGGCTCAGACTGAGTGGCACCAATGAGTAGACTGAAATCTCTGAAACCACGACAAAAATTAAGAATTCTCTTTAAGATGCGGAGATCACGGGAAGCCCCTTGGCGTGAAATTTCTTCCCCTGACCCTCAGAGGTTTGAGGAATCTAGTCATTTAGATTTTGATGTGGGGGCAGGCACCCGCGAGTGAGAGCTGCAGAGGTCACTTGCCACCGTGATCTTCGTAAAGGAAGTTTTGTCTGGCACTAACTGGTGAGAGTGGAAGGAGCCTGTCTGCGACCAGCTGCGATTGTCGGTGAGGAAAGAGAGGAAGCTCCGCACGGTGTGAGGGGCTGGGGCCAGCCCTGAGCACCCTACAATAAAAATGAAATCATTAATAAGACACAGAACTGAGGGATGCCGTAGAGGACTCACTGAGGCTTGAGGGCGGTGGCCCTCACAGAGCTGAAGTTTTTATTTCATTTCTGATGGTTGACTGATTGGGACAATTTTATGGCATTGTTCAAGGAACAGTCTCTTGCTAAGTTCATTTACAGACATTCGATTTACTCCCTTTGAGGAGCCGGTTCCTCAGAAACCACGTGAGAAGTTGGCTGTTTTGGTGCTCGCTTGTAGCCTCAGAGTTGGGGAGGCAGAGACAGGAGATTTCTGGGGCTCCTGGGCCAGCCCACCCACCTGAACTGGTTGGTGATACCCAGGCCAATGAGACCCTGTCTCAAAATTCAAAGTGGAACGCCCCTGGGGAAGGACAGCTGAAGTTTGTCCCCTGGCCTCCACACATGTACACATGTGCCCATTCACATACATACCCCACCCCCCCAAATACAGGTAGATGTCTTGCTCCTGCCATCCAAACGCTGGATGCTGTCCCCAGTACTTGGCTCTTTGAGGAAGAGTCTCTCCACACTCTCCATACAACGAGGCTGGGTTCACATGGGGCAAATTAGTTTTCATAACGGGATCCGGAGTTAACTGTTTCAGTAGTGACCGTAGAAAGATGCTAACATTTTCTTCACTGTCGTCCTTAGTGTGTGGGGTTTTGCTCCTGGAATGCCTTACGGATGGAACGAGCAGCAAACTGAGACTCATGACAGGCATCAGGCCTGGGTTTAGATGAGGGACCTTGGTGCGTGTCTTCTGTAGGTTGCAGCTACAAATGGGGTAACCTAAGTGAAGTCCCCGAGACATGAAGTCGGTAGGCGTGCTGCAGGTCTCGGTACTCAGGAGTGAGATGCTGAGCTAAGCTGCTGGAGCCTCAGAAATTCTTGGTAAGTAGTGGGGTGAGTGCTTGGGACCTGAGGGAGCCTCGCATGATGTAGAAAGCCGGGGACACACTGTGGAGTCCTCCCCCCACCTTCCACCACACCCAGGTCTTCACTTACCCTGCCCTGCATGGACCACCTACCTGAACTGCCCATGAAAGTAGGAAGAGAGACAGCAGAGAACACTGGGACCCTGTGGTCTCCTCTCCTTCTTGATCTCAAGTGTGTCTATGGGTTTTGGTAAAATCTCATACAGGAAGGAGCCTGAAAACTCAGTCTGAGCTGTCAATCCTGTCAGCTAAATCTCTTTCATATCCTCTTTTGCTTGTTATTTCCCCCAAAAAACTCTTTCCTTTTTTTTTTTTGATTTTTTTTCAGAAGACCAGTGTGTGTGTGTGTGTGTGTGTGTGTGTGTGTGTGTGTGTGTGTTTGAATAAACTCTAAACTCTACTGGTAACTAAATAACGTCATATTGAAATATACATTAAAATAACACACTTAACACAGCCTGTCCTAAGGAATGTAAATTATCTGTAGTCACAGAACGGTTGAGCTAAAGCTGCAACCTATGGATCTTTGGGAGTTTAGTGCCATCTGCTGGTCACATTGATGTCTGCAGCCAAGACCTGGCCAATTTGGCGGTCTTCCTCTAAGAGAAAACAAAAGGCAACGGTAAGCTCCACCATTAGGAGCAGGACCTCTAGGGCCCAGACCTTGACATTTCCCCTTTTCTTGGAACCTGCAAAGGTTCAGGATGCCCTTCGGGCAATTTACAATTAGAGGGCAAAAATCAAAGTACTTTGATCGTATCAAAGTCATTAGCTATGTCCAACTCCTTTTATCCTAAGAAAATATTCTCACCGTATAACAGAACTAGACTGGTTGTAGCAGCCTACTTTATGGATGTATCATTTTGAATTCCTGTGTTGTTTTATAATTTATTATTAAGAACTCAGGGTGGAAGAGATGGCTCGGCAGTTAAGAGTATATATCGCTCTTGCAGAGGACCTGAGTTTGGGTCCCTCGTTGGTCAGCTTATAATTGCCTGTAACTTTAGCTATGGGGATCTGACATCCTCTTCTGGCCTCCAAGGACACTGCACTTGTCATGATGCTCACACGTATATACAAAAATGAAATACATCTTGAGAGGGAAAAGAGGTCTAGAATAATAGGTGGGTTAAAGCATAGGCTTTGTGCCTGCTAATGTTTCATGTGCAGCAGGTTACTTGACTTCTGTGTGCCCAGTTTCCTTTACTTAAAATGGGGACAACTGAACCTGAGCCACAGATGAAAACAGTGCTCTGAAGGGCAGCACCTGACCACTGTCACCTTTTTAAAGAATTGAACCTGAAAGTGAACAAAAATATGTAACTTATGTCATTCTGAGATTGCATTGGTCTCTGGACTTTGTTTTTGAGATGGGTGAGACAAAGCTGAAGAAGTGAGACTTGTTCTGAGGATTCAGAAGGAAGAGAATTCAGAGAAGTAAGACCAATGCCGGGCACTGGTTTTCTCTCTGAACATTTGGTGTGCTTTTGTTTGTTTGTTTGCTAGGATTGCACTGTGTACCTCTAGTTGGCCTGGAACTCCCTTCGTAGACCAGGCTAGCCTCCAACTCACAAACATCTGCCTGCCTCTGCCTTGAGGCAGAGGTTAGAAGTGTGTGGCCCCATGCCCAGCCGTTTGGGGGTCCTTAGGAAGAACAGTTTAAAAGGCGGAGAAAGGGAGCGAGAACAGGCTGACAAGCAACGGGTATGAATTGTGTGCATAATGAAACTTTCTGACAGAAACCACAGAACGAATCCAGGGCCTCAGGGGGCTCTGACACTGTCACTGGGCAGTTACTTCACAGGTAGTTACTCCTCTCATGTTCACTACCTCAAGTTCATTCTGCTGGTTTTTAAAACTTAAGAGTGGAGTCATGCCCTATGCATCCTTTTGTTGGGGCTTTCCCCTCTCATCTTTATGTCGAACACTCATCCATGTTGCATATGCAAATGCTGATTGTGCAGAATATGTCATGAACTCTGTCTATTAATCATCTACAATGTCTACTTACTCTTGGCGCACGTTTGGTTCATTAGTGCATCTTTTGCCTATTTTAAATAAAGCTTGTGTAAGCATTCCTGCAGACAGTTTTTGATGGCTTGAGAACTCCTTTGGCTCACTCTGTGCCTGGAAGTAGAACTGTTCTCTAATTGGAGCTTTGTAGGTTTAGCCTTAGACAATTTTATAAAGCCTTCCTCAGAATGGTGTACCGATTTATCGCTTTACACCAGCGCTGTCTGAAAAAAAAAATTCCACTGTGAAGTCTCAGAGCAATGAATTGGCTAGGAAGCCACACTCTCAAGCTTGGATTTGTGGCTTCTGAGATGTGTATCTCTTTCAACTTCTCTTTTCTTCTTACCTCCCTTGCCTCCTCCTCCTCCAATATTGCCTCCATCCATGGGATGAATTTTGCTTTTGTATTTGTATATCTATGTTTGAGAATCACTTCATTATTAATTTCCACCAGTCAGTAACAGAGATAGAAACTATACAATGTATCTCTAAGCTGTTAAGAATACTTTTTTAAACCTTGCATTAAAACTATAAGTCAGTTTGAAGATTTTTGATTGGGCTTGTAGTGAACAGGTTGGCAATTTTGAGAACGGGTGTCTTACTGTTTGACCCATGAACACTGTCATCTCTGTCCATATTGAAAACAATCTTATTATTATATTTGCAATTTTCATCATAAAGTGCTGCACATTGACCATGGGACTTGTTCCTAGGTATCTAAACATTTGATGCGATTTAAATTGCGTCGAAAAGATTTAATTTTTCGGCTGTTGCTGTAGATATATATGTACAATTGATTTTGACGTACTTAGCTTGTGTCTACTTTCTTCATTTTAATAAACTTTTCTTGTGGACTATTTTGAGCTTTTTCCTCATGTGCACTCTCATAATGTACAAATAACAACAGATTCTTTTATTTTATTTATTATTTTTTAAGATTTATTTACTTTTATTTTATGTGCATTGGTGTTTTGCCGGCAGATAAGTTTGCATGATAGTGTCAGATCTTCATTTACAGACAGTTGTTAGCAGCCATGTGGCTGCTAGGATTTGAACCTGGGTCCTTTGGGAGAGCAGTCAGTGTCCTTAACTGCTGAGCCATCTTTCCAGCTTCTGACAACAGCTTCTTTTCCGAGGTCAATAACTGTTTATTTTTTGGATGGATAGCATAGGCTAGGACATTTGGTTTACGTTGCATGCGAGCAGTGACGCTGGGCTTCTTTCCTTGTTCCCAATCTTGGGGAAGCACACTCCATATCCCACTGTCTGTACTATCTATGGTGTTGTCTGTAGATCTGCTGTGGCTGTCCTTCTTGAGACAAAAGAGTTTCCGTCAGGGTTTAGCTGTGAAGCAGCCCCCGCCCTTTTTTCCTTTATTTGAATGGGTCTTGAATTTTATAAAGAACTGTTTTTGTACTCAGTGAGATGGCTATTGACCGACTATAAAGCACACCATTTGCTGATATGAAGGGAAATGCCACCGCTTTGCCCCCTTTACCTTGGGAGGCAGTAGACTGATAGGTTTTATAGGGGTTTTGTTTGTTGGTTTGTTTGTTTTTATACTGACTTGAAACCACTCTTACGCTCCTGAAATAAGCCATATTTGGTTTTATGTATTTCTGGATTTCCTCGCCTAGCATTGTTCTTGAAATTTCAAGTCTGCTTACGGGCAATGCTGATAAGCACTTGTGACTTCTTCAGGCTTCAGTTTGGTGGCACTGAGCTGATAAAGCGAGCCGAGATCTAGTGTCTCCTCTTCTGTGCCAGGGTGTGTATAATGGGTACTGGTTCTTCATGTGGTGTTTGATAGGATTTGTCATGGGAGGGTCATTGTTGGGCCAATTTAAATTGTTCGCTGGACTTATTTAAAAGATACAGTATTATTTGAATTATATGGTTTCACTAACTAACTGTAAGAAGACATTTTGCTAGGAATTTATTCATCTCACACTTTCAAGATTATTGATGAAGAGTTAGTTGTACATGATATCCTTTTGTTATATATATATATTCAATTAATCAATTCGATTTTGGGGCCAGGATTTATCAGTGTAGCCCTGGCTGTCCTGGCACTTACTCCGTAGACCAAGCTGGCCTCAAACTCAGAGATTTTCAGCTTTGCTATGATATGCTATGGATGGATCTTGAAGAGACTATGCCAAGTAAAATCAGATGGCGAGCAACGAATCAACGCTGTCTGACTCTGCTTGTCCAAGATAGCAAGCTGTGTCAAATTTAGACAGACAGAAAGTAGAGTAGTGGTTGCTGGTGCTGGGGGGAGGTGGAGCCGATTGGTGTTTCGTCCTCGAGGTCTGTTTGAGAGTCCCCTGGGAGGTTATGCCCAGATACCCAGCCTTCTGGATGAGGCCAGCAGGGGCTCCTGCCACATGGAGTCAACCTAGGTGATCAAACTTCAAGTCCAAGTCCTTGCAGAAACTGCATTTGCTTTTAGGTCCACTGGGAATCCAGGTTCTTTATGCCCAGCCCAGGTTAGAGTCTGGTAAATGATCGCAAGGAAGTCCTAGATGATCAGAAACGTCATTGCCAATCCTGGACTTCCCAGCTGTTCATCCTCCCGCTCTGTCTGTTTCTACTTTATCCAACCCGCTTTTCTTTGGTGAGGATTTTGGTTAAGTCTGGGGAGCAGAACCCACTAAATCTGTGAAATGTCATAGCCTTAGGGAAAGAGCAGGAGGGCGGGCTTCCTGCCATAATCTCTGCCCCCCTCCCCTGCACTCCTCCCTGTGTTCTGGAACTAACGGGAGGGGGGAGGGGGGGAGGCGGTGAGTTCCAGGGGAAACTCGTGGCTAAAGGCTAAGGGGTGTTGTCTCTCACTGGGGATGTTTTATAGTGGAAAAAAAAGGCAGTTTCATTAGATCTTGAAATATTTTAAAGTTTAATAAAATGGCCATATTAATATTTCTATGAACAAAGATTCATTTTTTTTTTCGTAGAATACGCTGCATTCTACAATACAGACAACATATTTCCAAAGTCTTGTTCTCTTTTTTGGAGGGTTTGCTAACAGTTCCCTTTTTCCTCTTTCTCCTTCACCAGATTTCTGCTTTAACCACCGCAGGTATCCCCTTATATTTAGTCCAAATGAACAAAAACATGTATCCACAAAGGAGACAAAGTAGAAAACAGTAAGAAAAGATTGTAGCATAAAAGAATCCCATTTTATTGAATAATATTTTTTTGCAGTGCTGGTAGTAGAATCTAGGCCCTTCACATGATAGGCAATTTCTCTGCCACTGACCACTGAGTCGCACCCCCAGCTCATGTACAACTTATATGTTCATATATGTAGTCATAACTAATAACTATCTATTAAGGTTGTCTTAGGCCAGAGGTTTGCCCCAAACCAAACTACTTACCTACATTGTCCTGTGAAGGGTCATTTCTTCCTTCAATATTCCTTCTCCTCTCTGCCTCCCCATCTCTGTCTGTCTGTCTGTCTGTCTGTCTGTCTATCTATCTATAGATAGAGAGATATCTATCACTATCGAGAGAGAGAGAGAGAGAGAGAGAGAGAGAGAGAGAGAGAGAGAGAGAAAGAGAGAAAGAGAGAGAGAGTAGAAGGAGTTACGGGCTGCGTTCCTGCTGCTGGGCTCCTGGCCGTCTGGCTAGCTTATGCCCGGAAATAATTACATGGAAACTGTATTCATTTAAACACTGCCTGGCCCATTAGCTCTAGCCTCTTACTGGCTAATTCTCACATCTTGTTTAACCCATTTCTGATAATCTGTGTAGCACCACGAGGTGGTGGCTTACTGGGAAAGATTCTAGCCTACGTCTGTCTCAGGATGGAGAATCATGGCAACTGCCCCACTGCCTTCTTCCTCCCAGCATTCTGTTCTGTTTACTCCACCTACCTAATTTTCTGTCCTATCAAAGGGCCAAGGCAGTTTATTTATTAACCAATGAAAATAACACATAGACAGATGACCCTCCTCCATCAAGAGAGAGAGAGAGAAAGAGAGAAAGAGAGAGGAGAAAAGAAGGAGGAGGGGAAGGGAGAGGGCAGGAGAGGAGAGGGGAGGAGGGGCAAGCCATGCCTTAAGAAGTAATGGTTGGTTTGAGAGAGAGAGAGCTCTTGAGTGTCCTCAGTGATACCCACGAGCTGATTCCCCACCAGGGTGGGCAGACACAGACCCGAGTTCTGAAGGAGAGGAAGTCACAGGAAGGATGTAGTCTTTAAAAGATTCCTGCCTTCCATTGTAATTTCCCAGTCACCTGCAGTCTTCCCTACAGAGCAGAACTCAAGCCTGCTGTGGGGCATATGGTTAATCTAGACAAAAATAAGGACACAGATGGAGGCTGTGAGTGAGGAGCTCTGGTGAGGCCAGGAGTGGGTTTGGTACACACCCCACGCTTTTGCCATCTGCTAGGATGCTCTGGAGTGGGGTGGGCTTCTAACCTGGCCCCAGCATTCTGGCAGACATGGCGAAAGAGACAGATGGCCACTAATAAAATCTGTATGAATTATATCTCAGCGGATGGACCAAAAATATATATTTAGAAATAGCTTTTTATGTTCTTCTGTTGTGTGTTCTCGTCATCTAACCTACAGTTACTTCCTGTCTCTGCTCTCTCGACAGGGTTGTGCCTGGCAGTCACTATTATACTGCTGATAGGCGATGTCATGCTATACATTCTAGACAAGGTATGGGAAAAGTCTTCTGTAGCAGGATCAACTATCAAAGGAATTTACGTCCCTTGATAGCAATCAGATGGCCTAAGTGAGATAATGGGAAGAAGCTTCTGAGAATGCAGGGTAGAATAATATTTCCTGTAAGAGTTGAACAATTTTAGGATCCAAAATTTCAAACATGCAGAAAGATTAAACTGGGGAACCACAAATTTTATTTTATATGTATGCTATTTTGTTTTTGAGACAAAGGTTTGCAGTCTAGAGCCAGGTGGCTTCAAACTCATGGTCTGCCTGCCTCAGCCTCCTGAGTGCTGAGACTACGGGCCTGTGCCATCAATGAGACTGGAACTCACTTTGTAGACCAGGCTGGCCTCGAACTCACAAGATCCACCTGCCTCTGCCTCCCGAGTGCTGGGATTACAGGCATGCGCCACCACCATCCAGGTGAATTTTCAGTTCTTTAGGAAAAATGGTTTAGTGTGTTAATTGACTGGGCTAAACTTTGGTGAAGCCATTGGATTTTGTAAGATTGAATATTGCTCATTTGGGAACTCTCACTAAATAATGGATCAGCGAAGGCTCCCAGGGGCCATATGCCGTTGTCAGTGCTGTTTTCGTGTACCTTTGTACAGCAAATGAGCTAATAAGGCTGTGTCTCTTCCTCTGTGTCTGTCCCAGAGAGTCTGAGCATGAGGCGGGGACTGATTTCCTGCAGCCGTTCACAGTCATAGGACTATTTGGTTTTGGCCGCTTTCTCTGATGTTACCGTAATTGAAGAAGCTCAGAAGCACAGAAGGTCACATGAGGCGTTTACGCAGAATCAACTAATGGTGTTGGTAAAGGTACCGTGTGTGCCTTGTGACTTTGTCCACGTGTCTTCTCAGAAGCCCAGTTATGCCATCATTTCCTTCCATATTTCAGTTGTGGCCCATTATAAATGAAGCTTTTATTATGCTAATGCCCCCTCCTCTACTGGCAAGTGGAGACAGCGTGCACTTCTGTTTAGTCTCAAGCTTAGGAGTGACAGGCTCACTCAGTCTTTTTAACAATTCTATATTTATTTGTATGTGGGTGCCCATGTGTGCACATGTTGGGGTCAGGGGTCAACACTGCATGTCCTCCTCTACTGCTTGCCCCTTTGTTTTTGAGCTAGAATCTCTCGATGAGCTTGATCTTACCATTTTTCTTCTTGGCTGCTCTGCCTGTGACCCATGGATCCTCCTGTCTCTGGCCCTTCCTCCAGGCCTGGGCTTGCAGGCATACTGGCCTCTCTGGCTTTTAAGTGGGTGCTGAGAATCTAAACCCATATCCTCGTGATTTCACAGTTATATCCCCAGTGTCTTTTCGGTGTTTGTTCTATTGAGACATGGTCTCACCGTGTATCTCTGGCTGTTCTGGAACTTGTTATATAGGCCAAGCTGGTCTTGAACCCACAAATATCTGGCTTCTGAGTGCTGGGATTGAAGGTGTGCCACCACGATGACACTCTAGCTTCTTAGAATTGAGTTTTTTAAAAGGGTTTATTTATTTTTATCTTTTTAGGTGCATTGGTGTTTTGCCTTCATGTATGTCTGTGTGAGGGTGTCAGATCTTTGGAACTGTCTGGAGTTACAGGCAGTTGTGAGCTGGGTGGGTGCTGGGAATTGAACCTGGGTCCTTTGGGAGAGCAGTCAGTGCTCTTAACCACTGAGCCATCTCTCCAGCCACTGTGGCGTGTTCTTGTTCTCTGTAATTCTTGCTCTGGTCCTTACTCCACTTTCTACATCCGTGTGGTAGGAGGCAGAACTCCACAGATGTGTGGAGTAGAGAATATTCTGGAATCTGGTGCCTTCGTACAACATGTTTCTCTCTCATTCATTTCTTCTGGGGCTTATCACTGGCCCTCCTGCAAGCCAAGATCCAAGAACTCTAATCCTGTCTGAGTGGATGTGCCCCCATCCCCAGCCTTCCACAAACTGTCCTTTCCCACAAGGAAGGAGGGAGATGGCAAGTGATGCTCCTGTAAGGTCTGGAGCCACAGCTGAGTCCTCTAAGTCAGGTAAAGTTAGCTCTACAGCATTAGAGTCCTGAAGGTCCCTAAGAAGCCAACCAAAGTGACCATATGCTTGCTTTCCTTTCTTAGACTTGGGGTTGTGTGAGTTATGATGCTTGATTAGGCAGGGGGCGAACACAGACTGTGCTTTGGTGGAGGGTAAGCCGTAGCAGGCAGTTCGAAGTTACCAAGCACCTTCACATTCTGATTAGACCCGGAGATGTCTCACGACTCAGCTGCAGTTTCTGATGGGCAGGATCCAGCCCTTTGGTTCTGCCTGGCCTGGCCTGTTGACGCTGACAGGAAGGGCTGCTATGACAGCAGGGAAACACAGGCTGCACAGGAAGGCCTCCCTGGACGCTTCAGCCACATCCCTGCCCGGGGCCTGTGAGCTGTCCGAACACTGGGGAGTTTCCAGCCCTGCTTTGATTGCTTTTCCCTGGATGTCCCTGTTCCTAGAACAAAGTCAAGTTTTCCACATGATTACAAAGAAGGCAAAAATTACACAACACACCCCAAACAAGAAATAATCAACTAACTCACCAGTTTCCCCAATTCACAGAGCACACCTTTATTTCTGTTGCCTCAGAAACTCAGAATAGCATCACCACCTGCATCCCAACACACACACACACACACACACACACACACACACACCCCACACCCCACACACCAAAACTGCTTTGGCCAATAGACACTAGACATATGTCTTTCAACAGCTACAGAACAGAAAGACAAAACATAACCGAGTCCCAAGTAATAGTGCTTTTTCTTCAAGGGGGGTGGGAGAGGGAGGAGCGGAGTTCCAGGGCTCTGTCTGCTTTGCTTCTGCCAATGGCTGGTGTGAAATTTTACCCCGTTCTGCTTCATTTCTGGGCTAGCTTTTCACCATGCCCTGTCTCACTGACCAGTCACTCCCTCATGGCTTCCTGCTTGTGGGCTGCGGTAATATATATGATATGATTGTATGATATGATAGTATGCTATGATAGTATGTATGCTATGATAGTATGTATGTTATGGTAGTATGTATGATATGATAGTATCTATGGTAGTATGTATGATATGATAGTATCTGTGGTAGTATGTATGATATGATAATGTTCCATGCTATGATAGTATGTATGATATAATAGTATGTATGTTATGGTAGTATGTAGAATGAATTCATGCTTCACCTTTCATTTACTGGTCTTCTCCAAAGCCTACACATTTCTCCTTCTGTTTAGTGATGCCGTGTAAGGGATAGCAGGCCGCCACCGGAGACAGGTCATGCCTCTGTCTCCTTTTTTTCTCAGGTCAGTTGATTGGCAAGCTGATAAACACAGAAAGCTGTGTCCTCAGGCTACAAGCTAGAGGTGATGCAGACCCCTGGGTCGAGTCAAATAAAAAGAAGGCTCCCAGAGGAAGACAGGTCCAGGATGAGAGATGGATCTTATTATTCTGGGTTGGGTTGGACGCATCTGTGTGTTATTGACTAGAGTTCCTGGTTTTACAAAGAGACATAAAAAAATAGGAAGAAGAAATAAAACCATGGAACAGTTCAATAATTAACTTGCCTAAAAAAATTACAAGACAGCACAGTCCGTGTTGGCTGCTAGCATGTGCCAGTGATCCTCTCATAATGTCACTCTGGGTTTAATCAGATCAGAAACTGACAAGTTCTGTTAGTGTGAAGACACAACGACTAACATTTTAGAGTCTAAATGTTTATTGTCAGTTAAGGAAGGCGCCAGGCGTAGATGAGAGGCAGCTCCTTTGAGACTCCTGTGCAGAATGATCTCAGACCTTTACCTGGCAGCCTGCTATGCTGGGGTATGTGCCCTCTAGAATTCATGTGCTGGAAGCTGGATTCGCAGTACAACGGTGTTAGGGGGTGGGGTTTGGAATGGTGACTGGGCCGTGGGGTCCCCACCTTCCTGACTGGCTTAAGGCCAGTCTGGCCATAGATTAGTTCTCTCGGGGTGCTTTGTCACCAGTGGGCTCTTTCACACACCCTGACTTGTTCCTCTGCTCTCTTATGAGGCCTTTCCCAGAAGCCTATATTGTTCTAGAAGCCTAGGTCGTCCACACAGGTAACATGTCAACAATGTCTGGTACCTGTCCCACTGAACTTGTGACTGTCACTAACAAGTCCTTCAGAAAGATTTATTCGTCCCCCACATCCTGTATCAGAAATGCATATGGTCATTTCACATATCTATTTTCCAGTAGATGGTGCTGTAAGGTCAGTGCCATGGCAGAGCCCACAGACCCATCTTCTGCAGTTATCCAGTTGCGTTCAGGCATGTCTGGCACAATGAGACATTGGGATATCTTAAACAAAAGTTCTTAAAAACACTAACAATATATGCATTTAATTTATCAACTATTTTTCTTCCTTAGTAATGACTGTTCATTGAAAATCAGACATATAATGGATTTATAACTTGATTCTGACTTCTTTTTTATTATTTATTTTTTATTTTCTATGCATAAAAGTTTGCCTGTGTGGAAGTGTGTGCATCATGGCCTGCAGAGGCCAGCAGAAGTCAGCAGAGGCCAGCAGAGGAGTGTCAAATTCCCCGAACCTAGAGTCAGATGGTTGTAAGCTGCTGTGTGGCTGCTGGTAATCAAACCCTGGTCCTCTGTGAGAGCAATAACTACTATTTAACTGCTGAGCCATGTCTCTAATCCCAACTTCTGCCTTCTTAAAAAAAAAAAAAAAAAAAACAGTAATTACTGCTAGGCCATGGTGGCACACACCTTTAACCCCAGCACTCAAGAAGCAGAGGCTGACAGATCTCTGCGACTTTGAGGCCAGCCTGCTCTAAAGAGTGAGTTCTAGGACAGCCAGGGCTACATGGAGAAAACTTGTCTCAATAAATAAATAAATAAATAAATACAAAAAAAAAAGAAGAAAAACAACAACAATAAAATGAAAACATCATAATGGAATGGGTTAACCTTCAGGACAAGGTATTTCTTGTAGTGAGTCTCAGTGTCTTGGTATGTATGCACGCTGGTTCTTTCCATTCATGCCTCTGGTCAGGTCAACACATACCTCCTCCGGTGACTTCACCTTGTGGAAGGTGAGTGTGATTTGAATTTAGGTCCCATGGGTGTCTTTCTGGTTTCTCTAAAAGCCATGGCTACTGCATGAACCATCTGCACCTCTGCAGGAGTGAACATCAGTGAGTCAGGACAGGAGAAGACAGGACAGAGCCTGGCTGTAAGCATCACCACTAACCCTAACCCTAGCCCTAACCTAACCCCTACCTTAATCCTAACCCTAACCTAACCTTAACACTAAAGCTCCAGAAGAAATTCTGATGGCTTCAACCTATGTGTCAGTTAAAACTTCCAAACTGATGTAACACCTAGCCACCTTCTCTTCCCTCTGCTACACTGTCCGCAGGCAGCTGAGGCCTGAAGCTGGGGTCACTCTGTAGCCGGTTAAGGGGTGGAGATGGCTTTCTTCCTCCTCCCGCTCTCCCCCTTTCATTCGCTACTATGGCACAGAGATAGGGAGGAGGCAGGGGACAGGAAGGTGCTTTCTTACCTGACTCTATCATGAAGTGGCTTAGCATTTTCAGGGCCTGGCGGGTGTTATTGGATGGAAGACCCCACCTTACTGTCACTCTTATCTCTTTTTCCTGTGCGGAGAATGCAATTGCAGCCTAGCTGGTTTCCATAGCAGCTAGAGGACCTCTGATGTTCAGTTCTACTTTTCCTTGCTAGGTCTTTGTGTCCCTGTAGTTTGTCCATATGGCTAGGGCTTAAAGTAGCCCCTTCGTATGAGGGACACATCGGGGCCTTAGGAAGCACTCACTCATCTTTCCTGCTTATCCTCTGTGCCACAACTGCTGGTGACCCAGGATAACGTTTGATTACACCTTAGCCAATTCATTGATTACTGATCATCTTATGTCTTGTAGATCTCCCAGCTAAGAATCTGACAACAAAGAATTTGCTGTCACCCCAAGTTTACAGAGCCAACTGCAGCTTTCCTTAGTTGGCTTCATGAAAGGGACAAAGATCTCCAATGGCAGGGGACTGGGTGAAGGTATACACGGAATTCCCCCATCTAAAATACCTATATCTGCTCTTACTACTTAAAGCCCCAGTGAAGTGAGAGACTCAGGAGCTTTCGGCTCATTGCCTGGGGAAATCCTTAGAAACTGGCATAGTGTTTGATTCTTCACTCTGCAGTGTCTGCTCTACCTTGAGATAGGCCTGAGCCAGGTAGGTTTCCATCGTGAACATGCTGTTGTCTCTGAGATGCCTTGGGAGACGGGTTCAGATACTCTTTTATCCTAGAATAGCCCAAATCTCCAGCTTCTGGGTTCCTCACGGAAATGGACACAGTGTTTGCATCTGACACTTTGCCTCATCTTTCCCCATGATACTCTCTGCACTCATCAGCCCCTGCAACTATGAAAATGTCTGAGACAAGCAATTAATAACGAGAAGTGGTTTTTATTTGGTTCGTAATTGTATAGATTTCATCCTATGGTTGGTGGACTCTGTTGATTTGGGTCACAGCAAGGAAGTACGGCAGAGTAAAACCACGGGGGGGGGGGGGACTGGGTGGGAGGAGCCTTAAGAACTTATCCCACTGTATCCTACACCTCCTTCAAGATGGCGCCTCTAATAACTTGCAGGCTTCAGTTAACTCCACCTCCTAAAGACGCTACCATTTCCTGATAGAACCACAGTGGGAACTAACTGACAATTCAGCCTAGATGTGGAGCTCATGGATACACACGCACACATGCGCAACACACACACCCACACACACACACACCACACACACATTCATATGCAGCCATGATTCACTGACCAGCAGGGAGTCTGGCAAATGCATCATTAGATGATTTCAGCACCTAGGCACCACAGATTGTTCTTATGTAAACTGAGGTGGTGTAAACTGTGATGTCACCAGGTAACATAAACTCGCGAGACCATTATCATGTCCGCTGACAAACATTGTCATGCAGGGCATGACTGTGCATGTGCTTTCCTCAACACAGAAAAAGTATTTTTCAACTAGGAAATACAAGAGATCGAAGTCAGAATAACTGTGTTTTGATGATCCTAGGAAGCAGAAAAGCAGCAGAGCCATACAGATATGTGTCTGATGTGCGTGTGTATGTGTGTGTAAGTGTGCACATGTTTGTGTGTACACATGAAGGCCAACGGGAGACATTAAGTATCTTCCTCAGTTGCACACCAGCCTACTTTCGGAGACTGATTCTCTCATTGAGTCTAACACTCACCAATTTGGCTAGATTAGATTGCCAGGAAGCTCCAGGGAGCATCTCCCAAGTGCTGGGATTACTGGTTCATGCCACGGTGCCCAGGTTTTATGAAGATTCTGCAGATCTGAATTCAGGCCCTCACACTTGTACAGTGGGCACATAACTGACTGAGCCATTGTCTAGTCCTGATACATAGTCCTATGTAACACTTTTTTTTGACTTCTCAAGACCTGGTTTGTTATCAAGACAATAACATAATTCTTTTGGGATATCATGAAGCAGTTATTACAGTGTTTGAAAACTGCTTAGCCACATGCTTGGCTTGGCAAACTTCTGCTGCCAAGTATCACAACTGTAAATCTGTAGTAGTTAAGACAGCATGGCACCGAGTTGACGTTCCCTAAGAACACAGCCAGGAACGCCTGGGACTCCATAGACGACTGACTAACAGGCTCGTGTGTTTGTGCTTATGACTGGACTGTTTTACAAGAGGATGCTCAACAAGTTTGGTGCTGTGGTGAAAGGAAACAGAGCACGGTACATAAAGTGAGCTCAGCAAAGGGCCAGACGTGCAGGGCACAGCCTGAAGGAAGTGGAGGAGGCGCCAGGATTCCGGGTCCACAGCCTCCCTGTGCAGCCACACAGAGTGTGTTTAATTCTCTGTGTTACAGCCGTTCATGTGAACTGTCTATCGGAGAACCTAGCGGAGACTTCCTATCCAGGGAGGAGGCTTCTCATGAAGCCTCTCTGCCAGGCGTGAGCCTAAGCTGCAGGCTCCCAGAAGGAAAGCAAATCTTCAGAAGACAGTGTATGTTTTTTTTTGTTTGTTTGTTTGTTTTTTAGTTTATTTTTTTTTATTGAAAAAAAATTTTCCGCCTCCTTCCCGCCTCCCATTTCCCTCCCCCTCCTCCCGCCCCTCTCCCCCTCCCCCCCACTCCTCTTCTCCTCCCTCTCCAGCCCTAAGAGCAGTCAGGGTTCCCTGCCCTGTGGAAAGTCCAAGGTCCTCCCCACTCCATCCAGGTCTAGGAAGGTGAACATCCAAACTGTCTAGGCTCCCACAAAGCCAGAACATGAAGTAGAATCAAAACCCCATGCCACTGTCCTTGGCCTCTCATCAGCTCTTATTGTCTGCCATGTTCAGAGAGTCCGGTTTTATCCCATGCTTTTTCAGTCACAGTCCAGCTGGCCTTGGTGAGCTCCCAATAGCAGTGTATGTTTATATAAGCACTTTAGACGCAATGAGCTACTCTTATCCATTTAAAAATTGATGGAGATTCTCCCCAAATCATATTTCCCAGATGTCAGCCAAGGGTTAATCTCATATGCAGGCCTATCAAAGGATAGCACAGGCAAGCCTCCTTGGTTAACAGCATTACGAACAGGTGCAAAGATGGGAAATTATAATAGAACGGAAACTAGTCCAGACATACACCTGTCAACAAGTGGCCACCCGAGGAATGACAAAGCTTGGCACTGTGATAGAGCAGAGATAATATTTTTAATAATTCTTAATAAATGATACTAGTCATTGGTATATTCATATGGAAAAAATAATTCTGGCACTTATTTCCTGCTATGCCCAAATATCAATTCTAGATGGGTCCAGATAATAAAGCCCGTGGTGGGTCATCTGCTATTTTCTTCAGTGAGGTAACTGTTGTTGTTACCTTGATCTGGTGAATAACTTCCCATGTGTGCTCATGCACGTGTTCCTATTTAAACTCAGGGGGTCACAAAAAGACTAAACCAAACCAAAACCAAGAAAGGAGGAGGGAGATGCATTGAGAAGAAGGGGTTCTGTGGGGATGACAGAGAGTAGAGATGAACAAAAGGCATCGTAAACATTCAGGGAATTTCCAAAGAATGAGAAAAATAAAGTAACGAATCAAAACATATTTATCATCAACAAATGAATGAGGATAACACGTGTAATGTCTTTATGACCTTAGAGGCAAGATTTTTCTTTCTTTTTGTGTTTTTGTTTTTGTTTTTCTTTTTTCAAGACAAGGTTTTTCTGTGTAGTTCTGGCTGTCTGGGGCTCTGATGTCCCCTTCTGTCATAAAGGCATACATGCAGATAGAGCACTCATACATAAAGTAAATAAATAAATATTACAAACAAAACAAACAAACAAAAGATTCCCAGCTAGAGCCCGGTGGTGGTGGTGGTGGTGGTGGTGGTGGTGATGGTGGTGGTGGTGGTGGTGGTGCCTTTAATCCCAGCATTCGGAGGCAAAGTATAACATGTTTTCATGTGTTAGAAAAGTACACAGCATGAGTTTGAGGCCAGCCTGGTCTACAGAGTGAGTTCCAGGACAGCCAGGGCTACACAGGAAAACCTTGTCTTGAAAAATAAAAGACCCAAAATAATAACAACAAAAAAGAAAAGAATTACTTTGATATCACACAACCACACACCATTCAGTCCTAAGGGGCTGAATAGTTTTCCTTTGGGTCTCAAGAGGCATGAGAATATTACCCTGTGGAATTGAACAGATCTGCCTGTTAGAAAGGAGGTAGGTGTGAAGGAGGAAAGGAAGAGGAGGACTTGCAATGAGGTGAGGAGGAGGGGGCTGAGGTGAGGAGGAGGGGGCTGAGGTGAGGAAGAGGGGGCTGAGGTGAGGAGGAGGGGGCTGAGGTGAGGAGGAGGGGGATGAGGTGAGGAGGAGGGGGCTGAGGTGAGGAGGAGGGGGCTGAGGTGAGGAGGAGGGGGCTGAGGTGAGGAGGAGGGGGACGAGGTGAGCAGGAGGGGGACGAGGTGAGCAGGAGGGGAACGAGGTGAGGAGGAGGGGGACGAGGTGAGGAGGAGGGGGACGAGGTGAGGAGGAGGGGGCTGAGGTGAGCAGGAGGGGAACGAGGTGAGGAGGAGGGGGCTGAGGTGAGGAGGAGGGGGCTGAGGTGAGGAGGAGGGGGCTGAGGTGAGGAGGAGGGGGCTGAGGTGAGGAGGAGGGGGACGAGGTGAGCAGGAGGGGGACGAGGTGAGCAGGAGGGGGACGAGGTGAGGAGGAGGGGGACGAGGTGAGGAGGAGGGGGACGAGGTGAGGAGGAGGGGGATGAGGTGAGGAGGGGGATGAGGTGAGGAGGAGGGGGATGAGGTAAAGAGGAGAACAAGGCATGTACAAAGGGAATTGTGAATTATAAAGGGGTTTTGTCTTAGTTCTGTCTGCAGTGACAAAGGACAGCCTAGGTGGCTTGTACACCACAGGCATTTATTTTCTCACAGTGTTAGTGAGATCAGGGTGTCAGCACAGTTGGGGCTGGGGAAGATCTCTTCCTTAGAGATTGCAATTTATTATTTTATCATTGTTTTGGTGCTTTTAATTTAAAGATCAAAATATAGTAATTATACACAGAGATGGGTTTCATTATCACATTTTCATACTGTATATAAGGTTTCTGGGGCATGTTGACCCCACTGTGCTCTCTTGTGTCTCTCCGACTCCTGTGGACCCCCTTCCTCTAATTAGTCCTGCTTTTACTTTCATGTCTTTGTTGCTGTTGTTGAAACAATTAATTTAATTAGGATCACCTGTAGGGGCAACAGATGCTGCTGCTGAACCCTCATCTGCTGCTGAAGTACCTTATGAGTATGTCTGTAGACGAAAACCATTGTTTCGTACAATAAACATCCACCAATAAGAAAGAAAAAGCCACGGCAAAGATCTAACGATCCATAGGGATGTTCAGAGCTTCATAAAAGGTGAGCTGATTTCATAGGGGGCTGTGAGCCCAGCTTTTTAAAGTCAGAAGTTTGAGACCTGAGAAATAAAATGAAGGGAATAGGAAGCATAAGGTGACACGGAATTAAAGATAAGGGAAGGCAGGGATGAAGCAAAGTCACTACTGACACCCGAGGCTTCATGATGAGGATGGGTTGGGGATATGGCTCAGTCTTTAAAGGGCTTGCAGCACAGATATGAGGACTGGAGTTTGGATCCCCAGTACTCACAGAAGTGAATTCACCTAAGAAGTGGAATTGCTCACATGCAATTCCAGTTCTTTTTTTCTTTTTCGGTTTTTCAAGACAGGGTTTTCAGTCAGGTGGTGGTGGCACACTCCTTTAATTCCAGCACTTGGGAGGCAGAGGCAGGTGGATCTCAGAGAGTTCAAGGCCAGCCTGGTCTACAAAGAGAGTTCTAGGACAGCCAAGACTGTTACACAGAGAAACCCTGTCTTGAAAGACCAAAAGAAAAAAGAAGATAGGGGTTTTTTTTTTGTTTTTTTTGTTTGTTTGTTTGTTTTTTTTTTGTGTGTGTGTGTGTGTAGCCCTGATTGTACTGGCACTTGCTCTGTAGACCAGGTTGGCCTTGAACTCACAGAGATTTGCCTGCCTCTGCCCCCTGAGTGCTGGAATTAAAGGCGAGTGCCACCACTGTCCAGCTGAAATTCCAGTTCTTGGAAAGAGGATTTGCTAGTTCTTTTTCAGTTGCTATGACACAACACCATGACTAAGGCAACTAATACAAGAAAGAGTTTAATTTGTCTTATGTTTTCAGAGGGTTAGAGTCCATGACAACAGAGTTTATGTCTTGACCAAAAAGAAGGCGGCAGAGAGAGAACCTTGGGAAACTTCAAAGGCAGACGCTGGTGATACACCTCCTTCAATGGATCCACACTTATACCTCCCGCCTAGCTATTGGCTGTTCAGCTCTTCATTAAACCAATCATAGTGGCATAGTGACACATCAACAGGCCTCCATATGCATAAGCACATGCAAACACACAGCCCCAAATATGTGCACTGTGCACTCCCACAATGAGAGTATGCATACATACATGCATACTATGTACATGTACACTAGATACACACACATACACACACACATATATGGACATGAAGAGAGAGAGAATATGAACACGTTAGACTAAGTAGGTAGGGGAAGAAGAGAGAGAGGAGACACTCAAGATGGAACAAGTATAGTTGGACATGGTGGCGCACGCCTTCAATCCCAGCACTTGGGAGGCAGAGGCAGGCTGATCTCTGCATTCCAGACCAGCCTGTTTTACAGAGTGAGTTTCAGAATGGCCAGAAATACACAGAGAAACTCTTTCTCAAAAAATAAAAACAAAACCAAAAAAGAAAAGAAAGAAAGAAAAAAGAAGAAAAGAAAAAAAAAGAAAAGAAGTAAAAAGATAGAACAAGTATGGCCATGCCCAAAGCAACTGTACTCCTGTAACCAGCAAGAGCCTGCTTAGAATAAATTTAGGAACAAACTGTAATAATTGCACTTGAATCTGTTTTGAGCTCTGGATCTATAGAAAAGATGACAGAGACTTAGTTATTGTGTGCCGGATGCACGAGTGAGGTGAGTCATCTCTTCCAAAGGAAATACTGCATCTTCTGGCTCTTTCGAAGATCCCCATAACTGTCTGTGTTGGGTACATATTCAAAACATGGGTCTTTTCATAGAAAAATGCAGTTGCTACTGAAGATGGATTGGAAACAACATAAAATAAACCCAAATGTTACCCAAAAATTTACAGCAGTTGTGGGTGGCCCAGCTTGTTAATTGCAAAATAAAGCCCTTTACTGATGTTACATTGGAAAAAATGTGAAAACCAAACAAAAACTTGGTTCAAGAGAGGATACTTAATACTGATCATCCCATAGGAGAGAGGGCGTTGGAAGTTAAGGCATTAGATGATTACTCCGGTGAGCATTCTCGGTCAATAAAACAGTTAACAGACCCTCATGTCCTGACCCTTAGTCCCACATCCAAGCCAGCTACTCACACGGAAGAGATTCTAATCAGCTGTGCTGAGTTTGGTCCAAGCGGACCTTTCATTCCTATTGTTTCTCAGGATAAGTGGATTTATCTTAGCTCCTCTTATTTTAAGGAGATGCTTTGCTTCCTGTCTTCTTTCCTGCCAAAGGCATGGGGGCATGGAGGGAAGGGAGAGAGAGAAAGAGGAGGAGAGAAGGAGAGAGGGAAAGACGGAGAGATGAAAAGAGAGAGGGAGGGAGGGAGGGGGGAGAGAGAGAGAGAGAGAGAGAGAGAGAGAGAGAGAGAGAGAGAGAGAGAGAGAGAGAAAGAAGAGAGAGAAAGAGAGAGAGAGAGAGAGAGAGAGAGAGAGAGAGAGAGAGAGAGAGAGAGAGAGAGTCTGTTGTAGGCAGAGGCTCTGAAGTTTTGATTCTGTTGTTCTCAGGGCTCTGTATATGAATCATGCATTTTGGTGTATATCCTTTCTGAATAAATTTCTTGTTCACGATAGCTGTTATGGTTTGAGTGTGAAATGTGCCCCATAAGCTCACATTTTGAACACTCGGACCCCTGTTGGGAGTGGGCCTTGAGGTCTACAGCCTAGCTGGAGGTAGTGAGCGGGTCACTGTGGGGTCAGACCTCCGGTAAGCTGCATCTTGCCAGGCATTTGATCACAGCAATGAGAAAAGCAACCAACTTAATAGCTTTTGGCTCATAAAATTTTTGATTACATTTGTTGTTTACCATAGCTTAAACAGTAAGAGGTCTATTGTACTTCTACGACTATGGAGGCATTTTTATATAACTACCTATGGACACCTCTTAATATCTGTTTTGTACTTAGTTTGCTCTTAGTGTCAGTGTCAGTGGTCCATATCCTCACACCGCCACTAGACCCAGCAAAACGGCTCAGAGGAAAAGATGCTTGCTGCACAAGCCCCA
Organism: Chionomys nivalis; assembly: GCF_950005125.1. NCBI lineage: Eukaryota > Metazoa > Chordata > Mammalia > Rodentia > Cricetidae > Chionomys > Chionomys nivalis. The sequence goes on from NC_080087.1 coordinate 15,216,578, forward strand.
TGTCCCAAGTTTGGTCCCCAGGAGCCACAGTTGAATCTGCACCAGATCCTCTGTGTACGCATTATGGCTTCCAGTCTAGTGTTTTCATGGGATTCGTGAGTGTGCGAATGAACGAGTCTCTGATTCTTGTGTCTTCTCTTGTTCTCTTTTCCTTCTGTAGGTTTGTCTTGTCCATCTTTGATATGATAGCTTTTCTTTTATCATATTTTACTTTGTTGTATTAAAAATGAGTGAAAAGAATGAATGAAAACCTAGCCACTAGGGTAAAGGTTAACAACCGAACTGTCATGTATTCCTGCTGGGAGAGGGAAGATCAGTTTTCTCCAGTGGAGCAACTCTGGGTATATCAGCCACTCCAGGGCAGGCCTCATGTTCAGGAGGAGTTGACCAACATATAATGGACTCTCCAGTTTTTTTTTTTTTGTGTGTGTGTGTGTGTTTATGTTTTTATTTGGTTACAGCTTGGCGTTTTGCTTGGGTTTTGAGGGGGTATTGTCTTATTTTGATTTCTTGGTTTGGGGGCGTTTTATTGTTGTATTGGGTTTTTGTTTGTTTTTTGAAAAAGAACTTAAAGTTGGGTGAGTAGGGAGGGGGAGAGGATCTGGAAGGACTTGGGGGAAAGGAAGAAGATGATCAAAATGTATTTAAATTAAAAAATTGTTTTAAATAATAAGAGGGAGAAAGACAGAGAAAGAGACAGAGACAGAGAAAACTCAGCACTGACTTCTGCAAGCTATCCTCTGCCCACATATCACCTGAGGTATTACATGGTGCAACAACTACTCACCTGAAATTCACACTCTCTCGGCCCTCCTCCTTCTTCTGCTTACCAGCTGCTGGATTACACATGTGTGTAGTGATATTTGTATTTTAATGAATAAAGCTTGCCTGAAGGTCAGAAAAGCAAAACAGTCAGCCACTGGTTCTTACCTCTACCTCATTCTGAAATGATGATTCTTCAGGAATCTCAGAATGAGACTGAGACTGAGAGCTGTCTCCTCCCGCTTTCTAATCCTCTCTAGTGCTGGGATTAAAGGCATGTACTACACGGTTTCTATGGCAACTAGCGTGGTGACTGGGATTAAAGGTGTGTGTCACCACTGCCTGGTCTGTAAGGATGACCAGTGGGGGCTGTTTTACTCTCTGATCTTCAGGCAAGCTTTCACTACGCATGTGGACCGTCACGACTGATAAATCTCCTCTGTGAGGTGTACAACACTGCGCTTTGACATTTGAGCAGCTATTTACTATGCCATGCTCCTCCCTCAAACAGACAGCTCTGCTTTGTGTGACAAGGACACAGATTTATGGAGCTTCAAATGTATAATACGTCCTTATTAACTATAGCCATCAGGCCAAATATGAGAGCTTCAGAATGTATTCATCTTACAACTAAAAGTTGGTACACTCTGACAAACATCTATCTCTCCACCACTTTTTTTTTTTAAAATAGGGTCTCTAATTGAAGTTACTAGAAGCTGTGCCTTGCCTAGAGGATCCGAGGATGGAATTTTCACCTGTTGGCCATTGAATGCGGTTATTTAAGCCTCCATGATGCTATTAAAGAAGGGCTTTTGTACCACCGATCGAAGGTCCGTGTGTTGGTCTGTCTCTGTGTGTGTTTCCTCAACCTCCAGCCCCTTGCCTGAAGCTCGCGAACTGGGTTGTAGGACATAGAGCGCAGATGGGGGCCTTGGTGGGCTGCAAGCATGGACAAAGAAGAAGTAGAAGCCAGCTGAGGTCTGGGATCCATGACGAGAGACACACACTTGGATATGGTAGCTGCCCAAATTTTTGAACAGACACCTGCAGTTTGTCTGGCTTTGTCAGCCTCAGGCAAAGAGTGACCAGTGACCTCACGAGTGCCATCTAGAACCCTGATCACTTGGTTAGTGGGACAAGCTCCCTGATGGGTACAGGTAGAAATTCACTTGAGTTTCTTTTTCTAATGTCTCACACCAATTTTTTTTTCCTTTAGGTAGATTTTATCCAGCTTTTTTTATAAAGTAAAACATATAACCCCATGACATGACCAAAGCATTCAATTAAAGATGCTTAGGTATTAAAACAAAGTATTTTTTCTTCTTCAGGGGATCTAACCCAGGTTCTTGCATGCTAGGCAAGCATTCTGCTACAGGGCTCAACCCTCAGCAGGATCTTGTTGTATATCTCAGTAATCTAAGCTTTGAACTTGCCATGTAGGCCTGGCTGATCTTGAACTCCAGAACCACCTGTTTCTACCACCTGAGCACTGGGTTAAGTGGGGACCACCACATATTCCTCAAATTTTAAAAAACAGGTCGATTTAGCTGGTTAGCAGATTATTAATTTTTTTAAGTTAACACATGTGGAACATATGAAAAGAATAAGCATTTCAAATTTTGTGGGGAAATGTTGTAATACAAGCGGCAGGGCTGAGTCCCCGGCACCCGGCCGCCCGCATGGCTTAGCTTATACCCCGAAATAATTACACGGAAACTGTATTCTTTTAATCACTGCCTGGCCCATTAGTTCCAGTCTCTTATTGGCTAGCTCTTACATATTGATCTAACCCATTTCTAATATTCTGTGTAGTACCACGAGCTGGCTTACCAGGAAAGATCTTAACCTGCGTCTGTCTGGAGTGGGAGAATCATGGCGACTCCTGACTCAGCTTCTTTCTCTCAGCATTCTCTTCTGTTTACTCCACCCACCTAAGGTTTGGCCTATCAAATGGGCTAAGGCAGTTTTCTTTATTAGTTAACCAATGAAAGCAACAGATAAAATACAAGAACCACCTCCATCAGGGAAATAGTCTGGTTACTATGACCTGCTGACCAGAGTTTGACAGACGACTCCACGAGACCCACGTCTACTTGCAGAATGACCTAACGGGACTTAAGAGTTTGTTCTCAACAGTATGCCAAAAGACACCCGCTGAGACAGCCCTCTCAGAAACCGGAGCATGGGAAAGACTTCCTCCTGCACAGCATCCTTCAGATTAGATGGGCCAGCCTGTCTCGATGGGCCAGCCTGTCTCGCTGTTGTCAGTACCCTGGCAAACTCAGGTCCTTGGCTATCCAAGGACTTATCACAGCTACCAGCTAGAAAGCTACTCCATCCGCCCTCTCAGAGGACCCTAACAGGCCTTGAACCTCACCATCCAGAGTGCACACAGAGGATCATTGGCAATAGTTTTGGGTTTGGCCCTAACCTGACTCTGTATTCGTTGTCTCACGTTGTTGCAGGCCTTGGAAATCTCCCTAGTCCCTAAACATCCTCACTTCCTTGCAATGGAATCCTATAGCCCAGGGTCTTGAGAAGTGGCAATGGGCAGCTCTGACAAACCAGGGACAGGGGAACCCATGAAAACGGCAGAGTTTTTTTTAGTTTTGACTACTTACTTTGAAACTGCAGAGTCAACAGAGTCAAACTGTTTATTCTATTTTACAATTGCGTTTCGTCCAGATAATCTTCTATGGCCTTGACATTAGTGGGCAGCATCATGGGCAGTTCTAAAAGCCTTCTAAACTGCACGAGCCATTAAGATATTACCTATGTATTAGCATCTTAAACTCCTGCAGGCATCAGAAACGTATCTCCACTAGTGGAAGCGGTGTTTTGTGACCTCTTTTGCCATTTGCTTGCCCGTGGTGCTCATGTCAGGGAAACTAAGTGGAGCCTTGAAACCATGAACCTAGTATACACCTCTGTAAGGCTCCTCAGTCTAGTAGAGTAGTAATCGGCTTTTCCTATCTACAAGGAAGCCATTATGCTGTCCCAGCTCTACCATGGCCTTTACCCACTTCCAACTGGTACCCTGACTTGAAAGCAGATTTCAGGTGCTCTTTCTAAATAAACAAACCACTGTGTGAAGTGACAGATAGGACAATCTGCTTCTCTTAGTAATCATTATATTACTAAGAGAATCCCACTGGGGGTGGGATGGGAGGTGGAAAGACAGCACAGTGTTAAGGGCACTTACTGCTCTTCCAGAAGACCAGAGGATCTACATGCTCACAACTGTCTGTAACTCCAGCTCCAGGGGATCTGATGTCCCTTTCTGGCCACTGAGGGCACCTGCCTACATATGGCATATACACAGACACATGCATACATAAAAAGGTCTAAAAATATTTTTAAAATCACAAATACCATTGTAAATATATATGGAATAAAATAATAAAAAGTAGAAATCCTCCTCAACTATGATTTCAAAATGGCTTCTAAAGAATTTCTCTTTATTTATTATTGTTATATGATGACCTTGTCAGCTGCCCATGTCATGAGACAGTGGTCACAGATGTAAGTGATGTGTATAGAATCAGCAATGGTTTCTGAAAGGGAAAAAAGATGAGATCTAAATAGAAATAAACCATCTCTAGGAGGCCGCAAAATATAAAACAAAAGAAAATCAAAAACAAGCCCCCCAACCAAAACAAAGCAAAACACTGAAAATACAATTGCAGATTGTTAAGTGTACATGTTTTCCATATACAAGCAAGATCTTCACTGTCTCGTTAAAAGAAATCTTTATATTGCCTCCTGAAAAATTTTGCTTTACTTAATTTGAAGCTGAATGTGATTGTGACTATCCAAAGTAAACAGTTTCTGCAAACCACTCAGTGTCTAATATATCAGATAAAGAAAGCCTTATTAGTGTATTTCAGGAGGACAGTCCATGTGACAGAGGTTGTTTTTCTGAGTTCAGGCCACAAAGAAGCTTTTTGTATCATTGGACTCCACCAATATGGGAACACCGGGAGGACGCCACAGAGGGAGGATAGAAAAACTCAGCACACAAATTTCAGGGTCAAAGGCAGCAGAAGAAAAACCCAGCAATTTTCTCTGGTATTTTGATAACTTTTTACTGAGTTTAAGAAAATTTTTAGGAAAACAAGATTCATCCAGTGGAATGAACTGTTCTGAGTTCATGATCTCTGAAGAATGGCGGTGGTATTCACTGTGCTCTCTGTATGCATGACGGGGAGTCCACGGAGAGAAGGAATTCATGGTTTATGAACGAGGATTCTATTGAGTCCAGATCAACAGCAGGAAGTTAGCTTAGAGATCATCTTTGCAATCTTTTTGTTTTGTTGGTTAAGATCACAGGGCACTGAGTGTACGGTGCCTTCTTGTATTCCCAGTGCTGGGTAGGCTGAGGCAGGAGGATTCTGAGTTCCAGGATAGGTCATACAGTGAGACCTTGTCTCAAAACCAAACAAACGAATGCACAAGCTAAGTATGTGTATTATCTTAGTATTTGGGGCCAGAGGCAGGAAGATCAGAAGTCCAGGATTATCCTCGGCTATGTAGTGAGTTTGGTGCCAGCCTGGTCTACATGAAACCCTGCTGATATATAAACAAAGAGAGTGAGAGCAAGCAACTGAAGAAGTGACTGAGGCTGAGGCAGAGTGAATCATCCCTTAGCATCTCCATAGACTTATTAGCAAGTATCTTTAAATGACGTATTTATGGATTTATTAAAGCTTATGAAAACATAGAGAGTGGAGAGGACAAAGTGTGTTACCTTTGTAAGGAAAACACTTGATAATGCCAGGAGTCAGTGAATCCTTCAAGCTGATTGACTAGCTGCCGAGCTAAATGCGTGAGCTCCAGGTTCAGAGGGAGACTTTCTGTCTGTCTATAGAGGTCAAGGAAGACATCAACACTGACCTCTGGCCTTCATAAAAACACATGCGTGTGCATCCCCACATACAGGTGGGCACAACTGTAGGGACATGTACATATAAAACATACATACATACTCACAACATCATCTGAAATAAAGTTTCAAGATTAAAATAAAAATGGAGTCGACCTTAAGAGTTATTATTTGTTTGTTTGTCTGTTTGTTTTTTTGAGACAGGGTTTCTCTGTTCAGACAGCCCTAGCTGTCCTGGAACTAACTCTCGTAGACCAGGCTGGTCTCGAACTCTGAGACCCACCTGCCTCTGTCTCCCGAGTGCTGGGATTAAAAGCATGCGCCACCACAGTCCAGCAAGAGTTATTTTGAGATAAATAAAGGCTAAGGGCATGGAATGTCTTTCCTCAGAAGATCTTTCCCGTTAAGATCTCCCCCAAAGAGAAAGCTAGTCCATACAAGACTATAATTATCAAGAAGAACTAAAAGCCGAGAGGTTTTCTGAGCACGCTATTGACTTCTTGAGTTTCCAGAACACGGTCCTGTCAGGATCGCAGAACTGGCTAGTCTGTCTCCTCCATATGAGGTTTTCCTGGTGAGAGCCAGTTTAAATAGAAACGGCATCACATCCCAGCGAGCCGTCGTAAACTTTCCTTCAGAAAATTAGTCTTTAGAAATAAAAACATAGACCGGGTCAGAGATGTGGTGTTATGAGAATCTCAATTGCATCAGTTGCCTGTTGGGATGACTGGAAAGTTGTTTGGAGGCCGAATCCGGACAATTCAATTGCAAAAGAAACCATGTTTTTGAGAGTTTGGGTTCCACAGTGAGAACCAGAATGGGTGAAAATGTTTAAATGCAGAATTTGTCACAGTCTTGCCAGTTGTACAGACAGCTTTTATTCTTTAAAGAAAAAAAAAAACCAAAATAGAAAGCTGAGGATGCAGCTCAGTTGCTAGTGTTTGCCTCCTGTGCACAGCGCCTCGCCCCTTGTGTTCTGAGTGTGATGGCACACACTTGTTAACCCCACTGTTTGGGAGACAGAGTTAGAAGGAGCAGAAGTTCAAGGCCGCCCATGGCTACATAGTGAGTTCAAGGCCATTCTACAGGATACCCTGTCTTAGAAGCATACCCCAAACCAAACCACCATCATGATCCAGCCGCATCAGCTGCAGCCTCAGAGCAGGAAGCTCCTCCCAATTCATTGACTCCACTGATTTGGAAAAGCAACTAATTAGGAGAAGGTCCTAATTTGGAACTTGGGCTTTCTTATCATGTGTTTATGAGATGGAGAGCAATGGCCTTGTAGGAAATTGAGGAGAAGGGAGGCAGAAGTAGGCCTAAAGTCCTGGTTCTGCTGTTGCTTGGCTGTGGTGACTTGGAGTGAACTCTGAAAGCACTGAGAGGTAGAAATCATCAGGTCAGGTTGTTTGCCATTCTTGATAGGACTTTCTGCAGTTATAGTGATTGTGCTTCCATCAAGACGAAAGAGTCTCCCCAGAGGTCCTCTTTATGATTTTTCTTTTAATTTGCTTACTACCTCCTCTGTTTTGTTTTGTTTTTGTTTTTCGAGACAGGGTTTCTCTGTGTAGTTTAGAGCCTGTCCTGGAGCTCACTCACTCTGTAGACCAGGCTGGCCTCGAACTCACAGAGATCCACCTGTGTCTGCCTCCCAAGTGCTGGGATTAAAGGTGTGCACCACTACTGCCTGGACCTGCTATGTCTTTATTCTTTCAATTACACGCCAGGGTGTTTTGCCTGCATATATGGCTGTGTACCACATGCATGCAGTGCCCACTGAGGTCAGAAGAGGGAGTCAGATGCCCTGGAACCAGAGTTACAGATGGTTGAGATCTACCATGTGGATGCTGGGATCCAAGTCTGGATCCTCTGAAAGAGCAAGAAGTACCCCTAATCACCGAGCCATCTCTCCAATTCCAGTTTTGTTTTTGAGAAGTAATTTATTTTGTGCTCTTCAAACTTCCCTTGAGAACAAATAACTAATCTGCAAAAACTTGTATGACCCCCTGAAACTAGCACCATATCCTTAAATATTTCAGGTGACTCTTTGAGTGCTGACCATTAAAATATAAGATTCAGGAGTGCTAATGGAGTGCTTATAAACCACCGTTTAAGGTTTTACATTAAAAATTGAGGTTGGGGGCTGCTAGGTTGGTATGGTGCTTCATGCAAAAGTGGGAGGGACTAAATTCAGTATCCATCATACACATGGGTGTTGTGATGTGTGCCTATAATCCCAGGACTGGGGAGTTGGAGGCAGGAGGATTTCTAGGACTTGCTAGCCAGCCAGTTTCAGCAAGGAGTAAGTTCCAGGTACTGTGAGAGACCCTATTTCAAGCAGTGAGCTAGAAAATGATTGAAAAAGACACCAGGTATCAACTCTGGCTTCCACATGAATATGTATATGTACATGCCTACACATATGCACACATTCACAAACGTGTATACCCACATGCACACATTGCATTAGTCAACTGTCTTGCTAATTGAAGGATAATAAAGAGACTCGTATTTTATATGTTTGGGGCATGAAACAAACAGAATTTTTTTACTTAATTCTGAGCTGCTTTAATAGTCTCTCCCTCCCTCCCTCCCTCCCTCCCTCCCTCCCTCCCTCCCTCCCTCCCTCCCTCCCTTCCTTCCTTTCTTTCTAAACAGAGGTATTTTACAAAACAAATTGAGCAACACAGAACATGAAATTTGAGAACCCAGCAAACCTTTGGGACTACTTCCCTTGGAGCTTTGCTTTGGCCACCAACCTGAAATGCAGCTCACAAGCCAGAGCCTCTCTCCAGGTTTTCACTCTTGAAGGGGTGTTATGCTGCAGTGCAGACCCGGGGAGGGGGAGCCAGATTTTAATAATATCCAGCCTTAGATGCCATCAGCAAGAAGACATTTCCTGGAAAGAACCTTGTTATTACAGGATTATTATTTGTAATGATTTGTTCGATATGATCAACAAAGAAACAGTAAATTATCCAAATGGGACTTCTGGCAGGCATCTGCATTCTCTTTAGGAGAAACTCCAGTGTGCCTCACACATTTGAGTAAACATGGAGATGGGCTTGATGTTAGGAAGGGGCCCTGCTGGCGGAGACCACAGGAATCTGTAAAGCCACAGAATTGTGGTTTCTCCCGCTTCCGGTGAAATCTCTGCCAGACTTTTTAGCAGCCTGAGTCAGGATTTATATTTAAGGAGTGCTTAGAAGTCAAAACAATAGAGTTGCCAGGTGATGGTGGCACAGGCCTTTACTTCCAGCACTCGGGATGAAGAGGCAGGCAGATCTCTGAGTTCGAGGCCAGCCTGGTCTACAGAAAGAGTTACAGGACAGCCAAGAATTCACAGGGAAACCCTGTCTCAAAAAACCCAAAATAACAACAACAGACAAAATGAACAACATAGTTAGCATAACGTCAGGGCCTTATCGTTGCTGTTTTTAAGGGGCACAGATGAATGTCATAGACACCGGAGCTCTAGGAAAGACAGCAAGAAAGAGTGGAGAACACAAGATTCCAGACTCAGTGCCAAGGGTTTGCAAGGTTTGAAGACTGAGTTAGGACAACAACGTCGACAGTGTGACTGATGCTCAGTTTGCAGCAAGCAAACTCAGACACAAAACCTTCAGCTCCCTCATGCATGAGTTCTGCATAAAAGAGGCCACAGAAAACTCAGCAAAACACAGCTTGGACGAGTGAGGCGGTGTCTCAGTTAAGGTTGCTCCTTGCCTGAAGGGTGGAGGGGGAACATGGACTCCATAGCTGTAGCATGTGCACACATGCATCCACACATGCACACACACACACATGAACACACACACACACACACAGAGAACACCACCACCACCAATAATAAAATAAATAAAATTAAACTAAAATTAAAACACACAAAATCTCATATTATTTTACTTTTGTCTTACTTTGAACAGTTAAATATTATACGACGTGGGGCTGGAGAGATGGCTCCGTGGGTAAAGCACCTGTGATTGAGCCTGACGTCAGTTTGATCCCCAGGCCTCACATGGCGGAATGAAGGAACTGACTTCCACAGGTGTCCTCTGAACGCCATGTGCGTGTGTAGGCTATGACCCTGTTGTGGAATAATCTTTTTGTACACTGTGAAGATATGTTTTTACTACGTTTTTTCTTTTTTTTTTTTTTTCTGATTGGTTTAATAAAGAGCTGAATGGCCAATAGCTGACCAGAAAGAGGTTAGGTGGGGCTTCTGGGCAGAGCGAGAAGAGGAGATGAATCTAAGTGTAAGGTGGATGCCAGAGGCTACAGAGAGGAAACAGGAGGTGCGAGATGGGAGAGAGGTAAAAAGTCACAAGGCACAACATAGATTAGTATAAGTGGGGTAATTTAAGTTATATGAGCTAGTGGGACAAGCCTAAACTATAGGCTGAGCTTTCATAGTAAATAAAAAATCTCGAGTTGGAGAGTTGACTCAGAGGTTAAGAGCGCTGGTTGCTCTTCCAGAGGTCCTGAGTTCAATTCCCAGCAACCACACGGTGGCTCACAACCATCAATAATGAGATCTGGCGCCCCCTTCTGGCGTGCAGGTGTACATGCAGCACACTCATACATAAAATATAAATAAAAATCTTTTAAAAAAGAAATCTCTGTGGTTTTTTTTTTTTGTGTGTGTGTGATCTGGTGGTCCAAAAGAAAAATCCAACTACATGTCCCACCACTAAAAAATTACATGTAATGAAAAGAACAAAGACAGTTTAAGTTAATTAAATGATATTCTGATAGTTTGATGGCCACCCATCAATCCCAACCATAATAAATGCCAATATTGCTTTCTGAAAATCTTTGAGTAAATGTAGGATTTCTGCAGACTCCATTTTCAGTGATCTTAGTCCACTCATATTTAATCCAAATCAAACTGGTAGACATTGATTTAGAGTCACTTAAAATAGAATAATACTTAAAAATAATTCACAGAGAGTTGAGACCACTCAAGTAATTTTTTGAAGTTATTTTTATTGTTATTATTGTTTTTCATGTGTTTATGGTATATGTGTGTTGTGGTGTTTTGAAAGCAAATGACCCCCCAAAGGGAGTGGCACTGTGAGGAGGTGTGGCCTTGTTGGAGGCAGTGTGTCACTGTGGAGGAGGGTTTTGAAGTCTCATATATGCTCAAGCCATGTCCGGTGAGATAGACCACTTCCTGTGGCCTGCAAGTCAATATGTAGGACTCTCAGCTCCTTCTCCAGCACCATGTCTGCCTGCATGCCACCATGTCACACCATGATAATAATGGATTGAATCCCTCTGAGCTGTAAGCCAGCCCCAATTAAATGTTTTCCTTTATGAGAGTTGCTGTGATCACAGTATCTCTTCACAGCAATAGAAACCCTAACTAAGACATGTGTGTACACGTTTGTGTATGTGTGTGTGTGTGTGTATGTGTGTATGTGTAGGCCAGAGGTCATTGTCAGATGCATTCCTTAATTGCTCTTTTGTTTTTAAGGCAATGTCTCTGGCTGAACCCACGGTTTAAGGACACAGTAAGACTAGCTGGGCAGTAAGCTCCAGGGATCCTCCTGTCTGCCTTCCCAGGGCTAGGATCACAGACTCACCATGACCAGAATTTTACATATGCTATTATCATATGCTGAATTCAGGTCTTCATGCTTGTACGGCAAATACTTTATTGGCTAAGTCATCTCCCCAGCCCCTAGAGTTATTTTTAAAGATACAGGATACGCATTCTGTCTTAATTGAAAAACAATTGTATATTATGTTGCTTGTTTTTCAGTTTATGCTGAGAAAGGAGTCATTCTGGAGTCATACTCTGTATTTGAAATAAGCAGAGTTGATTCACTTAGGAGTTCACAGAAAATTAAAACTTTATATAAAAGTATGCCCAGACCTACCTGAGAGATTGGATCCATGTGTTTAAATTAGGAATGTGTTATGTTGGCTGGTCGCGGTAGGTACTTGAGAAACACAACGAATCTGGAGTCTGATTTTCCACAGTTCTTTCCAGGCTTACACTTGATGGACTGTAATGACTTATCAAAGGTAGGCTGCCCCACACGACTGGGTACTGTTGTTAACGAGCAACCTGGACACAACGGAAATTGGATTATAATTATAAAAGTAAGCCAGGTGTGGTGGGTGACTCATGCCTGTAATTCTAGCATTGGGAAGCCTCTGTGTGAGGGAGGGCCCACCTGGATTGTACAGTGGGGTCTAGGCAAGCCTGGGCTACAGAATGAGACCCTGACTCAAATAAGCCAGAAGCAAACAGAATTGAGCCTTTCTTGTACTGTTCTTCTGCCTCCTCTCTTTCCCTCTTTGAACTTCCATTCTTGGCATTGTTATATAGAGGATGGAGTCCCAGGTGGATGAGAAATTTGAGCCTCCTTTTCAGCTCTTGGGTCAAAACACTCCACACCTGCGCATGGATGTCTAGGAGTTTTTGGCTGATCATTAACTGAAATGGAATGTAAAAACAAGTGGTTACAAATGGAAACTGATCCTTTAGCACCAACATTTGCAGATGTCTTGGCTCTGATGTGATTGGACGAAGGCTAGCCAGTCCAGGTGATCATCACTGTGACTGGTATCCAAGCCTGGAGCTCCCAGAAGCCCAAAGGGATCATGTAAGAGAGGGCTGCGAGTTCTTTCCTCTTCCTTGGTTGTTTCTTTGGATGAAGCAGTGTGTTCTTTTCACAGAGAGGAAAATAGTTCTGTTTCCAGAATTCTCTTGGGTCCCATTTAAAAAAAACCACCTGGGCATTTGTGTTCAGTAGGAGGGTTCCAATCCTCCTGTGTGTTCTCCGCTTCGCATGCCAAACATGGACTTCTCTTGGGACTCTTCTCACTGGGCTACATTCTGAGCTCAGGGATCACTCTTTGAATCTGAACGCTGGGGAAGATTTCCGCTTTCAGGACCCAGCCTGCCCTTAGTTGTGGAAGAATCCATACACAAAGTAGATGTCCTGTGTTACAACTGGCAGGCATGCAGACATCCTCCATCCTCCCTCCATCATCGTGCATAAGCATGTAGACATCCTTCCGGTATCACGTGACACTGGCTCTTAGGCCCACCTTTTCTTTTTAGTACTATTATTTCCCAAGAAGGTTCTTCTCTTAGTGTAGAATGTCTTAATAAAATACAACATTAGCGTAGATAATGAAAATGCCATTTCCTCCGAGGAACCTGGGATCTATGGCTATAGTGTTGGAAAGTGTTTTAAAGAGTCTGAGCCGGGCGGTGGTGGCGCACGCCTTTAATCCCAGCACTTGGGAGGCAGAGGCAGGCGGATCTCTGTGAGTTCGAGGCCAGCCTGGTCTACAAGAGCTAGTTCCAGGACAGGAACCAAAAAAGCTACGGAGAAACCCTGTCTCGAAAAAAAAAAAAAAAAAAAAAAAAAAAAGAGGCTGGCTGGTTCTGTTCTCCATATTTAGAATCCCGTGGCACATCACGTGATTTCTAATCGTCATATGGTCTGGGATTAAGAAAATCCACCATTTTAGCGGACGCAGGCTATTACTGTTATTATGTGTTTGTTTGAAGGTTGGCTTCTTATTCTCTGCTACCTTTTAAAGAGCTGTGCCTCTTATTTGTGTGTGTTTTTTTTTTTTTTTTTTTTTTTTTTTTTTTTTTTTTTTTTTTTTTTTTTGAGGCAGGGTTTCTCTGAGTAGTCCTGGCTGTTCTGGAACTCACTCTGTAGGCCAGGCTGGCCTGGAACTCATGCAGAAGCCTCTGCCTCCCGAGTGCTGGGGCGAAAGGCCCGGGCCACCCAACTACCTGAAACTTTAGTGTTGTCTTCAGCAGGTGCTGCTCTGGGCATCTGCAGGACACCGACGCTCAATATGCGCAAGAAAGGTTTACCGGATGGTGAAATGGGCTCCAGAGAGGTTAAGAATCAGGCTCCGGCCCGTGCTCTCCGTCTGCGTCACCACCAACTTGATTGGCGAAAAGACGATTGAGAGCCACTGAGACCGCTGAATGCCCACCCCCAAGTGTGAGCGGGACACCATTGCATATTGCTCTGCTGAAGCTTCGCATTCCCGCTTCTGCTGTGAGGGCTGTAGTTGGGCCATGGGACAAACCCAACAGACTTTAGCGCCCAGCCGAAAAATCTCCATAAGACACCACCGACGGACGACTAGGTGCAGGTATGGCGACCAAGTCCAGTGGCTTCCATCATCTCCGTGTCCCCTGTGTCTGAGTATAAACTTCCCCACCTGGGTCACTGCTTTACCTCTCCAGCTCTGGCATTCAGTGTTCCTCAGCTGCTTCTGAAAAGAAGTGTTGGCTGTTTTCGACAGTCTGTTCAGCCTGAAAAGGGCAAAGGTTTTTTTTTTTTTTTTTTTTTTTTTTTTTTTTTTTTCCCACTGAAATACTTCAAAAGAGCATGCTGCGGTCTGTGAAGGAGGTGCTGGAGGGGGTGTGCCTCATTGTTTAAACAATATGAAGCTCGTTGAAAACTATGTTCCCTCAGAGCGACTCCTTTAAACACACACATGCTCTTCAGCTGTTTGGGTCATGGCTATTTATTTTTAAATACGGTTTGTTTTACGGTTAGAGGGAATTGATTGCTTAAAATAGGATTAACCTCTGTACCCTTTAGAAATGACTAAACAGCGCTCCTGTTGCTCACACACATTCTTCACAGAAAATGACGTCACGTGTTTTCCCCTGGGTTTCAGTAGGATGGCTCTGAACCCACAGTTGGTAAGGAAATCATCTGGTTTTGTACCCTACAATTCTGTTTACGTATAATTATCCTGGATTAAGAGCATGTTGTGAAATAGAGTCTCCTGACAGCAAAGGAAGTTCCAGTTATGAATAAAAATAGAGTGGAATAATGGATGACAGGGTTATTTTTCCTATACCATTTTGTTAATCTGTTAATTGATCAAGCAGATTACAAAAGCGTCAATGAAAACGATCATAGATTGTGTGTGTGTATGTGTGTATTGCTGCTCTTGCCATTCCATACAGTGGTTCACCTTGCCCTCCTGGCTCATTTACAGAGACAAATACTCTTTTGGTACCCAGCATCAGCCCACTGTACCAAAAGGCTCCAGGACAGGAGAATGAAGCAAGAACTTGGCACAGATCTACAAAGGTCAGTCAGAGATGGGCATGTAGCCATATGTACTGGTTCATTTTGTATGTCAACTTGACACAAGCTAGAGTCATCAGAGAAGAAGGGGCCTCAGTTGAGGAAATGCCTTCATGAGATTCAGTGGTAAGTTCTTTTGTCTATTAGTGATCAACAGGGGAGGGCCTAACCTATGGTGTGCAGTGCCATCCCTGGACAGTCCTGAATTCAGTAAGAAAGCAGTCTGGCCAAGCCAGAGGAAGCAAATCAGTAAGCAAGGTCCCCTCCATGGCTTCGGCATCAGTTCCTGCCTCCAGGTTTCTGCCGTTTGAGTTCCTGTCCTGACTTCTGTGAATAACAAGCAGTGATGTGGAAGTATAAGCCAAATAAACCCTTCCTAGCTTGCCTTTTGGCCATCGTGTTTAGTTGCAGCAATAGAAACCCTAATGAAGACACCGTAATAGCGCTTCTTAATCCCTAAAACCAAAGTCAACCTTGCACGCTCAGTGGCATTCCAGGGATCAAAACAATTACAGAAGAGTTTCACTAATTGTTAAACACCCCATTGTCAATCTCTTTCATTCTTAAACACTATTTTCAGACAAACACAATCTGGCATGGAGCCTCTTCAGCTGTACAGTGTTTGCTGAGTAACTACCAGGCACCGTCAGTGCACTTGATCCTGATTTCTCTGTCCTGGAACACTCGTCCTATTGCTGTTTTCTGTGTGTATGTGTTTGTGTGGGGTGTGTGTTTTTGTGTGTATGTGTGTATACGTGTGTATGCATGTGTAGCGGAGACTGCTCGTTCTTTTGGGGCCACCCAGACCAGAAATAATCACACATAAACTATGTTAATTACAACACTGCTTGGTCAATCACTTAAGCATATTGCTAGCTAGCTCTTATATCTTAAATTAACCCATTTCCATTATTTTGTTTATTATTTTACCACGAGGTTACATGGCATCTCCCTGACTCTGTCTACTCTCTCTCTGCATCTCTGTTCGGATTTTCCACCTGACTTTACTCTGTTAAGCCATTGGCTGAAAGCAGCTTCTTTATTAACCAATGACAATAAAACATATTTACAGTATACAGAGGGGAGTCCCACATCGTACATTTGTACAGAAGCCTGTGTGTATGTGCATATATATGTGAGCATGCGTGTAGAGGCCTGAAGGTGATATTGGGCGTCTTCCTTGATCCCTCTCCACTTTTCTCATAGAGGCAGGGTCTCTCGCTGGACCTGAAGCTTACAATTCACATAGTTTAACTAGCTGGCTTGCCCCAGGGATCCAGCTCTGCTTCCTGGGTGCTGAGATTTCAGGTGGCTGCCACACCTCCATGGCTTTTTCCTGGGTCCTGGGGATCTGAACTCTCAACCTCATGCTTGCATGGCAAATGTTTTATCCATTGAGACACTCAGCCCCACCATCTGTTGTTGCTGTTAATCAAACAACGTGGATTTCTTCAGCTCTGAATTGCATGTGGTAGATGGTGAACCTTTGGTATTCATTTTATAATGTTTTATTATTTTAAAAGTATGGTTTAGCTATAATTTATGAAAGTAATTTTATGCTTTTAATAAGGTATCCAAAGTCACTATCTTGCCTTCACAAGTGTGATTAACTTGTGTGTTTTGACTGACAAGGACATGAGGAAACGTATGGAAATAACAAAGCTTTGGTTTTGTTGTAGCCCAAGGGCCTCTTTGGTCAGTAGCATCTGCAATTGTGTCAAATTGAGCAAGGGGATTCCTCCTCCTTCTCTTTCTTCTCCTCTTCTTTTTCTCCTCTCTTTATTCTTTTTAAAGATAGGATTTCTCCATATAGCCTTAGCCAGACTGGAACTTACTTTGTAGAGCAAACTGTCTTCAGACTCATAGAGATCAGTCTGCCTCTGTCTCCTAACTATTAGGATTAAAGCTGAGCGCCACCACACCCATCTGGCATTGCACTTAGCTGCACCAGTGGCTGTGTGATGGGATCCACTGAACCACTCAGCAAGTTCCTTCAGGGTGAGCTCCCCCTGTCCCTGCCTCACCCCTAAGGTGAGAAGGGAAAGGAGAAGGAGAGCAACTGTGAACCTTCAATACTCACTGCGGGAGTCCAGCAGCCCCTGCCTAGGAAAGGTGACGTGGGAGTCTCCTCTGTGTGCTGTGAATATGTTTTATTACCATTGGTTATTAAAAAAAAATTATAGCAGTGCAGCATATAGCCAGGTGGGAAACCTGAATAGAGGTATATATAGAGAAGGCAGAGTTAAGGAGACACCATGTAGCTGCTGAAGGAAAAGGATGCGTGCTGGACCTTTACCAGTAAGCCAAAGCCTCATGCCAATGCACAGATTAATGGAAATGGGATAATTTAGGATGTAAGAGTTAGTTAATAAGCTGGGTGGTGATGACACATGCCTTTAATCCCAGCACTTGGGAGGCAGAGGCAGTCGGATCTCCGTCAGTTTGAGGCCAGCCTGGTCTACAAGAGATAGTTCCAGGACAGGCATCAAAAACTACAGAGAAACCCTATCTCGAAAATCAAAAAAAAAAAAAAAAAAAGTTAGTTAATAAGAAGCTTGAACTAATAGGCCAAGCAGTGTTTTAATTAGTATAGTTTCTATGTGATTATTTTGAGTCTGGGTGACTGGGAATGAACAAGCAGTCTCCTACTACAAAAAGGGACAGGTAAGGTAGCTGGGCAGGGCATGACCCATTCTCACCTCATGTGAGATGCTTTGATGCGAGCTCACTGCCTTTACTTAGTAGACCAGTAAAGGGTCTACTAAGCAGGGAAGCTAAATCTGTGCACAACTCTGTTCATACTTCCTGACTTTTTAAAAAAAATGATACCTAAAATTTTTTTTATGTGCATTGGTGTTTTGCCTGCATGCATGTCTGTGTGAAGGCGCCAGATTGTCTAGAACTGGAGTTATAGACAGTTGTGAGCTGCCATGTGGGTGCTGGGAATTGAACCCGGATCCTCTGGAAGAGTAGCCACAGCTCTTAGCCACTGAGCCCTTTCTATAACTCCTACACAGCTTTGTTTATAAGGTAAAAGGAAGGGGATAGTAAGGGATGTAGACCAGCATGTGACAAGCACGAGACCCTGGGTTCAAACTCCAGTGCAAAAGACACTTAAGGAAATGTTCAACATCCTTAGTCATCAGAGAAATGCAAATCAAAACAACTCTGAGATTCCATCTTACACCTGTAAGAATGGCCCAATCAAAAACACTGATGACAACTTATGCTGGAGAAGTTGTGGGGAAGAGGAAACACTTCTGCATTGCTGGTGGGAATGCAAGCTGGTACAGCCCCTTTGGATGTCAGTGTGACGATTTCTCAGAAAATTAGGAAACAACCTTCCTCAAGACCCAGTAATACCACTTTTGGGTATATATCCAAAGGATGCTCAATCATGCCACAAGGACATGTGCTCAACTATGTTCATAGCAGCATTGTTTGTCATAGCCAGAACCTGGAAACAACCTAAATGCCCCGTGACTGAGGAACGGATAAGGAAAATGTGGTACATCTACACAATGGAGTACTACATAGCAGAAAAAATATTAACATCTTGAATTTTGCAGGAAAATGGATGGAGCTAGAAAACATTATTTTGAGTGAGGTAACCCAGACCCAGAAAGACAATTATCACATGTACTCACTTATAGGTGGTTTTTAAACATAAAGCAAAGAAAACCAACCTAAAAACCACAATCCCAGAGAACTTAGACAACAATGAGGACCCTGAGAGAAATTTACATAGATCTAATCTACATGGGCAGTAGAAAAAGACAAGATCTCCTGAGTAAATTGGGAATATGGGGACCTTGGGGGAGGATTGAAGCTGGGAGGGGAGAGGCAGCGAGGGGAGCAGAGAAAAATGAATGTAGAGCTCAATAAAAATCGATAACAAAAGAAAAGTAAAATAAAGAAAAATCTGAAGGTTGGTGTTCTAGCTAGACCTTTAAGGCTGATTTGTGGCTAAGTTAGCAGGCCCCAAATCTAATGTTGTACTGGTCTCACATCCCCTACTCTGTTCTGGAAAACTCCCGGAGGAGTGGGGACAATTCGGGGCTAGAACGACAACTACCTGCAGCTGTTTTACTAGGGACTAGAAGGAATGTGTCTTTATTTATTTGATGAAATTCCCAGACAACTACTAGCTTGTTGGTGTGGCCCGGAGTTATGTGCAGTCTTTAAGGCTAGTGATAATCACCGCCTCTTGGGTCAGTCCAGTTAAGGGGTTAGTATTTTCCCACCTATTCTTGCCAATATGAATGATAACTCATAAAATGTGCAGCAACTGTTTAGCTCTGTTTTCTGGTGTGTGTGTGTTGCACACGTGTGACTACATGGGTCCACAAGGCCAGAGCAGGGTGTTGGATGTCTTCCTCTAGCTGTCTCTAACTGATCTGGAAGCTTGCTGTTTGGGTTAGGCTGGCAAACTATGACGAGTGGGCCAGGAGGACCTGCCTGCTCCATGCTACAGTGCTGGAGATACAGGCACGCACAGCCACAGTCAGCTTTTTATTTGGGTGCTGGATTCAAACATGGGTCCTCACTCTCAACAAAGCTGATATTGTGTTGACCACGGAGTCAACTCCCAGCCTTCTGCTGTTTAGTGATTATTTCTGAGTGCCATTATTGTTTTGTTTGAGACAAGATCCTACCCAGGCTAGTCTTGGTCTTGAGACAATCTTCATCTCAAGTGCTGGGTTTATTGGTGTGAGCATCAGGCCTGATTGTGTGAACATACCATGCTTGACACGTTGTGGTCCAGTGTCCTGTGAACAGACTTTGTGCTTACTCAGTATTTAGAGGAGAAGAAACTGTCTTCCACGTCAGAGAACACAGAGTTCAGGGTCACAAGATAACGTATCAGGTCCAGAAGGAAGCATGGCCTTGGCTGGGGTGAGAACTGAGGTAGCTACTGTAGTGTTTATGTCCCCAATCACAGGGTCAGAGGCATGACCTTGGCTGGGGTGAGAACCGGGTAGCTACTGTAGTGTCAATGTCCAGACCAATGGATCAGAGTTTACTCAGGATTTGAATGACTGCAGATCCTGAATATTTGGATGTTTGGCAGAGCTGAAGTTTTGAAGTTTTGCTTTGAGCTTTGTCTTTGGAAAACTATTTGTTGTTCTCTCCATGAATCTTTGCAGCGTTCTCCCTTCGTGAACTCAAGCTGGTGCTTTCCTTCGGTAAACTTTACCCTTAATCCCAGAGTCAGGGGACTCCTTGGACCTGAAAGTGGCCAAGGCAGAGAGAGCCCACCCCTCTAAGCCACTGAGTACAAGGCAATTAACCTCATTGACGCAACAACTTGGGGCAAGCCCAGACTTTCAATGGCTTGTCCAAGCCCTGGTACTTTGCTGCCCCCCCCCCCCAATGTCTAAGCTTATATTGATGAACAGAGCAAGACTCAGAAGTTTGTGTAACCTGGGAGAGCCTGCTCTGGACCATTGCATGGCGTTGAAGACTCCCATAATGCCCTGCCAGGGCTTTGCCAGCTAAGGGGGTGACATGACACAATTGTGAGTAGACAGTGGAGCACAGAAGAATTGTGAGTGAGGGCGGAAATGAGCGCAGTGAGACAGAGCAGTCGTGGAGTCACAGGGGCAGTTATTCTGTCTTAGACTAGCTGCTCTGTCTGTCTGGCCTTAGCCTTCCTTTGCTGCACAGGAGTGTGTGTCAGCAATGGAAACAGAAGTTCCCGTATTAACAAATTCTGACAGTAGTCAAGGAAGGTGGAAAGGACTTGCCATGAGAATTTGATCTTAGAAGAAGTGAAGGAATGTTTAAATTAGCGGACACAGGATTTTCTATTTATTAAAATTTTCTCATTTATTTATGTCCCTTTCTCCTCTCCTCCTGTTCCCTCCTCCCACCTCCCCTCTACTCCACCCCTGCCATCCACTCCTCCTCTGTCTAGATTGGAGGATACTCTAAGACAGCCATTCTCAACCTCCCTAAAGCCGTGACCCTTTAATCCAGTTCTTCATGCTGTGGTGACCCCCCCACCACCATAAAATTATTTTCATTGTTACTTCATAACTGGAATGTTGCTACTGTTATGAAACGTAATGTAAATATTTGATATGTGGGCCCCAAGGGGGTAGAGACTCACAGGTTGAGAATCGCTATGCTAGGTAGATGCTCAGCTGTAAGTTCAGACAGGCTGTGTGATGGAACTCACCCCATCATCTGTGAAATGAAGCTCCAGTGCTCATATGCAGGGCTGGAGGTGTGCCTGTGTGGGAAAGATTCTGAGTCGCATGCTTGCCATTTGGGGTCTCATTTCCCGTACGCTCCTCACACGGACATCTCAGTCAAAAGCTTCCTTACTGCCCACGCCGAGAGGGTGCGCTGGAGATTTAGTGGCTCCTAATTTATGATTCCATGTTTGGCAATCCAGGGCCACAAAGAGGTGTTTTCTTATTGACAAGATCAGATGTGGGACCAGGGACTGGGGAAAGTTCTGCACGGGTGGGAGGTGGGATGTCGGGACTTGTCTCTCCTCCCCTCCTTGCTGGGTATCCACTCCACTCAAGTACCAATTATGAATGGCTGATCATAAACGGGACACGGCAACCAGAAGCAGCCCACGGACCCATGAGTCACACAGAGAGGATCACGGATCTCCCTGGAGAAGGGAGATGGGAAGTGAGCAAGTAAACCACGCCTGAGGGACTGCAGAAATTGCACAAAAGGGGGCGTCAGAACTAGACATTGAAGGAAGTGGGGGAGTTACAAGGCCAAGCAGGCGGGGTGATGGGCAGCAGAGGGAATGAACTCGGCGTTCAGAAGATGCTGGGGAGGACAGGACTTTACAGAAAGGGAGTCAAAGGACACACACAGCCGCACATGAACTACGACCCCATCAGAGCTCTTCGTGTTTGGAGCATCTTATTTCTGATTTTAAAAAATGTATGAGTTACAATAGCTCATTATGAGACAGAGTTTGGGATTCTGGGAGTAGACCTAGGTTTGTGGGAACATTATAGTTACAGGACAGAAAAAACAGAATGCTGTGGTTGGTGGTCAGAAGAAAGCACCCGGGCCGAAAACCGGAAGGGTATGGAGGAATCCAGCAAGGATGCACAGAGACTCTGGAATAACATCGTCTCCTAAAAATCAGGTTCTGTCAGTGTCACCAGAGATGATTCAGTAGTGCAGGAAGCAAAAAGACAACTTTTATCATGTTGTTCTATGTTGAAACGCTGTTAATTGGTCTTTCAATTAAAACTAATTAAATGAACACACCCTACTTGAAGAAAGGCGCGGTTAGCAGTGGGCGTTTCTTGAAGCAGGCTCAGTTGTATGGTTCCTGGACTGGTAGTGGGGGTGAGAGATGCGCTCGTAGGAAAACAATCTTAATGCATATTTAAAATGTGATTCACTGCTCCAGAGGAGTTCGCAGCTTTATGCCTTTTATCTGAGGGCTCAGAAGGTTATTTGTAGACTCCGCTGGGTTCGTCAACACTCATGCGCTCATCGAGCCTGAGTGCCAAGTCCTTATGAGGCTGGCAACTCTGCCAGCCGGAGGATACGCATCTCCACGGGCGGGATGGAGACACTAGAGAGAGGATCAAACGTCCGAGCACCAGTTTGAGATATTATTTGAGAATCTGCAAGTTTAATCTGTACTAATCACACACATTAATGATGCAGGGGCCAGGGGAAAAAACCGTATTTCCTCAAAATGAAATAATGACTTGATGAGATTTTTGTTTTCTCTTCTTCTCAGGCTCCCGGTCCTCTCCACTCAACTTCATCCAAGCTTAGCCTGTTCCTGAAACTGCCTGACATTTGTTTTCTTCCCAGCTCATTCTGCTCCGGGCCTTGTGTCGATCTGTAGTTCTCAAAGTGCATTCCCAAGAACCCTGATCTCACTACTTGCATTCAGGGCCCCTGTGAGATAGAGATAGAGGGAATTTCTTTCTTTCTTTCTTTCTTTCTTTCTTTCTTTCTTTCTTTCTTTCTTTCTTTCTTTTCTTCCTTCCTTCCTTCCATCCTTCTTTCTTTCTGTCTGTCTGTCTTTCTCTTTCTCTCCCTTCCTTTTATCCATCTTTCCTTTTTTTCTGAGTTGTATTGTATGTTCATATGTGTATTATGTTTTTGTGCACATTCAGGTACTAGCGTGTATATGGAGAACAGATGGCAGCTTTCAGCAACTTATCTTCTCCTTCCATCAAGGGTTTCAGAGATTGACCTCTGGTCGTCCGGCTTCTATAGCGAGTGCTTGTACCCACTGAGCCATCTCACCAACCACTTCTCTCACTCTGTGAGGAGAAGAAAGTGGGTTTTTCATAAAGTTCAGGGTGTGTGGTGTTATCCATCTTTAGGCAGATGGGATGAGTGCTTGAAGCCTTCTAGCATTTCATAATTTTCTCCATTTTTACTTATGGCATGATAGGAACAAATAAATACAACCTACAGAGATGAAACTCTCCATAGACCTGCATAATTTGTAAGAGTATGGAAGGGTCCTGAGAGCAGAGGTGTGAGAACGGCCAAACCAGGGAAACCCCTTGCCTTGCTGGTGCTCCCCTCTCCTCTCATTTCTCAAGTTCATCGCTAACCTGGGTCATCATATCTCTCTTCCAAATCGGCCAGAGAGCAGCCTTTCTGAGAAGAAGGTTTATTAGTTGATGTGAGTTTAGAAACTCCCAAAGACTTCATGGTTGTGGTTTTCTCTATTTTTATTTTTAAATTACAGAATGACACATCGGACCAATCTTCAAAGGCTCTTAACCATCTGGCTTCAGTCTATTACTTGCCCCATGTGCTACAGCCTGGGCACGCCAAGCTAGAGAAGCAAGTCAGAGGCACCAGCATTCTGTGTCACCTCTAATCCCTTCCAAAGAGAGGGGACAATTCCAGAGTCTATTCTTGAAGTCATGTGTTTCCCCTCTTGCTACTTCTTACAGTCTAACTTCAGTAAGAATGATGTTGTCTGCTCTTCATCCCTCCAAGGGCAGCAGACTTTGTCTTGTTCAGATCCAGATAGTGGCAGGTTTACGACACTCAATAAAAAGTATTGCGTTGAGCAAATGAGCGAATGAATGAATGACTCCCAGCAACAACCAGGTCATGTTCTCTGTGAGCATTTTGAGATCCTATGGATTTGCTTATGAGATGCTATGGTGGATGTTTGAATCTGCTCACCCCATGGGACATAGAAGACATTATTTGGTGCTATTTCTAGGTTGGTAAAATAGTATTGCTTCTACCAGTTACCCACTTTGCTCATCAAAGTCGTTAGGAAGTGGCTTTTATCTTTTTCACGCTCACGCTCAAAGCACCAAAATCTGCCTCTGGGATTAACCAAAGGAGCATGTCCTGCAACGCCGGACTCAGTCATACTTCCGCAGTGTTCCAACCAGCGCATCAGAGACTACTTGAGCTCAAACACTGGCAGCTCTGTGGGTGATGCTGGATATGGAGATCAATGACCAAGACTCCTTCTTGCCTCTGAGACCTTGTGGGCTACTGCAGAGAACTGAGGGCCGGGCACATGAACATAGCTCCTAGACACAGCTCCTAGCCATAAGGGTGAGGTCAGGGAGTAGCTGTCCCCACTTAGCCATGGGCTCATTTTTCAGAGATTCCGGTTTCCTATAACAGTTAACACTGGCCTGGAACTATTACAGAAATGTTGAGAAGACAGTTCAGTGATTCCCCTTATAACCTAAAAGTCACATTTCCCTATACTTAGTGTTATCTGGTACTTTTGTCAAAATCATAAAAAATTCTGAATATTATATAAAGTTCCACACGTCATTCCAATTTCATGAAGTTTTCTTAATATCCGTTTTCTGTCCTGCCAACTCAGCACACCACACTGACTTCTGTGTCTCTTAAACATTTCTCAATTATGACAGTTTCTCAGACTTCCAAGTGTGTGTTGTACAGCACTGGGGCAGGAGACTGTGGACTGGCCCTTGGAAGATCTGTGGGATGTTTTCTGCATCGTTAAGAATAGGGTCCTGGGTTTCTCGGAAGGCCACAGGTGGGCAGAACTATCCTTCTTACATCCTTCTGCACGGGCGTCTACACAGCTGACCGCTTCTGATGTCCTCCTGGGCCACCGTGTTGGAGAGGTTTCTCCCCAACAGATTGCTCTCTCTCTCTTCTTTCCACACTCATCGGAAATGGGTTTCCAGGGGAATAAGGAGTTGTCCACTTAGAATATGGAGTCACACTTCACTTCCTTGAGAGTGGAATATTCATATAAATTACTTGATATCTGTATGGGAGATCTGTCTTCTCTCTCCCATTTAACTCTAGTGATATTTTTGTTTGTTTGTTTTTGTTTTTGTTTTTTCAAGACAGGGTTTCTCTGTAGCTTTGGAGCCTGTTCTGGAACAAGCTCTTGTAGACCAGGCTGGCCTTGAACTCACAGAGATCCACTTGCTTCTGCCTCCTGAGTGCTGGGATTAAAGGCATGCGTCACCACCGCCCAGCCTCTAGTGTTTTTTTTTTTTTAAATCATTACCATGAGCCACATGTTTAATAAACAAGCATTTACTGTGGGCTCACTATAATAAATCAGTAGCAATATATTATTAAACAATAACGTTTTTCAGAAACAACTGGGTTACAAATGGAGAAATCTTATCTGTCCCGCCTGCCTCTGGTGCTACCCTGAGAAGAGGCTTCAGTAAGGAATTTCACATCAAGCTTCCATTTCCTCTTCTGGAAAATTAAATGATGGAAGGAGAATAATTCCAAAGCTTCTTCCAGATATGAGATTGTTTATTCAAGAGAGACGGGTTTTAAATTGTTGACAAAAAGGAATTAGTGATGGTTGCAGTAGTCTGGCCAAGAGCAGGGAGATCTGTACTTAAAAACCTCCCCTGCGGGCCGAGGACACAGCTCAGTTGGAAGTGCCTAGCATGTGGGAAACCCTGCATTCAGTCCCCAGCACAGTATAGACCGGGCTATGTGGTTCGTGACTGTAATCTTAGGTGGTGGAGGCAGGTGGATCAAGGCCATCCTTAGATGTATATAGCAAATTCAAGGCCAGGTTAGGCTGTATGAGACACCTTTTCTCCATCACACACACAAATCATAAACACGTAAGATTAAAAGGATAAAAACTCCCTTGCCGTTTGCCTCCAGGAGCGTATTTTTTTTTTGTCTGCTGTGTTATTTTCTTATGACTCAGAGTTGAAATATATATGTGCCCAATGAAAATATCGAGTGGATGAAGCTAACTTCGTTAGCAGCGTAAGCTATTTTATGACTGAGAAGAAAATGCCAGGCCATCTGCAAACGACTGTTTTATAGATTTAATTGAAACCACTACCTATGGAGAAAGTAACAGGGAGTGAAAGCAAAGTAAAGGGTTTGGAATCTGGTCCAATGCTAGCTTGAGGTGGTCTGGCTTCGAGAGGACTCGTCCAGACCCTTCCTTACTATAATAAGAACCAAAATGGAGTGGGTGAAACCTAAGGGCAAAGGTATCAGTTCGATTTAAGAGAGAAATGTGCGATCAATCATCCATTTCTAGCTTCTGACCGTCCTTCTTGTTGGCCTGAAGGAGCAAGGCCCTGGGAGCAAGGCCTCTAGAAGGGATGAGGGCTGCCAGCTGGCTCTTGCCTCGTTGTAGGGAGAAGGCAATGCACTCTCGTCCATCACAGCCCTTTGCAGACTTTGATCAGGGTTTCCTGGACGGCTGGAGTCTCTTTTCACTGATGAATGCCTTTTAATGTGCTTCTCGAAAATGGTATTTAATGGTTGTTGTTTTCCGGGCTTTCTGGGAAGATTTACTCCTGTAAGCTCAATAGTTGTCAGGGCAAATTATTGTTTAATATAACTCAGAGAACAGAGCACACCCTGCCAGTGCTCGCCTCCACACCCGCTTTCCGCCGCGGCTCTACTCCTCTGGGCCTGTTCATTGACTTGGCCAGATCTTAGTGGCCTCTGCTGAAGAGGAGACACAGGGGAGCTCTGAGGCTCTCTTCCAAGCCTGTGTTTCCTGAGACAGCAGAGCCAAGACAGTAAAAAGAAGGGAGGAAGCGAAACAGCCCGTATCAGACACTCTTAGAGCACCCATGACATGCCAAGAACTATGCTTGAGGAAAGAGAGGCTAGTGGGACGTTTCCTGGAACTTTCAGCTTCGTCAGGGCACGAAGACATGCGGAGCAAATGACCATTCCAAGCAGCAGCTAGATAAGGGCTGCACAAGTCGGGCGGAAGAGCCAGCCAGCCCTTCAGCATCTCCCCTGAAGGCCCAGCTGCTCCTCCGCTGAGGCTGTGAGCTAGGTCAGTGGGAGGGTCAACGGGAGAAGGAAGAGGGGGAGAAGATGGGAAGGAAAGCAGTGGAGAGAGAGGAGAGGAGTCTTGTACCCAGGTATTCCAATCTGGCAATAGAGGGAGAATGGGGGTGGGGGAGATGGGCAGGGAGGTGAGTCTGCCCCCCCCCCCCCCCAGCATACTGGTGTGGCAGTGTGGCCTCTCCGACTTCCTGCCTGCTATCCTGAGGCAGTCTCGGGAGGAAGGTGGGAGAATGAGGGCTGCCACCTTCAGACCAGAAAAGTCCCTGACACATCAAGCTTTGTCATCAGCACCAGCTTCTGTCAGATGTGGGCATGCAAAGAAAGACCTTTTGTTTGGAGGCCGGGGCTGATTCCCCTTGAGTCTGTAGGAGGCCTGGGAGTGTAAATGATCCTTTTAGCAGAGGCACTGAGGGTTCTGAGGTGGGGCACACGTTACTCACTGGGAAGGAGGATGAGGAAATAGGGCGGACTGACTAGCTGATTGGGGCATCTGGCTGGGGTCAGGTGGTCTACTTGGTTTGTGATTCATCTAATTTGAATGCTCTGCTTCTCGATTGGGCACAGGCACAAAAATAATAATAAAATCTAGAATTTGCTGAAAGCAACCAAGAGTGATCTCTGAAGAAATGGGGAGCTCCCAGCATGTCCAAGAATGCTAAGCTTTTTAAAGATGTCTTCACAGGATCAAGGACTGTTCCTGTCCCCCCCCCCCCCCCGTTACTGTGACAAATGCCTGACAAGGAGCACTTGTTGCCCCCTGAAGGGATGACAGGTTTATTTTGGCTCCCTTTGATGGTGTGGTTCATTATGCTGGGGTAGGCAAAGGGTCAAAACTCAGGAAGCAGAGAAAGATGGAAGCTGGTGTCCAGCTCATCTTTTCATTTTCATTCCTCCCAGGTTCCTAGGGTACGGTGCTTCCAATAGTCAGGGTGGGGCTTCCCTCTTTAGTTAATTTTCTGGGAACAGTATCACGGATACATCCAGATAGGTTTCTATGACTGTGGCAAACCTAGTCAAATTGGCAATGAAGATTCACCATCGCGTTCTCCTATCTGTGGAATTGTCCAGAGAATGTAATGAAGATGGAGAGCCACCAAGGGAACTGAGCTTGGTCTGGTGTGTCTGTCATCACGTTGACACAGCTACAGTCAATGGCGATGAGCGGAAACTGCTGATTGCCAGGTAAAGTTATAAAGTTGCCCCAAAAGTCTCCTAAGGTGACAGCCTGCCAATATTGTCACTTGATAGCTGTCCTTTCCCACATCCCCCAACTAGCATCAAGAACTGTGGTTGTTCTGAACTTTTAAGCCAGTTTAGTTGGCCTCTTACATCCCTGTGGACAGGGGGAGGAGGCTGAGAGGTAAAGGTTCGTGTCACTCACAGCAGAATGAACACCATCAGGCTGTTGTGTTTGGGAGCTGCTCTGTGTGATATCAGACCAGCCACGTTGTTGTGAGTCTGCTATTTTTGATTTATGGATATGAATGATCAATAATGGCAAGGGGTCAGATTGTTGTCTGTTCTACCCATCCCAGTTTGACGATACGACTGCTTTGGAGCATTGAGTCTTTCTCTCCCCTCTCCTGCCATGGTCTGAAGCAGTGGTTCTCAACTTTCCTAATGCTGTGATCCCTTTAATACAGTTCCTCATGTTGTGGTAACTCCCCCAAGAATAAAACTATTTCATTGCTACTTCGTAACTACACTTTTGCTGCTGTTCTGAATTGTACTGTAAATGTCTGCTATGCAACCCCAAGGGATCTCGACCCACAGGTTGAGAACTGCGGGTCTGAGGTGTCGCGGCTACTGCTTTCTCTCCGTGGCCATGAAGTTAGCGTGTCTCACACAGCACATTCCTTTCTAGTTACTCCCTAATTAAGTCCAAACATTTTTGTCTAGAAAGATCAAAGGTAAGTGGAAAGAGTGGTTATTTAAAAATAAATTTATTGAGATGAATTATCCATCTTGCTTCTGTGGCAGCTAAGAACTGTGTCCCAGCCAAGTAGCCACAGTTAGGATCTCAGATTTAAGAAAGAATTCAAGCAGTTGGGCTCAGTTCAAAGACCCTGTTGACTGACTGGGGCAGCGTACCAGTCAGGCTGGCCTGGATTCTGTTATGAGAGAGAAATATCTGTCATCCCCAGGCATGGAGAGGGCAGACTACTGAAATTTCAGAATGGGATTCTGTAGCTCCTTAGCACTTCCATCTCGTATATCATCCAGGAGGAAGTGTTTTGGGTGACAGGCACATTTAGTGGCCTCTCCAGGAATATGGACCATCTTATGGCTCCCATTTTGAGTCAGAAGTCTTTTGATTTTTGAGGAGTCTGTTTCTGTCTGTACTCAGAAATCTCTGATGTCTACATGTGTGGGATATCCATCAAATAGCTTGACTGGGCTTCTTGTTGACTCAACAAGTGGGCTTTTCAACAAAAGGCATACTATTTTCTGATTAGCAGTGATACAGGACACAGAACAAAAAAACAATACAATTTAATTTCCAGAACTGTAGCCCTCTGACTGGAGTTGACCATTTGGATTGGAATGGCAATGCTGTAACCTGGAAAGTGTCAACAGTGGTGAGGGACAATAGCTTCTTTGGGAGGTAAAGGTCTCATGTATTTAACTTTTTAAGGCCAAAATACTTTGGCCTTGGAAATACAGTGAATATGTCTTTCATCAAAAGATAAGTGGACTCATTCTTGTCAGAAATAATAATGTGTTAGAAACCCATACCTTTGTTGTGTGCTCGGTCCATAGTGATGGACAAATTACCACGACCAGTGGCCTACAGGGCCTAAGGATGAGGATAACAATGCTAGCTTAATTAACAGCTTCTCTTTAGACCCATCAGAAAATGGGTTATTCCAGGGCTCGTCATAGATAATTTGGCTCAGTAGGTAGGTGCACTGGAATTCAAGCTTGATGACGTGACTTCAGTCCTGGGACTCCACATGATAAAACAAGAGAACAGACTCTCACAAGTTTTCCTCTGACCTCCACACACTTGCTGGGCCGCATGTTCCCCATCTTCACAAGAAATTAGAAAGCAGAAGGGAGAACAAGTTAGAAAAGAGAAGGAGAACTGAGTAAAATTCCAGAGGAGATCCAGGCTAGCTGACCTCATCTGCACCTAGTCTGTGCTACTGGACACGGACCTGCCTGTGGCATGGGGATGGGGCTGGAACTGCGACGTCAGGCCAACAGTCACTCTCCTAATTGACTCTTATTTCACTTGGGAGGTATTCCACAGTGTTTACAATGGGCTTAAAAGATGTAGCCCATTATAATGAAATTTGTAAGAGCCCTTATTATTTATGTTCTTATCCCTTATTATTTATCTTCTTATCCAGGAAATCCAAGGAGGTGTTTACTGTTTGGCTGGAAGAATAGGGAGGCATCCTCAACCACAAAAAGAGAGCAATTATAAAGATTCCGTGCCCACGGAATAAAAACATCCCACAACTGCATTGTTTCTCCTCCTCAGCGAGAAATTGGGTTTGAAAACTGACGTAGGCATCGGTAATGCTGCTTTGATGGGCCCGGATTCCTCAGAGCTGGGTTAATGTGTTGGAGGCAAGGATGAAAAATAAACACATCCCAGCTGACAGCGAAGGAGGGTGACAGGGTCCCTTTGGCTAGCAGAGACACAAGTTTGCAAAAGTGCAATTTGGTCATGGAAGAACTGCTGGGCTGTCTGGTCCAGAAGGACGTCTCCAAAGCAGTGTTTCTCAACCTGTGGGTTGCGATCCCTTGGGGGTTGACCAACCCTTCCGTAGAGGTCACCTAAGACCATCGGAAAGCACAGGTATTTAGCTTAGGATTAATAACAGTAGCAAAATTAGAGTTCTGAAGTAACAATGGAAATAATGTTATGGTTGGCGGTAACCACAGCATGAGGAACTGTATTAATGGGTTATAGCATTAGGAAGGGTGACAGCCACTGCTCTACAGGAAACACAGAAGCCACACAGGCAAAGTACAGTCTCTTGTCTTACTATTATTCTTCGTTTAGCTACACCACTCTGTTTGCTGTTGCTACCTCCTTCTGACAAACCACAAAATGCACAGAATAGGTTGGCTCTGCTGTCAAGAGGATCTGTCCACACACTCCCTCTCCTGGAAGAGTGTCTAACCCTTCCTTATCTTTACGTTCCCACGCCCCATAGTGGGAGTCCTGCGATGAGAATAGAAGTCAGCCAAAAGTCCTGGTTCTGCTGTCGCTTGGCTGTGTGACTTGGGGTGAACTCTGAAAGTACTAGGTAGTTTATCTAAAGCAGCAGACTCCATGTTTAACAAGAGATAGGGTGTCAGTATGTCACCCAGGCAGGTGTCCAACTGTTGGGATCAAATGATCCTCTGGCTTTAACCTTGTGAGTGCTAGGACAGCATGATTCCTGTGGAGTGTGTGTGTGTGTGTGTGTGTGTGTGTGTGATGCTCACCTGTGAGAGAAGTCAGAGGTTGGCCTTAGGAGTCTTCTCAATACAGTGACCGCTGCATGTATGTGTTTATTTTGAGATGGATTCTCTTACTAAACCTAAAGTTCACTGTTTGGATGGTGTTCAGTGAGCTCTGAGGATCTGGCTCTCTCTGCCTCTCAGCTCTGCAATTACAGACACTCACTCCTGGGTGGTTCTGGCAATCCAAACTGAGGTCCCCATGATTGTGCAGCCATCTCTACAGCCCCCAACACCATTATTACCAATATAGACAACATCTCTGCTTCACTCATTTCCCAGGGCTGCTACAGGCACCCACTGAAAAGCTTCTAGCTCAAGCAGGCACTAGGAAGGGTGACCTTGATCCTGGGTGATCAGTGCTTTCTGGGTTTCTCTATTCTAGTCCAGAAACCCCTGCATGGAGATTTTCACCTGTCTCTTTTTGTCAGTGGATAGTAGGCTTCTTGAAGATAAGGAGTGTGTCTCGATTAAATTTGGAAACTTCTACACTACCTAGCGAATGACTTATAAAAAACTGGAACTCAACAAGTCTTTATCAATTAGTAAGTGGGTCTGTATGCTAATAAATAGCAGGTAACGGGATACTCCTAATTCAACAATCTTAAAGGAGTTTTCAAGGAAGTGTTAAACTATTGCCAGATGTGTTTATCTGTGTGTATGTGTACGTAGGTACATGAACATATATGTGTGTTGAACACTGAAACTTCAGGAGATGAGGTCAGAGGTTACTTGTCTGTGGCAAAGTGCAAGCTGTTTTGGAGAGTTAAGAGATATATGAGGTACACATGTTTTTATGGTTGAGTGGAAGGCTCTGGGGGGTAGCTTATCTTTATGGTAGATGGCTGTTATTGGGAGAAATGTTTTGCCCTCATAAATATTAGAGAGTCGGCTATGACAATGCACCCAGTTTGTCTGTGATATAAAGTTGACTGCCCTGTGTATTAAACAAAGATGGCTTACACTGGTCATGTCTACTGTGGGCTGGTGACTAGATAATCTTTTGCTTAATAGTACAGAGATCTGGGTCATTTGAGGCGTTTGATCTCGGGTGCCTTGTACTCACCTTTCTTTAGTGACTGTCCGTTGCTCTTACTTGCATGTGGAACACAACAGTAAATCAAATAAGCAACTGTCATTTAAAGTTCTTTGAACCTACCAGACTATAGGGAAAGCTCCTGTTGCCCAGTATTTAGGGAGAAGCTGCTAGGCTGTCAAACGTCCATCCATCCACCCACCTACCCATTTATCCACCCATCCATCCACCCACCCACCCATCCATTTGTCCATTCGTCTGTCCATCCATCTATCCATCATTTGTTGGGTCTCCAATGAGTCAGACACTGCTTTGGTGTGTAAAATACCATCTAAACTGGAGGTCAGAGTCGCCTCTACAAGCTTCCTGGCACTTGGCTGTGATCTCTAGATCTACCAAGAGAGAGGGAACTCCCACATTCAGCAAGCTTGCAGTCTAGTGAGCGGCTATAAAAACACAGAAACAGAATATTATTTTTTTTAAACTATCTAAGGCAGACACTAATGATGCATACCAGGAGTAAATGAAAGATGGAATGAAATGGGCAGAGAAAAAATGATGTCTGTAGGAGAGCACAATGCTTAAGAACCATTGGCCAGTCTGCAGAGTTACTCTACGCTTCCTTTTCACTACTAACTCACGCAGTCCTCATCACATCAAAGTTTCTACAGAGCTTCGCAGCTCTTTACAATGTTAGTTCTGAAGTGCTTGTCTGACTTGCTCCATATTCCCTTTGACTGTTTGCTTTCTAGATTCATCTTCAAGAACTTGCTCTTCAGACTCCAAGTTCTTCTGGACCATAGCGAGAAGTTTCTCTGTCCTTGTCTTTAACCTCTTCCTTCCTATAGTCAGCCAGGCCCCAGATTGGAGCTGTTTAAGTCCATAAACATTTAATGAGACACCCCCAAATTTGAAAGTAGGATTGAATCAAACTTAATGCTTTCAAACCTTGTTTCTTAAAATCTCTCTAAAGCATGATTTTACTTTACATATGTATGCACACTAACTCGCATATACACAATCACATATACAACATATTTAGTTGAATATAAGCCTTTAATAATTGAGGTTCTCATATTGCTTTTCATTGCTTTAAACACATTACAGTAAATCCACATAAAATATCTGATATATTTAGAAACTTGTTGGCACTTTATTTAAATACTCATATTCTAATTTAACCAATGGATCTAAATGTATTAATCACCATCGTTGTTGAATTTGAAGGGTAGGCGCTAAGAGATGTTCCAAGGAAATTAAACAGAGAAAATCGACCTTGTAAGAACACCAGCAATTTAACGCAGCACACTGTGCATGACTAAGTCCTGTCACGAGGAGAAGGCCTATCAGAATTCAGAGCTGTGGGAAAGGTCACGGTCAGATGGGGAGGAATTTGAGCTGGGCCTTGAAAAAGAGTTGTAGTTTCAGTAGGAAGAGAGGAGGGGTTGAGGATGTGAACAAAGACAAGGGTAGGAGATACCAGGGACTGAAAACATCAAAGAGCTTGAGTTTCATGGGCCTGGCAAAGAACTCCCTCACCGTTTGGTAGCTACAATGTTATAGCAAAAGCAGAATTTCTAGATAAGAGTGGCTGGCAGCTTTCTGAAGACCTCAGTGGAGAAGAGAGATAACAGCGCCCGGAGGCAGCCTGCTCAGCTGTGTGAAGGGAAGTTCTGGGGTTTATAAGCTGAGGAGAGGCGTGCCCTTCACCAGAGAGTGGATTTTATGTCTTCTTCTTCTTCTTCTTCTTCTTCTTCTTCTTCTTCTTCTTCTTCTTCTTCTTCTTCTTCTTCTTCTTCTTCTTCTTCTTCTTCTTTTTTTGGTTTTTCGAGACAGGGTTTCTCTGTGGTTTTGGAGCCTGTCCTGGAACTAGCTCTTGTAGACTAGGCTGGCCTTGAACTCACAGAGATCCACCTGCCTCTGCCTCCCGAGTGCTGGGATTAAAGGCGTGCGCCACCACCTCCTGGCACGTGTTTATCTTCTTTACCCGGGGGGAAAAAGAAAGTAAACCCTGTGGTTGCTCGACTTGAACTGTTTAAGGCCTTTTCTGGAGCATTAGCTTTTGTAGATAATTTCACTCGCTGCCCAGTCAGATTAAGACCTTCGAG
This sequence comes from Chionomys nivalis, assembly GCF_950005125.1. Classification (NCBI taxonomy): domain Eukaryota; kingdom Metazoa; phylum Chordata; class Mammalia; order Rodentia; family Cricetidae; genus Chionomys; species Chionomys nivalis. The sequence continues at coordinate 15,251,183 of NC_080087.1, forward strand.
TGCGGATAATGACAATTCTCCCTGTGTCGTGGCTTCTGTGAACTCCATCGTGACAGCTTATTTTTGAAGGGTGAACTTATGTAAACAACGTGTCTGATGGAATTTCGAAGGTGGCAGTGAAATGAGTGTGGCACAGCCGTGACTCGCAGGCCTGCACTCCCTTCTCTTCCCATCCTGGTCCTGTTCTTCATGTATAGGGGCTCAGCTGCGTACGACAGCCCAATCGACATTGCCAAGTCCTGAGCATCCCAGGCAGGGTAAATGGTTGCCTCCTCGGGGGACAGGTCCCCATTAGGTCTACAGGTCATTTGGTAATTTGGCATCCTGCACACCTAGAGCAGTCAATGTGAATCTAGAGTTGGGATGTCTCTTGGGTTAACTGCTGGCCTTACTGGGTGAAGAGGAACACGGCAGAGGAAGGACCACAGGAGACTTTCTAAGACAGTGGCTCCAGCCCCTCCATCTATGGGTGGCACATGAAGTGAGCATCGAGGGAGAGGAAGAGCTGTCCCTATTGCCTTGTAGAGACGCCTGTCTCTAACATTTCTCTTTGGAGTAGTTATAGGGAGCCTGACAGATCTTAAGATTACATGGGGTCAGTCTCAGGCTCTGCTGGAGTCATGTCTCTATGCCCAGAGTTCTTGCTGTCCCGTGGAACAAGTGGCTTCGGTGAAGTCTTTTATAATGACTATGTATACAAGAAGAAGCACTTGACATCTGTTCCTCTCTAGCTACTTGTTTCTCTTTAGGGAACCCCTAATATATGGGAGTCTGTCCCATTTGCATTATAGAAAGTCATAGTGTTCCCCAGCCTCCTTGGCAGGTAGAGTTGGGGATTTAGGCTTTTGTTTGTTTTCCAAGACAGGATCTCTGTGTAGCCCTGGTTGTCCTAGAACTCACTCTGTAGGCCAGGATGGCCTTGAACTCGGAGATCTGCCTACCTCTGCCCCCGAGTGCTGGGATTCAAGATGTGTGTCACCACAATGGGCAAGGTTTGGGTTTAACTGAATAGCGACTCCCACGGGCAGAGATGCTCAGCCAGAGAGCTGTGGCATGTTACAGGAAGGTTGGGATCTAGGATTCTGGTAGGGCCTAGCAGCCAAATTTCCTGACCATGTCATTTCAGGCCGCAAGCATCCTTTCACCCTCATAGACTTTCAAAGTACAGTCGTCATAGTTTGACAGCCGTAGAAAGGGTGGGAAGTGCTCTTGCCACACAGACATACACCTGGGGAGAAGTCTGTCTTCCTGGGGTTTGCTGGAAATGACAGGTGGCAGGCTGTTCTGGATGCATAGCAGTGTCTAGAACTACCAGTGTTTTCTCACAAGAACGGTTTTGTGGCGCGGCTCTCCATCCTTTCTGGAAACAGTTAACAATGTTAATGGGTTTGTTTTCTGCTTAATCCTGGGTTACATAATGGCTATAGAGTAGCTTCTGCAATAGCAGCAACCGAGAAGGACTGTAGGAGAGACGGTTGGTTTTTAGGAAGACACTTGCCTCCTTCCCACCCTGGGATAAATCGGAACCAGCTGTGGTCCTTGGAGGACGCAGAGGATGAAGGTATTCCCGAAAGTGTCCTGCTTTATGTAAATTTAAAGCTTGGAGGAACTTTGAAGTGGGTTTTAAGTTCAAGTCTCTCGTTACTTCAGTAAGACGTTAAGGTGAAGTGGCCATGTACACAGGCTTACACGGTTGATTAGTAGAAGAATCTAGATGCTCAGAATCGTGCTCTCCCTTAAATTTCTCACCATTAAAAAGAAAAAAAGAGGGGCAGAGGATTTCTCCCGCAAGAGCAAATGAGTCCAAACTAAGACCAAATTCCGAGCACTACTTTCCAAGCTAAAGCTTCTGGTTAGTCCATTAACGTATCCTACCGAGAGAAGTTGTCCCATCACGGCAGCCTCCCACAGACACAGAAGGCTTTCACTGAGGGGGATTGCTTTCTGTTATCCAAGTGAGCATTTCCTTAAGCAATGCCGTCTCTTTCTTTGTAATAGCAACGTGGCCACTTTGCATGTTGAGCTGTTTCTGGCATCCCCCTTCCCACAGGGAAGGATGCTTTGCTGGCTTAAAGCTGAGGCAAAAACTTCTTTTCCTTATGCTTATTAAACAAGCCAAATATGTTCTCTGCTCTCTTGGAATTTGCTTGCATTTTATTATTCTTCTATTTTTTTTTTCCGTGTGAACTGTGTGCCAGACGACTAAGCAGATGGCTGTGCATGTTTCACACACATTAGCAGATGCCTTCAAGCTTCAGGAGATGGAGTTGGGCAGCTAAAAACAGCGCTCGAAAAAGAAATAGCGCTCTGAGTTTTTTCTTCGTGTGTGTGCATGTGCAGGGTGCGTGTATGTGTTTGTGTGTGTATATGGAAGTCAGAGTTCTATGTTGTTTTTTGGAACAGAGTCTCCTACTGGAACCTGGGGCTCACTGATGAAGTTAGACTCTCTGGTTAGGGAGCCCCAGGGGTCTTTCTGTCTTTGTCCCTTTAGAGCTGGGATCATAGGAGCCTACCATCATCCTGCCTGGAACTTTTTTTTTTTTTTTTTTTTTTTTTTTTTTTTTTTTGGTTTTTCAAGACAGGGTTTCTCTGTGGCTTTGGAGCCTGTCCTGGAACCACCTCTGTAGACCAGGCTGGCCTCGAACTCACAGAGATCTGCCTGCCTCTGCCTCCCAAGTGCTGGAGTTAAAGGCGTGTGCCACCATCGCCTGGCTTGCCTGGAACTTTTTATGTGGGTTCTGGACACCGAATCCAAAGCCTCAGGCTTGCAGGGCAAGCACTATACCACCTGAGCCGTCTCTCTGGCCCTCTGAATTAGTTTAAAGGAAACTAGAAGATGGCTTGGGACGGGAGTGGGAGCTGAAGGGGAGTGAACAACGACCAAGAGATACAGGAAACTTGGGCATGATGGGTGTGCTCACTGCGTTCATCATCTTCACGGCTGAGCTGGTTTCGTGGGTATGATCCCACCGCTGGCTAAATCGTGCACTTGGGGTATTTGTAGCCTCTCCCATGCGCATCGTACCTCAGTAAGGTTTTCTTTTAAAACAATAAAGCCAGTGCAACCGGGTGTGGTGGCTTATGCCCCTAAAGTTATCCTTGGGAAGGCTGAGATAGGAGATTTGGTCTAAGTTTGAGGCCAGCCTGGGCTACAGAAACTGTGTTTCAAAAATGTAAACTGTAGGGGAAGGAAATGGATGGGTTGATGAAGTGCTTGTACACGCACTCTGGAATTCCCTCAGCCCCCACGTGCTTGCACACAAACTATGGAATCCCCCCCATGTGCTTGCACACACACTCTGGAATCCCCTTACCCCCACAGTGCTTGTACACGCACTCTGGAATCCCCTCACCCCCTCACGTGCTTGCACACACACTCTAGAATCCCTCCCCACATGCCTGCACTACACCGGAATCCCCCCCGCCCCGTGCTTGCACATGTACTCTGGAATCTCCCCTTTACACACATGTGCTTGGGAATCCCCCTCACACATATGCTCGCACACGCACTCTGGAATCCTTCCCCCCAACACACACATGCTTGTACATGCACTCTGGAATCCCCCCGACACGCACAACAAAGCCAGTGAGAAAACAGTTTAGAGTCTTCTGTAAAGACTTAGAATTAAGAGAACCAAGAGACCCAAGACTTCAGCACATGTTTTCCAAGATGGCCAGAGAGGATAGGGACCCACTGGGGGTAAAATTTTCCTACTCAGTGCACAAGCGAATACCAGCACACATGGCCTGCACTGGGATCAAGTGCCACATCCTTAAGACTGGCTCTCTGGGAGCTTCCTAGTTCTGCTCACACAAAACTCTTTGTCCCCAGGATTCTGGTGTCATTTGGCCATCTTTGCTTTGAGTGAGAGAGGGCGATCCTTAGATTTTAAAGTACGACATATTCATTTCCCAAGCTCACAGGTACTGCTGACGTTCTTTCTCACTGGGATTCCAGCATCGTGGCTGCTGTGTCGAGTAAAGAAAAGGGACATTGGGATGCAACCACACAGGATGCAACCACACAGGATGCAACCACAGATACGATTGTTGCAGCAGTTGGCTGATAATTGGTGAGTAGGGGGCCAAGGGGATGGCTCAGTCAGTAAAGTGTGGGCCGGCCAAGCTCAAAGACCTGAACTCAATCCCCAGCAGGTGAGAAAAAACAAATAAACAAACAACAACAACAAAAAACCCAACAGGCATAGCAGCAAATTCCTGTAATTCCAGTGGGAGCAAAGACAGGAGGGTTCCTGGTATTTGTTGACTAATCTAGTTGAACTAGTTGAATGGACAAACTCTAGGTTCAGTAAAAGACGCAAAAAAAAAAAGAAAAGAAGAAGAAGAAGAAGAAGAAGAAGAAGAAGAAGAAGAAGAAGAAGAAGAAGAAAGAAAAAGAAAGAAAGGAAGGAAGAAAGAAAAGGTGGAAAGTAATGTAGAAAAGGCGTTCAACATCTAACTCTTGGACACAAACATACACACATGAAAAACTGATGTTTATATTAACTGCACAGACATGCATTGGGATAGTCGCCTGATAAGTCATTACATCCATCAACCTGGCTAGAGGAATTATTGATTTTTGTAAAGTTAGAGAGCAATGTGCCTCACTCACCTTTTGGGTGGTGTCATGTTAAATAACCTAACAATGTCTCCCCATCAAGAGGAGGCACATCTGAGTCCATCCACTGAGAGTTCCTTAGATGGGACTAGAGAGGGAGCCCGAAAACGGAGGTGAAGTGGAGGTGATCATGAGAATCTACAGGATACACCTGGGCATCCCTGACACACCCAGCTCACTGTGAGGCTGAGAGGAGACCTGAACCTCTCCTTACTTAACATAGAGCTTTCTGAGCACAAAGGGAACATCTCCAGCTTCTCAAAGTTAAAGGAAAAATCGCCTACAACAAATAGAAATTTTCTTTAATCCAACCTTCTGCTATGCTCTTCTCAGCCCAGTGGGCAGACTTCAAGCTGATCCCCGCCCCCATGATCCATTTTGAGTTTTGAGATAATTGTCATGGTTTCGTAAAGTTTCTGCTTCCTTTGGTACGTGCTTCTAGAATTGCTATGAGGTCTAAAGCAGTTTGAATTTGAAAACAAAGAATAGATGGCAAGATCACAGGGATGGGAATTAGGGTGATATGGGAGAGTCTTCTGTTTTGTGTTGATTTCATTGGTTAAATAAAGAAACTGCCTTGGACCTGATAGGACAGAAAATTAGGTAGGCAGAGTAGACAGAACAGAATGCTGGGAGAAAGAAGCAGATTCAGGCAGTCACCATAGCTCTCCTCTCCGAGATGGATGCAGGTTAAGATCTTCTGGTAAGCCACCACCTCGTGGTGCTACACACATTATTAGAGATGGGTTAATCAAGATGTGAGAATTAGCCAGTAAGAGGCTAGAGCTAATGGGCCAAGTAGTGTTTAAAAGAATACAGTTTCCATGTAATTATTTCGGGTAAAGCTAGCAGGTGGCCAGGAGCTGGGAGGTGGGAAGTGGCCTGCAGCTCCTTACAACATTAGGGAGAGGTTTTCACTACAACAGTGCCTCTAGTATCCCATCTGGGTGCTGAAGTGCAGGGTGCTTTTTGAGCAAACGTTCAGAAGCTTACAGTAATGAGGCTTATTGTTTTATATTGAGCAGTGTCTCCTAACACAGAATCCTGTTCCTAACGTGGTGATAAACAAGGCTCTACAATTTTATTCTTCCTCATCACCCTAACCACATTTCTCAAGCCTCACTTGAGTCAGAGAATATGTCCTAGCAATATTAAACACCCCCCAGAACCCGCCAGACAATATTAACCCAGCCTGGTGATCCTTGTCTCCAAGTTCTTTTTAGTGCTGACTCCTTCTTTGTGAGGGATGCTGCACTCTGGCTCTTTCCGTTAATTCTCAGTGACCCCTGCATCCAGGGAGCCCTCTCTCCATCCTTTCCCTCATCTTCCCACAGTCAGTTGGATCCCATCTCTTTATTTTGTTTCATTTCTGTTGTGAAATCGCAACACAGGCTAATGGAAAGTTTACTTGGCTTACAGCTTCAGAGAGTCAAGGCTGGAACTCCAAGGAGCACATCCACAGTCAAGAGCAGAGAAAGAATAAACGCACAGATATTGCTGGCTTGTAGGCTTGCTCTTAGCTAACTTTCTCTTCTCTTATATTGTTTAGGACCCCCGGCAGAGGGATGGTGCTGCCCACAGTGGACTGGGTCTTTCTGTATAAAATAAGAATCAGACAGTCCCTCCCATAGACATGCTTGAATGCTAACATAATCTAGATGTCCTGGCTAAGGTCTCTTTCCAGGTGATTTTCGGATGTATTGAGTTGCTAGTTAAAACTAAGCAGCACACTGCCTTAGTATGCGTCTATTAGCTTATAATGTATTGCTTCATAATCAAGTATTTATAAACACCTACTTGTAGGTGGCTAAATCAATGGTTTACCGTTGACTTAAAAATTGAATTTTTTATCCATTTTTGTTTTTAGTGCTGGGGATCAAATAAAGGTCCTTGTGCCTTATAGGGAAGCACTCTGATACTAAGTTGTTTCCAGACCTTACATTTCTCAATGCAATTTATGACTACCTCGGACCACAAAATATTGTCTGTCCAACCCAAAACGATCATAGGACAGTGGTTCTCAACCTGTGGGTCTCAACCTCTTCGGGGGGGAGGGGTTAAGTGACCTTTCACAAGGCTTGCATATCAGATATTACATTATGATTCATAACAGTAGCAAAATTACAGTTGTGAAGTAGCAATGAAACTAATTTTATGGTTGATGGGTCCCCCCCAACATGAGGAACTGTATTAAAGGGCCACAGCATTAGGAAGGTTGAGAACCACTGCCATAGAAGATTGTGTTATCTGAAGAAAGTTATTAAAAATTGTAATAAAAGTCATTTGCTGCTTCCTGCACCCTGACACCCAGCACAGACTGGTGTACAGTGGCCACTAAAAAGTTTTTTTTTTTTTTTAAATCTTTCTTCTCTTTAGAAAAAAAAAAGATCATAACTCAAATCTGAGAGTGAGGGAGGACTTCTAGAGCATTCTAGTGGTGTTTTAAATTTACCTTCTGGAGACTTCAGTGCATTTAACACAGGCCCAGACTCAGTGGCCTACGAGCCCCCTCTATCTATGCACTCTGAAAAGGCCTGGTCTCCCTGGACTGATACAGTTGACATGGGGTAGGTGTTTCCAGGACCCAGCGAAACTGCACACGAACTGGGAAAACAATCAGCTCAAACATTTCCAGGAAAGGCAGGTGTGCAAACGGTGCTCACAGTGCGGGGTGTGACCCTGTTTGTATGAGTGCGCTCTTGAGCTCCCTTTGCCCCTCTTTCCCTGTAGTAAACATGAGGGCGCATAGATGGAAGCCGATGTGTGGAGCCTCAGTGTGACTGTGCTGCCGCCAATGTGCACAACACCCACTGTGCTGAGCCCACAAAGTTGGGTCCACTTTTAGCTCCCAGCTTACAGCTCCCAGCTTACACACCTAAGAGTTTATTTTTTATAAAAATGTATATGTTATAGAGAATGGGAAGTGTCACTTCCCAATTGGTATTAGTGGGTACCTATGGTTAGTTTTTGAAAAAAAACCCTTCTTGGCTGAGAAAACACGAAACCCTTTTGGAGAGCAGGTTTTTTTTACCAAAGAATATCATATCCCACCTGTCGAGGGACTAGAACTACTGAAGGAGAAAGCCATCAGTAATATTTAAATATATTTATCTTTCAGTTTTCTGAAATACTGTGATCATTGCATGTTTGAATGTAAAAAGAATATATATTGTATATTTAATAGAAAAAGAATATATATTATATATTTAAGGTAAGATGAATATATTATATATTACACATAATATACACACATAATATTGTTATATTTACATAACTGTATATAATAACACATAATATTTTATATGTGTATATAATGTATAATCTATATTAAACATGTAATATGTATTATTTTCCCATATATATTATGTATATAAAATAAAATAGGAAAGGATCAGGACTTAAAGGGCTGTAGAACCAGTTTCCAAAACATTTCTAGAAACTTAGCAAAAAGTGGGGGTGATCTACCTTTGAATTTTTCAAAGCAATGAAGAATGCCAGGCCGTCTAATCTCCTCATGAGCTGCATAGGGCTGCAATTATTCTTAGCTCTGTACAGACAACCAGTGCAGTTTGCGATGGCTAGACCATGTAGGCTAGGTTCCAGGTCTATCACTCAAAACGCATATGAGTATCTGGACAAAGCAAGGCAACTCTGGATATAGAAATACAGCATTGCTGTGAAGCGCTGCCAACAGCTACGGGATCCTTTCCTGACCAACTATGGCTGAGGTGCATGTGCCTTCTGATTATGTGGGTGCTTGAGTGGACTAATTACAGAGCATGATGTCATGGTTTTATTCTCCCTCCTTCCGTCGTCCCTCCATCCCTCCCTTCTTCCCTCCATCTCTCCCTCTTATCCTTTCCTTCTCTCCTTCTTTCTCCTCTCCCTCCTCCCCCGCCCCGCCTAACCCCATAAAAGGAAACCTTGATGGCATGGAACTATCACCTCCTGGCATGGCAATGAGAGACCTTGTCTCAAAGGAGGTGGATGGCTGCTGGGCAGTGGTGGTGCACACCTTTAATCCCAGCACTTGGAAGGCAGAGGCAGGTGGATCTCAATGAAGTCAAGGGCAGCCTGATCTACAAAGCGAGTTCCAGGACAGCCAGGGCTGCACAGAGAAACCCTGTCTTGAAAAACAAAATAAAACAACAGCAACAATAAAAGGAGGTGGAAGATGACGCCGGACATTGTGTTCTGGCCTACAGACACACACACACACTTGCATGCACACACAAATACACAAATGCACACACATACATAAACACTCACTAAAATAAAGGGGGAGGGAAATGCACACTATGTGACTTCTTCTTATGTAAGCACTGTAGAGCATCCTTACACAAACCCAAATGGTGCAGCCCATCACAAGTCTGCCTGTATGACATAGGTTATTGCTGGCTCACAGTTCTGGAAGTTTCTAGAGGGGAGTGGAGGGTGGTAAATGGCCGTGAAGGCCCGGAACATCACTGTAGAATAGCTATAGTCTTCATATACACCTTGCACTTAGCTCACAATAATTTAAGTTTTTCTTCTTGCTGATTGTGGTGGCATAAATGCAGGTTTCCATGAATTTGAGTCCAGGCTGGTCTACACAGTAAGTTTCAAGATCGCCAGGGCTACATAATGAGACTCTGTCTCAAAAATTTGCTTTTTCTTTTTTCTTCAAAAATAAACTTTTTTGTCTTGGGTATTTTATTATAGATTTGTAGGGAGGAGTTCAAGAGGGAGTGAGACACATACACCATTTGAGTTAGGAATGGGTTTCAGCAACATGGCTGAAAAGCAGTCACATGATGGGGACAGAACTTTGCAAGGCTGAGAAAGCCTAAAGTCCAATAGAAAGTATATTTGAGATCAGGCAAAGAAAAAGACTGACCAGAGGAAAATAATATAAAGTGAAAAAAGGTTGGGGGTGGATCATATACCTTTCTGGGTGAAGACTCAAAAAAGTGGGCAGACATATCTCAAGCACCTGCACACCCTGGATTTTTTTTATTTATTTTTTATTTATTTTTTTAATTAATTAATTTATTTCTTTATTAAAGATTTCTTCCTCCTCCCCGCCACCGCCTCCCATTTCCCTCCCCCTCCTCCACTCAAGTCCCCCTCCCTCTTCAGCCCTAAGAGCAATCAGGGTTCCCTGCCCTGTGGGAAGTCCAAGGACCACCCACCTCAATCCAGGTCTAGTAAGGTGAGCATCCAAACTGCCTAGGCTCCCACAAAGCCAGTACGTGCAGTAGGATCAAAACTCAGTGCCATTGTTCTTGAGTTCTCAGCAGTCCTCATTGTCCACTATGTTCAGTGAATCTGGTTTTATCCCATGCTTTTTCAGACCCAGGAATGGCTAAAATAAAAAAACACCAATGATAGCCTTTGCTGGAGAGGTTGTGGAGAAAGGGGTACACTCATCCATTGCTGGTGGGAATGCAAACTTGTGCAACCACTTTGGAAAGCAATATGGCGGTTTCTCAGGAAATTCGGGATCAACCTACCCCTGGACCCAGCAATACCACTCTTGGGAATATACCCAAGAGATGCCCTATCATACAACATAAGTATATGCTCAACTATGTTCATAGCAGCATTGTTTGTAATAGCCAGAACCTGGAAACAACCGAGATGCCCTTCAATGGAAGAATGGATTAAGAAAGTATGGAATACATACACATTAGAGTACTACTCAGCAGTAAAAACAATGACTTCTTGAATTTTGCATACAAATGGACGGAAATATAAAACACTATCCTGAGTGAGGTAAGCCAGACCCAAAAAGAGGAACATGGGATGTACTCACTCATATTTGGTTTCTAGCCATAAATAAAGGACATTGAGCCTATAATTCGTGATCCTAGAGAAGCTAAATAAGAAGGTGAACCCAAAGAAAAACATATAGTCATCCTCCTGAATATTAACCTTCATCACTGAAGAAAGGAGACAGAGACAGAGACCCACATTGGAGCACTGGACTGAAATCTCAAGGTCCAAATCAGGAGCAGAAGGAGAGAGAGCACGAGCAAGGAACTCAGGACCGCGAGGGGTGCACCCACACACTGAGACAATGGGGATGTTCTATTGGGAACTTTACATAAATTAATGGTAACTCTTTTACTTAGTGAACTTTAAAAATTTTGTGTACTTAATTATTTTACTATTAACACTTAGCCTAAATCCCAAACATGTTATAGAACTGCACAAAATAATGTATTTTTTATCCTTATCATGTATATCTTTTTCTATTTGACTATTATTATTTTACTTATTAAGCTTCTTATTTTAAAAACAGACACAGCCAGGTGTGGTGGTACACAGCTGTATTTCCCAGTGCTCAGAAGAAGAGGCGGAAGAGTTACAGCAAGTTCAGAGTCAGCTGGGATACATAGCAAGCTTCAGGTCAGCCAAGGGCACATAGGAAACAAAAAAAGAAAATAAAGATAATAACTTAAAAGTCTACCCGTGTTAGCCTTGGGCTGTACAGAGCTGGGCTTGTCCACATCACTGTGTCCTACCTCCACTCCTCATAAAGCTGAGAGGCCTTCAGGACGATGCCACGCCCAGAGCTGTCATCTTCTGTCACGACATTGGTGTCTTGGAGAATTCCTCCTGAAGGACCTGCCTGAAGCTGTTTTATAGTTGGTATGTATGTATATATGGATGCACACCCTAGACTCATGACAACATCTACTAAACACACAAGCCAAGGGCCACAGTGTCTATCGTCACTATCATGTCGTAGGCACTGTTTGTAATGATGAGCTGTACTCTCACAGGGCCTAGCAGGGTAGCGGGTTTGAGCCCACAGTTGCAACACAAACACAGGCTGTTCTGTGCTGGACATGATAGTGACCATAATAACACCTGGTGACGGGAACTGCTCTGTCCCCAGCCTATGGGAATGATCTTCTAATGCTGCTTACTGGCTTGGCCTCTGGTTCGTGCTCAGCTAGCTTCCATTGTACAGCCCAGGCCTTCTTGCCCAGGGATGGTGCTGCCTACAGTGAGTTGGCACATTCTGCATCACCACCAATCAGGACAGTCTCTTACAGATATACCACGGGCCAATCTGAGCTGAACAGTCCCTCAGGTGAGGCTCCGTCTTTCCTGATGACTCTGGGTTGTGTCACGGTGACAAGAAAAGCTAAGCATCACAGAAGGTACAGTAGAGAGTCTGTGTGTTAACAGTTCAAACACAGACTGCGGTAGGCTCAGTCTTAATCCACGGTGAGCCTTTGTTGATGGTGCTTTCTTCAGTGCACAGGAGCTTTTGATAAATTTCTAAACAAAACCAATCTCAACCTTCCCTCAGTTTGCACACTAGGGGAGTCTAAAAGTATCAAATGAAATTAAAATAGACTTGTGTTTTTAAGGAAGCAAAAGAGAAATAGACTTCCTTACAAGAGATCCACAGAGATGGCCCTTAATGCCTGCGTGAAGACGTTGGTCCTTACTGAAAATCAACCACCACACAATCAGTGCCCTTCACAGGTCACGTATTTCAACTGTTTGTGCTCAACCGCAGAACGGCTTCAAAGTCTACGTGCTATTAGAAAAGAAGGAAGTCGACACTGTCTCAGCTGCGGCTACTGTCACCAGGAAAAAGGGAGATACGTTTGCTATTTCCTGACCAATGTTATCATTGTACTTTATAGCAATTGAATCTATTTTTAATTTAACCTCTAAACACACAAAAGCCAACAATGTAAAATGCTGACAAGAGGCAATACATTATGGGAAGAGACAAGGCTCTCTGGAGCATGTTGAGCCTAGGCAAACTGGTGAGTTACAGGTTCAATTAGAGAGAGGAAGTGGTGGCTAAAGATGCCTGTCATACTCCTCTGGTCTCCTTGAGTACATGCATGGGCTTGTGTAACCATATTATGTACATATATGCCTCACATGTGCACGCACACACGCACACACATGCACATTGAGAGAGAGCAATGAAAAACCTTTCTATCTTCTTTATGGTTTAGCCAGTCAGTGCATTCCCAGTGTGCACTAGGCATGAAGGAGGTGAGTTTTAGCCATTCAGTGAGTTCCCAGTGTGCACTAGGCATGAAGGAGGTGGGGTTTAGCCATTCAGTGAGTTCCCAGTGTGCATGAAGGAGGCAGGAGTGATCTTGACAAGAATTCCTGCCCTCATGGGCTTACCTGTTTTTCAGAACTCATGTCAGAGAAACCTAGGGCAGCAAAGGACATACTCACACACATTTTGAATATAAAAGCCCACCATACCACACACCCCCATTAAGAATAAAATAGGAAAAAAAAAAGAATAAAATAGGACAGAGTAGCGATGGCATACTCCTTTAATCCCAGCACTTGGGAGGCAGAGGCAGGCGAATCTCTATGAGTTCAAGGTCCAGCCTGGTCTACAGAGCTGGTTCCAGAACAGCTAGGGCTACATAGAGAAACTGTTTCAAAAAAACAAAAAAGGGGGGAGTAGAGAGATGGCTCAGAGGTTAAGAGCAGTGGCTGTTCTTCCAGAGGTCCTGAGTTCAAATCTCAGCAGCCACATGGTGGCTCACAACTATTTATAATGAGATCCGCTGTATACATTGTAACATGGAGGGCTGGCTTGTTGGGGTTTCTGTCCTGCCTGGTACCTCACAGTTGCCAAGTCCCAGAGAAAATCACACAAAGGTCTCCATAAATTATAAAACTGATTGGCCCATTGGCTCAGGCTTCTTATTAGCTCTTGTAGCTTATATTAACCCATTATTCTTGTCTATGTTAGCCACATGGCTCAGTACCTTTCACAGCAGGATAGGTCACATGTGGCTTCTTTGGTAGTCTGGGCTGGACTGGGAGGAATGGGCTTCCTCCTCCCAGAATTCTCCTGTTCTCATCACCCTGCCTCTACTTCCTGTCTGCTTCACCCATTTATATTTCCTGCCTGAACAATCAGCATTTATTTAAACATGATTGACAGAATACAGATAATTCTCCTGCACCATTTCTCCCCCACCCTTTTTTTTTATTTTTTATTTTTATTTTTTTTTATTTTTTTTATTTTTTTTGGTTTTTTGAGACAGGGTTTCTCTATGGCTTTGGAGCCTGACCTGGAACTAGCTCTGTAGACCAGGCTGGTCTCGAACTCACAGAGATCCACCTGCTTCTGCCTCCCGAGTGCTGGGATTAAAGGCGTGCGCCACCACCGCCTTTTTTTTAAACAAAGGAAAATATCCATAGTCCATCTTTTGGGAATGTGGGCATGGTATTCCAGGCTACTTTTGGCTGGTTAGGGGCACTGATAATCTTATGGGGACCTAAAGAAAATTTAGAGTTATGATCAAGTTCTGACTGGTGTATCCTGTGAGTCTTGATCATCTCAGGCAGCAGTCTTGAATCTGTTTTGCCATCTGTTCCTACCAGAGATTTCTCAGGTGGTCTTCCTTGATCAAACTGGATTTTTCTTAACTCAGAATGAATCCACAGCCTCTCATTTTCTGTGGAAACAAAAGCAAAATCTCTTCTCCAAAGTAACATATTTTTTGACTTCAATTTTGAAGTCTGGGTATTTTTAAAATACCTATCTTGGATTAATTCAGCAGCATTTATAAGCAAATATCTTTTAGCAGCTGTTGCTCCTTCCTCAGCATTCAAACAATTCAATAGAGCATAATAACATACAGTATCAAGATTCTCTGTGTATTTTCCATCTTTATGTGGCTTTACTTTAACCTCTATTTCTTTTATTTTTATTTTTACTTTTTGAGACAGGTTCTCTGTATATCTTTGTCCTGGAATAACTCTGCAGACCAGGCTGTCCTTGAACTCAGAGAGGTCTGCCTGTCTCTGCCTCCTCAGTGCTGGGACTAAAGGTGTAAATCTTAAAATAAAGATGATAAAGTTAAAAAAGGAAAATAATCAAACAGGTTATGTGACTCTTGGAGTGTGGAAACTTTGGCCATTGAAATCTTTTGGCCAAAACTTCTTACTCAGAGACTTTTACTCTGAGGAAAAGCATAAATAAAGTTAAGACTAGACCATAGGCAGAGTTTGGCTGCCTGCTTCAGCCCATCAGCAGGTTTGATGAGATTTTCAGGTGACACTGTTCAACTGACTGCTTTATGCTCTCCTGGGTGAAGGAGGAGCCTGCCATTTTGTTCTCGTCAGGGCAAGCTTGCCTGTAGCTGTCTCGGCTTTAAAGGAGTCTGTAGTCTGATGGAACTCCCTCTTTCCTTAGATTTGACAACTTGAGTTCTGTGCTACTGCCCACTCTACTGGTCAGGATTGATTGGCTGACCTATCGAACTTCTCATAAGGTCCCAGCCCAATACTTGGCTCTTCCCTGCCCCCACCTCCCTGCACCCCCAACCGCCAGAGGTTGTGGCATTAGGAGTATAATTCTGTGGAACACATGGACCCCAAAATAAACCTTGATGTCAGGAGACCAGGGTTCAGCACCATACCCCCAAGTCTGCTTCATATAAATCCTGAGATAAATTTTTTTTTGTTTTGTTTTGTTTTTCCTGAGGTTCGGTGGCCTCAACTTTAAAAGAAGGATTTTAATACCCTTGTTCATGGCTTTTCTGTAAGGATGGTAGCAAATTAAGCATGATGCAATCTAAGTCATACAGCACTACAAACTATACATCGCTATTGTGGTAAGCAATAAGGAGGGCTACTGGCCTGTTGAAAGACTCCAAAACCTGGGAAGTAAGTCCACAGCTCACTGGCCTCAATGTCTCAATGCTGTGTGGGTGTCGTTGCCTTTTCTGACCAGACGATAGCAAGCTTTTGCTCTCATGACTATTTACAATTTCTGTTGTTCTTTGGAAATATCATCTGGTTTCCTGTCCAGTCTGTGTAGGATTTAGTTGGGTGTACAAGAAATGGTGATGTGGGTGTAAGGTACCCAGTTTCTCTTCATGAGTGTGGGAGTGCCAGCCTGGGGTGATTTCCTTCTCTGAGTTGGGGACTCTGGGCTAGGGGAACGTCCCCTGTGTAGCTGTCTCAAACCAACCGAGCTGAAGGAGGCCTACATACACTTGTGAATGACTTCCCTTGCAGTCCCCAGGCCTTGGAAGGCATGTCTGCTCTTGTGATCTATGGGCCAGTAAAAGATGATTACGGCTCTGCCTACTGCGTGGGTGCTGATGATGCGATGATTTCCTCCTTGGTGGATGGTAGGCATGTGTGCCTGGGCTAATCATTTATTTGCTGCCTCATGAAAACAGCACCTTTGCACACACACATCCCCCGCCTTGGGAGAGGCTTTGGAGACCCTCATTGCTACATTAGAGGCTCCAGACTCTGCATGACATCATCAGTCTGACTGCTCTCCCTCCCCATGGGATGGTGTGAGGAAGAGCTTCTCCAGGAAACCTCTCCAAGCCTGCTGACTTTCCTTCCTGCCATAACCCTCACAGCTCTCAGCAGTTTCTCAAGGACACTAAGTACACATCTTGGGATAACTGGACTAAACTGGTTTGTCAGATCTGTTTGCAAGCTCCATTCAGGGTACTTATTTACTTAGCTCCAATGTTGCATGGGCCGTTTTAATATTTTTGTTAAGACAGAAAGTATCTAAGTCACACTGTTTCTGCCCTGTGTCTAGTCCGATCCTAGTCCATATGAGATGAGTTCGTCTTTATGTTTGTGGTCTTGTTTAATCTTCATAAAGCTTCGAAGCTGCCATCGTGATCCTATTAGACAGATGAGGTTAGGGGGTGAAGTAGTTTCTTTAATATCAAATATCAATGATAAGAGTTAGAATTGCCAGGCAGTGGTGGCGCGCACCTTTAATCCCAGCACTCAGGAGGCAGAGGCAGAGGCAGGCAGATCTCTGAGTCCGAGGTCAGCCTGGTCTATAGAACAAGTTCCAGAACAGCCAGGGCTACATGGAGAAACCCTGTCTTAAAAACAACAACCAGAAGAAGCTGGAATGGAGCATCCAGGTTGGACTTAGGTACACACGTAGGATGTTTGCCACCCTCACTCTGGCTCTTGATCTTCAGGGATAGCTGGGAACTGCTCTGGGAGGCAGCACTGTCCAAAAGCTTCCCGATGATGGCTCTCATCAGCTTTTCTGTGCAGGGTCAGAACAGATGGCACAGGTGGCTCTAACTTTTCCAAACCAGCATGCTTCTAGGAAACATGCCAGAGAGCAGATTGACATGAAGCTCTCTGAGCAGCCACGGCTGTGTAGGGTTAGTGCCAGTGAGAAGTAAGCACAAAGCACCGGATGACATCAGACAGCAGCAGGGAACTATGCTCAGGCCTGCCTGAGTTCTCTACATAGTATAGAGCAATGATCGGAACACGCAAAGCCTGGTTTGCCTTTCTATAACCTATAAGTTCATTATCATTTTATGAATCCTTTAAAATTAAACAAATGTGTGTGTGTGTGTGCACGCATGCGCGCGTGCATTCATGCTCAGTGCTGGCTAGTTTTATGTCAACTTGACAGAGGCTGGCATCATTTTGGAAGGGGGGTAGTGACTTAAAACAAAACTGCCCCCACCAGATTGGCCCTCGGGCAACCTGTTGTGCATTTTCTTGATTGGTGAAAGATGTGCAAAGGCCTAGCTCACTTGGGCCTTCCAGGCTGGTGCATATATGTGTATACATGCATGTAGAGCCCAGGGAGCAATGTCAGTGCCATCCCATAGGCATCTTATACCACATTTTTTGAGACAATGTTACTTACTGGCCTGGAGTTCACAAATTAGGTAAGGCTAGCTGGCCTTTAAGTCCCAGGGACCCTCCTGTTGCCACTCCCTGGAGCTGCACATACAAGCACATGGTACCATGCCTAGCCTTTCACATGGCTCCTAGGGTGCAAACCATGTCCTCATGTTTGGACAGTGACTTTACCGACAGCTCTCTCTCCATCCAGCGTGTGCTGCTTTCCTTAGTTAGCTGTGCTCTGTCTCGGTAGACTCCGAGCTCTGCGAAGGCAAAGGGCTTTCTCTCTCATCTGCTGCTGGGTTTCTGTGCTCAGCTCATGATCTGGCCCTGACCCTGGAACACAGCAGGAGTCTCTCTGCCTCCAGATTGTTGGACTGACCTTTTCCTTCTGTCTAGAAAACCACGTTTCCCCACCACCTGGATGCCTGGATCCTGCTTGTGCCCTGCAGTGAGAGTCTGCTCAGAGGCAGGCTTGGTTTGGGAGACCCTCTCTAACTGTATTGTCTAAAGCCCCACTCCCTCCGTGTGCCTGCCACAGACGCATCACCTTCTAAATCTTTGCTCTTGTTGTTTCCATTGAAACCGTTCTCAACCCAGAGCAAAATCAGAATAAACGTAATCTGTCTCCTCCCACTAGAATGTAAGTGTATTGAGGGCAAGGACTCCACTGTTAGATTCTTAGCATTTACGATGGTGCCTGGAATTAATATATACTCCATAAACATCTGATGAGTTAATGACTTAATGAATAAATACTTACTGAGCGTAAATAACTCCTTAACCTCATCTTCCCATTTGGTTTGTCGCAGAGGCCCATGGAGGACTGAGCTGAATGCTCTCAGCCCGCCTCTCCTTCAGTCATGGCTGTGTAGGCAATTTATATGCTGTGGACGTCGGTTTGCTTACAGGCAAGGACAATGTCCTCTACTTTTTGGCTCTAGGCTTTTTTGGGAGTAGCCTGGGAAGCTGCCTTCACTGCCTGTAACAGGGTCAGTGGATGCTGCTGCTGGGTCCCCGTGTGCCTCCTCCAGAGTTCCTGATTCTTCAGCAGGATGACCCGGTGACAAGGGGCTGTGCTGACCATACTTCATGATCTTCCCGCCTTCCAGCTCAGTCTATCTTCTTTAGATCCCTGCTTCTCTTCTCTTCTCCTCTACCTCCTTGCTCTCCCTCCTTCTCCTGACAGGGTCTTTTGTAGCCCAGCTTGGCCTCCAATAACCAATGTAGCCTAGGATGACCTTGAATTTCCAATCCTTCTGTTTCCACCTCTTGGGTGCTGCGATGAAAGGCATGGGCTAGAGCACTTGGTTTTATGTGGCTATGAGACTCAAATCTAGAATTTTTTTTTTTTAATGTGCTAGGCAAGCATTCTACCTACTGAGCTACGACATGTCTTAGGTTCTCACCTCTTAGACATATGTCTCCAAGTCCACTGAGGGAACCCAAGCCAAGACATTATGCTTTTCAGCACCAGTATCGGTAACCCGGAGGAGAATATTGGTGCCATCCTTCCAAAGACTTTCAGGAAGACACCAGCAATAGTTTGGCCAGCTTATGTAGATAATCAGTTGTACTCACTCAGCATGGTTAACACCTTACCTAACAGAATTATGATCTGAATAAGATTAAAATACATAGGAAATATCTACAAAGCAAAATGGAATTTAAGAATTAAAAACTAGAAGAAGAATGATAAAATCCAAGGCTAACGGTTTTCTAAACAGAAAACCAGGAGTACAGAATGACGAGAAATGACCCGCTCTTAAGGGAGGAATTTTTCTCCAGTAGGCAGACTTGGTCATCCAGCTCCAGTTCCTGGAGGGGACTCCTGATTTTTTGCACACCTCTCTGCCAAAAAGGAACAAAGTCCCAGCCCTGATGTGGACTGTCAAACAGCCCCATGTGCCAACATGCCTACATGGAGAAAGTTTAGAAGAAAGGTCTACTATGAGAGATGTGAGTATTTAGTACTCCTCTGTGAAGGAAAAATCAAGATATCCAGTGTATGTCTTGTGCCAATTGCCATGGTAAATCTTCCCACCTGGTTTCAATCTTCACATGCACCATTGTCCCTTGAGAGTCTGTCGGGGCCAGTGCCAGCATGCCACTTCTAGGAACATCATTTAAACAGTGAAAGGGGTCATTTTACTACTTTATCAAGTATTGCTCCAATATGTTATTAAGTTTGGAGACAATGTTTCATATTTGATCAATTAGTTTATGTAAGACCTAGTGATGCAAATAGACATTGAAAAATCCAATGGTTGTTCCTCTATACTCAGGAACAACTGACTTCTGTCTTTGGGAATGTGCACTTTGTCGTTTTTCATTTATCTGAAATCTTTGGTTTCTCTGAGATGTAACAGAACTCAAGATGTAGAAGTTCGGAAACTTTTTTCAGCCATAAAGAAGAATGAAATTATCTTGTTTACTGGAAAATTATGCAAGTAGAGATAATTATATTAAGCAAACCAAGTTAGTCCCAGAAAGACACAAATCACATGTTTTCTCTCATTTATGAATCCCTGATTTTATGTGAGTACATAAAATCATGTATGTGGGGGCTGGATAGATGTACTTGCTGCTCTTCCAGAGGACCCAGGTCCAATTCCCAGTACCCACATGGCAATTCATAAGTGTCTGTAAACCCAGTTCCAGGGAATCTGGCATGCTCACAAAGACATACATGCAGGCAGGAAACCAATGCACATCAAATAAAAATAAATAAATCTTTAAAATATCATGTATGCACATATGACATGAAGCTAGAAATCAACATGCCTGGGGGAAGGAGGGGTGAGCAGGAAGGGTGGAGGGCCACGAAAGGAGAAGGACAAGGAGCACGGGGAATATGTTCAAAGTGCATTATAGACTCATAAGCCAAAGTCCTTATGTGACCTAGTGTGAAGACAAAGAAGTGGAGGATTTCACATGCAAATTGGGCACGGGAAGGCCAGGGCTCCATGAATGAAACAGAAGCAACTGTTATCCTGATTCCCACACGGGCATCCCATGAAAATACAAGATGTTCCGAGTAACCAGAACTTCCCAGAGGGTCTAAGCCCACTGTTGATAAAAGCGCCCAGGGTTATGGTGTCTCCTAAGTGTTGAAGATTCAATCCTAGCCACAGGCCCGAGCCAACGATGGACACTTTCTGAGGGACACTGGACACATTTCCGCTTTGACCACACCTCTGTTGGTTCTCTGCCAGTGAGCACATGAGCGAGCGTTCACTGGGATGCCAGGTGAGTGTGTGTGTGTGTGTGTCTGTGGCAGTTATCTCTGCCCCCAGGCATGCCATGCTGTGCAGCAAGTGGCCTCATGGTGACAAAAGCCCAAAGACAGATGTTCCCTACGCTACTGAACAGCATGTACAGCAGAGAGTTCCATGAACGATGTAAATAAGCGGATTTTGAAACATTGTTCAGTTTGCTAATGTTTGTCTGGAAGAATGGCGCTTCCTTATTAGAACCAGAACTCGAGGGGCCAACCGGCAGAATGGAGGTTCAAGTTGAGAAGTGTCTCTAGTTTCTCCCAGATTGCAAAAGAGAGAGGTCAAGGAACAGCAAAAGCAGCTCATTCCAAGGCCAGCCAGTTGTAGCCTCAGCGAGTAAGTAGGGCCACAGGGAAGCCCGTGAGTGTCCTCAGTAGCAGCTGATCTTCAGGGTTCCATGCGCTGATATGGAGACTGACTGAGGTGCGTGGCTCACTTGACAAAACTCGCATTGATTTTTTTCCCCTTGAGATGGCTCAGTGAATAAAGGTGCTTGTTACCAAACCTGAGGACGTGAAGACTCCCATAGAGGAAGGAGAGAAACGACTCGACAAAAGCTGTCATCTGATCTCCACCCTGGACATGGCGGTGTTCTTGTTAAATGAATAAACAAATACACGTCTTAAAAATTTACAAACAAATCAACACAAAAGCCTTTGAAACTACAATTTTCTCCCAACTCCTCATTTGGTTTCCTTTTCCCTAAAGAATCTGTGCTTACAAAAGCTATGTGTAAACCAAAAACAATATATTGATGATTCTTAACCTATATTGACCACCTGTCTTATACATCATTTATTGTCTAATATTTGCACACACCTCTAAGATGGGCCTTGTTATTTGTGAGCCACCACACAAGACATTGAGATCAGTGAGAGAACAGATTTGAAAGCATCAGTATTTTCTTCAACCGCTACACAACATCTTCATGAGAGTGTCAGAGAAATCCCTCACCTTATAATGCTGTGAGGGATAGCCTCTGTTTCTGCTGGTGACATCTGTCTTAGTTACTTTTCTGTTGCTGTCATAAGATGCCACAACCAAGGTAACCTATAAAAAAACCATTTAATTTGGGGCCCACAGTTGTAGAGGGTTAGGATCTATGACTATCATGGTGGGGAGCAGGCATGAGGCAGGCAGGCATGGTGCTTGACCAGTAGCTGAAAGCCCACATATTTTAAGACAAGAGCCATGAGAAACAGAGACAGAGAAAGAGAGACACACAGAGAAACAGACTGACACTGGAAATTACATAGGCCTTTAAAATGTCGAAGGCTGGATCCAATGTTACACCTCCTCAGCAAGGTCACACCTCCTAATCTTTTCCAAACAGTTCTACTAACTGGATGAAGTATTCAAACATATGAACCAATGGGGAACATTTTTATTTTAATCACTACAACTTCTTACCCTGGTGAATTCTTGTTTACATCAAGCAGCAGTCATGCTGGAAAGAAGCAGGGAGGAGGTGCTGAATGACTAAACTGAGGTAGGAAGAGTTAGGATTCAGAGAACTCTGATATCTCTATATTTGCATACTGATTTCAATGCCTTCTTTGGTCTCCTTCTGCAACCTTTGGCTGCAGGTTCTCCCAGTAGGGCATAGGTTCTTTAGCCTCCTGCCCCCACCCCATGGTGATCTCCTTGATCATTTGTGTCCTGGGGACAACTTGATCACTAATCATCTGTAGCATAAGCAGCTTCCACCAGCTCCTGCCCAGATACAGAGCGCCATTTCATTACAGCTTCCCCCTGGCTGGCATTCTCAAAGAACCAGCTGCAATAATTAAATAATTCCACCACTGCTGAAGCATCAGGGTTTAGAAACCAAAGGTCAGGTAAGAATTGACTATTATTCCTGGTGGGTTATCATAGTAACTGACAGTGCAAATGGTTTCTGTGTCCTTTGTAACATTTAAGATCAGTTCTGAAGAGACTAACCTGGTCTACAGAGCCAGTTCCATCATAGACAAAGCTATATCGAGAGATGCTGTCTTAAGTAAACAAACAAAAATCAGTCTCAAGTATATATTAGTCAGACTTTTCATTGTTTTGGCAAATAACTGGGAAGAAAAAGTACAAAGGGGGAAAGATTTGTCGGCTCACGGTTTCAGGGCTCACAGTTTCAGAAGACTTGTCTTGGCTCACGGTTTCATGGCTCACGGTTTCATGGCTCACGGTTTCAGGTATCACAGTTTCAGGGCTCATGGTTTCAGAAGACTTGTCTTGGCTCACGGTTTCAGGGCTCACAGTTTCAGGGCTCATGGTTTCAGGGCTCACAGTTTCAGAAGACTTGTCTTAGCTCACAGTTTCAGAGGATTGAGCTCCTCATGACAGAAGGGCATGCGGAGCAGAGCACTCATATAAGGGAGAGAGGAGGCCGAACAAGAGACAGAGAGCATGTCAGCCGTGGTTGTCTTCTTTCTGCTTTTTTTCTATCAGGTCCGCAGCTTACTGGATGCTGGCCCCACATTGAAGGTGGGTCTTCCCTCCCGAGTTGCTGGTCCACATGCCAATCATTCCTGGAAACACCTTCCCAGGACATGCTCAGAAGAGTTCTCATCTAATTTCCTAGGCATCTCTCAAGGCAATCAGGCTGACAATTAAAGTCAATGGCCGCAAGTACTGGATTTGAAACTGGAGAGCCGTGTCTCCTAGACTCATGTATGTCCCTGTACATGAGGTTCTATTTGCTGTGCCAGTCACCAACTAAAACAACCTTTGCTCATGTGACAGGGAGCTAAAAGCTCAGCTCATGGGAATCACTCAGTTCCCTGGCAGACCTTTGTGAGTGTACAGTGTGGGTAGTGTGAGGCACCTCAAGACTAGGTGGAGAAAAGGATTCTCAACTGTTTTCTGCACATTGACTCCATTGTGCTGTGGCTGAATTTTCTCCAAAGGGTTACAAGTGTTTGGTGGACTGTGATGAAATTGTATAAGTAGAACACACACACACACACAACACACACTTTTTCCCTTTCTCTCCCTCCCTTCTTTCACTTTCCCTCTCCTTCACCTCTCCTCTCTCTCTCTCTCTCTCTCTCTCTCTCTCTCTCTCTCTCTCTCTCTCTCTCTCTCGTATGTGTGTATATGAGAGAGACAAAGACATACAGAGACAGGGAGAGGGACTATGGGAGAGCCAATATTGATAGCTCTCTCATAGGGGAACCGGGAATCGAGAGGGTTTTTCTAAGGTCTGGGGAGATAGCTTAGTCTTGTTGTGTTAGCATGAGGACCTAAGTTCGAACCACAGAAGCTGTATAAAAAAGTCAGGCACTGATGCACTTGTAACCCCAGCACTGGGGACAGGGAGAGGGCAGATCTTCAGGGCTTGCTGGTCTACTGCACTAGACTAATCTGCCAGCCTCATTTTTGAGTAAGAGAATCTGTGTCAAAAAAGCAGGTGGATAGCTCGTGAGGAATGACAGCTGAAGTTGACCTCTGCCCTCCTCACACATGCGTGCAAATACACACTCACATGAATATTCATGCAAATAAGAATACACCGACACACACACACACAGTGAGTTTTCCTAGTACATCTTGTCCGAGTATCCCTCTTACTGCAGTTGTTGGAGTCAGAGGCGAGAGTAGCCTTCATCAGGCAGATACCACTTGTCCCTGTTACTCTTCTATTTATTTATTCCTTTAGTTGACAAACCATATGCATAGATGCTCCTGTTTTGCCATTTACACTCATGCTGTGAAGCAGAAGAGGTAGGTCTATTAGATCTGTTTGAAAACAGACAAGACTGAAATCCTGAGATCTTGGGACCAGATTAAATTCACATGCACGGCTAATGTGTTACCAGCTGGAGAACCGGTCACTTGAGTTCACTTCGGTGAGATTTCCGCTGAACGGGAGGCCATCTGGTCTGTTAATTGTGGGTTTCGAGGGTCCTTTTGCTTGTTTTTGTGTCTTGGGGGGATGAGGTTTTGGCCCATGGAGTAAGAGCAGAGCATCAGCTGATCACAAAAACACAGCGAAACAGTGAGCACTTTCCAGGATGTTAAGGGGCAAATGTGAGAGCCCCCACTCCGGACAGTACCGGTTGTCGTTTCCAATCCCATCTGGCCCTTAAGCTGCAACGTGTTTTTAAAAAATGATGTCATCACCTTGTGACAGTAAAGCTGACCAGGTCTGCAGCAATACAGTTGGATGATTCCGGATGTTGTTTCAGTAGCTCATTTCCCGTCTTTGTAGCCGCAAAGTGACCGAAACAAAAGCATCCCTATTGGTTTTGGGTACGTGGTTGCAATTTTCCTGGATGCCCCGGACTTCCTGGCAGCAATCTAATTAATTCAGAAATGTGAGTAAAATAGGTGGTTTGGTTTAGACATGTCCCCAAATTGCAATATATTTTCCCTCTAACCCTGGCAGCTGGCATGGACAGAAAGATCTGAAAATATCATTCCATAAGGCTTGTTTGCAAGAAGCCCCACTACAAAAATGCTGCTTGGACAGCTGTTTAAGACACGAGCAGCCAAAGTGAACTTACTTGGCTCCTTCATTTTATATTTTTCTTTTATGTGTGTGTATGTGTGGTGTGTTCATATGTGTGTGTATGTGGGGTGTGGAAGCAAAAGTCAGAGGTCGACGAAGGTGTCTCTTATGATTGTCCACATTATTCTTAAGTTGGGGTCTTTTTCACTCAACCAGGGCCTTGTCATTTCTGTTAGACTGGCTGGCTAGTGAGCTCCAGGGATCTTCCTTATGTCCACCCCTCCCCGGTGCTTATCCTGCCCAGCTCTGGGCTTAAAGGAACACACCACAGTTAGTTTTTATTTGGTTGCTGGTGGAAGGAGGTCTGGACTCCAGTCCTCATATGGTAGGTACAGTGAGCACTTTACCTACCAAGCTGTCTCCTCAGTCCTTCGTTTTGTGTATTTGTATGTGTGTGTGTTTTGAACTAATGGATTGCATGAAATAGTGTATCTGACTTGATCTGTCGTTTATGAGTTCATACTTTCAAATCTAAATGTTTGTCTTGAGTTATATCATGAAAGTATAGAAATGACTGATTTTACTTTCCTGAGATATAGGATGAATTTTACTAGATTATCTTTAATCCTTGCTTTTCTTCCAGATTTGATACTCTTCTCATCCACGCTTGAGTCCTAGAGCTCTTTAAAACTTTAACTTCATCCATAATTTTAAAAAAATATAATGCCATTGAAGTGCAATTTTATACCATTTAATTTACCTGTGTAAATATACATGTCAGTGACTCTTAGGATATTGTCAGAGTTTTTTTATCCATAACTTGAGTTTATCTAAAACACAAACCCTCTGATTTGCTGTATGATCTAGACACAGTAAGAATACAGAGAGAACAGACGAGAAAGATGAACAGAAAAACCCTGTCCCTTCTCCAGGAAGTAAATAATGATCATTGTGGGGAAAGTTGCCAGTTTCATCTCAAAGGACTTCTTGGATATCTGACTGTTCTCTCAACATTTAGAAAAATACTTGGGCTGTATTAGCAGGTCAAGGATTGAACTGGACTTCCCGGTTGAGCTGAGAATTTGGGGGGTGTTACATATTCTCATAACCAGAGCATTGACTTGTTGCCTGTGCCTTTTCAGATGGGTCCACGCCTCTGTTCTGGAACTCTTCCCACACTCATCGACTCACCTGACTTTCCTCCCCCTAGCTAATAAAACAGAGTTCACATTTTCCATAGTTGTTTGCTGTTCTTTGGGATTACACATTAATCCTTCCTGAATAATCACCTTGAAGCAACTTAGTCCTCTTAATTGTGCTCAGGCATCTAAGGAATTTCAGAGTTGATGGTACAGTTGGCATTGCATTATACCAACAGCACACACTATTAACACACTTAAGCTTAATGCATCAGAAATGCTGTAGTTCAAATGAAATCATATCACCAAGCATATCTTAGTCCTAGTACAAGACTGATTTTTATAATGAGTAAAAAGAGTCATTCCCCTTGGGCTAGGGCATGGTGAAGCTGGATACAGAGATGACATCATCCTAGCTTTGCTGGGTATTTGAGCTATGTGCAATGCACTGTTACATATTTAATGATGGACTCAGCTTGTGTCTTTTGCCATGATGGGGAAAAGATAAAAGGGTTAATTGAATAAAATTATTAAAATGATAAAAATCACTTTGAAACCTTTAAAACTATAGCTTATGGAATTGGAATGAAAGACAGGATAACCCACCTCACCTCAGAACAGGTAGAGACATGATCTGAGGTTGTCTATTTTTCCCATGAGTTTCAACAACACCGTGTGGACCACTGGTTGTGAAGCTTCCATGGCAGAGGAGGAGGCAGAAGGTCCACATAGGCCAGCATAGCAATGCAAGGATTCCAGGAGGGTCTTACAGGTACACATGACACAATTAAGATGTTGAGCCTCTATGGGCTGCAGACACACATAGTCTCACTGGTTCCCAGACCATTTATACCCTAAGGAAGAGTCTGGGGTATAGAAAGACACTGGAAGGTGAAAGAGAACCTTGGATCTAATCTTGGCTCTCTGGTAACTAGCTCTATGACTTTGAAAATGAAATGGGACCATTGGAGAAGCTCTAAAGCATTCATGGACTTGCAACTTTTGAAAATAAATGTGGAATGCTCTTCCCAGAGATGGGAGGGTCTTCCAGAAAAACTGGCCCTGGGAAACAGAGGTCGGGATCCCCATTCTCTGACTGAATTTCAGAGTTTCCCAGGCAAATTCCTCACATCTTGGGGATTCCATTCCCTCACTCTTAGATCTTGGCAGCTACCATCTAGTTTTCTTTGAGTTAATTAGATGCTATTTGGAGTCTAACTAGATGGTTGCTTGGGACTGTAGTCAGCTTGGGCTGCGATCACAATGCCGTGGACATGGTGGTTAAACAGTCCCTTTTTCTCACTGTTCTAGAGACTGGGGCTCAGATGACAGTTCTGGATCAGGGTGCTAGGAGATGCAGCTTCCTGGTTTGTAGGAGCTGCCTTCTCTCTGTCCTTCCATGACCTTTCTTTGCTATGTGCATGTGGAGAGAGAGAGTTGTCTGTCTTACTTGTATTTTCCCCTTCTTCTCTTCTCTTCTCTTCTCTTCTCTTCTCTTCTCTTCTCTTCTCTTCTCTTCTCTTCTCTTCTCTTCTCTTCTCTTCTCTTCCCTTCCCTTCCCTTCCCTTCCCTTCCCTTCCCTTCCCTTCCCTTCCCTTCCCTTCCCTTCTCTTTTCCTTCCCTTCCCTTCCCTTTTCCTTCCCCCTTCCCTTCCCTTTTCCTTCCCTTCCCTTCCCTTCCCTTCCCTTCCCTTTTCCTTCCCTTCCCTTCCCTTCCCTCCCACCCCCTTTTGAGACAGGGTCTTTCTGTCTCTGTAGTCCTGGCTGTTCTGGAACTCCTCATGTAGACCAAATTGATTTCAAACTCACAGATCCACCTGCCTCTAACTTCTAAATGCTGGGATTAAAGATGTGTATCACCATGTCTGGCTTCTTATTTCTTTTTCAGTTAAGAAAGTGTAAAAACAAAACAAAACAAAACTCTTTCAGTCTAGGGATCGAAGCCAGGCCCCTGTGCATGCTAGGCAAGGGCTCTTCTACTGAGCTACACCCTCAACCCACCTTCCTCTTCATATAAGGGCATACATCCCACCATGGGGCTGCATCCTGCTGACTTAAACTAAAGCTAATTACTTTCCCCAGGTCCTGCCTCAAGATTGCATTATGTTTCGAGTTAGAACCTTAACATATGAATTGTTTTTTTTTTTTTTTGCGGTGGGGGGGGTGATGGGGAGGGGCACAGTCAAATTTTAAATCCTAACAAATACAAAATGGTAAAAAGTGAGGATTAATATTGTCTGTAAAACATTCTAATGATCTCTAAGTTTTTTTTCTTAACCTTCTAAACAATGTTATTGGTAACCTCTCTGCTTTCGGTTACTCTTTCCTACTTCAGACTCTGTGAGGATTTCCCCCTTCTCTCCACTGCTGTGGAGAGGCCTTCGTGAACCAGCAGCACCTTTTACTGTCCACTTAAACCATGTGTCCTTCCATTGAGTGGGCACCCGCTCTATCGTCATTCTGTTGCCATAACAAACTCCATGACCAACTTAAGAGAGAAAATAGCTTGTCTCAGTTTACAGGTCATAGTCCATTCTTGAGGGACGTCAGGACAAGAACTCAAGCAGGAACTGAAAGCGGAAGCCAAGGAGGAATGGTCCTTGCTCGTTGGCTTACAGACCCGTGCTTAGCTCACTTTTTCTATACAGTTCAGGACCATCTGCCTAGGGAATGATGCTGTTCATCGTAAACTTAGCTCTTCTTCATCAACTAACAACGAAGACAGTTCCCTACAGACATGCCCACAGGCCAGTCTGATCTGGGGTACTCTCCTCTATTGGGACGTCCTTCTCAGGTAACTATCTGGGCCAAGTTGACAGTTGAAAGTAATTAGGGAAGGGTCCTCCAAATATACTAATTTCTCTCCATAGTTTCAGCTGAAATAGGAACTCATGTTTGGACAGTCATCACCCTGTGCATGAATCTTTGCAATTGCATCTAAACTAGCTTCCTGCCTTCCAGAAGTGTGTTTCTTCTGTCCCTGCATCATGCCATAGAATATTAGCGTTTCCCATTAGTGTTGTGGATGCAGGATCTAGGAAACACTGTGTCTAATCTACTCTTTATAGACTTCAGTCAATGGGATCTTTCTAAGCAACTAGAATCATGGTTGTATTAGTTAATGGCTCTTCATGCTCTAAGGCTCAACCACAATTACTTAACCCAGGATGTCGAGTTCATCGTACCAGTTTTAGTTGATATCAGGTGCACCAAGCTGTGTTGGGAAAATATCCCTCAATTGCTTGTACTACTCTTTCAGCATGCGACTATCTTAGCTTCGAGACGAGCGCTTATGGAATTCTCCCTCATTGGAGCAGAAGCTGTCAATACACAGAGAGCAGAAAAAGAGAAGGATAGGAAGGAAAAGAACCCTCATGTTCCCCCTCACACACACACACACACACACACACACACTGTTTTACTGGCAGTAAAGAGGATGGAAAGAGAGAAAGGAGAAGTTTGTTAGCAAGGGAAGGAGGAGCAGCCATCAGTCGCAGAGAACACAGGGCTGTGTTCTGCAAGTGACACCGAGGTCAAAAGGGAAGAAGCTAATGCCACATCCTTCCCAGGACATAGCCCTAGAGATATGTGCTGTCTAGGAAATCTTCTCAAGTTTACCCATGTAGAACAGAGCGGCATCAACCACAGGGCCAATCGAGGCATTACAAGGACACCAGGCAGAGAAAACATCCAGGAGAGGCCAAGGCGAGGTGAGGAGTCAGCTGTGGAGACCTTCTGGTCTTGATCAAGCCCCAGGGACCGCGCCATACATTCCATCAACAGCTGACTGACAAGGACTCCGGAGCCACCCTGTGGGATCTGCGAGCATGTGTCTCCCCTTGACCATAGACACATCAATCACAACCCTTCCTCCCACACACCTGGACCTCTCCAAGAAGCAGCAGGGGAGGGGAAGCTTCCTTAGAGCCCCAGATACTTTTCCAAGGAAGACTTGGCAGTCCTTAGATGGTCTCTCTCAATGATTAGTCTGTGTTATGCTTTGAACAGACTTGAACATTAACTTGATGTGTTTTTCGTATTAATAAGCAGTTGGGGACTTAGGAAAAAGACCAAAATAAATAACAAGTTTCCCCACATCTCAGTTGGAGCGTGTGAGACATTTTGCAAGCTTGCTATGTTTGTGAAACTCAGAAAAGAGCCACAACAGTAGGGCCAGTGCATAACACTTTCCCATCCTACCCCCTTCCGTTTCTGTCAATGCTTGGGAAAGCTGGTGGGGAATGGAAGGCGAAGTGCAGACATTCAAAAATTTGGCAACTGATTAAACAACGCTCTGATGACGTAAATTTGACGAGAGTAGCTTTGAACTGGGTAAAGTGCAGCTTGTTGTAAGGCCGCATTATCAACCTAAAGATGGATCTTGCAGGTGGGTTTACCTATGTGGGACAAGAGGTTAGAACAGGATTTGCAGCTCAGGGTCAACCAATGGGAAGTGAAGATGCTGACTTGGACAGACTCTCCTCTGACGAAGAGTAAAAAGATGATACGTGGTTGGTGGCGACCAAAGGCCAGTGTGGAAAATGTAGGAAGAAGATGGTTGGTAAAATGGCTGGCTGGGGAAAAGCCAGGTAGTGTTGGTGATGGCAAAAAAAAAAAAAAAAAAAAAAAAAAAGAGAGAGTTTCAAAAGAGAGGGGTTTGGGGGTGTAGTCCTAGGTTTTGTACTCAGAATTGAAGAGAATAGAGGATGTGATGTCTCATGCCTCTAATTATAGCACTGGAGAGGTGGAGACAAGAAGATCAAGAGTTCAAGATCACCCTCAGCTGCACAGTGAGTTTGAGGCCAGCCTGAGCCACATGATTTCCTGTCTCTTAAAGAAAAGAAAAAGCAAAAAGTATATAACAGTTTGGGTTAGTTAGTTAGCTAATTTTTTATAAAAAAAAATTAAATACTCACCCTATATCCTATATGATATCAAGCTCTGTGGAAACAAAAAAGTGAAAAACTTAAGTTAGCCAAGTAGTTGAGAAGGAAGGCCCATGTGGCTTTGTCCACAGCGGCAGCAGTTAGGTTGCGGTGGTTGAGGAGGGGTGAAAGGAGTGTTCTTTGAATCAAGACTGTGAAAATAAGAATTCATAGTGGGACGAGAAGACGCTCTTGAGAGGTCAACGTGAGGGTTAGCATAAGTGGAGATGAATGAGCTCTCTCGGTGAGCACATATGGACTGGTTCCTCGAGCAGTTTTACTAGCCCAGCTCTTTCCAATGAGGGAGTCGGGCACACAGCATACTGAGAACACATACAGGAAAATTCAGCTAAACACTGGGTGATGGCCGGAAGGGACCTACTCTTCCTAGAGACCTGGTCTTTGGGTGGACGCAAGCTGAATCCCAGGGAAGGGGTAGGGATTGCTGCCTACACAGGTATGTTTGGGTGGAAACTCCACTTCACCCCCTCCTCTTTCTCTCCAAACCATGATCCCTTTTACTCCTCCCCCAAGCTGCTCAAGACCATGCTTACAGGGTATTTAAAACCTGTCCCATAGACCTGCCATGTGGTTCTCTTCCTCCCCGCCCCGCGACAAGATCATCTAGGAGTTGCTTTGTTTATCGAACCTGGACTTTTCAATTCAACCTGATCTAATTTATTGCTTTGGTGGAGAAACCCAATATCGGGGCACAGAAACCTTTCTATGTGGTGTGGATGCACAGGCTGAAGGAAGCTCAGTTGGTGGCCTGCAGGGAAGGAGAGGCTCTGAGGTAGGCTATAAGGGATGAGTTATAAGAGGTGGATAGAGGATGGGTTTAAACTTGTGAGCTCTTGCCAATGAAAAAACTTGTCTTAAAAGATGCTGTCTTCTGGCCTCGCCTGTACACAGGTGCCCATGCATCTGCTCACACACATATACATTTTAAAAAACTGGCTTTCTTTCTAGATGGTTTCCTTTGCTCATACATGGTAGCATCACTAAAATATGCTTTTATTTTCTTTTTAGTTGCTTTCACTAAGCAAATTAAATTTATTTAACTCCCTTAGTACCTTTATGTAAGAGGTGTGTTAAGCATTCTCATGTAGCCCCTAACAAAGGCAGCTACTTTGATCGTCGGTGATGCTGAGTTCACATCTCTTCTTTCCTATAAATTGCTGTAGCTTATTTTAGAGAAACAACTTGTGAAGTTTCCTCAAGTTCTGTTATTTTTTTCCTTTCCTTCCCTTTTAACACACACTTTCAGATTTAATTTGGAGACTTGAGACATCCTCATTTCTGCATGCATTAAGGTATCCTTAGAAAAGCTTTCTGCCAAAGAAATTAAAGATTGAGAATGAACTCAGGACCTTGGACTTGGACTTAACTTAGGAAACAATGCCTATTTTTGGTAAGTAGAAAAGAGATTGTTCACAGCGCAGGTCTTTTTGGCTTCTCCTGAAAAGTGATCTTTTTATTAGTATAATGATTAAGAGATTCTTAAGAAGAGAAGGGAGAATGATCTGCGAGAGTTGATGATACTGTGTGAAGGATATTCACGGTAGTGAGACACTGGCAAGTCCCTTGGCAGGTGGGAGACAGACAGACAGACAGATATACCATGTGGAGAGAGCTTGGGTATAGAGTTAATGGGAAAGGGGATTATGGAGTGAAGAGATAGATAGACAGATGAGAGAGAGAGAGAGAGAGAGAGAGAGAGAGAGAGAGAGAGAGAGAGAGAGAGAGAATGAGAGAAGGTACTAGATCATCTTGTCTCAGAAGGAAAGGTGGGGAGATTTAAGAGCTTGTTTCTTAAAGGGACAGGGTACCTGGTGACAGGAAAGGTCAGCAGAGTGGTAACAGTGTTTTCCTGCTGTAATGTACAAGAGTGCAGCTGTGTCTGGACGTCAACATCCTGGTTGCATCCTTGGCTTGAAAACATGACCAGAAAACAATGGAATTGATGTCCTGAGAATACGGTTCTCCAGACAGTTTTGCTGTGGCTCTCTTTATGATCCCTTCCTGGTCTCCTCTGTTCTGGACTATTCTTGTTCTGTTAGAGTGAAGTTGTATGATATTTATGTATATGTAAGAGCACCCGCATACATAGTTCTATGTTTAGTTAAGCATGTGATATTATAAGGACAAACCAAGTCTGTCAATGGCTGGCGTATATTTATTAGCTTACATTGTAACACTGCTAGGAGCATCTCAAAATGTCTTCTTGCTGTTTTGTGGAACGTGACCAAATCTACGGTGTAACCTATGGGAATATTAATTCAGATGGAATTCCCAGATGTATTACAGTTTCTTCCTTTAAAGTTGAAGAGTTTGTTGTTGTTGTTTGCCAATTTTTTCCTTATGAATCTTTATGATTAGGTTTTGCAATCTAATGAAATCATGAAACTTACAGAAAAATGAACAGAGCTGGGAACTATGTTAAGCAAGTTAACCCAAACTCAGAAGGATAAATATTGCATGTTCTGTCTTAAATGCGTGTACATTTGTCTCTCTCTCTCTCTCTCTCTCTGTGTGTGTGTGTGTGTGTGTGTGTGTGTGTGAGTTCGAGTCTAGGCCGTGTAACCAGAAATGGACGAGCAAGAGAGAATAAGGGAGTTGAAGAAGGCGGGGGGTAATAAAACACACGTGACAGCAAGGCAGCATAAATGGGGCAAGGGATACGGAAGAAAAGGGGTACAGGGGAGCAGCAAGAAACAAAATGACATCTGAAAAGGTCACAGTGAAGCCGAATGCATAAACAAATTAAAAAACATTTTTTTTTTTTTTAAATTTCGCTTTCTGATCTTCACCAAATCACAGTTGAACACACAAATGATAGCCTGGTAACCGTTGTAAAGGGCATAGACATGGGATGGGAGATGAGGGATGGATAAAAATCCTGGGAATGTAGATTCCGGGCCAGCAGGAGATGAATTCATTCTGTCTGGCAGGGTGACTGTGAGAAAGTTTGTGTAGAAATCAGGGAGTCATGAAATATCTGTGATTTGGAGAATCTCAAGTTCTAATATGACCAAAGATACAGCTCCCGTGGATGGGACACACAGAAGAGAAGGGACATGGCGTTTTGAAGTCAGCTAATGCTTCCGTCGGGAACTCACCGTGAACACTCAGTGCCAGCCAGCTCAATTCTTTTCTCATTACCAGGAGCCACGCAGGCTGAGGCTGAGGGAATGAAAGGGACTGGGCAAGGGTTTGCAAATGTCCTTTAGTTTTCTCTGTAGATTCCAGCCTTATTCAAAGCCTGGGACACCAAGACACCCAGAGCAAAACCAGTCAGGACAAGAAGGAAAAAAAAAGTGGAGGTTTTCCTCATCCTTCCTCTGTGCTTGAAACTGAGAGACGTGGAATCTAACTCCAGTTCTGGCTCTAACAGTTTCGGGAAAATCATTAACCTACCTATGGCTCAGATGCTTCAGTTGTAAAATGAGAGGGTTAGCCTGAATCAGTGGCTCTCCAATGTTAGTATGCATCCGAATCCTATGTGGGGGGTAGTGGCAGCCCCTGATGTTCTGGCTTGGTTGGTCCAGGTGGGCCTGAGAATTTGCATGTCTAAGCCTGTGCATTGTCTGAAGATCACATCAGTGAACTAGTGACCCGGAGATGCCTTTTCCTGTGCAAAAAAAGTCTTAATCTTCTTACCTTAATCTTCTTTTGCAGAAGGATGTTTCCCTCTCTTGGCACTGGCAGAGGCTGGGCCAGTGAGATGTGTGTTAATGAAACCAAGCTTCATGAGGTCCTTCAGGAGGAGACGCAGCTTTAATAAATACGCTATTGTTATGTTGTAAGAGGAATTAACTTGTTCGGCAAACCAAAATGTAGGACTAAATTGTACTGCATAATATTGGAGGTTTCTCAGCAAGGCCTTCTGATGGAAGGCAGTGCCCAGACAGACCAGACAGACCTTCTGGTGGAAATGAGGGTCATCAGGAAACAACAGCCGGAAGGACAAAGCACGAAATCAGAAAACACAGAAAGAGAATTTCACAGAGCCGTCGCCTAAAAAATTCTTGGGCCAGAGTTTTTAGTGGTATTACATTTTTTTTTAAAAAAAAATAGATTTTATTATAAGAAATCTTGCAAACAAATAAAAACATCACATACCAAAATTGACCAGACCCCAGATGTATACAACGGAATGAACTTACATTAAGATTGCGTTGGATGCACTTTCTCTGTTAAGATGCTCTGAAGCTGTAATTTTAACTCAACTTCTTGATCTTTCATACAAACATACTTAGTTGTTTTATTGTATTCGAAGGAAGCCATTAATTAAATGGGGAATTGCAGACAAATTATTTCTCCCTCATTGTAATTAGAGATCAGTTTTGCCTGTAGTTCTCTTTCTTTGGGAACTCAGGCCGGACGAGATCAGCTGTCTGTCTTGGGCTTCTGACATGCACTCACACTATGTATTATGTCACCTAATTGTGGAATGTGCCACTGTGTTTTTAATCACTGTCTACTTTCAGCCAAGTTCTGAGAATCAGTATCCCTAAGAGATAGAACAAGCTTTTTTGTCTATTTCCAAAGGAAGTGCATTTTAGATGGAAACCTACGTCCTCGGCATGTACTATATTATTTTCTATTTCTTTAATTTAAAAAAACGACCCCAAATTTGATTAAGCCACTGAAAAGGAGATAACTTGATTTTCTGTTATAAATGTCTAATCTATCGGAAATCTGCTTCTGTCTCAGTGACATACGACCCCTGTAAAATGCAGATTTTTCACAGAAAGGAAAAAGACATCAGGGCTGGCTTTCCCTTGGCTGTAAAACAGGAATGAAGCATTTTACCTTGTTTTTTACCCAATACAGGGGACAGGAGGGCTGGCTCCCTCCCCCCAAAAAAGAGTCTGCTAGATTACTTAAGGGCCATCTGGGAAACTTGTTATTGGCAGATAGCCGGTGAATGTCCCGGGCCCCCAGAGGCCAGAAGGGCACACCATTGTCTGCATGGTGCCATAAAGGGACCTCCACAGCTGGTGTCCAGGTCACAGGGCTCTGAAAGAAGGACTAATCCCCCTCTTTTTTTTTCCTACGTCGGGTTGATTTGTGGCATCATCTGGTGGCTTTGTTTTTGGAAGAAATTCTTTCACAAATAGAAACGCAAATGAACTCAGCACAGCCACAGTAAAACACGCAGGCAGTAACGAGCGAGCGATGGTGTGGACGGCGAGAAATTGGAACCCTAAGTGGAGCAGCTAGCTGGCTTTACCAAGCCTGGCTGCTTCTTGCTCTGGTTAACCACAGAGTTACCAGAGAGCCAGCTGCAGAAGTTGCTCGATATGTGTTGAATAAATCAGTGAAGCACAGGTGTACCACTGCTGTTCATCCTCCCTCCAGAGTTATCATTCCCTGCTGGAAATTCTGGCTTACCTCCCCACCACCTCCGCCAGGGACCTAACATTAGACACTAAGCTTCTTTGAGCTCATTCTACCCATCTGTGTATAAGAATTATAAGAATTTTGATAAGTAAAGACTTATTAAAAGCAAAGAAACCCCACTTAAATTTTTTTAAGCAAGCCCTGCACAATACTTAATGGCATGAAATATGAATGTGTTAAATGTAGATTTTTTAAAAATATTTCAAGTTGATACATTTTTTGGCCATCTTCTTATATAGCCTGGGGTATCTTCAAACTCAAGAGCCTCCTGCCTCAGCCTCCCAAGGGATGGGATGATACGCATGCAACAGCACACATGTGCGCCATGCCTCTGGACTTAAATTTCTCTTACACTTAAGTTCTAGACAACACTTTAGTTAAAAACGTTTAACATCTTCTGGTAGAATGAACTAGAGCTGGGGAGGTGGGGTTATCATTCCAGGTAGTCTATCCTTAGATTTACTGATCCTAGCGAATGTTCGTCAGATTAAGATGGGCAGCAGGACAAGACCAGCCAACTTCAGGGGTCGTAAGGTCACTTCCCTTTGACTCACTCTAGCGAGGAGACTTGGTGAAGCCTCTCAGAAGGTGATGATACAGTAGAGATGCTTTCGAGGGTGGCACCAAATAAAACCAGTGCCAGGGAGGGTGTTTCTACATGCCTGTCACACCCACAGAGAAAGTGTATTGGCCACCAATAGCTGCCAGAGGGACATGATTTGTGGCCAAGGAAAGGCTAGAGGTCTGGTGGCCAGGGGACTGGTGTTAGAAAAATCACGGTTGTGGTTTTTGTCAGCAAATTTTAAAAATCTCTTGTAGAAAATAGCCAAAGCTAAGGTTTGCTGCTGTGAAGAAATTTATTATAACTACAGAATATTTAGATAATTGTTTACTGTGTATGTGTGTGTTTCTCTTCATTTTATAGTCCAATATTGGGATAAGGCAACAAATGTCAATATTATCCTTTTAACATAAAAATAGAAGTGGTATTTTCATCACTCTTCCATCAGATCCCAAATTTCAGCACTTGCTGTCTTTATATGAAGAGCTAAGAAATTCCTTATAGGCATACAACAAGATTAATTCTGGACAAGGCAGACAAAGAACCAGTTAAGTGACAGCCTCTTCATAATAAAATTTATTTAGCATTTACAGAATCCCTTATGGGTATTTTTACATTTAATAAAGAAAATGAGTACACCAAATAAAAATATTTGGTGTGTGTGTGTGTGTGTGTGTGTGTGTAAAATCTTATATATGTTAGGCTTATCAACCAGTTGATCCTTGTCACGTTGTATAGATCCGGAAGTCTTTCTTCCCACTTTCTCTAAAATCTTAACAAATTCATCTTATTCTTGCTACTCAACACAGCTAAGACTTTCTGCAGCCAGACCAGGGCTATGCTGCAGCAGCCATGCCATGGTGCTACCTAGCCAGTATCTCCCCAGCTGCTCCAGGCTCCTGCCCTCCCAGGAAGGAGGAAGCCAGTTTTGAGAGCAGCTTTTCACAGTCTTCAACATTCCCTCTAGGATCTGCACAGACCTGCATTACAAAACCCTCAACTCTTGTTTAACTTTACCTGTCTTCCCCACTCCCAACTCACTGAGCTTACTCTCCTATTTATTCACAAAGAGCGTTTTATGACTTATGTGTTGTGACCCACACTCCCTTTCTTTGTTACTACACGAGAGTGAATCTACTGTTTTAGAAGTGGGCAGAGAAGAACTTGTGGTTGGAAAGGAACTTTAATGTTTAAAAACGAAAAGCAAAGGAATGCACAGAACAGCTCTTATTTTAATTAACTTCTTAATATAGGATCTGCTACTTCAAACTGATCGTCACTAAATCTGTTCAGCAGATGTTAACAACACACTGTAATATAAGCAGTCCATGTTGGCTGGTTTTATGTCAGCTTGACACAAACTCGAGTCATTTGAAAGGAGGCAACCTAAATTAAGAACATGAGTCCATCAGATCCACTGTAGGGCATTTTCTTAATTAGTGAATGATGTTGAAGGGCCCAGCCCATTGTGACTGATACCATCCCTGGGTTGGTGGTCCTGGGTTCTATAAGAAAGCAGGTTGAG
The DNA here is from genome assembly GCF_950005125.1 of Chionomys nivalis. Classification (NCBI taxonomy): domain Eukaryota; kingdom Metazoa; phylum Chordata; class Mammalia; order Rodentia; family Cricetidae; genus Chionomys; species Chionomys nivalis. Next base: position 15,289,712 of record NC_080087.1, read on the forward strand.
CAAGCAATGAAAAGCAAGCCAGTAAACAGCACCCCACCATGGCCTCTGCATCAGCTCCTGCCTCCAGCTTCTGTCCGAGTTTGAGTTACTATTCTGGCTTCCTTCAATGACGGACTACACTATAGAAGTGTAAGCCAAATAATCCCATTCCTCCCAACTTCCTTTTGATTATGATGCTTCATCAGAGCAAAAGTCGCTCTAACTAAGACAGAAATTGGTACCAGGAGCTAGGCACTGCTGCAACAGATCTATTATGTTGGGTCTTGGAAGGATTGTGGAGAGACTTTGAAACTTTAGACTAGGGAGCCATTGGCTGTTCGAAAGCTGATGAGCTGTTCTACGGGAGATTGGATGGTCAGAGTATTGAAAGAAATAAAGATGATGGACGCGTGGGCTGTGAAGTTTCAGAAGGAAGTTCAAAAGTCACTTAAGGGTGGCTTGAATTAAGGTTGTTGAATAGTTTAAGAATTTGTGCTTCTGGTAAGCTGGAGCTAAAGAATCACCTGTGATTAACAAGAGATCAGAACCACTGAAGTGAAACCTTTGCTTTACTGGGTCAGTTGGTGCTGGTCTACGGGAGCTGAGGAATTAGTGCTGACCAAAAAGAGATCAGCATCACTGAGGTGAAGTCTTTTGGGAGGTTATTTCATGAGAGACAGCATACAGAACCCATATTTAAGAGGTGGCCAAGGTTGTACCTTGTAATGCCACCTGAACTTGGTGGTGTAGGAGTCACTTGGGTGGCACTGGTTTTGAAGGCATGAAAGGGTTATGGAGAACAGATGGGGCTTAGAACCATGAGAAGTCAGGAAAAGCACATTGGAGAAGGTGTAGTCTCAGTGGGTGCTGAAGCCTCAAAATTGAAGGGGTCTTGGAGAGAAGTTGAGTCTTGACACCATGAAGAGAGCTCAGGAGAAGCTATTGGTGAAAGTGCAGCTTGTTTCAACACAGACCCCAGCGATTTGGAGATGCCAGTACCATGGAATAGCCATCAAAAGCAGCAACAGTGGTGGAATGGAGCCAGCTGGATCCTAGAAGACAAGCTGTATGTACCACAGTGGGAAGAGCCAGAGAAGAGACCCAAGCCATTTAGAGGAGCCCAGAAGAACACGAGTGAACCTTAGCTATTGGACATTGAGTTATTTACACAGTTGGAGCTTGGTTTTGCTTTGATTTGATTGTGAATGTGCCTGATTCTTTCCTTTTAGAGTAAGAAAGTATCTAAGTATGTATTTTCAATTTTAGAGGAGTCCACAGCTGAGAGACTTTGAATTTTTAAAGAAATTTAAAATTGTACAAAGACTTTGGATTTTAATAGAGACTGAATGTTTTCAAGAGGCTGAATTTTAAGTATTTTTTTTTTTGGAAGATTATGAGACTTCTAAAATTTGGAAAGTTTATAGTGTAATGTTGCTATTCATGTGTGATTTTGGGAATGAACAAGAAAGGAACGGTTATGGCTTAACCTTTTGTGTGTTGAGTTGACAAGAGGTCAACTGCCTTGTTCTGTGTCCCTTCTCTTCTTAATCTAAGACTTTTTAATGAAAACCCAAATGTAAAACCCTTTGTTCTGTAGGCCTGTAGTGTGTGACAAGCTGGGTGAAGGGCTGATGTCTCCTTCTGTCAGACCTAGCGTGCTCACGCCACAGGCTCCTTGCCCTGTGCTCTAATGACTTTGTGATCAGGGATGGGCTTTATTTATTTTTGAATTCCTCCTAGTTTTTAACATGCCACATGAATTATTAGGGAGAAAATCTCTCTCATCACTGTTTTGTTTGCTCATCCATTAGAGAATAGTTTTAAAAACTGGTTCATATTACTGTCAGCATACACTCATCCAGATTCCATCATCATGAACAAACATCCAGAACAATCTGCCCTTATTCTCCTCTCATCCAACACAGCTTCACCAGAGATGTTGGATGCTGAGGAGCATGGACATGTGTACACGCGTACACACACACACACACACACACACACACAGATGAGAGACAGGCAGACGGATAGACAGAAACTAGACACATAGAGACACAGGCACACGTATGCATATAGACAGACATACAGACACACACAGAGACACAGACATACATACACACATATATAGTTACATGGAGACACAGTACACATATATACACATGTATACATTCATATACATGTACACATATGCAGATAGACACACACACACATACTGTCTTGCAGACTTAGTGGCTGTATCGTGGTCTTAGTATTGCTTCGAACAGGGAGCTCACGGTCAACGGGGTCATAGGTGACATAAGCCCCTGCTGTACCTGTTAGCTCCAGTCAAAGAAAAGAGAGTGAGGTCACACCATCAAACAAGCAGAATGGCTGCTGCAGAGGGACACAGTGGTTAGGCACAGGTGTTTTGCATTTTATGTAAATGACCATAATCGTCATTATGTTTTTTATCAGGAAGACTCACAGACTTATTCCTGTCTTCAATGTATTTTGAATCAGACCCAGAATGCTCCCTCAGAAACTTGCCGTTCCTTTCTGTCCTTATATTCACCTCCAATCCCATCACCTACTGATCTCATTCCCTCCCAGGGGATCTGAGAGCCTCGTACCTTCCCATACGTATGCCGACCCTGGCTTTGCTCATGACCCGTCTTCTCTGTCTTCCCACACTGATCCTCTGCCACACACGTTGCTGGACCTTGGCGTCAGCTCCAGACCTGTAGAGGATCTCAGACTGAAACAGTAGAGCATAACCCCGTTAGATGAGAAGCTATCAATGCTGAAAAAGATGGAGGTCAGAGTTCCCCAGTGGCCATATGAAATTACTAGTTTCTGTGAAGGTAAAGAGCTGCCTCTCAGACTCCTTAAGCTGTGGCCGGGTGTGCTGGTGAATGAGAGTGCGGAAGGAGACAGCCAGAACAGCCATCAGCCTGGAGCTTCAACCACTGACCCAAAGTGGGGTCCCTCACCTGGCTTGCTGTGAGGAAACCGAGTGTCGGGGGGCATCCTGACACCCCTACCAGCGTATGCTCAGCATCATGGGCAGACTCCACACTGACAGAGGTTGTAGAATTGCAGAACAAATTTCACCCAAAGCTACAAAAATTTCAGAGGGCTGCCTTGTGTGGTAGGTAGATTGTCAACCCCATTTACGAAGGAGTGAACTGAGGGTCAGTGAGAAGTGGTGTGTGGTACAGTGGAGATCCTAATGCTACCAAGTGGCTAGGCCAGACCCCCGACTCATGTCAAGACAAAGAGAAGGCGGGGTCCTGGGGAAGCAGTGAGTTTTGGGTAGAAATGGGAGGACAGTTGGAGAAGAAGCAGCTGAAAGTGAGGGAAAGCGAGGGAAAGTGAGGGAAAGAGCATGACCAGGCCCCCACACCGAGTCTTTCTCACCTGCGTGCACTCGTTCCATTTACCTATGAACAGTTAGTGACAAGTTGCGTCGGTCATCTGGGCTCTTGAAGGGTTCTTTTCCACCTCAAGAACTGCTAACTTCAAGTTGGAAAACTTGAGAAAAATTTAGTCCGATTTTCTGGCATCCCTTCTGGTCCTGGCTTCCAGCTCTGTTTATAAGGAACGCGGAGGGCTGCAAAATCCTTCAAGGGCGCCACATCTGGCATCAAGTCCCACTTTCTCTAAGAAACCCCAGTTAGCTTTCTTGCACTTTGAATAGCTGGGTTCTAAGTTCTGTTGTCTTTATTTTAGTGTCGCCTGTAAAATATTCTACAAATGACTAAATATTGAACGACTTCTCTCTTACTTCTGTTCTTTCCTAATCTAAAGCCTGAAAAGCGCCCTTGGGAAAATGGAATAAAAGTCTGTTGTTTCAGCTGGATGGTAGTGGGGCAGACATTTAATTCCAGCACTCAGGAGGTAGAGAGAGGTGGGCATCTTTGAGTTTGAGGCCAGCCTGGTCTACAGAGCGAGTTCTAGGCCAGCCGGGGCTACACAGTGTCTAGGAAAACAAAACAAAAACTGTTGCTTTGGAACAACAGAAAGGAGAGGACAGCTGTTATTTGGAGCCCCTCCCCGCTTGCTCTTCACTCTTACTGTGTGGTTTTAAGGTTGAGATTGTTTTCCTGAAGGGAGAGTCAGGATGATATTGGTCCACAAGTCACCAAGTCAGTGGGTTTTCAGTGTTTAGTTCAGTGATGTTACCATGATGTTAAAACTGACGAAGGACCCAAAGAGCTTTTGTGTGGACTGATGTGGCTTATGGCTGACAATATTGCCCTAAACAGAAACTAAAACTGAGAAATTTATGAAATACTTATGACTTATTAAAATCTCTGTAATGATGTTGCAGAAATAAGATGTAGTGTGAGAGGCATATAGACATTCACGAGGGTGCATGTGTGTGTGCGTGCTTACAGACACAAGTACCCAGACGTGAGGTCAGAGATGGAGGTCTTCTTCCATCACACCCCACCTTATTTTCTGTGCCAGCATCTCTCACTGAATCTAGAGATCATCAGTTCAGCTAGGTGGCTTCGTTAATAAGCACTAGACATTTGCATGCCCCTCCCAAGCGCTGGGGTTACAGACAGGAGTCACTGCATTAGCTCATAAGTGGACTGGGGATCTCAGATCCTCATGTGTGTGAGGCAGGCATTGTACTGACTAAGTCATCTCCCTGCCCTGGAATAATATATTAAAAATATAGATAAAGATATCACACCCAAAAAATTCTAAGAAGAGAGATATTTTATGATACTTATGCAGGTGTGTTCTATCTGGCACAAAAGAAGATGCATTCTTGTGTGTGTTCAGTCTGCTGCAAGACCACACCTCAGGCAGCATCTGGAAAATTCTACTGACAAAAGCATGAATATCATTGAAAATAATTTTGACCATATGAAGCTCCTGGACCAATGGAGTCTTTAAACCATACTTAGTGTCATACAAAATCATCATGCCAAAGGCCTGACATAATCTAAAGAGGTCATCCCTTAACAAGCACGGTCACACTTAGCAGTGCTAGAAGGTTGATTACTGACAGACACATCTACAGATTGCCTTTTGGTGACTATGTTGTCAGGCATTTCCTTCTTTTAAATCTAGTCACTTACGTTTCCTTAAGGGAGTTTGGCATTTGGGCAGAAGCAGTATAATGATTAAAGAAAAGCAGCCTTGGGGCTGGGGAGATGGATCGCTTGGTCAAGGGCTTGTTTTGCAAGCATGAGGATTTGAGTTTGAATCTCCAGAACCCATGCACCCGGGGTTCAGATGCTGGCGAGCAGAGATAAGTGGACGGCAGGGATTGGCACAGTAACTGGTCTAGACAACCATATCATTGACTGTCTCGGCAAAACCCTATTCCCAAATAAAGTCCATTCACAGGTATCGGGATCGAGGAGAGTCACATACGGTTTTTGGAGACTACAAGCTCAATCTTAACAGATCCCATTAGTCTCTGGCTGTCTGAAAATAACTTGTATTGTTATGTGTGTGTCTGCATGTGGTGGATGTGTGTGTGTGTGTGTATGTGTTTGTGTCTATGTATGTATATGTACATGGAGGCCAGAGATTGACATCTGATGTTTTCCTTAATCTCTCTATCTTAAATTTTGAGACAGGTTTTGTTTCTGAGCCAGGAGCCCACCAAAGTGGCTTGACCTACTGGCCACCAGGCCCCATCTTAACCGGACAGTGCTGGGGTTACACGCTTGCATTCTCATGCCTGGCTTTTTAGGTGGTGCTGGGGATTTGAACTCGGGTCCTCATGCTTGCACAGTAAACAATTTACCAGTGGAGCCATTCCCCCATCCCTTGTTTTTACCTCTGTCTGTGCACAATGTTCTTAAATTTTTGACTACAATCAACATTGAGAAGAGAATGAGCCTGAGTCTAATCAAGTTTCTTGTTAAAATTGTTCATTTGAGGAAATGTGGAGGAAAGAGGAGTATTTAAAACTTTGCTGCCACTAAGCAACAACATCCAGAGTGTGGGACACAGGTGAGGCGTAAGACAAAGGCTGGCAAGGGGGCTCACAGGGAAAAGATGCCAGATGCCCGGATAACGACCCAAATTTGGGTCCAGGGACCCACACAGTAGAAGGAGAGAACTGAGCTAATTCTTTCAAATGGTTCTTGGACTCTGTATATAGTCGTGACACCTACATGTTCACACACATTTGCGTAGATGTGCACAATAATTAAATAATAGATAAACAAACATATAAATAAATTTGTTTGTTTTGTGCAGGCTTCCTTGGCTGTGCAGTGTGTATCTGGAGTGTTAGCAGCCCTAAGCTCAGGACTTTTCTCCCTGTTATCTTCTTCTCTGGTACCATCCATGCTTGCAGGGTTTTGATGGAAGTGGACAACGGATTCAACTATTCTCTGCCACACAGCCATACCCTGGAACTGGGAGTTCTCCTTGCCTGTGGGAGGAGAAACCTGGACGGAGTTGAGTCCCCCCTCCCCCGCCTCTGGCACTGGATACAAACTTGGGGCTATTGAACAGTGGATTCTTTGGCTAAATCTGTCAAGACAAAGTATCTCAAATTTAGCAGATTGAACAATAGACTCACTGTGTGTGGGTTCTGAAGGCTGAGCATTCAAATCAGTACTTCTGTAAGCTCAGCTCCTTCCTGGGGTCCCAAGGATGCTCTTCTTGACTTGGAGATGACCATTTTCTCGCTGGCTCTTCCTTCTCTTCTCCTCCTCTTGCTGCCTGTTTCTGTGCCCAGACTTACTTTTTAATGAATTAGAACACTGTTCATTTTGGATTAGGGCTCACCCTGATCTCATTTTTACTTGCTTGTGTTTATGCTATTTCCAAATAAGGTCACCTGCTGAGGCGCTGACCCTCAGGGGGTTAGGACTTTGACATATCTTTAATTGAGATGTTCTGAGGTTTTAGCTACTTGGCACAGAGTCTAGAAAGGCTCCCAAGTGAGCCTTTCCTGTGAGGTCCATAGGTGTTCCCGTCCCCCCCATAGGGAGTGTCAGAGCCAGAGAAGGGCCATGGGGGCCCCACACTGGTGTGTCAGTCAGGTAGCTGTGCACCCTATAACACGGCATATGTAATTAGCAACCGTGGTAAACACCGCCCTTTCTTTCTCCTCAGCCTTACTGTCTCATAGGAAGCCAACTGCGTGACCTACTGCCAGGAGCAACCTCTGTCTGTCTGACAGCTTTCTTTGGCTGATGTAGCCTGCTGCAGGCCAGGGAGTGAATTCTCCCCTGGAAAGTTCAATCACCAACTGAGCAGAGCTTGGTAAGCGCCTCTGTTCCCTCGCCCTCCAGTTCTGAGGAAAGGAAACCATGTGGGCTGAAGTCAGACTTTCCTTCCTCATTTTAAAGTCTTGTTTTGTTTCAAGACAGGGTTTCTCTGTGTAGCCCTGGCTGTCCTGGAACTTTCCCTGTAGAGCAATGGCTGGCCCCTAACTCAAGAGATCCACCTCCCTTTGCTTCCCAAGTGCTGGAATTAAAGGCATGTGTCACCACCACCCAACATTTTAAAAGTTTAATGAAAGGTACTTGTTTAATGTGAAAAATTAATATTATATAGACATGTATATAGATAATTCCTTCATAAACATCTATTATCTACATCTATCTATATCTATGCATTTACTTACTATCTATCTATCTATCTATCTATCTATCTATCTATCTATCTATCTAGTTATTGTATAAACCCACGAGCAATGCCTATCAAGAATGTTCACTCTAAAAGAGTAGAGAATTGTAGTTTTCTTGGGCTAGGAGAGGGGTACGTGGCAAAGATAACGTATAAGACTATATTTTAACAAGTTGTTTTCTTTCTCAAATGACTTTATTCTCACCAGTATTATGAATTTTCTGAGGATTTTCTGAACCTGGCTCATGTTTTTTTCCCCCCTGTAATTTAGTTCTTGAAATTATTGACCCAAGGACAAATGCGGCTATTTCTTGACAAATCCCATCATATCACATACATACCCGTGGCCTCCTCCCCGCTGCGACCTCTTCCAAACATAAGGCCATTAGCTCAATCTTTATCACCATATGCAGCAAGAGTTCATAAGGCATTGTCATTTTTAAGATTGGACCCCCTCATGATTGGTTCTTAGTTCTCATGCCTCTCACTCATTCGTGCACCCTCATCTCCTCTTCCTCCTCCTCTCTCCCTCTCTCTCCCTCTCTCTCTCTCTCTCTCTCTCTCTCTCATTTGTTTACTACTTCCTAGTAGTATCTTCTTAGAGATATGTCAGTCAATCCAGCTTTAGCTCACCCAGCCTACACAAGACCTGATATTACCTTTTCTCCTTCTGAAGGATTGACTAGAACTTGTATAGTTGGCTTTTCTCTGACACAATCCAGCCCCAAATCTGTATTCACACACAATCTCTTCAGTTGCTTACCATAAGACTAGGGTAGTGACCCAGCCTAATGAAGTCATATTGTTGTTTTTTGAGGAGGATACAGTTTATTTTAGGGAAAAATATAATCTATGTATATGATGTCTAGATGATATCAATTGTGTTTCATTGACACCTCTCGTACAATAGAGGCTGGTGGTAGATATTCAACCCTTTGTTGGGTGGGTAATGAGATAAGCATGGGCTTTTCAAAGCTTCTTTAGAATTGAATGACAAAAATACACTGTAAGCACTTACAGGGCAGCGTTTAGTGTCCCATGAATGCAAAGAAAGTAGAAGACACAGTAACTGCCACAAGCAAACACAGAGGAAATTATAGTACTGAAGAAAGAACCAATTTAGCAGGGAAGGTATTGAGCTGGGCATGGTGGAAAATGGTTAAATGGGTCCTTAGATGTAAATAAGAAAGGCTCTGAGACAAAGGAGACTCACTGTCCCATCTCTGCAGCCCTGCCAGTGCTGAAGTATAGCTGCATGGCTTATTTTGACCACTCTAAGACCTACCGTGCTATGCTCATGGTACAGCGCTTCTGATACAGCCAGGTATCAGCACAGTTAACTGAGAAACCTTTTTAGTCCTTCTTCCCATATCAGACAGTTGTTGTGGAGGTTTGCCTGTATGCTTGTGTGAGTGTGTGTGTATGTGTGTGTGTGTGTGTGTGTGTGTGTGTGTGTGTGTGAGAGAGAGAGAGAGAGAGAGAGAGAGAGAGAGAGAGAGAGAGGGAGAGGATCTTGCTAGATAGCCTAGCTAGTTTAGAATTTTAGATTCTCCTGTCGCAGTCTACTAAATGCTAGGATTAGAGACGTGTGCCAGCACACCTAGCTATGCACACACACACACACACACACACACACACACACACACACACACATATATATAATATATATATATATTAGAATTACTTTAATTACCATTAATTACCCTGATATGTTTAAAAATAAATTAAAAGGTTTTTGGGCCTCCAGATTAATTTTCTGGAACTATATGATCTGTGGTTAAAATAAAATCCTTGCATATTTTAGTTTAGCTATTGCACCATTCAAACATATGAACAGAGCCTGATGAATAGGATAAATATATACAATCTTTATTTGTTCATTAAAAAAAAATCTCCTTTGGTTTCCAAACCAGTGGATTTGGGTAGTGTATCTTCTGAGGTCCTCAGAAGTGTAGCTCCTATGTGGGACTTCATTGTGCAACTTTTTCTATAGAGACATGAATGAATTATTCACTCTCAATAGGACACCAGTGACAGAACAAAGAAACATTGCCACCCTAGTGAATTTTGGTGGGCCAGTGAGGTTACTGAGGTCACTTATAGGAGCATGGTGACTCAAAGGAAGCTGTGTCATTGAAAGGTCCACCCCAGCATGGATGACAGCTTATGGAAGGTGCATCCTCACCCACTGAAAGCAATTCGACTGCACAATCTCCTCTCCACCAGTAACCGTTTACTGCCTCCTTAACGTTGGGGAGGGGGCTTGGGAATAGTTTTGCTTTCCGAGCTTCCTTCCCAAGTTTAATGAGCAGCCCAAGCCCTGCAGGCTTCCCAGCTTCCTGAGTCCCCTCCATCCTTCTTCACCTTTCAGGAGGGAATGTTTCAATTAAGGGGAAATAGCAGCCGGGTGGTGGTGGCGCATGCCTTTAATCTCAGCACTTGGGAGGCCGAGGCAGGCGGATCTCTGAGAGTTCGAGGCCAGCCTGGTCTACAAGAGCTAGTTCCAGGACAGGCACCAAAGCTACAGAGAAACCCTGTCTCGAAAAACCACACACCCTGCTTATGATCGTTGGCCCATAAATGCTGTAAAATGTGCTAAAACTCTAAAATTGTGATTAATTTCATTTTAGTTTGGAAAGCAAGCATGAGAGAATGCATGGCTCCTCAGAGGATAAAGCAAGATGGAGAGATGAGGAGTATTGTCAAGATGCTTGGCTGAGACGCTTGCATGCTTTAATGGAAAAGTAGAGCCACCTTGACTCCATGGCCCCATATGTGTTGATAGTTACAGGGCTTCCCTCTTAATAAATGAAATGGCAAATTTGGAGTTCATCAAGTTCAATTGTCTCCATAACTGAATTCCCCATTGGGCAGTCTTCCATGTAAGGCATTAGGGACTCTGTGAAAGCAGGGCAGCTTGGCTAGGGATTGACCAGGACCTCACCCCTGGACTTTTAAAGATAATTGACATTGACCAAGAACATAAAGAAGTCTTTTTTTCAGAAGGGAATGCTTTTAAGTTTCTTACTGTATTAATTAGTATTTTTTGATTTTTCAAGACAGGGTTTCTCTGTGTAACTCTGGTTGTCCTGGAACTCGATTTGTAGACCAGGTTGAACTTGAATTCATAGAGATCTGCCTACCTCTGCTTCCTGAATACTAGGATTAAAGGTGTGTGCTGTCACACTTGGCTGCAAAAAAAATTCTTAATATTCTTTAGGATCCAAAGCCTGGCTTTCTCAGGGTCAGACGGCAGGCTATAGGTTGGCTGAAACAGTGGATGTGAAAGTCAGTTGGAACTTCAAACAATTCCTTTCCAAAATGAATTTTCATGAGGAAGGAAACTTTTCCGCCTGTACCTTACAGATGAAGCCATGTAACCAAAGGACATGTACAGGAAGAGGGAGGAGGCTTTCAGACCAAGCAGACTTTACAGTTGGCTTGCCTGGGTCCCCGTTGGTGAGGCCAGCACTGCTGTGACTCTCTTGTTCTTACTCTGCTTTGGCTGGCAAGTTTGGGACCTTTACTGGGGACATAGTTTGGAGCTGGCAGAAGTGCAGCCCTGGCTGGCTGTTCAGGTCTAGTCTTTGCTTCGCTCCAGTGTAGACAGGAAGATTTCATGGAGCCCAGGTGCCTCTGCTTTCATCTCTAAAGGACTGTCCGCTGACAGCTCCCCCAGATCTGAACTCTTCCTTTGCCTGCCTAGCCTCAGTGACTTCTTACTGACGAGGTCCTAGAAGAGGGGAAGACAATGGACTGGGAATGCCTGTACCCCCACATCTCAGTTGCCAGAAGCAGAACTTTCGTGGAACCTACATAAAAAAAAGAGTGGACCCTGGGTCCACTTTCTAGAATGAAATACTACAGCTGTGACGGTTGGCGATTTCTCTTTCCATTGTTGGTGAGCTGGCTGTGGAGTTCAGCCATCCCTTTGCTGATTTTGCAGTAGCAAATGCAAGACCTCCCATTCAGTGAGAGTTTGGAGAAATTCGCAGATGCCTGTAGGTTCACCCGCCTCCTGCAGGAAAGCACTCATTGGTGCTAATCTTCATCCTTTCCCCGCGAAGTACACTGATACTTTCCACGTGTCTGATCTGGCCTTTTTATTTCCACCTCTCCCTCACCCTAAATGCTTATCATGTTTCCAGATGTACGGGGTTAATTTGGAAAGTTAAGGAACATTGTTCTGTTCTGGCTCATACATCTAAGGATAAAAGGAGAAGCATGCAGGGAAGTGGTGGCACACAACTTTAATCCCAGCATTCAGGAGGCAAAGTTAGGTGGATCTCTGTGAGTTTGAGGCCAATCCCAGGACAGCCAGGGCTGTTACACAGAGGAACCCTGTCTCAAAACAACAACAACAACAACAAAAAAAAAAACCCCAAAACCAAAACAATAACAACAGCAACAAACCAAAGAAGAAGCATGAATGGCTGACTATGCTTTTAGCAGAATTTACATGTGTTGGTTACAGTGATCGAACTACAGCATTTAAAAGCACTTGGTAGGTTGAGATTGGCAGAACTGTCCTCCTTTAAATGTCTTGTTAGCTAGTACGGGAAGAATGAATAACTCTTAGACTGAACTCAGTGTTGATAAAAGCAGCTTCCTTATAGATCTGAGTATTTAAATACACATATTTCTATTTTATTTGATTTTTTTGTTTGTTTGTTTTCCAAGACAGGGTCTCTCTATATAGCCCTGGTTGTCCTGAAACTCACTCTGTAGACCAAGCTGGTCCAAAACTCACAGAGATCAGCCTGTCCCTGTTTCCCAAGTGGATTAAAGGCGTGTGCCACCACCACCTGGCAACTTGAAATAGTCTTATAAAATATTTCTGTTAAACCATTTCAAATAAGAAAAATAGGAAGCTGTGTGGAAACTATTATTTTTGCCTGTCTTGTCCATACTAGAGCATCATATTCAAATTGGTGTTTTATTTCTAATGCTCAAGATTTGCTTGGAATAATTTGATTTTTCAAAAAGATTTAGGATGGTCTCCATACTTTCTCAGCCTATGCCTCTGCCTGCCACTGTTGACACAGAACTTGTGTTGGAAACAAGGATCGTTGATCTGAAACTGCTGGTGTCGTATTTCCTTGTCCAGAGAGTCTGAGTCCTAGAAGTCCTAGGTAGCTGGAGCAGCAATGGGTGGGAATGACGTTCTGTTCTTTTCAGACACTCTGCAATCTAATACCTGCTACAGAGAGCACCATGTAGCCAAGGGATGAGGAATATGAGACTGACTGTCCCTTGTCAAAGCAACGTGCTCCCTGTTAGCTGCTTTAGCATCCGAGGGTAAGAGGCTTAACTGTTTGTGGGCATTGCTTCATGTAGCAAGTCTTCCAAACTACGCCTCTACATCGGTGCTTCTCAACCCAGTACGTCCCGAGTCCTTTGGGGGTCACATATCAGGTATCCTGCATATCAGATATTTACATTACAACCCATAACAGTAGCAAAATTACAGCTATGAAGTAGCAAGGAAATAATTTTATGGTTGGGGGGTCACAACACAAGGGACTGTTTTAAAAGGTCACAGCCTTCGGAATTGAGTTACCGTGGTCAGTGTTTCTTTGTTAAAACCAGCTCTTCTGGATGTGATTTAAAATAGTGGAGGCAGGGGATGAACACTTGCCTGACACGTATGTGCAAGGCCCCAGGTTCCTTTCTAAAGAAATAAATCAGTGAAAGGAAGCCTGGTGGTCTACAGTGGGGCCACCTGCTAGTTTGGAGCCCGAGGCCAAGGACTGCAAGTTCACGACTTAAGTGAACTACAAACCAAGATCAAAGTCAGCCTGGGTAACTTGATCAGAACCAACCTTTAAAAAAAAAAAAGTCAAAAGGTTGGAGATACAGATCAATGGTGAAGTGTTTGCTAGCATGAATGAGGCCTTAGATTTAAGCTCCAGTATGACAAAAAAAAAAAAAAAAGTAAAAATGAAAATATAATAAGAACCAGTAAAGGACATGAAGTTTTTCAATCTTTAAGCCCTCGACATTGGTCTGTGAGATAAAGACTTCACAAGAGGAAGCCCAACATCAGCTCTCCTGCTGTCTGCAGGGTGACATCATTAAGGTTCTGGCATGATTAAAAGACTTCAAGCAAGCGAGGCTGCGTTTATTTCAGTGAAAAGATGTTTGTGAACTTCACTACCTGGTGGGACGCTTGTGTATTTAGAGAGACAATCTCATTGCTGTGGTGCAGACCCTTTGGAGGCTCCTCAGCGGCAGGGGTAATTGAGTTAACTGATGGCTCTGCGGCCAGGTGATGTCATAGATAAGAACATTGCTCCCCCTCTCCCCCTGGAGGATATTTCGTGGGTGGAAATTTGCAGAATTAGTTGCGGTCTTTCAAGCTAAGAGATAAACAACACGAGACAAAGTATATGTGGGAAAAAATTAAATGATTTTAAATGTTCTGAGAATAGTAGGCAAAGAAGATCATGATTAGAATCACCACAAAGTGGGGTGGGGACCTCAGCCCAGAGGAAAAGGCTGGGAGCAGTTGGCATCTGAACACACATTCTTTCTTTCGTTATGGGAAGTGTTTTGAACTGGGGATGGGTTCAGGGTTTTTACTCCTGCCTTTGCCCAGTAGTTATAGTAACAGTTATGTCTCCAGAGTGCTCTGTTTCAAGTAAAGATTAAAATGCGTTTTGAAGAGACTCAGATTGCTAATGTGAAATTGATTCCCAAACTTCCTTGTCCAGATCCCACTGGTCCTCCTGGACCTTGGTTTCTGATTAAGGCAACAGAAAAAAACCCTTCCTGGGAAAGTCCCAAGATGTCCAAGAGCGGCTAGCTGTGTTTTTTCATCTCTGTACTCAGTTCATTATGTTACAATATTCACACCATATTTTGTTGTTAAATAATTGACCTAAATATGCAAGGAGACTCATTTAAAAAAAAAAGAGAGAGAAATACAGGAGGATGGGTCCTAGTACCAGCACAGTAACACATCAAATTCAATCAAAAGGTTTGCTCATTTCCTAGTCAAGTGGGAGGAACCCTGGTGAGTACCAAGGTGGGAAGGAAGGAGAGCGCTCCTGTTGAAGAGGGTGGGTACAAAGTAACAAGGTTACAGGAGCAAGCAGAAAGAAAACTGGCAAACGTGTAAACGATTTTTTTTTTTGTATACACATCAATTTCGGGAGCTGTTTATCTCAAATCCCACTTCTTTGATATGCCAAACTTTCTCCGCAAAGTTTGCACATCGGAGGGGCAGTCAGCACACCCTAAAACTTTTGCATGCTAACAGCTGTAATTAAGGTAGAAGCCTTATTTACATAGTAATTAGCCTGCCGGACTGGAAGGGTAAACGGATCGCTAATTCATTTAGATAGTTAATTGGCCTTTCAGGTTGGAGATTTTAACACGCCTTTGCCTTTCTTGGCATATTTTATGTGTGCACTGAGTATGGAGCGTGCTGACCGTGGGACAAAACTCTGCGAACTGGGCTCTGGAATTTCAGCTTCTAACGCTCCAGCGAATTGCAAAGGAACCAAAGAACATCGTCAAAACAAATAAAATTCTACAGCAAAATCACTAGCACTCGATTCTCTGTGTGATTCTGTTTCTACACCCTGATTCATATTTATCTCAACCTAGTTATTGCTGCCTTGGTTTCCGCAGGCAGCACTGTTGCTTGGTAATCCCGGTCACACGGTGATAGTCGAAACTGTCTTAACAGTTCCCTCTGAGCAAAGGTCAAGATGGTTCTCTCTTGAGGCCATAAAGATGGTTAAGGAAAGAGACAGGTCAAAGATCATTTCTAAAAAGAGGGCAACTATGCTACCAGGAATCTTCTCATGGCCTTTGCCAAGTCACTGGGTTGGCTAATTAGTTTTGGTTTTAAAAAGATCGCTATTTTTTGATAGCTGGACCTCTCTACTGTATAGATGAATTATACTGGTGGGCTAAGGTAGTTTACACACTATATGCCCACCACAGTATAATACACACACACACACACATACACACACACACACACACACAGCTAACGAGCTCTGAGCGCTGGGTATTAGCTGTGATTGTCCCAGGTACTAAACAGCACCTATCCCCAACACAATAAATATTGAATGAAGGCAGTGGTTGGGACAGAGGATGCTTCTGCAGGTGTTTACTGAATGAATAAACTCGAACCACTCCCTTAGGCCTGGAGCTAGGTAGTAGGAAGTAGGAGAACAGATCCAGCTCAGTCCACCCAACATTAAACAGCCTCTGCCCTGGATTGGGTTAATAGTCGCCATGGGGAAGATGGAAATCAATAACTATAATTGAAAGAAGACTCACTAGGGGCCAAAAGAGTGTCTATGCCTGTGTGTGGGAGGTAGAGCCGGGAGGGCCAGAGGGAGGTAAACACCGGTTATAGGGTTTTCCCCAGAGCCAGGCTCTGCTTCCAAATTGAGGCTTCTAGTGTGGAAAGGGCTCTCCTTCCCTTGTCGGAGGCAGAAACTGGGGATTTTTCTTCTTCTTTTCCTCCTCTCCCCCCTCCTTTTTTTTTTTGGCTTCCTGCCAAATTTCGCCCCAGGGTTAATGACTAATCCAAATCGAGCGTTAGGTCATTTTGAAAATATGAATATTACATTATGGCAAAACACAGCTCGAAGAACTGCCATTCTGCTGTTATTACACTGAGAAGTCGATATACTGCAGCAACCCGGAGAGCAGTGGTACATCGCCACCTTTTTGCCCAAAGCACACGATTATGACTTAGTGTAGGAAATGTAAAATGAACTGGGCAAGATCTTCATTCGAAGCTTCTAAAACAAGAACATACACGTCTTACTTAAACAAACAACAAAGAACAGTTCATAGGATTCGGACTGTTCGGCTCCCACTAGGCTGGAACCTCTTCGGAGCTAACCGGCTAGACAGGGACTCGGGTAGCGACGACAGCCCGCCTTCTGAAAAGGAAAAGTAGAGCCCTGGAGAGCAGAGCTGAGCTTGCCGGAGAGAAAGTAACTACTAGAGACCGCGTCATCGCGACCCCGCCCCCTCCCACGTGTTGCTCCCACTCGGCCCCGCCCCCTCCCACGTGTTGCTCCCGCTCAGCCCCGCCCCTTCTTTTATTCCCCGGAGCTCGGCGCAGAGCTGAAACTTTGCAACTCGAGCGCGCACGCTCTGCGTTCTTCCCTGCCCGGGCGGCCTGCGACGGTGGCTCAGGAGGTGGGACCGGCTGGCGGGAAGGCTCGGGGCGCCGGCGCACGCGGAGTGGGGACCTCGGCGGGGACGGACGCCGCTCGCAGGAACCGCGGAGTGCCAGCCGACCTCGAAGTTCCTGACCAGCAGAGTTCCATGCCTGGACAGCCCCGGCCTGGAGTCTGAGGTCCCAGCGGTGCTCCCGCTGCTGCGGAGGTCTCCGAGGAGCAACTGTATCACTGAACGGCGTGTGGGAACTGCAGCTGGACGAGCAGCCGACACCGGACACAGCCGTCCAGTGAGCCGGGGCCCAGGACCGCGCTTTCCTGGCTGAGTCGCAGCGGGATGGCCCGCTAACCGCGGCCATGCAGGCTTGAGCGGACGTCCAGGGCGCGCAGGGGACAACCGCAGGCGCGGGCTGCTGCACTCCGCCGCTGACTTCCTAGCCCAGGGGGCAGTGAAGTCGCTTACCATGGAGCCCGTGACCAAGTGGAGCCCCAAACAAGTGGTGGACTGGACTAGAGGTGAGCGGGTCGTGGAGGACCCCCCCCCCCCCGCGTTCTGCAGCCCGGGAGATGGGGCGGCCAGGAGTCGGGCATTGGGGTTCTTGGCCCCTCCTGCGGGCGACAAAGCAAACTTCTGCCGAGCGGCCTGTGCGCCCCTATCTGGTGCGCCTGCTCCGAGCGGTTCATTTCGGTGGGGGTGCGCGTTGTGTGCCGCGGACGGGATACCCATATTTAAGCCAGGGAACAGTGGAATAGCCTTTCCGTGAAAGATGGGCTGGGTATGCGGGACCAGGGGATTTGGCGCCAGGGCACACTCTCTTTGCTCTGCTCGGGTACCGTGCCCGCGACTTGCTGCCTGTCGCCAAGCGCAGAGACACAGGCGTCTTTGTGTGGGTGATTGCCGATGGATCTAGTAAAGGCTGCGGGCCCGGAGCAGACCGCGGGCGTGACCAGGCGAGCAGTAGGGCAGGTAGACGGAGACTCCTGCGGCCAGTCTAGCCTGTCTGTTTGGGTTGGAGAGGGTGAACTGGCTTTCGTGCCTGAGAGAATCCCAGCGCCAGGACTCCCGCAGAGGCAGCGACTCAGCTCTGGAGGCGCCAAGACCCCCGGGGGCGCAGCATTTTGAGGCCAGTTAAACCCTGAGAGCAGAGCGTCTGGAACTACAGTTCTGTTCTGTACAGTGCTCGGAAAGAGGAAATCCAGTGGGTGCTGGGTGGGGCAGCAGCAGTGGAAGGGTCTCTGTTACTTTATCGTTTCTCTCATGACAGTTGCCAGAGGGGTTCGACTCTCCTTGGCCTCTTCCGGTAGAACAGAGTTCACTGAAATCCATAGTGTGTTCTCAGGGATGCCACCTCCTCACTTCAACATTCGTTTCAAGTTACTTTTCTTGCCGCCTTCTAGTTGGTCTTCCAGATGAGTGGCACCCTTTTTCAGTAGTAGTTACAGAGCTGTAGAGTTGTGCACACTCGGCTGAGTGCTCTGCCTTTGCTTTTGTTCATCCCGGTGGACATGAGTAGATGATGCGGATGTGTTCAGGTCATCTTTCAAATTCCCCTGCCCATGGCTGTGGTACAGTGGAAACTCCTCCTGCCGTTTCTCAAGCCAGTGTCTCAGAGAGGCCCCTGGAAGGGGATGTCCCGGTAGGGAAGTGTATGCAGTCCATGTGGTCACTCCTGTCTTCTCTGGGGAAGGTACCGTCTACTTTCTTAGGAAGTTGTTTTCCCAGTGGCCAGAATTTCCAGGACTCTCAAGTAAAGCTACTATGAGGAGAATGGATACACGGGCCTTGGCGACTGTGCCAGGGTGAACAGTAAACCACAGCAGTAACAGCAGTAGACTTAAAAGTTATTTTAAGCCCATTCCCTTAACACGAAGTGTAACTTGTGCTGAAGACAGTACCAGGCGCCTCAGCTAGCTTGCTGAGATGGAGCAGATGGCCTGCTCCACAGTACCGACTGATCTCAACTGCTGTGTGCTACGTATGCAACGCACCCGTGTTTGAAGACTTAGTGTGAAGAAGGAATAGAAATATTAACAACTTTCATGTTTATTACGTATCAACACGGTATTTTGAATAAAATTTGCTACTAAAATGGACTCCAGTCGTTTACTTTTTTTCTTAATTACAGCCTCTGTGATTTTGCAGTGACATGGCTCATGCCTGTGGCTCACAGTTGTTTTTGTTCTATGGTACTGTTCTAGTCTCATGAAGGGTAGATTTTCTGTGCCGCTGCCAGTCTACTTAATAATATACAACCAGAAAAATGGTATCAGGCAGACAGGAGGGTGATGAAGTGAGATCTTCACACCCTCAATATAGACAGATGATAGATAGATATATAGATGACAGGTAGATAGGTGATAGGTAGATAAATGATAGATATATAGGTAGATGATAGGTAGAAGATAGATAGATGATAGATATAGATAGATTCTAGATAAATAGATAGATGATAGATGATGGATAGATAGATGGATGATAGATGATAGACCTCTTTTTGTCCTTTTGTCCTTTCTTAGCATGGGGAGAAAATGTTAATTTGCATATGATTATTATTATCATTATTGATTTAAAAGGAAGGAAGTTTAAAGCATATTTTGGGGACTTTGGCCTTTGGCCTTACAGCTTGGTTGGGGTTACTTCCGTTTAGAGAAAGTTTTGAGCTGCCCTGAATGAGCAGCTGTGTTTAGGACCCTTGGTGCTCACTTCTCAGGTTACGGATCTGCGCTGGCACTTGGGAAGCGTCCTACAAATTCTGTGCCCTTTTGACCTCATAGAAAGACCTAGATACTTTCTGTGTTAGAATCTTAAACAACGATAAAAAGTGGAAATACTTTGCCTAACTCTTGTATGGCAAGAGGCCATTTCTCGCAGAGTGCATGGCGTGTTGAGGGAGGATTTCGCACTATAATGGCTCACAGGTATGACTTTTTCCCAAACAACTGACATAAGCCATTTGTTTTCTTGGGGCTGTTGTTAGCTGTCTTTGCTTGTCTCTCTGCCCAGCTCCCGCTTTATAAATACATCCTTGTGACAAGCAGCGTGTCGCGAAGATGTTCCCACTCTTGGTGTTGTGACTTTGAGTGTGGGAGTTACAGGGGCTGTGAAAAGCTCCATCTACACTCAGCCACATCTACCGCTTGGGCTTATGTCTATATCACAGACCCACGCTAAGAAAGAATGCAGTGTGCTGGGTAAACACGCCCATCTGGCTTTCATTATTAACTTTTGCCTTCACCATTAGCAGTTTCACCATGATATGAATAGATGCCTGGTAAATATTAACAGTCTCAGGCGCAGGGATAGATAGGTGTCGTACAAGTATCAACTTATTTTAACAAGCACAGCCGCCTTTGAGGCAGGAACTTTTATTCCGTTTTGCTCTTGAGGAAACCGAGGCACAGAGAAGCTAAATGTCTTTTTTTTTTTTTTTTTTTTTTTTGGTTTTTCGAGACAGGGTTTCTCTGTAGCTTTTTGATGCCTATCCTGGAACCAGCTCTTGTAGACCAGGCTGGCCTGGAACTCCCAGAGATCTGCCTGCCTCTGCCTCCTGAGTGCTGGGATTAAAGGCGTGCGCCACCACCGCCGGGCTTGAAGCTAAATATCTTGACTGGTGTCACCCACTGGTTGGTGCATAGTATTTGACCCAAGTGCCTAAATGCTGCCTGGTTCCCTTTTCTCAGGATTGTGCTCCCAGGGCAATGCAGAGAAAGCACCGAGACTCTAAGCATGCCTAGGAGTAGGCCCACTGCATTTTCATGACACAATGTATTAGTAGTGTGTGTCAGTGGCTGAGAGCCATCCAGCATGTATGTATTTTATCCTACATGGTCTCTCTGTGACAGAAAGTTGTGTATACATGAGATGGATTCTTAGTTCATGGCACCTGTCCAACCAAACAACATGGTTAAAGGCTTTTTGCAGAGTTTTACAGTGTGTCGAGGCAGCCACACAAAAGAAGAACCAATGCCCTAAGCAACCGTGAGTTCCAGTTTTCTCTCGTAGGAGAGTCTGAGGTTGGGCAGCCCAGAGGCTGCTGTCATCCTGGTCTCATGCAGGTGACTGGTCTGTCTCAGGTTCTGTTCCTATGGCCGGCAGGAAAAGGGAAACTTAGTATCAATGCCCACTGACAGTCAAGATTCCCCTTTAAAAAGTTCATATGGGCTCCACCTCAGTTGTCAGAGAGGCTGCACGACCACTTTAGACCGGAGAGAGCCCGTCACTGTAGATTTTTGTGTATGTCCGGTGCTGGGAATTGAACTGAGGGCCTCACACGTGATAGGCAAGCACTCTATCACTGTACTGCACTTTCAGCACCGAGTTGGGCACATTGTGACCTTAACACAGTTGGAATGAGTTAGGAAGGAAGAAAGCCTAGGTATTGCTAGGCAGCCCGAGTGTCTACCACATGGCATTGAACATAGAATGTAGGTCATACATGTACTTCAAGAGGGACCCAAACCCAGTTTCTTACTTACAGACCGCAGGCCTGCTCTGCTGTAGAAATACTGTCATTTTCATTTCTCTTGCGTAACCTCAGGTCAAAACCTTAAAATAGACGGGGTTTTTGTCCTTCAGCTTTCTTTAAATACTAGTTCTGGAATATGTCTCTGCTCCCAGTTGAGTTTCTGCTTTCACACTGTTGAGCCCTGTATTCAAGAAGGAAGACACTGCTTTGTCCAGTGTCCCTGTCCTTCTCTTGGCCATGATTGGTTAGAACTGGCAGCTCTCAGTCACTGTGATACTGAGCGAGCACATCTGGATAGCTCAGCTTTCCTGCCAGAAGCCTCTTGCTGGCCAGCGGACTGTCAGTCACTGTCTCCACCTCTGTCAGACAGTGGCAGGGACTTTCCCCTCCCAAGGCTGAGCAGGTGGCATTGGAAGCATCTGCCTGTCCTTCATTCTTTTCCCGAGTATATAATGTATCAGCTTCCTTCAAAGAGGTGCTCCCTGTGTGCTCGTGGAGGGGCTGGTGGGTTTCACAGTGTAGGTCAGCTGCCGTGTGCTCCCCTCACTGTTGAGCGCTGTCTTTCTTCCCTGCAGTATCTGGGGGTCAGGTTTGTGCAGTTCTGGGTCCGGTTCAGGATGTAACTTTCCTTTTGGCCTCTGTGGTCCCTGGAAACGGGGGGTCTCAGGAGCCATAGCCGTTTTACCGTAGTTCCAGAAACTCCTTCCCGCCGACTCCTTCTCTGGCTCTGTTCTGTTTCCTGGGCTTTAGCAATTAAGTTTTCTTAATCACTGTACTGGAAAAAACACAAAATGAAGCATTTATTATGTGGTAAATGCTGTTTCAAGAGCTTGCTTTAGACACAGTAACCTTTGAGTCCTCAGAAAAGTCCAAGCAGAGACGTAGGTACCATTGTTAGCCCATATTAAAGGGACGGAGGCAGGAAGGAGGGTTTGCTCAGGGTCATGGATTTACAAGCAGTGTGCGCTTTGAAGCTCTCCTGCATCTCTTCATCTCTGATGCCTCATGCCAGACAGGGGAGCTGAGTGGCTGGGAGCGTGGGCACCGCAGTCAGATCAGTTGGCATCCCGGTTTGCCTCTGACTGTGATCTTATATAAGTGCTCCATAAATTGCTATGCTGTGTTTTTTATTGCTTCCTTCCCTTTATCCTATAGCTTCAGGTCATGAACTGTTCTCCGAGCAGCGAGGTCTCCTAAGGTGGATTCTGACCATATGACCACCGATTGCCAACCAGCCAGAGAACTAGAGTGGCACATGTAGCCCATCAGGAAGGTTCTAGGTTGGCTGATGATGCGTACCTCTTGTTCATATGGGGCAAACAATGCACATTTCTCGTTTCCTCTGTGTGTATGTGTGTGCATGTTCATGTGTGTATCATCGGAAGTCAACCTCAGATGCCATTCCTCAGGTGCTGCCTATCTTGTGTTTTGAGACAAGTCTCTTGCTAGTGCTCGGGGCTCACATTAGCTCAGCTGGCGGGCCAGCAAGCTGTAGAGACCCTCCGGTCTCAGTTTCCCTACTTTAGCTTTACAAGTGCATGCTACTGTGCCTGACTTTTTAACTTGGGTTCTGGGGCTCAAGCTTAGATCATCACATTTGATTGGCAAGCACTTTCACCCACTGAGCCATGCCCCCAGGCCCCTTAGCTTCTGCTTTAAGAGGAATTCCACTTCCAGCTAACATGGCATTAAAATGACCCCTCCCGCCACCACCCATACCTACCTGGTCCATGACCTCCTCTGGCATTTTCAGGCCTGTCATGTCAGAATCTATTTTAACATGATCCCCTGGTCACCACACACCTTTTACGGTTGGAGAAGCCCTCTTGCAGCACACAGTCAAAACATATGTTTTCAAAGTTAGCTGGTAGGCCCTGCCACTCCCCTGTCACCGGGGCCGCTGATCTCCACACAGAGCTCAGTGCTTGAGTCCTGGAGTACTTGTCCTTAGGTTGAGGGTATTTGACTTGGCCACTCATTAAGACAGAAAAGGCGATCTTAAGGCTCGTGCTTCTGTTTATAGGCATCACCTAGCAACAATGCATGTAGTTCTTAGCAAAGTAAATGAGACATTGCCCATGTGAGTCTTTATCTGTCCTCTGGGATGTTTGGAAAGCTCATAACAAGTTTGGGTTTTATTATTTATTTATTTATTTATTTATTGTTTTACTCTTTAAGGTGAGCGATGGAGAGGTGTTGCAGGTCAGTGCTCACTGTGGCTGAAGCTTGCTTGTTTCACGTGTCTCAGCTGTACTTAGGATGACATGATGGGCCATTGGCCTGTAATGTCTTCTGGGCTGGGGTCATGTGGGGCTTACCACTCGTAGCTGATTTTGAGATTCCTGTGTGTATATTTCGCTTTTGGCGGACAGAGACAGTAGATGCCACCTCAGGAATAGATAGCCACAGCAGTTTTCAAAATTCAGAAGTTCGTGTCATTGCCAAACTTGGCCGTCCTGGGTCCTGTATCCTCGGAGATGGGAGGGCACCTCTTCCTGTCCAGCCTTGGCCATCAGAGGCTCAGTGTGCCGCTGCCTCTTCCTGTGGCCGTCGCAGCTAGCCATGCTTGGGAACATCTGTGGAATGATCTCACTTTCCTTTCTCTGTTTGGCTCCCATTTCTGCTTTCTCTGGAGTTTTATCCCTGGCTTAGCCATTTTCTGGGCTTGACATGAGCAAGTGAGGCTTTGCGAGTTAGATGAGTTGTCCCAGATCGGGAGGCCAGGAGCTGAGGCTGGCTTTGATTCACTTCCTCTAGTCCAGGTGGGTGGGGTATGAATGTTTGGTTCCTTCTAACCTACGCTTGTGGGAAGGTGTGATTTCAGAGGGCTGCCAATGTTGTTCTTGCTCTGGTTTCAGTTCCTGCAGAATTCTTGATATTAGGAACTTCTCTTTCTAGTTGGGATGTTAGCTCAGCAATGGAATAAAACATTTCTCCTCTGACTTTCTTAACCGTGTGTGTGTGTATGTGTGTGTGTGTATATACACACACTAATACTATTTTATTTTCTAGTGATGTGATCCAATCCTGAGCCTTGGGCATGCTGGACACTGAACCCCCAACCCAATTTTATTTTTACGTTGAGTGCAATGTTTTTTGTCTAAGTGGTCCAGTTAGCACATCTGGCTTGTAGACTCACACACGTATGTACACATGTGTCTGACTTTCTTAAACAACACTTGTAGTTGTTAAGGTCCTATGTGGTGCTCTTGAGATTCATCGGAGTGTACCCATTTAGTTATTTTTGACCAGAAGGCTGGGCAGGTTGAAGGACTGAAAACACCAGGACTTTGGAGGGAGACAGAACCTGACTCAAATCATGTGTCTGACACGCAGAGGTTGGAAAACTTTGCCATGTGACTTTGTCAAGCTCATCTTCACACGCATCTTATCATGGAAGAGGGACCCATGATAACGAACATAGAGGATTTTAGTTAGAGGGAGAACACTCGGTACAGTATATGGTGTATAAATATCCATACACTTAATTATTTGTTATTAGTTCATAACACTTCCAAGTGAACAAATGGGATATAATTGGATGATCTTTATTTAAATATTCGGCACCCTTGTGACTGGCTGTCACCTTTCTCATGTCACATAGTCATTTGTGACAGCAGGACCTCCTTTTTTTATTGGTAGACAGGCAAGTAAAGTGGGTTTATCAGCTGTTTTCTGCCCTGTGGATTTCCTGGCCACTTCCTTTCCTTTCTTGAGAGGACCCCCCCCATGTCTTCTGGGAAGATGGGGGTATCAAAAAGTTGGGTGGCTTCTCTTTTGAGAACCATTTAGTGTTGCTATGATGACACTGTGCTGTGGTAGGAAAGAGTGCTTCAGGTTAGGTTAACAAGCAGGATCCCTCTCTGTCTGCAGAGGTTTGACTTAGGACTCCTGGATATTAACGTGCTTGGATGTTAATTCCCTTATGGAAAAAAGCACAGTGTTTGCGTGGAGCCTACATATGTTCTCTCTTACGCTTCCAGTCTTGTTAGGTTATTTCTAATATAAAATGTAGGGGGATATACTAACCACTGTGAAACTATATTGCTTAGGCAATGAGAATAAGAATAATAGGTGTATACGTATTTGGCACAGACAAACTTTTCCTCCCTGATGTTTCATCTGTGGTTCCTTCAGTTTGCTGAGGGGAAGCCAGAAGGGAGCCCATGGCTCTGGAGGCTGATGGTGTTTCATGAGTGAGTGAGTACCTTGTTCAGGGTGATGCTCTAGGGACAGGCTTTCGGCTGCTCTTAGCCGGATAGATGTGGTGGGTATCAGTGAGCTGGGTGATGGACCAGCCCCTCTACATGGGCGAATGAGAAGATAACCTGTGTTCTTAAGTGTAAAGACGAAAACAGCAGAAATGTGGAGGAGAGCAAACTGGGCAACTGGCGAAGGGCTCCTTTGGATGGTGTGACCGGGGAAACCTTTCTGAGAAGATGGCGTATAGGTGTGAACACAGGAAGGAATTGGCTGTGGAAAATTAGGGCGAGGACCACCATGTGAGAGAGTGGTTGGTGCCAAGGCCCTGCGGAGTGCGTGAGGAAAGGAAGATGGTGGAGTGGAGAGCAAGGCTGGTGGGGTGGCAGCTGGAGCGGGAAAGGGGGCGGTTGGGCATGAGGGCTTGTGCGCCCGTGGACGAAAAGCAGGGCATGGCCTTGTCTGATCTGGCTTCTGTTTTCTCGTTTTGGTTTTTGGTACAGGGTTTCTCTGTGAAGCAGCTCTGACTGTTCTGGAACTTACTTTGTGGAACAGGCTGGCCTTGAACTCACAGCAATCCTCCTGCCTCTGCCTCCCAAGTTCTGGGATTAAAGGCGTGCGCCACCACCACCCAGCTCTGATCTGGCTTCTGTGGTAGCCCTGAATGTAGGGAATAGAGCTGCGGATGTTGCCTTATTCTGGAGATGATGCTTTAGACTGTGACGTTGCTCATGTTGGACTCTGAAGTCAAGTTTAGGACAATTCATCCATCTCTTTAAACCTCAGTACTTTGAACACAGCAGTTGAAATTGGGATGTCTGTCTGTCCCTTTTCTTCCTACCTGGGTTAGGTAAGTTCTCTGGCCTCCCCGCGTCCTAGATCCTGCCTTACCACGTGTGCTGGGCATCCAGCCTTTCTCTTGTTGCCTTCATGCATTCTGCTCACAGCAATGTTCTTTCCTGGCGTGTTCTGCTGGAGCTCCCGTGTCTGAAGTTGCTTATTCCTCTGTGAATAGGGTTTCTGTGAAAGCCGTCCTGGCCCAGTTTGTTTTCTCTGACATCAAATGGCCAATTGAACAGTTTTTAACCTGTGCCCAGGAGGTTCAGATGCAGATGTGTTTACTGGGACAGACAAAGCAGCTCTTTAAGTCACAGGCTTAAAATAGGTGGGAGACATTAGAATGCTTTGTGTTTGAAAACTTTGAAAGTGTTTGAGTACGGGAACTGGCAGATCTGACTGAAAATATTTTGCTCCGCCGATGGTCTGTCCTAATTTTTATTTTAGAAATCAGAGCCATTTTAGTTGAATAGATGGTATTCTGGGACATTCTCAGCAAGCAAGAGTTGAACACATTTTTGAAAACGCTCAGTGTCTCACTTCTCAATAGGAAGGGCAAGGAGGGAGGGAATGGAAGTGGGGGAATAATCGGCAAGTTCTGTCTTACTTACAGGCCCAGTTTCTTGACCGCCTGGAGGCAAGAAGACTGTCACTCTCCAGGAGGAAAACCCCTGCGCTATCTATCGGGAGGCAGCAGTCATCTGAGTCATGTTTTCCTGAGGGAAAGAGAAGTGAAAGGGAGAGATCCAGGGAGGGGAAAGGGGGAAAGTTAGTGCTTCCGAGAGAGAGAGAGAGAGAGAGAGAGAGAGAGAGAGAGAGATTCCAATATCTCTAATTGAACAATTTTACATGTTCTCAGAGGTGTGTGGGGGTGTGGGTTTGTGTGTTCAAGTATGCTCATGCACATGCGTGCTCCTGAGTGTGTGTGTGTATATAAGCCAGAAGAAAAGGGCAGGTGCTATTCCTCAGGTATTATCTACTTGTTGCTTCTTTCTTTCTTTGTTTGTTTATTTTAAGATAGAGTGTCCATGCTGACTGGCCAGGGAATCTGTGGATCTGCCTATCTCCCCAGTGCTGGAATTACACCCGCATGCCACTATGCCTTACTGTTTTTGTTTTTACTGTAGGTTGCAGGTCCTTTGCTTGCAAGGCAAGCGTCTTACTGACTGAGCCATCGCCCTAGCCCCTAGAAGTAACTCCAAACCACAGTGTCCGCAGGAAGGTCTAGTGAGACGCCTGTGGGAGCATGGTGTATGTGGCAGAGGAGCCCGCACATGCGAACGTGGTGTGCTGGGAGGGCCTGGCTCCCTAGCACCTGTTGTGGCTGTCAGCACCATCTTAACATGGATTCTGACAGGAGCCGTCACTAACTGGGAACAGATGACGCATCTGTGAGCAGCATTTGTGGAAGTTTCTCTGTCTACCCTGCAGCTTAGAAAATGCTTAATAAGGAGCATCAAAAAGATACCGACTCTCCACTAGTGAGGTGCCTGGTGACCGGGATAATGAGGCTCACCTGTGAGCACCTCAGCCAGCTTAATGCACCTTACACAAAGCCAGACCTCTCTGGGGAGAAAAAAGCCTCTGTGCTGGTTTGGATTCCGACAGGAACGGACTGGGTCCTGGGAACAGGGAAACCTGCTGGGTGCCAGAAATAGGCGATCATTGTCTTTGACCCCTGGTGCTTCTGATCGGGGTTTGAAGAGACCATTTTCCAGATGGGTGCCAGTGCTGCCTCCTGCTAACACAACATGGCTGCCCTGGAACTGGCTTGTTCAGTCTCAGCATACCTGGGAGCATCATCAGCACCACCTGGGGACATGGCTGTAGCGCATACAGGCTTCTGACACTCAGCATCTTCAGGTGATTCTGGTGCAGCCTGTAAATCCAGAAGCATTAGTCTGTCTCCTTTCAGAGGGACCAAACAGAAATCAGTGACAGCAGTCAGACCCACCCTACTGATAAGGTGGCTTTAGGTTGAAGCATGTTGAGTGGTTAAGAAGGGGAACTCTGATCGCAGGGATGGTTTTTGACATGATTAAGTATTTGGGTCACCGGACCTGGGTTCCTAAGTGCTCTTCTTACAGCGTGAATAGGGGCCAGTTAAGTTTGTTGTCTCAGTGGACTCCCAACTGGCAGCTCAGTCCCTCGTATGGTACATCCCTTGGTTGTGGTCTTCTGTGTTGCCACACCTGCAGAAACCTAGGACAAGTGGGTATTTCATGGGTCTGTTTCTTCCTTCACCAGGCTTAAGTTATTTGCTTATTTAGATTTGTTTTTAAATGGTGCTGGGGATGAAAGTGAGGACCTTGTGTATTCTAGGCAAGTACACTGCCTCTGATCTACAGCTCCAGCCTTGTTTAAAGTCACAGTATTGCATGTTGCTTGGACTGGCACTGAGCACTGATCTTCCAGTGAGTGTGCCACAGTGCTTGACCTGAGAAGTTCTTTTGTCTCAGTATGTGGACCCAGAATCAGTCAGATGCTATGGGAGTCAAGAGGGCCACCAGAAGCGAACACTGGAGATCAGAAAGGGTCATGAGCTTTGAACCATACAAAAGTCTCAAACTCAAATGTTGGAGGGCCAACTGCAGTGCTAGAAATGGAAGCTGAGGTCACACAGAAACTGTATTAATCAAAACACTGCTTGGCCCATTAGCTCTAGTTTCTTATTGGCTAACTCTTACATATTAATTTAACCCATTTCTGTTAACCTGTATATTGTCACATGGCAGTGGCTTACAGGCAAAGATTCGGCATGCCTGACCCTGGCAGCTCCATGGCGTCTCTCTGACTCTGCCCTTCTTTCTCCCAGAATACAATCCAGTCCTCCCTTCCTCCTTAAGTTCTGCCATATCAACAGGCCAAGGCAGTTTCTTTATTCCTTAGTGGTAATCACAGCACACAGAGGGGACTCCGCATCACTCCCACCCCACTCTCACACACTCCTTCTGTGTCTGCCAACTGTGGACCTGAACTTTCCAAGTCTTTGGACTTTTGCTTTATATTGTTTCAAAAGAAGCTGCATGTCTGTTTGTAGTTGATATTTCCCAATTTTAAGAAAACTGTTACACTGTTTGAAGGTCTTGCAGGCACCAAACAAAAACCTCCCTATGGGACAGTTTCTGATATGCCCTGTAGCCAACTTTTCCAGGTTTGTTGTTCTCATGAAAATGTACCTACAAGATGTGAGGGAATTGACTTCCTACATAGTAATTCTTCAGTTAAGTAGTGCCCCTCCTTTAAGCCTACAATTTTATCTTAGTTTACTTATTTTCATTACTTCTAAGATTACAACATTGTGTGCCAGTATTGTTAAGATGGATTACCCTTGCCTGGATGGACCTAGAAGACTCTGGGTGGCTATTTTTCAGTAAAGACACAGACTTTTGGGTCCTCCTGCCTCAGTTTACAGAGTACTGGCTGTGTAGTCTTGGCCCCCAGCTGGAGCTGTTTCTATCTGTATTATCAAATTTTACGTGCCACTTAAATTGTATTATGTTTCCAAATTTGAGGACAACTTAGTGGGGTCCTTATTAAATTATTAAATTACCAATTGTCTTAAAGTCCTTTTTATCCTCAGAATGCTCTGAATTGGCAATCAGAACTAAGATATACTGTTTATAGTACTTAAAAAAATTGGAGTATTACCTCCCCATGATAAAAATTGTGAAGTTTCTCTCTTAAAAATTATGGGTCATTTTAATCTTTCAGTTTGATCTGCAAGTATATAGATAATGCATAGACTTTAAGTATATGTGTGAATACAGGTGTATGCACACATTTATCTTTATGCACACATGCATGGATGGTTATAATAGATGACAGTTTGTTAAGTTTTCATTAGGTCTTAGCCAACTGTTAATTCCTTCCTAAAAGCTCAAAATAAAGAAAGATGTGTAGATGATCACTTTGTACCTGCAGCTCTGCCTCATGCCAGGCGCAGGATTGTAATGGAATAGAAGCCTGTCTGCAGGTTGCCTGCAGCTTCTCAGGGATATGGTGCTTATGGAGGCTTCCTGGAGCATGCCAGCCTCTTGTTAGGGTGTTCAGGCTTTGTCTCATTCTGTCTAGAGGGCTGCAGGTGGAGCATGTGGTGGGGTAAGCGCTTTTCAGTCTTTTGTGAACCCCTCGTGATCCACTATTGTTGAAGTTTGCTCTTGGGTCTTGGATAATGAGCCAGTAGCTCCGAGGTTGGGAAAGGTGTACTGACAAGGGCTGTGAAAGTAAGGAGGCCTCTGTGGAGAGGTAAAGGCTGAGAGACCCTCTGTGAACAGCGCAGAGTTGATTCTTGAGGAGATGCCACATCCCAGAGCACTCCATCACCTCTGTAGGTCTGGGTTTTGTGACCCAGCGTGGTTGTATCATTAAAGTGGTGTTTAGGGCAGTGGTTCTCAGCCTGTGGGTCTCGACCCTTGTAGTGGGTCAAACGACCCTTTCACAGGGTTGCCTAAGACCACCAGAAAACACAGAAATTTATATCACAATTCATAACCATAGCAAAATTACAGTTGTGAAGAAGCAGCGAGAATTATGATTGGGTGTCAACACAATATGAGGAACTATTTAAAGGGCATTAGCCTTAGGAAGGAGAACCACTGTATGAGAGTGACTAGGGGAGATAGGTCCGTCAAGTTTGCCCTACAAAAGATGAGGACCTGAGTTCAGATCCTCAACTCAAGGAAAAAGCTGGGATGGCGATTCTGTGCTTATAATCCTAGAGTTGGGGACACAGGGCCAGATGGTCAGACTTGTTGGCCAGCTGGTCTAGCCCTGGATCCCAGTTGAGAGACCTTATCTCAAAAATAACAAGACAAACAAAAATCCCGAGGGGGATTGCTTCTAAAGAATGACACCTAGTTTGACCTCTACTTTGCACACTCATGTGTGTTCACATTCACATGCACCCCCACCCCCATTACCAAAGATTCAGTTCTGGGGGCGTGCCCACCTGGGGCGCATTTTGTACGATGAAGCCATCCTGCAGGGTTCTGCGCTTTAGGATGATAGAATTCCTCCTCTCTTTGCAGTGGGCTGATTGTCTCATGTCTTAATGAATGCAAATCTCATGCTGCTTGGCACATGAGACGTGTTAAGACAGAGGAGTGTCAGCCGGAATTCAGGCCCTCGAAGTTGAGTGTGAAATGATGCAAATATACATGAACCTGACACCCCAGATTATTCCCATAGGTGCACCCTAAATTGTTAGCCGCAGACTGGAAGAACGCAGAACATCTCGGCTGGCCCCCGGCTGGCCCCCGGCTGGCATCTAAACAGGCACAAATGCGGTGCTGACTGATGAGCAGTGCCTCTTGTAAGAGTGAAGTCTTGCCCTTTGCTTGTGAGATAGTGACTCTGGCCGACACAGCCGGCTGCAGAGGCTCTGTGGACAGGAGAGCCGGTTCTCTGAGCTTCTAGGTTCTACCTGCTTAGGTTTGCCAGTGCAAGCCGTGAGTAGGAGAGCAGTGAGGATGGCCAAGGGTGAGGCTCTGGATGGTGTAGTATGCTGCAGGCATGACCTGGCTTGTCTTCTTACCACTAGCCTGTCCAGCTTTTCGAAACAGGTGCGGTTTTTCTCAAGTTAAAGTTAAAATCCCTTATCATTTAAGAGTATCTACTTTAAAATGAAAGTTTTTCTTTTTATTTATTTATTTGCATGTGACTGGTTTAATATCTATTAGAGCTTTCTGGTTTCTCAGCTCTGATAGGCTGGAAAATGAAGCTTTCACTTGAGTGCAGGACCTGTCGGGAGCTGTGCTTCTCTCTCCTACTCGCTGTCTGTGGGCTGAGCGTATTCCATTATTTCACCTATCAAGTCTGGCAATGGGCAGCGTCTGTTGTTAATGTTAGGGAGTCCTGCCTGCACACCAGGCAACATCCTAAGAGCTGAGGATACAGCAGGGAGTACAAAGTTACAACTCCTTTCTTTCTTTCTAGTGGGGGCCGGTAGCTGCTTGGTATAGTTAATTACGTACAGATGTGATACATGCTACATGGAAGGACCACAGATGGGGAATGAGGAGCAGGAGGGAATACAGTCTAACCAGGGTAACTGAGGACAGATCTCAGTGAGCATTGTGACCAACAGATGGGAGGGTATTCTTGGCAGAAGGATGAGCAAATACCAATGCCCTTAAATGGGCTGTGGCTGGTGTGTTGAAGAGGCTGCAGCAGAGAAGAGGATGGGAGAAGCTGTGTTGGAAGAGGAGAGGGGAGGCCAGATAGTGAGGTGCCTCTGAGATCACGAATTCTACTCAGCTTTACCTGAGTGCTTCAGGGAGCCCTTGTAGGGTTTTGAGCCAAGGGACAATATCAGATTTATGTTTTAAGGGTATAATGATGGCTATGCAAGGTGGAATTAGACTGAAGTTCAAACATTGTATTCATAGTCACGTGAAAGAGGATGCTTAATTTAGGTGGTAGCTGTGACCACACTGAGAGGGGTTTGTGTGTTGCGTGTGCTGGAAAGCCAGTAGGAGTTACTGAAGGGCTAGACCTAAAATGTTCACACACACACACACACACGCACACACGCATGCACCACCTCCAACATGCACACACACACACATAAACACATGAGATAATATCAAAGGAAGAAGTCCTAGACATGAAGAACTGAGCAAACAGCACACGTGCTCCCAGGATGTAGGAGGCCAGTGAGGAGCCTTTGCATCCCTAAAGGGGTTCCCTGGAAAGAGGGAGTGAGCAACTGCCCTAGCACTGCTGCTGGGATGAGACCTGATCATTGCTTTTGGCTCTGGGCATGATGGACTTGATAGGGTCGTTGGTGGGAGCTGCAGTTATCTCATTACATTGAAGTACAGATGGAGCTGGATGGAACCAGATGTGGCACTGCATGATTCTAAGTCTAGCTTTCAGAAGGCTGATCTAGCACGATTGCCTTGAATCACTACCAGCCAGGGCTGTGTAGAGAGATCCTATCTAAGAAACAAAAAAGCTAAACAAACAAACAAACAAACCAAAAGCACCTTCCTAAATAAAAACGACTCTGATGAATTCTCAACTTGTGTAATAGGTAGCTGGTTGAGAGAGAGCTGATGAAGTGGGAAGGATCTCAAACTCCCTGCACTGTGGACACCATAGTCCGACAAAGCCGTTCATCCAGTGAGCAATTCTGTACAAACCTCCTTAATGTCAGATCCAAAGCCTTGCAGGGAGTCCTCATTGCTGTTGATTGCCATTAATAATTTCTTATATGATTTATCTGGGGCATCCAGAATGCTATGAGATGATATGTAAATGTTTCTACACCTTGGGCTGGAAACTCTGTTAGAGGGAAACTGGTACAACTAAAGAGAACCAATCACTTTTGAATATAATCTGTGAAGTATTTATTTATTGAACATCTATCATTGGCAATGTCCGTGTTTGGGCACAAGGGACAGAAAGGGTTGCTGTTTCTTTGATACTTTCAGTCAAGCAGTGTGGAGCACAGATCACTCGCTCCACAAACAGTCAAGAGGAGAGAAGTGGCATCTCATTCAGGTGTGAGCAAGTGCTTCAGGGGATCTCTCCTGTAGGAAGAGACGTCCAGGTCAAAACCCCGGATGAGCAAGAGGCAGCGGGCTTACTGGAGGGGAATGCATGTTCTTGGCAGAAAACCAGAAGCGAAAAGACTGTAACATTGTGCAGGTTCTGTGGTGAGGTGCAGAGTGGAAAGAGGGGAGGCTAGAGAGGTGGGAAGGAGTGTGCTAGATCACCAGGGTCTTTTTTGTGCCGCTGAGGGGCTGGACCAGTGAAAGTCTTTGTATCTTGTGGTGATCCTCCTTTGTGAAGGATGTGTGTGTGTGTGTGTGTGTGTGTGTGTGTGTATGTGTGTGTGCATTGCACAAGTAATGAATATATATAACAGTATGTATATCTATAACTGCATATCTGTCACTGCATATACACACACAGAGTTGGATTTTTCAGACCCTTGTAAGTTACTCTCTGATTCAGAGTTTCATCAGGCAAGCCCTGGTTTATTGTTCATGTAGTGTATGATTATACTGACCTTTCAGACCCCCTACTGAACTTGTCACCCTGAATCTTGGGGAAATGTCACTTGAGGGCTCTGTGAGGATGGAACGTGACTCTATGTGTGTGTTATTTCCTTTGATCTGTGAAATGTAAAAGTGATCCTACGTGTAAAGACATAAAATCTTTGTCTAAAAGAAGGAGCTAGAAAGACTAATTGGAGCTGGAAAAAGAGAGAGGGGTGGGGTTGGACAAGGGCTGGGGAGAAAAGGGAAGCCAGCAGGATGCAGAGGGGAGTAAGGCCAGCTGGGGGTAGGAGAAAAACCTTGTTGTGGGGTGTGACCCGTGGACACACCTGAAGTCTAGGATGCTTGGATTCCATCACACGAGATCAGCTGTAGGTCTCAGATTCATGATCAATAATAATTTGGAGCTCAGAGTGTAGTTTTGTGTGTTCAGAGACGACTCCATGACATCAGCCAGAGCTTCACATTTATATGCTGCAGAAGTGAACAGCAATATGGAGGACCCTTGTCCCTGACCCCAAGGGCAAGGTGCTTGATTCAGATGAGCAGTAAAGTCTGGCATTTCCAGCTCTCCCTCCCTCCCCGCTTTGCCCTTGCTGTACCTTGTACCTGGTCTTCATGCTTACATACCTACGCACAGCTGGGTGACTTTAACCCGAGCGCCGAGGAGAGAGAATAGCTGCTGTGACCCTCTCACACCCTGACTCTGATGAGTCACCCAGTTGCCCCCAGCCACGTGGGTGTCCATGTCAGGGTTTCTGGACTCCTTAGGGCACACAGTTTGCACCTTACACTGTCGGATCCTGATTAAGGCTGGATATAAAGACAACTTGGGCGCTACCTCTGAGGGGTGTGGCTGCCTGCCTCTCACTGTGCTGTTTCCCAGCACATCTGACTTCTCTCCCAGGGCTAAGCACATCTCAGCTCTGGGAAAACATCCGTTCTCAACAGCCCAGAGTTATAATTCAGTGGAATGTGGTTTTGAAACAATTTCACAGAGTAGACTTTTAGTTTTTAGCAATTATTGTATTTTTAAAAAGTTCCCAAATTTCTGTTCCTGCCCACTCCTCCCCAACATGATTTCTGGCCACCCTTGGAGGACATGGATAGCTGCTTTAAATGTCAGTTTAATGCTTTTTTTTATCTGTTTGTTTTAGCAACATTTGATTCTGTTTTGTAAGTTCTTTTTGTATCAGTTTGCTCATGTTTACACTGAGAGTATTTTTTATTTCTCCCTTATGTTAAAAAAGTAAAATTCTTGCGAAAATATTTTAATTGTTTATCAAGTACAGGGACCTGAGTTCTGTTCCTAACATGTACACATACCTCATGCATCATGCACACACATGCACGTGTTTACATACATACACACACACCGCATGCGCACATGTATGGGAGGGGGCATGCCTATTGGTATTTTGAAATATTTTAAAAGTTTTCCTATTTTGAAATTAGGTTGAGATGATAGATAACATTCGGTCCTGTTGCCAGAAATTCTATTCTGTCTCTGAGAATTACCGTCATGTGAATCAAAGAAGAGAGGAACATTTTCTAAGCATCATAGCAGAGGAAGGAAACATGGAACCATGTCTAAGCAGCCTCAGGAAGTCACGGGGACTGTTCCGACTCGGCTGCTGTCTGAAAGCTGTAGTGGTAGATTTGTGGAAGTGGGAAGGGGTGGGATCAGACCTTCCTAATGACCTAATTGCCTTCAGAAGCTCTGCAGACGGTTTTGTGGCTGAGCTCAGATAATTAGCATCCTTGGTGGTAACTGTGTAGCTACAATGTTTTAGAAGCCCATAAGCCTATCTCAATTTCTTGTAACAACAGATTGCATTGTTTAGGGTTCCATCCTGGTCCTTCCTCAGACTGCTGAAGTTACAAAGTGGCACAGTGTAGCAGGGTCTCAGCTAGGCAGGTCCATATTCTACTTGATTAACGTTGTTGTTGTTGCTGTTACTGTTGTCCAGTGGAGATCACCATCACCTTTAATGCAATAGTATTGTCTTTGATTCTTGAGATGGTCAAGGACGGTCTCTGGTTATCAGATGAAGACCTGCCAGGTGAAGAAAGTCTTTGACCTACATGTGATCCAGGCTAAGGTAAACCCTCAAAGTTCCTGACAAAGTAGGTTTTAGCTTCTAAAGATCATGCTTGTCACAAGAATGTATCTGGGGTGCAGGAGCAGAGGCCTCTGGTTAATTACCTGCTAGAGCGGCATAGAGAACTCTCTTCTGGAGAGAAAATACATTACCTCATTCATCTGTGTCTCTACACCTGTCTGTCTCCTTCTCTCTTCCCCCAGTCTCTCTCCTCTTTCTCCCTCTTCCCCTCCCCTTCCCCCTTCTCTGTGGCTGCTACAGTATTACACAGTGGTTATGGACCAGTGGTAGGGTGACTCCAGACATCCATGTCCCTTACTGTCCCCACCCACATGTGCCATGCCATCACTGAACTTCCATGGCTCATGCTGGGAGTTGAGCGAGCTTTGATCCCAACATGCACAGTGCAGATGGCTTCTTAAAGGGAACGTAGGGCGTGCTTTTTAAGGTCTGCACATTGGCCCTGGCAGAGACAGTTCACGTCTCAGCAAGACAGTCTTGATGTCACAATTTAACACTGAACAAGGATGTAAGTTACATCTCAGAGAGCAATGGGGAGGAGAAAACCAGAGCGTATTGACCTTGTACACGCTGCTGAGGCACAGGGAGGCCAAGTCTGCCTCTTTGCTTCCTCGAAGTGGAGGCTATCTGTGAACGTCCCCTTAGTTCTTCCACTTCTGTCCCGAGACTTGACATCAGCAAGGGCCGAGGGAAAGGAAACATCCACAGCAGGTGCCCCGCAAGGCCGCATTTCTGGTTCTGTCAGGTCTGTACCAGAGCCTCACGCAGTTCCTGCTTCGCCAAGACTCTTGATGACTAGAGGGTGTGATAGTGACATTCGAGCGTGTTCACGGTGTAGTGTGCACACCACTGAGTAACCGCCCTGGCAGAGCAGCGCCACATGGAAGGTGCTCCGTCTCGCCAAGCTCAATTAAGGAAGCCAGCCAAGAAATCATTTCGTAAGATCAGCGCCGGTAAGCACTGTGGGAATCGCTGTCAGAAGGGAAAGGCAATGACAGCTGCACCTTAGGTACCTGTCCCAGCCCTCCATGTCTAAGCCACAGAGCGTTGCTAGCTTTGCAAAGGACTTAGGTGACTTGTGGACTTAGGTGACTTGTGCAAGGGGGGGGGGAGTGCTTTGTTCTTATGAACTATCCCTCGTGCTCTCAGAGAGCCACCTGGGCTGGGAACCCTGGTCAAGCGGAAAGTTGCTAGGCTAGGCTAGTGTTAAGAGCGATTGGGCACAGAACTGACAGAAAATAACCCGAGCTTGCAATAAGCAAAGCTCGGGCCTAATGTTTGCTTTGGGGGTCAGGAAGTTACATGAAAAGCTTATACGTTGACCTGGTTTGCCTGTCCACAGCTGAAGTGGGGGTTTTGGGAGGCATCTTTGATTGAAGTGGTTGCCTCCAGAACAGGACTTCAGCCATGATTCCTGTAGAATGGGAATAATCTCAACAGGCAAAGAAAAGGCTTTCTAGTCCTTGAGAGAGAGTCAGTATTAGGCAATGCTAGGATTTGAGTTTTTTGTAAGTCTGAACTGTAAGTCAGCCCACCTGTTAGGAAAACGGGGATTTTCCTTGACATTGGGGAATGTAAGAGAGGGCCCTTTTTCTATAGCTGGGAGTCCATCTCTGAAACTACCTCCCCACTATACTTTTGAGAGGTGATGAAGGTCTTAGACCATCCACCCCAAATGCTATTTTTCAGAGTTGAATACAGTGTGTCATTTTACAGTTTCATGGCAAGGTAGAGTGGCAAAACTGAGATTAGAGCGGAAAGTTCTAGACTCTACGTTGAAGATATTTCATCGGGCCATTTCCCCATACCCCGGTTGTGCTAGTTGCTCCCCGCTCCCTTGGCCTCAGCTCCTCTAACGTTCTCCCACCAGCAGTAATGTATAGTACTCACTCTCTTTCTCATCAGTGGCGCAGTGTCTGGTTTTGTGGGGTTCAGTGCCAAGGAGCATTCAGTTCTGTGGGGGAAGAGACTGCTGGTTATTATTACATTGTGTGCTGGTGACTCTGTAATGCAGTGAGCATGTGCACAGGGCAGGGACCGGTTTAGAGGAACACGCAGTGGAGGTGTTTGAGGAGGTAGAAGCAGGCCACAGAGCCTCCTTGGCAAAGAACCTTACAGTCTTAAGAGTCAGCAGGTCTGGGGGTGTTGCTGGGTAGTTGAGTACTTGCCTGGCATGCACAAGGCTCTGTCTGGTACTAGTCTTAAGCTCTGAAAAAAATGACACCAACAACCAACCAACCAACCAATTAGTCATCCAGCCAGGCAGCCAAATCAACCAACCAGCCTAACAGTAGGCAGCAGAAATCAGTAGTCTGTGGTCACATTGTTCACTGCTCCTGCGTGTTTTAGAGCAGATACAGAAGTTGAAGTTCGGAATAAGCCTTTGCCTAGAACTACAGGAGGCTCCATCCACT
This sequence comes from Chionomys nivalis, assembly GCF_950005125.1. Classification (NCBI taxonomy): domain Eukaryota; kingdom Metazoa; phylum Chordata; class Mammalia; order Rodentia; family Cricetidae; genus Chionomys; species Chionomys nivalis. Next base: position 15,328,476 of record NC_080087.1, read on the forward strand.
AAAGGTGATGACTGAACATGGTGGCTAGTGTCAACTGTGTTCATAGTCATATGTCAGCAGCTTGGTGGTGTGGGTGTGACCAGGGAGAAGGGTCGGGATGTTTTGATTTAGAAGCTGACCACAGTATTTATGTGGGAGGGACTTCCTGTCCCTCGGCCAAGAAGCCTAGGCAGTGAAGGTGTGGATGCAGCTTTGCATGTTTAGCTCCTGGAAGCAGAGGGAACCACCTCGAAGTTTCCATGGCCGTGGAGGAAACAGGATGGAGGATAGGAAACAGCTGCCAGGAGCAGGGTGGCAGAAATGCAGACTCACACAGTGTTCAGCAGCCACAGGGATGTCAACGGGAAAGCCTCTGATTATACATTGGGGAGCTGTGGAATGCGATTTGTTTTCAGACGTTGGCTCCTCCCCGCCTTTGTCCTTCAGTTGCCTGGAGATTTTATTTTTACTTATCAAATTATCAGAAGTGCTTTCTCTAAAAAATAAAAAAAAATGTGCGTGCATGTGTGCTTGTATGCACGTGCATGAGTTCATGCATACCATTGCATACATGTGGGGTCAGATGGTAGTTTTTCAGCATGAGTTGTTTGCTTTCATTGTGTGGGACCTGGGGATTAAATTCAAGTCCTCAAGTTTGGCAGGAACTGCTTTTGCCTGCTGAGCCATCTTGTACACCCAGGAGTGCTTTCTTGTAAGAAGTTAAACAACATTAACTCCAGATAGTTGGAAAAGACAGCCCATATCCCTCCCTGCTAATCCCTGTCTCAGAATAGGTGCCAGCATCCTCCAGAAGCCTGCTTAGACATTCCTGTACATGTTTATACTTACTGATGTATCATTGTTTTCTGTTGTAGAAATAGGCTGATACATTGTTTGAATTTGACCCTGTGATACTTTTATGGTGAGTTTTGTCTTAAAGCTTCCCCATCACTACATTTAAACAAACCCAAACCATTTTAGAAGTAATTTTTATGTCACCAAACCTAATTAACTTCATTTATAATTTGGATATCTGTGTGATCTCCATATCTCTTAGGAACAGGTGGGTCCTGAGGCCATGCGCTTTTTCTGGACAGGGGACTCTAGATGTTTGGTGACAGACAGGCATACTGACACCTGGTAGAATATCTTGGGTCCATTTGGCAAGGGGGAATTGATTATCTGCAAGAAGTTGTGACTCAGAGCAGTTCTGCTCAGAACAGCAAGTCATTCTTTATGCCAGGCTATTATGTGAGAGGTGACTTGATGGTCATCTTTGCGATCTCTGAGAGGAGGAATGAAGCATGCGGGGAACATTTTCCCAAAGATTGCATCATACTTTTGCAAAGCCTCCTTAAGGGAGATTGCTCAAGGGGCTTGCGAGATGGCTCAGTGGTGAAGAGCTTGTCTGGCAGGATTCAGCGCTGCTCCCCGGCACCCACATGCAAAACCGGCATGGCAGTGGATTCTTCTGAGCCCAGTACTAGGGAGGCAGAGACAAGAGGATCCCTGGGCCTTGGTGGACAGTCTAGCCAGTCGGTTAGCTACAGGTTCATTGACAGACCTTGTCTCAAAAGGTTAGGGTGAGAGTGCTGAGCGGGATCTCGACATGTACACACACACACACACACACACACACACACGTGTGTGGAGTGGAGGGCAAGGCAAACTTCTGTTTTGTTGTTGAGAAGGATCGGAAGGAGAAACAGTGTTGAGTATTGTGTCATTGCTGTCCTGGGCTAAGACGTTGTGGGAAGCCTCTGATGACGAATTGTTAAAACTGTCTTGTGTATTTAAGTTTGCCAAGCTCCAGCAGACCTGGACTTGACATTTCTGCCTGTGCCCTGACGTGCAACAGCAATTGTCCCTAGAGTAGCAGTTGCTGCTGGAATGCTGTCGTGACCTCGGTCCACGTCACGGAGACACAGAGGCGGCATGCCTTCTCGGCTTTATAGTTTGCAGGCCACCTGCCATCGCTCTTTTCCTTCCGTGCTCTGAAGGCACACAGAACCGTGGCCCTAGCCCCTTTCAGAATAGCAAAACGCAGACATGCGTGAAACCATCGAGTAACGATGATGTCATTATGAAGGAGATGCGGCAACCTGTGCCTAGTGGCCTAACCTTCTCTGCTCTTAAAGGCACAGGCCTTTCCATTGCCTTATTTCAGAATTACTGTTTCCATAAAGAGGGACATTTTGCAGGGAAGAAAGGCTTGCTTTTTGCTTTGCTTTTCTTCCTTCACGTGTTTTTTCACATAATATAGTTTATCATGTTTTTCCCCTCCCTCAACTCCTCCCAGTTTCTCCTTACCTCTAGCCACCTAACTTCACATTCTTTCTTTTTCAAGCAAAGTAAAACAAAACAAAAAAGAAAATAAAAACAAAAAAAAAAATAAGTAAAACCCCAAAAGTATGCCCAAACAAAACAAAAGGAAAAAAAAAGCCCACCAAAACAAACAAAAGAAAACATGAGTCTGTTTTGTGTTGGTGAACTACTCCTAGGCACCGGGCCTGCCCTGGGGTGTGGTTGATAAACCCGTGACACTCCTTTGGTTTTCCCTTTTCAGCAGGTATCAGTCTGGAATGGCTTCCTGGTTAAGTGAGACCTGGTGTTCACTTTCCCTTCTCAGATCTGGGATTTCGTCTGGTTTGAGCTCCTAGAGGTCTTGTTTGTGCTGCCACAGTCTCTGAGTTTGTGTGATGATGCTGTTTCCTTGGAGTCCTCCATGACCTCTGGCTCTTACGCTCTTTCTGACTCCTCTTCCGCAAAGATCCCTGAGCCCCGAGGGGAGGGGATTGATGAGAACATCCTCTGTAGGGCTGAGAGCTCCCCAGGTGAGGAAGAAAGACTTGTCATGAGTTACCGGGATGCTTTATTGGAGCGGCTTCTGTCAAGTGAGTTCAGAAATCCTTCAGAGTTCTTGGCTATGTCACTTTATAAAGTGGTTCTCATCACTGAATATGGTGACCCCTTACCATATTGACTCTTTCTATCAGGCATTCAAGGAAACTGGGGCTCATGGGAAAGGAGGAGGTTAAGAACGTGGAGCGTGATCATAGCGCAGTAATGCTAACTCCTCTGGCCGGACAGAGTGAGTGCTTTCACAGTGATTTCTTCAGATGCAGGTTTAAAGTCTACATCTGCTCACATGGAGAACAAACTGGAACGATAACTCTGTCTCCTCAGTGGGTAGTTACACTCTGAGACAGGAGCCGTGCACATGGAGAACAAACCGGAAGGATAACTCTGTCTCCTCAGTGGGTAGTTACACTCTGAGACAGGAGTTCCTGCCAAGTTGTCAGTGTTCTGCACTATAAAAAATGCTTGAGGTAAATAATGTTAAAAGGGGGAAGTGTTTACTCACATTCACCATTTTAGATGTTCCAGCCCATACTTGGTTGGCCCTGTTGGTTTGGGGCTGGGTGGTAACTCACTGGGAAGCATTGTGGTATTAGTGTGTCAGGAGTGCAGGGTACCATGGCGGAACCACTCGTGGGTGGTTGAGAGACAAGAGAGTGAAACAGGAGCTGGAATCTCATAGTCTTTTCCAAAGTCATGACCCCAGTGACCAAAACATCCCCCACTAGGCTCCAGTTCTTAAAGGAGCCACCATCTCCCAGCAGTGCCAATTGGAGTCTGGTTTGTGACAGCATTCACTAACAGAACTGTGATATCTGCTGTAAGGAGAAGGCAGACCTGGCCTGGGCAGATTGGACAGCCCCATCTAGAATCCTAACCCTCGTTAGCACCTTGGCTGCGAGCCTGCTTTCATGCCTGTAGGATGGGGGCAGTAATGCATATATGGAATGGGTGTCCAGAGTACATTTCAGAACATGAGTTCTGCTTCCACTCGTTCTAGTTTAGACCTGTCTTATGTATGTATGTATGTATGTATGTATGTATGTATGTATGTATGTATGTTTGTATGTATGTATGCATGCATGTATGTATTTATTTAATCTTTGGGGCATGGAATGGGATGACCTGCTGCTTAATTCTCAACTCTGCTCGCCACGGAGAACTCCCCGTTTCTGATCCACAACAGAGAGGAAACGTGTTTCCCTTTAGCTCACCCTTCTCGAATCACAGCCATCCTGCGATTTCTTCCTGTTCTCCCCCAACACAGAAACTGAGCTTCAGTAAATGCAGAATCTGTCCAGTCTCAGCATTACTCTCTCCCACAGTGAGGTGTCCGGGGAGCCGACAACACAGGTATAGTAAATTGCCAGTTCGAAATCTCACGTTACTTTGGCACAAGTTTTTAATTAGAAAGCCTCTTCCAGGTGCCTCCTCTTTAACAGCAGTGAAAAAAAAATTCCACGTGAAAACACGTTTTATGATTGTTAAAGAATCTGTTTTGAAATAAGTAAACAGAAGTGCTTCCTGGTTAGGACATCCATAGCCTTGGGTTCTTGTTGCATGCGCCTTCATTTTAAGAGGGGCCGGTAGTAATCATTGTCAGCCCTGGGTGACTCATGCATTCCGCTGCTCTGTGTTTATGTGGGATATGGAAACGATTGCCCCCTCTTTCTGCAGTGCTTGACTGAGTTAGCATTGAGCAGTTGAGTTCCTCACTTCGTTATTTTTAAGGGGCCCCTACTTTTGGGGCTCCAGCTGGGGCTTGAGGAGGGGCAGCTGGCAGTGTGGCTCAGGCTGTCTCTCTTGTGAGGTCAGGCTGACATTCCTGAAGTTATAGCCTTACTTGGGAACTGAACCCTATACCTCCCACAGAAATGTGAGCCCTGCATGTGTAGGTTCATCTGCCCAGTATGGACAGCCGGGCAACTGAGGGGACAGTAGAAGATCGGGAATGGAGGGGAAATTAATGTTTGTCGCCTTTATTGGGAGCCACATGTTTTATGTCCTGATATGTTTTCTTTCCCTCACTCCAGTTGTCCATCTGTTTGGGAGGTGTAGGGCTGGGTAAGGGTAGCTGAGTTTTGATAGCCTGCAGAGAAAGAAAAAAAAAGGGCAACCGCCCTTCTTTTATTATTTAATTTATTATTATTTTTGTGTGTGTGTGTGTTTAATGTGCACCTCTTGTGTGTAGGTGCAGAAAGCAGAGGGAGTTACAGGCAGTTGTGAGCTGCCTGATATGGGCACTGGAAACCCAAGCTGGTCCCTCTGAGGAGCAGCAAGCTTAACTGCTGAGCCACCTCTTCAGCCCCCTCCTGTAGAAACAGTGTGCTCTCTCTTGAAAAAGAAAGTTTTAACCTACAGGGCTGAGGAGTTGAGCTTGGCAAATGATCATAGGCTCAGAAGGTGAGGGGGAAGCTGCTTTCCCAATGTTCATGCGACATTCCCCTTCGGCCGGCCTTCCTGTGTCTTGGCAGATGGAATTTCTTCCTCTGGAGCCGAATGTTTTTCCAACTGCACAGTTATAGCTGCCTCATGCACCATGATGCATGGCTAGCTGTCAGGATCATTTATAGGGGGAGGAACCCTACATGACTCAAAACATCCAACTTCTAGCAGGAGAAAGAGCAAGTTATTTTTGCAGAAGTTTTCTGTAAAAGACTACTTGGAAGTTTCGGCTTTTTTCCCAGGCAGGTGTTTTTTTCTTAATTTTTTTTTTAATATTTGAGTCTGTGTTTTCCTGCCTGTAGTTCTGATGATTGAACCTAGGGCCTTGTGCGTTCTAGGGAAGCATTCTACCACCACACTCTTTCTTCAGCTCCGGTCTTAACTTTATAAAACAGGAAGCAGATGTTCCGTGCATTTGTGAGCTGAGCCGCAGCCACCTGAAGCACCTAGTGCTCTGGACACAGATGTGTGTCATGGCGCCAGCCCTGAAGCCGTTGACTTTATGAGGGAGCCGGGCAGATGAGTATACGATGCCAGGTCCCGGATGGCAGAGGACAGAGGCTGCTGGAGAGGGAGGGGGCAGATGTGGTGATGCGAAGAGAGGCCTCTGGAAACTCTGTGGAATGAGGAGGAGTTCTCGAGGTTCATGAGACCTGGCGGTGCGGCAGTGCAGTTCACGCCACTGGCAAACAGTAAGGTATTCTGGGAGAAAACTGGCATGCGGGATGGGGGAGGGGGAGAAGAGTTTGGCTGTCACCACGGGCCAGCTTTTTAAAGCCTGTGTGACTTGTTTAGTGCAGTTTCAACTTGTCGTTTGTATGGGAGCCTCAGGAGAGAGTGGGGCCCATCTCCAGTTATGGCTACCAGTATTTGCTGTTGGCTGTTAGGAGTTTGAACCCCACCCTTTGGGTGGTGGCGACCTACTGGAAGGAAGTGGAGGGAGGCACACTGGCATATCGGGGTCCTGCTAAGACCTAGAAATGCAGAGAGCTGGTCCTTCCATGGGACACTAGGTCTGTGCACATTGAGGGGAAGGAACCATGATGGCCTCCAGTCCTGTGCCCTGGGCTGCGTTTGGTGGTCCCAGGCTCGATGACCTGGTGAGTTGTCAGTAGCTGGTCTCACAGTCCTACCACTGAAGATGTTCTGAAGCCGTACTGAAAAATACAGAGGAATTTGCGTTATATATCTATATCTATGTAATTTTGCAAAGCCAATGATCACCGGTCAATATAACCCCAGTGGGAATCATGTTGTTTTAAAACTGCACTCACTCTTGATTGGTTAGTGATGGAAAAGTTTATTTATTTATTTATTTATTTGTTATGTATACAATATTCTGTCTGTGTGTATCTCTGCTGGCCAGAAGAGGGCACCAGACCTTATTACAGATGGTTGTGAGCCACCATGTGGTTGCTGGGAATTGAACTCAGGACCTTTTGAAGAGCAGACAATACTCTTAACCGCTGAGCCATCTCTCCAGCCCCTGGAAAAGTTTTAAGGGTGAATTTTTTTCCTTAGAATGCAGTGGATGTTTGGAAATAAAGTGGGTTCTTTATGTAAAATCAAGTTTTGCATCATTGTCAAGACGCTGGCCCTGTAGCTGCCAGAGGCTTGTGGCTGGGCTGTCTGCAGAGTTACAGTGGATAAGGGAGGGGTCTGTAGATCTTCAGGACTGTGAGGTGTGCCCGCCCCATTTGCCAGACTCTAGTGAAGGGGCTGTCCTTTTTATGTTTCCTATATGTGGATTTTCTGATACCAGAACCTCATCCTATTAAGACTGGTTATATTGTTGCTTTCCCCTCTGACTTTGGGTGGATGTCTTTCTGAGTGAGGCATTTCTTTTCTTATTTTGTGCTCCAGGCAGGTATTCAGATTATTCACGGGTTAATGATTTCTCCATTCCTTTCTTACGAAAGAAGAAAATATTCTCAGTGATTGTGGCAGGCATCCTGCTAACGACAGGGCCTGTTGAGACCTGTGTGTCTGTCATGCTGAGTGACCTCAGAATGCCATGATTGTGAAGTTGTCATCCTTAGTTTTTAAGGTGACTGATGGTCCTCTTCGTTTCGTTCTACTTAATCCTCGTGCAGGCAGAGGGTGTCAGCCAGTCTTGCAAAGGTTTCTGGGAAGTTACATTTGAAGACTCATGGATGCACTTTACGTGCCGATGAAGCATGCCACGCTTTTCAGGTTTATGTAACAGTGGCTACCCAGGTGGAGAAAGGAGTCTAATTGTCTGACTTCTGCAAAGGTAGTGGGGTTTGCCAAGCTCTACTACTGCAAGCCCAGACGTCTTCTGGCTCACCTTCTGAGTCCAGTGAGAGTGCTGGAAATATCTCTGATCATATTTTTTCTCCTGTTATCTACTGTTATATCATTGATGACTATATATATAATACACACACACATATATAATATTATTATATTTTTTGTTGGATATCCATTTTGTGTAAGGCACAATGTCATGAGGAAATATTTTCTTTCTAAAAAGTGCGGTTTGTGTCCGGAGGAGGAGGTGGCCGTAGGGATGACTGCAGAACACGGGTGCTGAAGAGTTGCTCAGCTGCAGTGACACTGTGCTGCCGAACGAGTGTCCTGTACTTTCAAGGTTGACGTTTGTTAGAGATGAGACTTCTGAGGTGACCTACATGGAGTACAGAGGACGGCAGATTAAGGGCACACTGCTCAGCGCTGTCTGTTGGGGGTGGTGTCCTAGTTCACTGCTCTGCTGCTGTAATGAAACCCGAGCCCAAACAAACGTGGGGAGGAAAGGGTTTCTTCTGTCTTTTAAATGACAGTCCTTCACTGAGGGAAACCAAGTCAGGAGACAGGGACAGCAGCAGAGACCACAGAGGAATGGTTCCTACTGGCTTGCTCCTTCTGGCTTGCTCAGTCACTCATAGCCCAGGCCCGCTTACCTAGGAAGGCAGCCACTCACAGTGGGCTGGACCCTTCTACATCAGTTAGCAATTTTTAAAAATACCCTTCAGACATGCTCAAAACCTAATCAGATGGAGGTAACTCTTCAGTCGAGGGTCCCTCTTCCCAGGTGTCTGGTTTGTGTCTCTGCAGGTCAGGACCAGCTCCACCACTTTCTGGCTAAGTCATATCAGCAGTTTTCTCAGTCCCTCTGCCTGCCTCAGTTTCCCCACAAGTCGAAGGGAGACACAGAACAATAGCTGGACTTCTGTTTCACCTTATTTTGTGAGCGCAGAGTGGCTCAGGCAGTGGTGACTTCCCAGGTCAGCTTTCCTTCAGTGCCCTGTCCCGGAGCTCCCACAGGCTCCCCCTGCTCTCTTACTGACAGCCACTGTGACCTCGGCAAGTGCAGGAGGCAACATCGCCTCATCTCTCCCCCCACTTCTCTCTCTCGTTCACGTCATCATTTTCTGTCTGGCGTAGACTCTGAACCTGGTCTGAACTCTTGGTATGGTATTTGATCCATTTCGCCTGTTGTTGCTGGTTCTAGTCTGTCATCTCGTCCTCCCTCCTCTTTCTATCATGAGATCACCATCTCCGCTGAGCTCACGTGCCTTCAAATACAGGTCACTGTGCAGCTTTCTGAGGCCATCTCTGATTGGACCAGCTCCTCTCATCGCATACATCCCTCATGAACCCCCAAACTCTGTCCTTTGTCTTTGGACACATCTTTCCTATTTAGCTTTTTTCCCCCCTCATTCGCTTCAAACACATTGCTTTTATGTCTTTGCGTTTGGTTTTGTGCCTAGGAATGTTTTAAGTTGTTACTGTGAGCCATTTCATTCATAATAGTACCAAGAAACGAGGTGGCACCACCACCACCATTGTTTGGAGGTGGAAACTGAGGCACAAAAATGCTTAGGGTTGTAGAGTTTGTCAGTGTCCAGGTGACCTGGCACCTCAGCTACCCTCTGGGGACCGGTTCTGTGTCACTGCTGTCTTCCCTACTGTATAGGTGTGAGGGAGCAGGGGCTGTGCCGCTGGTCTCTGCTCACATGGTCTGTGCTATCCTGGTGTATGATAGACGCTAACTGCCTCTTTCCTCCTCACCCTGATGTTCTCTCTCAGGTGGGAGGTGGCGGGAGGGAATGGGTACTTTGGATGTGAGCATGTATGATTAACTTTCTCATCTCTGTCACCAAATGCCTAATGAGAAGAATCACGGTGGCAGGCACGGTGGCAGGCGGCTTCATGCTGGCAGGAGCTTGGGGCTGAGAGCCTCCCCTCTCACATCTATGGAACAGAAATGAGGGCAGGGGAAGGAGAGGGGGGAGGAAGCTTGAGAACAAGAGCTGGCTGTCACCCCCAGAGCTTGCTTCTAGTGGCCCACATCCTCTGGCTGGTCTCCATATCCTGAGGTTCCCTAACCTCCCCAAACAGCACTGCCAGCTGGGGGACCAAGTGATCAGACATACAGGCATGTGGGGGCATCTCACATTGAAACTGTAGCGAGTTCTCTCACAAGCTACCACTTCCCATTCTGGACCACTGTTCTACCTCAGGAAGTGGCGATTTGATAGTGTCTACCTCATGCAGTCCAGGAAAACTAAAGGCATGAGTTGGATGCTTCTTTCTTATGCTTGGGGTGTGGAACCTGGTTAGTAAACACCAGCCCCTCTGAGTAGCTTTATTTTCCTGTCCATTCTTTCCAGTCTGCTTGTCTAGGGCGTGTGCTTGACTCACTTTCCCAGCCACATGGAGCTGGAGACCTGCTCTGTCCACCCGGGTATCAGGTCCATGTCTTGGTGCTGTAGACTAAATTTAACAGGTGTTGTCTGTACCCTGATGAGAACGCAGGGTTCTTGGTGGTTTAGATAAGGAATATATGGGGGTCATGGTTAGCTGTCAGTCAAGCTTGGTTTCCTTGCCTCTTCTTGTATTGCATCATCATCTTTGGCCAGCAGGGTCCCCCAGAAGAAAGCTTACTGAAAGACGCCGGCCTCTCATTTAGTTACTTGGAAGTTATACAGAATGAAGAGGAGGGACTCCCAGTCAGTTATTTGGAAGCTCTAGATTCATAACAGTAGCAAAAGAACAGTTATGGAGTAGTAAAGAAATAATTTTATGGTTGGTGGTTAGCACAACGTGATGAATTGTGTTACAGGGTCGCAGCATTAGGAAGGTTGAGATCCCTGACAGAAGGTTGTAGAATCTGAACTTCTTGTTGCAGTTCCGAATGTGACCAAGCTCCATACTGCCCCTTCTGTTGCTATAGGAGAGTGGTCCAGAGAGTGTTATTTATTTTCTTGTGTGTGTGTGTGTGTGTGTGTGTGTGTGTGTGAGCGCATGCGTCTGTGCTTTAACAGAGAAGGAAGTCAGGGGTCCTGGTATGTCATTCTCCATCTTGAGATGTTGTCTCAGTGACCCAGGAGGTAGGTTGGCAGTCGCAGTCCCAGGATCCTTTTGTCTTCTCCCCTCACAGCCGTGGGGTCACAGTTGTTGTGTTTGTGGATTTATGTGGCTTCTTATGGGTGCTGGGGACTTTATACTCAGTTTCTTGTACTCGCTCAGAAACTGGCTTATCCACTGAGCCATCTCCCCAGCCTCAAGACTTGGCAGTCCATAAAGCAAAGACGTTTATTTAGGTCATAGCTCTGTAGGCTGGAAATCTACAGCTGGGTGATCACTTCTGGTAAAGTCCTCAGCCTGTATCGCATGGGGGTGGAAAACAAAAGATCTACTGGGTGTGTGTAGAGGAGACAAAACCAGGGTGCTCCCGATGTCTAATAACATGCTCTCTCGGTAACTAATCCGGTCCCATGAGAACTGCATTATCGCTCTTAAAGGCATAATCCCCTCCTGGAAGCCCCACCTCCCAGCAGCACCAGGACGGCAGCTCCATTGCAACCTGAGTTTCAGACAAAGCATAGTCAAGTCACGGCGCCAGCCAGGTCTTGCACAACACCAAGCAAAAGCCAGGACATTTGAACTCAGTAATTCCACAAACAAAATCCTACCCTGTGTTTGACTGTCCTCACTGCTGGGGGCCAAGCGCCCCCGGTTCTTGTCTTCATGAGTTTGTGGTATTGTGGAGCCTTAACCACAGGGCCACTGGACCGGTCCTTTCCATAATGAGATGGGCTGTGAAGACCCACAGGAGGGAGCATGTGGTGTGGAGGGTGGGGCAGTTAGCCCCGGTGGAGGGGATTGAACTGGGTCTGAAGGTTGAATGGGAATGCCCAGGTGCAGAGGCAGTGGGAGCCTTCTCATTTAGCGGTCACTGTGTTCTTCTCATATAGCATGTTCTTCCGTTTCACTGAGCTTGGCTGGTGACAGATGAAAGTGCACCTTGAAATAGCGAGGTAACCAAATGTGCTATTACAGGTGGTGTGTGTGTGTGTGTGTGTGTGTATGTATGTGTGTATATGTGTGTATGTGTGTGTCTGTCTGAGTGAGAGCTACTGTGTTTCACATCAGGACAGCCAACACACACAGTGTGTGTGTGTGTGTGTGTGTGTGTGTGTGTATTTTAATTGTACTTAAGACCAGTTCTGTCAGTGAGGCCCATCCAGGCAGTTTGTCACCTCATGGGTAGTGTTGTCTGGACTTGCCTTCCCCGGGCAGGCGCTCTTCACTTTAATTCGCATTCCGTGTATTTGCTCTTCAGGTTGTTTCTGTTGGAACCTGAAGAACCAGGTGTGCTTGCAGCCAGGGCGTGGGCAGAGAGATGTAGTAGAGATTTTCAGAGTAGAGCAGGTTCACACTGCAAGTGGACACACCTCGGCCACGGGCAGCGGGCTTCCCTAACACGAAACTAGTGCAGAACATGAAATGTCTCTTGCTATACACCAGTGTGGCGGCTGCAGTTCCCGCTGGTTCTACTCAGGAGTGATGAGGGCTAAGTGTGGGAGACAGGTGACAGGAAGGGCAGATTGTGGCGGTGTATCGCTGCCTCATTGATGCTGTTACCACCTGCCTGTCTGGTCCGGCCAGGGCAGAGGAGGAACAGTCACATCACTGCTTTCTTCACTTCTTAGCTTTACACATGGAAGCCCAGGAGACAATGACTTCTACCTATCCCTGCTTCATTCCACAGTGTTTGTGTATCATGACACATTATACCATGACTTAAGGAAGTTTATAAAATGGCATTAAAATGAATAAATTTTAAAAGAGGTTTATTTTCATTATTTTTGATTATGTGTGTGTGTCCATGTGTGGATGGTTTGTGCATGTGTGAGTGCGGGTGCCTGTAGAGGCCAGAAGAGGGTGTTGAGTCCCTTGGAGCTGGGATTGCAGGCGCAGGCAGTTGTGAGCCATGGTGCTGGGAACTGAACTCTGGTCATTTGCAAATGGCTGAGCCATCTCTCCAGCTCCCAAATAAACCAATTTTTAATAACTCAGTAGATTATAGAGTGACACAAATTTGGCAGACTTGTAAAGGGGATACTCAGATGATCGAAGTTTGAAAATACTACCTTGGTTCAGTCTGTATTTGTTTCCCTATCCTTTGGTATTTGGTTTTGTTTATGTGCTAACATCTGGTAACATAGTTAGGATACGGCTGCATGTAGCTCTAAAAAACAATGGATGATGAATGTTGGTGAAGAATTGGAGACTTAGGGAGCTTTATAAAGCTCTGATAGCAAAGGAAATTGAAACAGCTCTTTTGAAACAGTCTGGCAGTTTCTTAAAAAGTTAAATGTATCATTACCATAGTTACCATATGTCTCATTAGGTACCCATGCCTAGAGCAACATGGATGAACCTTGAAAGCAGAAAGCACGCTTTGTGAAATGAGCCAGGTGCAAAAGTGTAGCTTATGCTGTTTATTCTCCCCCGTTATGTTTATTTAAGGTTTTGCTTTTATGGTGCCAAGGATCATGCCCAGACAGTTCCATGTGTATGGAAGTTCAGAATGGACCAATCTATAGAGGCAGTGAGCAGATTAGTCATGACAGGGACTGTGGAGAAGTGGGGCTGAGGAGGGACAGCCAGTGGTGATAGTATTTCTTTAGGGGGGTAATGGAAATGTTCTTAACTTGAACGGTGGGCATGGTTGTACAACCCTATGAATAAACTAACAACCACTGGGTTAAACGCAGGATAAGGTTAAATCAAAGGCATATGAATTTTATTTTATTGGGAAGTATCTGATCACAAGAAAGCTTGTGGCTGGTCATAGGAGGCTGTTCCTGAAGCCGTACCTTTGCAGATGACATCTGTGTAAGCTGACTCAGACAGAGTCTCCCGTGCATGTGGAGGGAGATGTCAGCCTCTCCCAGAAAGCTTTTTTTTTTTTTTTTTTTTTTTTTTTTGTGGGAAGAGCTATGCCTCTTATCAGACAGAAAGGGATGGGGACGCTTAAAGTCACATAGCTGTGACGTCTTCAAGTAGAGGATGGGAAGGACAGGAGGTTCCCGAGGAAGGTCTTTGGTAGCTTACAGACTGTATTTGAGGATGCAGGTCAGGGTCTTCTGAGGCTCTCCAGGAAACAGAAAAGCCATCAGCCTTAAGTTTTCCCTTCTCTGCTACCTCCCATGTTCCTACTCACTCCTTACCCTATTCCCACCCCAAGCTCTTCCCTCTGGAGAGTAACTCTGCCCTCATTCTCTCTTGTCTTCTCCATCACAGACATTCTGGTCTGTAGCTTCCTTGAGCCACAAATCATGATCCCATGGACCCCAAGTCATTAATATTCCAGGCTCCCCAGTACCGGGGCCCGTGCTGCTATTTTTCCAGGCCTGATGATTCTTTTGTGTAGTGAGGCACAAGCCAGTACATGACCTGGGGAGCTGGAGCCACTTGAGAGCTGCCCAGTCCAGCATCTGTCTCTGCTGCTGCCTTAGGCTACAGACACACACAGCCCCTGAGCTGCCTTGACAGCTGCTTATCACTTCCTCTGGCTTTCGCCACACCTCCCTGCCTTTGCTTTGACCTGAGATGGTAATGGCACACAGAGGATGTCAAGTGCACAGCCTGGCCTGTCATCTATTTATTTGATCTCAGAAAAGCCTTCCTCCCCCTCTTTTTGGGTGTGGAAGTTTGGAAGCTGTTGGCAGAGAGGTGAGCACTCCTCCAGTGGTTTTAAACCTTTGAAAGCAAGCCATTTAATGTGGGTGTCCCTTCCCTTCCCACAGATCTCCCCTGCTCTGAAGGGCCTCTTCTTAGAGGTAGTTCACAAGTGAAAGGCTGAGAAAGGTTTTTACCCCTAGTTCCTGGAAACAATATGGAGCCTGTCTCTCTTTGTTCTAGAGTCCTGATTCTCAACCTTTCTAACGCTGCGAACCTTTAGTACAATTCCTCATGGTGTGGTGATTTCCCCAACCATAAAACTATTCTGTTGCTACTTCAGAGCTATAATTTTGCTATTGTTGTGAATTGTAACGTACATATTTTTGGAGATAGAGTTTTACCAAGGGGTTGCGACCCACAGGTTGAGAACCACAGTCTTAGCGTGTCTTAAGGAAACTTCAGGCGTCTATGCTGTGGCAGACAGGTTCTGAATCATGACTTTGCGCTGCAGGTGTGCTCTCTGACCCACATGTGGGAGAGCCATGTCTGTGTACATGGCTGTTAAGACTCCCCATGGCCCACAAGGACAGCAAACAATGTCTGTTTAAATGATGTGTGCCACTTCCTGCTACATAAAACTGTCTTTTCCGTCGCAGCGACAGGGCTACCTGTATGCATTCTGCATGGGCCAGAGGGTGACATCTGGCCCAGAAGGCAGCAGGCCCTGGCTGTGAGCCCTGGCTGTGCAGGCCTCTGTGCATTGCTTGCCTCCTGTGGTTCAGCTCTCGTCTCCAAAGGGAGCAGTGATGGTCCGTAGCTCTGAGCAGCATTAGGCATCACGGTTTTATGTCTGTGAGGTCTCAGAAAGCCCGTCAGGTGACTGAGCTGCAACCCGTGAATGGGATTTTGTGTGTTGGTGATTCTCATATCGGCTTTATTCTTTTGAATTTTCTTTCTCTGCTTTGCTGTTTTTCTTTCTCTTTTTCTGTTTTGGTTTCTCAAGACAGGGTTTCTCTGTGTAGCTCTGACTGTTCTGGAACTCACTCTACAGACCAGGCTGGCCTCCAGCTCACAGGGATCCCTCTGCTTCGACCTTCCGAGTGCTGGTATCAAAATTGTGTGCTGTCACTCGTGACTTTTTTTTTTAGATTTTCTGTCAGAGGAAAATTGAGTCTTGTTAACTAACCAGTCTGATGAGATTCTGGGACCCCATTGTACTTACATAAGGGACATAGGGATTTGATGTAGGTAAGCAGTTGCACACGTGGACCGGTGGAGACTGTAGTTGTTGGCAGACTCGGAGCCCTCTGAGAGCTGTACCTGAACACTGGCTCCTGCAGGGTTCTCTTTCCTTTCTGGTATGGGATACAGGCTGTGCACATTCGTGGGATGCAGTCCGTGTGTCCTGGGCCAGATGCATGTCTCTTTTGTGATGCTCAGAAAGCCTGGGTCTCTCTCTAGGCTCGGTCTCTTTCACTCAGTCCTCCTGTAGCTCTAGAAGGATCCTGATGGGTAGGGCTACCCTCCATGACCTCTCCAGCCAGCTCTTCAATCTCAGCTAGGTTTTTCCTTTTCTTTGCCATTCATTGAACCCTGTGAAAGTATGTTCCTTAATGGCCGACAGTACACAGATATAAGTGTGAACAAGGGAGCAGGAGCCGACTTGGCTCTGTCTCAGGGAAGGAGGCCAGCATGGACTAGTGAGTGCATCACAACTCACTGGTCTGAGGAATGGAGCATCAGAGCATGGAGACTTACCATGACCGGCTGACCACTCCTCACTGCTGTGAAATCAGAACTGAGGCTGAAGGATGGATGTTGTAGGTGGATAGTATCACTGGAGAGTCAAGGTGCTGGGGAGAATCAGGTGCTGGGGGTTGACATAGTGGTTAGGGCACAGGGGATGGGGAATGTCAGGGAGGCAGCAACAGCAGGGAGGCAGCAACAGCTGGGTCATCATAGGTTTTGTAAGCTGTAGATTTCATTCCAAGGGCAGGGGGAAGCCAGCAGGGCTGGGAGCAAGGGAGTGACATTCAAACTGTGTTGAGAAGTCGGTCAATAGTGAACTCGAGGTATCCCATGGTCTTTTTAAAAGATGATTTTATTTCTCTTTTTGTGTTTCTGTGTATGTGCACGTTAGTGTCGTTAGTGGCTGTGGAGGCCAGAAGAAGTTGTCAGATCCCCTGGAGCTGGAGTTACAGGTGGTTGAGTCTCCTGACATGAGTGCTGGGAACCAAACTGGTCTTCTGGAAGAGCAGTCTCTCCATGCCCCTGTTCTGTGGTCTCGTATGTCAAGTGTGTAGAAACCAAATATGTGTGAAAGACGCCGGCAGATCCAGAGATGAGAGGCGGACATCCAGTGGTTGCGTGGAGGCTGAGGGGAGTGAGAGTGGAAGGTTCAGTGTTTCCTCATAGGAGGTTGCTAAGAGTTTGATTTGTGGCATAATCCGAGTACATGAAAACTCAACCTTTGCATGCCATAGAACTCACCATGCTATTAAAAGCTCACCCTAGAGGTCAGCAGGGCCTGCTGAGCCGCTCTGCAGTCCGTGGCATCTGTCTCTGGTGCCACAGCTGTTTTGACTTCCTCTGCCATGTGTGCACCTGAGCATCCTCTTCCCTGACTCCTGTCACCTCATATCATAAGTAGCAGCTGTCCCCAGACCCCCAGACGTCCCTGAGGGCACACTGGTGGGCTTGGAGAAGTTCAGCAGCTCTAACGTGGCCTGTCAGCGGTTGGGCCACCTGAACCCCTGCTTCTTCTCCCTTTGTCCTTCCCTGCCTCCTCCAAACTCTCATCTCCCCTTCTTCCCTTCCCTTTCTCTTCTCATCTGTTTTTGTTTCCCAAACATTTAAATTATGCATCACCATGCAGCTGGCCCTATTTCTGAGTGCTTTGAGAATAATAACCGCTTTATATACTGTAATACATTTAATCACCCAGCTAACCCCAAAAGGAATAGACTGTAAACCATTCTTCTTACCCAAGAAAAGGCACAGGGAGGTTAAGTAAGTTACAGTAAGTCACAGAGCTGGGAAACCTGGCTCCCGCTGCCTCCCTGTCTGCGGTTACTTGACAGGTGACTTGTGGCTTAAACCATTTTTATCACATATGCCGGGTTCAGCGTGAACCCTGAAGAAGTAAGTGCTCATCACAGAAGGTCTCTGCATTCCTGCACTTGCCCAACTCCCCATCTTGTATTCATTTCTTCTTTGAGCTCCACAGGTGGTGATCTGGTGCCTAGAGGTCACCATGTCCTGCCTTAGCTTTGCATCTGAATTGGTATTGACTTCACTGTCAGTGAACTGTCCAGCATCCCCGGGCCCGCTGCAAGGCTCCATGGGAGAGCCTGTGGGCAGATGCCTCGGTAACACCGTAGCCTGTATTCAGCAGGTTAATTGAGCCCTCAGCCTGGGTATTTGGACCATGCAGTTTGATATGATGATTGGGTTGGAAGAAGCTTATCCGGTGGCAGTTTTTCCATGGAATTCCTCATGGCAAGCAATAGATCTGCCCTGTGTGGAACTTTCCACTGGATAGGATTGACAGCAAGCAAGAAGTGAAGTTGAGGCCCAGCTTGCAGGTTTGCTGCTGGGGCCACTAAGTCAGTCCGCAGGGCTGTTTGTCCCCGATGTTGTGAGCTTAAATTTGCTGTGTGGGGATTGGTAAAGCTTTTGATTCAGTCGAAGATGGCCAGTGGCTATAGCTGTAGTCAGTGTTGAGGCTTTAATTTGTTATTGTTCTTACTTTTTAAACTTGTGTGTATGTGTACTCCATAGCTCATGTGCAGGTCAGAGGACAATTCTGTGGAGTTGGCTCTCTCCTTCCACCTTTATGTGGGTTCCAAGGATTAAACTTGGGTCATCTGCATGTGTGGCAAGTGCTATTACCCACTGAGCTAACGTGTTGACCTTGTTCTTTAGATCTAACATAATCTGTAATTTGGGCACAGGGAGAACAACTGGATGCTTGACGTCTTTACTCTTCCTGTCTCTTCCCTGCTGCTCCTTCCTCCCTCCTGTCCCTTACTGTGGTCCAGACACTGCAGTGGCTTGTTCTGACTGACAGCAGGTAACCTCGAGTGCGCCTGTTTCTTCATCTGAGCATCCTGTTGTGCCTCATGCATCTCCACGATTCTGACTTTGTTTCTGGAAATCTGAAATTCATGTGCCTTTTCCTGACTTGACATTAGCCATGAGATACATGTTCACAGAGGCATCCACACACATGTCCATGCACATGCCTGCAGAGGTACTGGTCAGTGCTATATTTTTGGAGTTCATTACACATCTTGTGATGACGGGCTGAAGGAAGAGGGCTCATGGCTGCACACTGAGCGTTGCTTATGGAGTCTGAATTCTCATTCACTCTTTAGACCATTGGCACTGTAGTTGACTGATTTGCATGTTAGTAGTTCTCTTTAGTCACTTAGATAAAGAGGAGATGCTGGGGGAGAGGAGGGTACTGAGATAGAGGAGGACTCTGGAGGAGAGGAGGGCGCTGGGGGAGAGGAGGACGCTGGGGGAGAGGAGGGTACTGAGATAGAGGAGGACTCTGGAGGAGAGGAGGGCGCTCGGGGAGAGGAGGACGCTGGGGGAGAGGAGGGTGCTGGGATAGAGGAGGACTCTGGAGGAGAGGAGGGCGCTGAGATAGAGGAGGATGGACACTGGGGGAGAGGAGGATGCTGGGGGAGAGGAGGACGCTGGGGGAGAGGAGGATGCTGGGAGATTGAGGGTGTTGGAGAATTGGGGGTGCTGGGAGGTGGAGGACAGGCCATTCCCTGGTGTACCAGGCTGTGCTGAATCTACTTGGGTTGGGTAGGCTGGGTGTGAGAAGCTTCACCTTTGCAGCTGTTTCTCCGTGATAATGTTCAGGAGAATCATTAACCAGGAGGTCAGAAACCTCAGTGCCGGCAGATCCTTGAGTATCTGTTCTGGATGATGATGGGAATGCTGAGCTAAGGCTTTTGTCCTCTCAATTATCCTGTGTGGAAGGATGTGTTTGCCAGTGTTGTATTTTCAAGTATGTATTGTCTTACGTAGTGAATCCCCAAGGGTGGTTGCCTCTGCTGATGTCTCCAGAGTGACATTAGCCTTGGAGAATGTGGGTTACCAGTGTGAATCCGACTTTGCTTTGGGGACAGACTGTCTCGACTCTTGCTCTCCCTGCACTTGACCTTGTAAATTCAAGTGGTGGACCTTATACTGTGGCTTTAGTAATTCTTCCATGATGCACGAGCCAGCTTTTCCTAAATGGCTGTGGCTCCAAACATTTATCTCATTGTTAACATTATCTTTTTTCTCCCCATCCCAACTTGGTATCCTAAAAATGACTTGCACTGTTCCTCTGCTTCAGGAACCAGTTGCTCCTTCTGTGGACAAAAGAAAAAGCTTTGGTGACTCTCCATTGAGCTTCCAGGGCTACATCTCCAGCATGTGTGTGGTAGCCTCTGCTTGGGGAGGGAAGGACAGATGGATGCAGTCTCTGCTTCAGCAGGGAGGGCATGGCAGCCAGCCTCCAGCTCACATGGGTGTGACTTGGTAGAAAGCCTGGCTCCTTTAAACAGTTTAGGTGTTTTTTCTGAAGACTAAGTTCATTCAGTTGCTAATTATTTTATTAGCTCTGAGAATATTTGGAATTTAGGTTTTGGGTGATTGCTTTCCCCATAGAAGTAAAGGTAATCTGTCCATAAGGCTCCCCACGGTTCCCATCTTGTAGAACTGTTCATTCTTAGACTTGAGTGCTCGGAGGTTCCAACACATTGCTCAGACCTGGTCTCCTTTCTTCAGAGTAGCTTCAGTCAGCAACCTCTCAGGGGACTGGTCAGACCAGAGCTGCAACTGTTGCGTGTGAGGCTTAATGCATGCTTGCGGACCTGCAGCTGAGGTGCCAGGAACTGGGACGCCCTTGTCACTTAGGTAATGTGGCATTCAGTCTGGGTGGCAAGTTGGGTTAGTTTTGTGAGCTAGCCAAGGGCACAGGGGCACTGTTATTAGGGAAGTGGAAAATGCATAGGAGAACACGAAGGCTATGTGGATTATTCACTGTACACACCAGTCAAAACCCACTAACCTGCATATTGAATATTGGCAAATTTTATTGTGTACAAATTATGTTTCGGTAGATAACGTTAGGTACATGACAAGTAAGTTAAAGGGAATCTTCTGGAACATGTTCAGATCTTTAAAAATTCATTGTAGTAGTCATAGATAAGTGTTTTTCTCAGATGTAGTAAAAGGAATGAAATTGGGTTCACTGAATTTCAGACAGACTGACTGGGTCTGTTTTTCTGCCTGTCACTGCTGGGAGCTGCAGTGAAGGCCTGCGGACTCTCTCTACAAAGGGCCAGACAGTGTGGAGTTCAGGCTCCCAGACTCTCCGCCCTTGGCCCACACACTCAGTGCTGCTGCTGTGCAGAAACCGCCAGAGTCAACATGCAAAGGGAAGCATGGCCGTGCTCCAGTGGCACATTACTTAGGAGACAGGCTCACACTGGACTTGGCCTTGGGGTGTATTTGCTGGGCTGTGAGTGATGCCATTGGTACTGTTGGGGAATTCATCAAAACGAGTATTCTTGAGAGAACACTTGTCAGGTGTATACATGAATGTGTTTGTGTGTGTGGGTATTCACATGCCATGGAAATCAGAAGATAACCTGTTATGTAATCAGTCCTCCTCTGCCACTGTTTGGATCCCTGGGATTGAACTCATATCATAAGGCTTTGATGACAAATGCCTTTATCCTTTGAGCAGCCTGCCAGCCCAATTTTGATACTTTTTTATTAGCTTGCTTCATATTAACTTTGATATATAACCACAACTGTAAGAATCTCTTTAGGATTTGGTGTGACAAAATCTAGCTGTGTTAATAAGCAAGCCACAAACATTATAATGGGCTGGAAGGAAGCCAGGCAGTTTAGCCTGCCTCTTTCTCAGTGTAGGGGAACTCTTTGGTCCCTATGTTCCCAAGCACATACGAACCTTACACACCAAGTGTGCGTGTCATAGTTCGGTCCGCTTGGTAAAGCTGAAATTCTTTTTTTTTTTTAATTTTATTTTATTTTAATATTTATTTATTATATATACAGTGTTCTGCTTGCATGTATGCCTGCAGACCAGAAGAGGACACCAAATCTCATTATAGGTGGTTGTGAGCCACCATGTGGTTGCTGGGAATTGAACTCAGAACCTCTGGAAGAGCAGCCAGTGTTCTTAACCTCTGAGCCATTTCTCTAGCCCTAAAGCTGAAATTCTTTCTGGTGTTTTTGGGCCATGAAATATAGGTAACATTCCTGTGTTTTCTTAATCTGCCACTTGGAAAACTTAGTCTTCCTCCAGAGCAGGAGACAGAGCTTAAGTTCTTTCTGGTTGATAAGGGTCTGTGTCTCCCCGCTCCACCCCATCCGCTCTCTTACACATCACCACTAAGAAGAGTCTGGATGGGCTGAGCTTGAAACATGTAGTAAGGTTTAGTAAATGGTAGGGAGGTCTGTATGGACACAGGTCATCAGGGTACCAGGCAGGGAGGGGGCAGAGGAGGATTGTCATAGAGGTCAAGAAGGTCAGGGAGAGGACAGAACGTGGGGACAGACAGGTGACTGATGGGGACAGGAGAGATGAGTTGTTTTTGTTATGACAAAGGCTACAGGTTATTCATGGCATTTGACAGTTGTTGGGTCCTTGCAAATGGCCATTTTGTGTGTGTGTGTGTGTGTGTGACTTTAGCCAGCAGAAGGCTGGGGCGGAGCCTAAGTGGGAGGTACTAGCTGGTTATTCTTGAGACATGTAGTGTTCATGGATGACTGCTTTATTTCTTTGTTTCGAAGTTGTTCATTTTTGAAAGAGAGACGAAAGATTAAAATACTGGGATTGGTGAGCATCGCTGTAGGTTCTGGAGGAAGTGCAAAGGAAGCGTTTTACCCTTAGGAGTCCAGCGTGAGAAGATGGAAGAATATAAGCTTTGGATGGAACTAATACATGAATTATAACGTTTATTTAACAAAAGTTCCTAATCAAATGGGGGGCACACTCAGTTTTTCATTCACGGGTAAGTGGGATGTATCGGACGAGATGCCATTCAGCCACAAGACAGGTGGAATGCTACTCCTCCAGACCCCACCGGATGCTCTGT
Source organism: Chionomys nivalis (assembly GCF_950005125.1). Taxonomy (NCBI): domain Eukaryota; kingdom Metazoa; phylum Chordata; class Mammalia; order Rodentia; family Cricetidae; genus Chionomys; species Chionomys nivalis. The sequence goes on from NC_080087.1 coordinate 15,350,828, forward strand.
GCCTCTGGAGCAAGCTTCCAACAAAGTGAAGCCTCTTTTTGTGCTGTCCATGTACTGATATAAATCGCAGAGTATTTTTACACAATACCAACTATAAGCTTCCAAATTTGGGGATACCTTCTGGTCATCACACGTGCTGTTAAGTTGTCCCGCCCCACATTGACTTTATTCTAGAGGGGACCACCTAAGCATTTGACTGTGTCTGTGTCTGCCAGCAACTTCATTCACACCTTAGAAAGTTGGAGACTCAAACAAATCATTTTTTTTCCAATTTAATAAAATTTACAGAGTATCTGTTATGTGTTCTGTTGTGTGTTAAGCTCTTTATAAACACTGGCATCTAGTTTTCATTATAGTTATGTAGGGCGGGTGTTAGCTCCTTAGAAACGAGGTTTCAAGTCACTTGGAGACAGGCTAGTTAGAAGGGAGCTGGGGTCAGACCACTGCCCCCCCCCTTCCCCACTTTCTTCACATTTCATTGTGTGCTTAATTGGATTTGGATAAATGGCATGTGCTTAACTTAATTTTACTTAATTACATATCCCTTATAAATCCTTCAAAGATGGGATTGATCACTTGAGCGAAGCAGAAGCGCGGCTTACAGCGAGCTCCAAAGCTGTCGAATCGGTTCATGCATGTCCGAGCCCCCTCCTGTGGGCTACGTAATAGTTTAAATTAGCTGTTCGTGAATGTGTAATTGTATTCCAAACAATAGGATAAATGAACAATAGGCCATGGTGTGCTGGGATAATACAGCCCTGTGGCAGTGCTATTTAAGACACGGCTATTCAGTGTACCGCCTGACAGGAAAACGTGTAAGCCATGATAGGTTCTGTCCTTACGATGCCTGCGCTTGATAATCCTGCCTCTCCGCACTCCTGATGGCTTGAGCTCAGACTGCTCATATTCCTTTAGAAGCCTCAAGGCCATGTTCCTTGTTCTGTCTCCTTCAGCTGACGACTTCTGGGTTTTGCAGCCTGGGCTCTAGAATGTGCGTTATGATTCGTCTATTGTAACCCAACCCCCTCTGTGCCCCGATACACTTTCTTAGGGTTGCAGTTCTGCTTTTGAAGTTCTGTTTCCTCCATGGTTTTTGGAAATTCAAGTTGGACTCTAGTCTTATCCTCGCTTCTTTCCTTTCAGGGGTTACTACCTATCCAGTAGCCATGGTACATGGTTTCTTCATTGTGAATCTCCATTAGGGAGGGTCTCATGTATTCCATCTGGCTTCAGACTTACTCTACAGCTGAGTCTGGATTGGACATCTTCCTTCTTGTTCCCACCTGTTGAATGCTGTGGTTTACAGGTGTGTTTTTTCTTTCTGGTTTTATGTGGTGCTAGAGATTGAACCTAGCCCTTCATTACAATTTTGATGATCAGACTCATTTGTTCTTACAAACTAATGCAGTCTGTCAGCATTGTTCCTGAGATCTGAGTAATAATCTTTCCTGGTAGCCCCACTGGCCTATGGATCATTCTTATTTTGTTCAGGGAGAAAGATTATGCATATGCTGAGTATGAAATAAGACAGCTTTGTGTGCATTGCCTGGGCTGTCGAGTCAGAGAACCCGTGGCCATTAGCCTCCACACAGTTTAACTGTAACATGATAGTTTTGAATCTTTATGACTAATGAAGCATCCTTTTAAAGTTTACGAGTGGGCCAGAGAAGGCACCTTGGAAGAGAGGAGAGTGTTGGGATTGCCCATGAAAAGCCTTAGAGATGATGAAATGCTACAGTTGCTTGTCCTCGATTCCTCCATTCTTGTCCATTGAGGCCTGAAGAACTTTCTATGGCTGTTCCATGTCTGTGATTGGACTGCTCTAATGGCTTTGTAATTAGACTCCACCGCTTATTTAGGAAGGTGTCCAGAGAAGAATTTTTATAATCTCGTGTCATAATGCCTCGCTTACCAGGCAAAGCGTGAAGGAGCAAGGCTTGTGGCCTGAAGACCTTCGTTTAATTCTAACTTCTGTTTGTAGTCTCCGCTGAAGTGGTACAAAGGCAGCTGCATTCCCGTGGCATTTCCCCCACGCGTGATGGTGGCTGCTTACAGGCCTGCTAGGAGTCTTCATTTCTTCATCTGTAAAGCAAGACAGGGTGACTAGGAGGCTGTCTCTGGTCTTGGCCTTTGTCACAGTTTCCTGCTACAGGTAGATCCATTGGTAGACAGCAGACACTTGGTGCCCCAGTGCTGGGATGGCCTTTGACCCCAGGTGGGGCATCTGTCTCAGTACCTGCTGGTGCTCCTAATCTCCACTGCCTCTAACAGACATGCTAGACAGCACTCACGGATGTTGGAGTGGCAGGGTTTACACCAATGTCCCCACCATTCCTGCGGGCACACAGCCTATCTGATGTAGCTGTCTGCTTAGGAACATAGATGGTTTCGCTGTCTTCCCTTCCTGTATTTCATGGCTCCTAATGAGCCTCAGAGCCCCCGTCTCTCTCTGTGTCTTACCAGGAAGACGGCGGTGGGAGTTTGTGGGACAGAGATAGAGTTTAGTCTCACAGTCAGATGTTAGGACCTAGGGACTTGAGCATTGCTGAAAAATGAATGAAGGATGTTGTGTATACTTTTTCCACCGTAGAGAAACACCCACCTATGTGACACCGTTTTTAAAAAATGTCGACCTGGATGAGTGCACGTCTGCAAGTCTGTACACACGTGTCCATCCACATGTGTCTGTGTTGGGCTCAGGGATGACATTTTATACATACTGTTGCTTTTCATCTTCTCCTAATGCCGCCTTTTGAAATACTAACGTGACTTCCTACTAAGCCGAACCTTATTGAGGTTCATTGCTTTGGAGTAAGTTTTTTTTTTTTTTTTGATAAAACCATGATAAGAAGTTGACCTGGGAGTTCTGTGTATAGAAATACAGATTCCCAAGCTTGTTTGTCTTTCTCTCTTTAGCTGCTTTTTAAGAGCTTTAAGACGAGACACAACCTGCCGTCATATTGGACCCGGAGAAATGCCCTGGTCCTGGGGCTGATACCTTGTCCTTATTCTGTATTCCATATTCACCAGAATATCCTGGATTCCCCACAAAACCCTCAGTTACAAAGGACAGAAACTCAACACGAACAAGCTTAAGCTAGACAGGGAATTCATTTCCGTTCTAGTGGAAAAGTCTTGAGTCAGATCAGGACACCATGACAGGTCACTACCAGAATGTTTTCTCTTGCTCTCTCTAATGGATTTAGTCTCAGATAACTGACCAGAAGTGCCTGCCCCACTACCAGGGTTGTGTCCTGTGACTTGTAACTGGGCTTTGTTTTCTTATGTCCTCATCTCACATATCAAGGAAGATAATGTTTGGCTCCACTTAAGTCACTCGGTTGTCCCTGAATCTATCACTGGAGTATTGTTGCCTAACTGGCCATGTCTCAACCACAGTGGCCAGCATCTTGATTGGCAAGCCTACTGGGGGAAGGATGCTGTCCCTGGAGAAGAGTTGCTTAGCCAACAGATAGCAAACGGCTCGTACAGACATATTTCAAATCAGCATGGGTTGGTGTTTATCCCTTGAGTGTACAGGATATGGGAAGTACCTGTCACACAGTGCTGCTGTGCTGGGTCCATTCAAGAGTCTGCTGCGCCAGGTCCAACCTGTTTGAGATAAGAAGGTGCCCAGGAAAGGTGCTCATTCAGGGGAGTGCATCCAGGGAGTGCATCCAGGGGAGTGTGCGCGAGATGATCCAATATTGACAGCCACCATATTGATGGTGGTTATGATGGATTAATACTGATAGCCACCGTATTTGATGGTGGTTATGATGTATTGAAACACGGGCAACGTTTGGGGTACTCATGACAATAACAGGCTCTCCACACTTGATTTTTGTAGGGTTGGATGACTGCCTGCAGCCGTATGTCCACAAGTTTGAGCGGGAGAAGATCGACGGGGAGCAGCTGCTGAAGATCTCCCACCAGGATCTCGAGGAACTGGGGGTCACACGGATTGGCCACCAGGAGCTGGTGTTGGAGGCGGTCGACCTTCTTTGTGCACTGGTTAGTCTGGGAGAAGGGGCCCTGTTCTGTGGTGACTTTGTTTAGGCCCTCAGCCTCTCCACTCCTCATGGGGCTCAGCCTGTCCTCACACTTTTAACACGTGGAGTAGAATCTGCCTCAGTGGAAAGTTAGAGGAACAAGCAAGGCACCTACTAGAGGAGAAGCTGGCAGATAATAAGTCATGAGCTCAGGCTGGCTGAGTTCAGCCTAACTCACTTCTTTCTGTGTGTATGTGTATATGTGTGAGGGTGCACAGACGTGTTAAGTGCACACACCTGTGTGTGCTTGTATGTGGAGGCTGAAAGACAACTTTGTCATCCGTGGAAACACTGTCCACATTCAAGACAGGGTCTTTCACTGGCCTGGAGTTCTTCATTCAGAGTAGGTGATCTGTCCAGTGGGTCCCGGGGATGCTTCTGTCCCCACCTCCCCACTCCTGGAACTGCAGTGTGTGACATGACGCCTGTCAATCTTACCTGTGTGGGGGCTTCGAACTCAGGGCCTCATACTTACAAGGCAAGTACTTTACCAACTGAGCTGTCTTCCCATGCCCTTCCCCCAATGAATGAATGAATGAATGCATGCATTAAAGATTAGCATACAAGGTGTTAGATAGCATGATGTTTTTAAACTAAGTGTGTTTTAGTTGATTCTCCTCCCCTATGTCTCACCCACCCCTTGTCTCCCTTCCCCCTTTACTCCTCCCCAGTCTCTTTTCCTCTTCGATGGCCTATGAATCCTTTTGTTCTTCCTCATCCTTTTCCCGTACCCACATAGCAGGTATACATCGCACCCCTGTCTGTTAGATAAAGTTTTATTAGAACTCAAGTCACTGATGCATTTATTATCTGAGGCTGGTGTTGTGCCTCAGGGACAGAATAGAATCTCTGTCACAGAGACCACATGTCCCTCCAAAGCCTGAAGCATTTACTGTCTCATCATGTACAGGGAAGAGTTGTCTATTAAAAAAAGTCTTATTCTTATTTTCAAATCTTTTATAAAGCACAGAATGATGGAGACAGCCGTGAATGAAGATGCCATGTTCTAAATTGAAATGAGAAATGCTTAACGTTCAAGTCTGCCTCTGTTACTATAAAAAGCACTGTGAGTTTCACAGATACTCACTCTGTTTAAATAACTGATGTTTGTTCTTGGAATAATCAACCAAAAAAAGAAAAAAAAAAGGCAGCTAGATGGATAGGACTGTGAACTTTGTTCGGATGGCAGGTGTTTGAACTGGGCCCAAGTCCTGATAATTGCATCGTACCTATGTCTCTGAAGTAATTTATTTGGATGTGGCCTAAAACCCCTGTAAGGACATTTGTTTACAGACTGACTGGCACGGGTGGGACTCAGGTCTCTCATCATGGTGCCACGATTGGGAAGATGTTCACTTATCTGTCAGGGTTGGATACTCTCCCCAGCATTCAGGCTGGGTTAATAATACTCTGAACCTGAGCCAAGGGGATATACAATTACATCAGCCGGGATGGTGGGAACGAATGTGTGTGGTGACGTTGCCATCGCCGGTCTGCATTCCATCGATTATATAACACTCGCCACACTGTGAGTATTCTTTTCCTTTAAATGGGCAGCACCTTGTCTTCTGCGCCGAGATGCTCCGCTCTTGTTTAGGAAAGTAATGGGGAAATTATTTGTGGTTGATAAATGAGCTGCCACAAGGGAGACACTGTGGCCAAGTGGTCTGAGTGCTGGCCTGGGAGGCAGGATTTTTGTATCCTAATCCTGGCTCTGCTCCAGGCTACTCCTTCTGTGACCCCTGGGGGAATGTGGTGTTGGTTCCCCCTGTCTGTGCAGTAGCTCTCACCTTAGATGTGGGCTGTGGATGTACATGGGTGTTCTGCGTTGCTGAGGGTGTGTGCCCAAGGATTAAAACTGTCTGCTCTTCAGAGCCAACCTCGCTCGAGTTTACTTCTGTTAAACTTCGTGGGAGGCACAGCTTTGCAGTTGTCTCTGTGAGGATGTTCTGCGCTATTGTGTGGTCTCTTCCACGGCGCAGTATTCTTTGAGGGCTAGCGAATTGCTTTGACACCCACAGTGTGGTGGCAAGGAGGGCGGCAAGGAGGACGGGACGGTTGCAGGCACACTGTGAGAGTCAGGGAGAGGAGAAACAGCTGCCGCCCCTGCATGGACTCTTCGTTCTTTCCCCTTCGCTACTTCTTAAAGCGTTGCACCAAAAACGAACAAAGCTGGACCAATGCCAGAACCTGAAGCTGTGTTTTATCTCCTACAATTTCCTACTAATTTCCTCTGTAGACCCCGCTCTGACCTCAGTCTCACTGGAGACCTACTCTGCATAGTAGTGGACCCTGACTGCCTTGCAGGGGAATGCGGGGTGACTGCCCCCAGAGTCTGCAGTGAAAGTGTGTGTGTGTGTGTGTGCTTTTTCTGGGTGGGAGAAAGACTAAATATCTTTAGTCTTCATACAATCTTCCATAAAATTCTATTATAACACAGCATAGTTACACTGTTTATTTAATCTGATGCCATAATGATCTTTGGATGGCAACGTGAGTGAGAATGTTTTGCTTTGAATAATTCATTTGCTGGGCAGCAGTGTGGAGCTGTGGTTGGCTCTGGTGCTAGAACAAGGTTTCTAGGCAACCTTGCTGAAGTGGATGTTAATTTTCTTCTTCTTCTTTTTTTTTTAATGGGCAGGAAATGAACAGAAGGGGGATTAAGAAAGGACAGTGGGGTGGGGGGTTCCGCTGGGATCCCTGGCAGGTTTTGGAGCAACGATAAGGATGGATAGAATGGAGAGAAGAATTCTCTAAGCTGGTGAATCATGTTGCTGGAGGGTTAGGAGGGGATAGCATCCCAAGTTCAAGGCCCCCTCCCTCTGTACCTAATCCTGTTCTCACGAGGGAGCTATTGCCACATTTGGCTGCTTATATGAGGGTTGATTAAAATTAAATAAAGGTCATCTCTTTCTTGTGCTGTCTCAAGTCAGAAGTACTCAGTAGCCGTGAGTAGCAGTGGCCACCATATTGGAGCAGAGAGCTGCATATGGTTGGTTGGTTGGGTTGGACCATCTTGGCCAGAAGCATGCAGTAAGAAACATAATGAAGACCTCCACTCCCTGCCAAGTTGGTGAAGTTCTGGTTTCCTGAGGATGGAAGATGGTGTTTTTAAGGTTAAAGGAGGATGGGGTGTGAGCAGGGTTGGAGCCAGCACCAGTACTGAGTGTTGCCACCCCAAGTCTGTGGCTCAGGGGCATCGTTGTGTGACTCACCATAGCACATGTCGGTGTTGTGTCCCCTCAGGCCATTCATTGGTCACCATTTATCAGACACATCGTTCAAGAAGGCTTTCTCTCTCTGTGGAATAGGGGCAGAGGGGAGGGGCCTTCTCCCCATCTTTGCCTCTTTATAAACTATGCTCACTCTCGGCTGTGGGGGCACACACCTTTATTTCCAGCACTCAGGAGGCAAAAGCAGGTGGATCTCTGTGAGTTTGAGGTCAGCTTGGTCTACAGAGCAAGTTCTAGGACAGCCAGGACTGTTACATAGAGAAACCCTGTCTCTAAAACCACCCCCAAAATTATGCTCAAGTGCCCATGCATTTCCTCATTTTTTTAGTTTTATGATTTATTTTGGAGGAAGGAGACCAATCAGAACCAACCCAGCAGAAAATGGAAAGAAGCAGTCATAAGAAACACCCACCTCTCATTTTTTATTATTTTATTTTATTTTTAATGTTTGTCAAGAGAAGGGAGTTCAAAGTCTTCGGCAACAATAAAATGTGTTTTAATCTTCATTGAGTTCCAGAAGGAAGTGTCATATAGGAGTAAAAATTCCAAGACGTTTGCGGCTATGTTGGCTGCAGAACACCGGCCACTCCTGCTTTTAGTGAACAGTCTTGATAGAAGTTGTCAGGCTAATTGACAGAATGAGAGAGCCTTCCCTGACATCCCAGAGACAAGCCTCCGAAACAAGCTGTGTCTTGTAGGTTCTTTGTCCGTCCATTTGTGAGGCTTTGAAACTAAAAACCATGCTGGAAGCCTGTCCTTGCTTCCTCTCCCCCCTGAATGAGGATATTTTATTGTAGACTTTAGGAAAAGCCAGTGATAGGAAAAAAATAAGTGAATATAAGATTTAGGTAGAATTTTGATATTAAGATGGGAAAGATTTCGAAATTTGTATTCTTTCAAAGTCTGTACAAAAGCTTTTAAAATTTGGCTTAATAACTTCTAAAATTTTTAAGTTACAAAAGATTTCATTTTTTAAAAATTTGTTTGTGTTCCTGTGTGGAGCCCGTGCACATGGGTGCAGGTGCCTGTGGAGTCCAGAGGTGTCAGATCTCCTGTAGCTGGAGTTACAGATAGTTGTGAGCCACTTGGTGTGGGTGCTGGGAACCAAATTCCGCCCCTCCCCAAGAGTGGTGTATACTCTCAACTGCGGATCCAGCTTTCCACCCCTTCTAAGTTTTTAAAATTAATTCTTTTAAAAAATGTATTTTCGTTCTGTGTGTATGGGTGTTTTGTCTGCCTGTGTGCCCAGTGCCCACAGGGCACAGAAGAGGGTGCTGGATCCCTGGAACTGGAGTCACAGAAGTTGTGAACTGCCATGTGGGTGTGGGGACTAGAACATGGGTCCTCTGAAGAGCAGCCATTAGCCTTAACCACCAAGTCGATTTTCTAGCTCCTGAGACTTTTTTAGAAAGTAGAAGCAGTGCAAATTTAAACTTCCAGTAGAGTTCATTTAAAGTCCTTTTCACTTAAGCTGAAACCTCTCCTTATTAAATCATCCTTTCTTGCTGAAAAAGGGAGTTTTTGCAAACTTCTAAATGATGGGCTAGTGTGGGATTACTTTATTTGCCTTCCCCTTCATATGGTGCGTTCCCCTTCATCTAAATATGTGTGTGCTTAGATGTATAGATTGTGTATAATCATCCCCTCTTTGTCCCCAAGAACAGGTGGCTGGAGCCAGTTCCAAAGTGTCCCGATACTTTAGATCAGGCGAACATAAACATTTCCTGAAGTAGGCATCTTTGGTTGGTTTGTACTAGGTCTGGAGTTACTAGGTTTTCCTCATTTTTTCCTTCCCTCTCTCCTCCCTCCTTTTGTCATGCAGTTCATCTTGGCTTCAAACTGTCCATGCTCCTGCCTCAGCTTCCTGATTTCTGGATGATGTGTACATACCCAGTCTGTTTGTCTTACTCTTGTCTGTTGTCCATCCTGTGCAGATCTCATGTATCTTGACTTTCCCTCGGGCAGGGTGATAGGAAGCGGAGGTCCACAGCACACTGAGCCAAGGCCTGGGCTCATGTGCTGTCTTTTGATTGGAATCCCAGCCTTGTCCTTGGTCGCCTGTGTCATCTGGTGATGCACCGTTCTTGGGTCTTGGTGTTTTCAGCTTTAAAGTGGTAATGCAGGTCACGTGTCTGTGATCTGACGGTCTGAGATCTGGGAAACTTTCAGAGAAGTGAAAATTGTTCATCTTACCTCCAGTCGGGGTCATAGTCAAGACATGGGCAGTCTAAATATACCGTATGCGATTGCTTTCAGGCTATGGCATAGAAATTAAAAATTAATTATTTATGTTTATAATTGAGTCCCATCCACAAGATATGTCATGTGCATGCAGATATTCCAAAATCCTAAACCCCACCTAAAATCTAAAACGTGGCTGGTCCCAAGCGTTTCAGATAAGGGACACTCAGTGTGCTGTCCAGTTTTCCCAAGCGTTTCAGATAAGGGACACTCAGTGTTCTGTCCAGTTTTGTGTAAGCCCGACACCAGCCAGAGTCATTTGGGAACAGGGACCCTCAGTTGAAAATATCCCTACCAGACTGACCTGTGAAGAAGCCTGTGGGGCGTTTCCTTGGTTCATGATTGATGTGGGATGACCTAGCTTACTGTGGCCGGTACCACCCTGGACTGGTGGTCTTGGGTTCTTTGAGAAAGCAGGCTGAGTGAGCCATGAGGAGCAAGCCAGTAAGCAGCTCCCTTCCATGGCCTCTGCATCAGCTCCCGCCTCCAGGTTCCTGCCCTGATTGAGTTCCTGTCCTGACGTCCCTGGATGATGGACTATAAGTTCTGAGATGCTCTTGTCCATGGTGTTTCATCACAGCCTTAGAAACCCTTACAGAGACACTGAACTCGCCAGCCGCAGGGGGCCGCAGGGGGTTGGAGGGGACATGAGTCAGGTAGTTCTAGGCATACAGCAAGTGTCAAATATATTATGCCTAGATTCCAAATGGCACCAGGTCATGTCTTTGAAACTCTATGGAAACAGTAACATATACCTCCAGGAATATCTTTCTTTGCTAAAATGATCAGACATTGATTTGGCACATGTATTTACAGCAAAATACAGTATTCTTCCCCGTTTCCCAAATTACCTCAGATTTGGTTATTATTATTATTATTTTATCTGAAAGGGGCCCTAAGACAACATTGCTACACAAAATTAATTAATTGCGGTGCTTGAGATAGCCCAGAGTATGTTACACAATGTTCTATCACTGAGCTGTACCCCTAGCCTGAAATTAATGTTTCTAAAGCAGGCAGATAAGTTAACAGGGCTCCAAAGCACAGATTAAATTTCCTGTGAACTGATAGTGTGGCCTTTTCTCAGTCCCCTCTGTTGGGAATCCATCTCTTCCTTACCTGTGGTGCTGTGGAGAGGGGCATGCAGAGTCCTGGCCTGGCTCGTGGTCCAGATGGGACAGAAGTCAGTGGCAGGTAACTGGAAGGCATTATTCTACTCCTAGAGAACACATGCAATGACATTTTCGGCAGAGATTCCTGGTTGTCACATCTGGGGAGTGAGCATCTGATCTGGGGTGTGTGTGCGTGCGTGCGTGTGTGTGCGTGTGTGTGTGTGTGTGTGTGGTTGCTAGCATCCACATGGGATGCTCTCTAGAGTTGTCCCAGTACACATCAGTTATCTGAAATCTGCTCTGAACTAAGTGCTCAGGAGTGCTGGAGGGGGCAGATGCCCTTATCCAGGCCCTGAGTGAGAGAACTGGCCTCTCCTTGCTTCTAGCCACACCAAGAGCATTTTGTGATAAGGGTCTAGGGAGGGTAAATACCCTTGGGGCGAGAGGAGGCTGTGGGAAGAACAGAGTCAAGGCTAGCTTGTGGGAAGGTGGGTGGAGTGGGCAGGATTTTGTGGGCACGGGGTAAGTTACTCCTGCTACTCAGTCATTTGAGAGTTCAGACATTGCTGATAGTTTTAGACTTTTCCTTTGATTTTATTTCCCACAGAATTATGGCCTTGAAACCGACAATATGAAGAACTTGGTTCTGAAATTGCGAGCATCTTCCCACAACTTGCAGAATTATATAAGTAGCCGGCGGAAGAGTCCAGCCTATGATGGAAACACGTCCCGCAAGCCCCCCAACGAGTTCCTGACTTCTGTAGTGGAGCTCATTGGCGCTGCCAAGGCCTTACTGGCTTGGCTGGACCGGTGAGCTGTGGTGCAAAGCTTCCTGGGGCTTGTGGAGGGCCTGAGATGCTCAGAAGCCTCAACTCTGCCTCAGGAAGAGAAACCATTGTTCCTTGGGTCCCCTCGCCCTGGAATTCAGGGGTCATGGATCAGAGGTAGATCTTAGGGCTCCTTTGGAAGTTACTCTGAAGGTCAACAACAGGAATGAATGAACCCGAGTTCAGAGGGAGGGGAACTGCTAGAGGTTTTTTACTGAGATTAAACATTAGCACTGGAGTATGTGGTTGGTATGAAGCCATCCGTGGACTTGGCTTGGCTCATTTCGGTTGTATTTTTTGTCTTTTTTTTTTTTTCCTATTCAGATTTTTGATTTTTTTTAAAGTAATGCAATATTTTTATTAATTCTTTGTGATTTTCAGACAGTGTGTCTTGTTCGTATTCAACCCCCATTCCTCCCTCCAGCTTCTCCTAGATCCACCCTCCCTTCCATACCCCTCCCCTTGTGTACTCTTCCAGTTTTCCCTGAGCCTCAGCTGTAGGTGCTGTGTTGACAGCATGTCACTTGGGGGCAGGTACCCCACGGTCAGTTGATCTCTGCATTTTGACCAGTTACAGTTTTCTATAATGATTCCTGTCTTCTGTAAAAGAAGCTTATTTGATGAGGGTTGAGAGCTGCTCTTATCTGAGGGTTTAAGGACATGCACTTTGAATGCTGGCTTGTAAGAGATTATATCGGCTTAGGAGACTGCAGTAGTGGGTTCTCCTCTGGCTTCCATGGCCTCACCAGTCACAGGTAGTTGGCTAAATTTACAATGTCAGGCATGACATCATTTCTGTTGAGCAGGCTTTGCATCCAACTGGACAGCTGCTAGTTACTTCCAGGGTCTTTCAGAATATTTTACCGTGGGGTGATTGTTGTGGGTCATAGGTGATCTAACTGGATCGTACTATTGATTGCTCTTCTCTCTTGGCAATGTGTATGGCCCCTTATGATAGATGAGCTGGTTCTCAGGGTCAGATCTCTCTATATTATGTGTTGAGAAGAAATAGCATCATGAAAGATAAGCCAGCCCGTAGTGTAGCCATGCGTCCAGCGTCTAAGGTGGGACGCTCAGGGATTTCTTTCTCTGTCATCGTCCCCTCAGTAAATAGAGTTCTGTTCCTTCCTAGGGCTCCATTCACAGGGATCACGGATTTCTCTGTGACAAAGAACAAAATCATTCAGCTGTGCCTGGACCTGACCACGACAGTCCAGAAGGTCAGTAATGCATCATCATCGATTTCTAGAACTTTCTCCTCTTCTTCATTTTTTCCCCCAAAGGTTCGTGTGTGGGTACAAAGTGTCTCATCCTCCCCCTCATCAGGATTTGGTGGAGATGAAAGGCTGGAAATTTGAGCAGATGGCTCCTGTGAAAAACGACCAGCAGCCTCGGGCTCAGAAATGACTTTGTTTGTCTTATAATCATGAATACCTGTGTATTTCTTCAAATACGTTAAGGTGCTTTTCACTGTTGTCTTTGTTCTGAGCTCTTTGCTGTGCCCAATGATTCTGACTTTTCATTCCATCTCCGTTGTTGGGATTAAAGGTCAGGATGGGACAGGTTGTGAGGCTGTAACAAACAACCCCAAACCTCAGCGGTTTATTCCTTAGATATTTATAGTGAGTGGATCCCACTGGGAGATGTACTCTGGCTCTTTTTACTGCAAACAATCAGCATCTCACTTTGATTGTCCCATGGCAGAGAGGCAGCTAGCCTTGGTGGGGCTAATGTTCTGGTGTGGGATTGACGTGTCAGTTTCCCTCATGGTTCTTCAGTCGGCCTAGATGTTTTAGCAGGAGCCTGTAAGGTTTCAGATTGGCCTATAATTTGTCTAGCTTCTGTGATATTAACTGAAACCAGAAAAGTATGAATGCTATCATGTTACTTGGCATTAAGAAGATTCTTATAATTGTTTTTCATTGAATTTTTTTTATAAATATAAGGAAGGGGTTTCCCTCTTCATATCTATTTGGTTTTAAAGATTTTAATTTTTTATTTTTAATAGGGGTATCTTCCCCTCCTCTGTGTATATGTATATTTCTGGGTACATGTGTTTCTGTACACATATGCCCAGAGTCTAGAAGAGGGCATTGGATCCCTTGAAGCTGGAGTTCCAGGTGGTTGTGAATCTCCCAGTTTGATTATGGGAATAGAACTTGGGTTCTCTGTGATATTAGCAAGTGCTTCTAACTAGCAACCCATCCCTCAGTCTCTCCACTTCATTTTAAACTTTGTGATTTGATATCTATTTCTATGGATGATCTGATAAAAACAAAGATATCCTTCCCTTATTTCTGACCATGTAGTAACAGATGCAGGTGTGTATGTGTATGTGTGTTTTCCTCTGTAACAGAGTGAAATATGGCTTTGTTTATGGAGTTATTTGAATTTGAAACACGTGCTTTGGACCTGGGGTCTGACAGGTACACAAAGACACTCTATGGTCTGTGCTTTTGCGTATGTTTATGATGTATAATGTAATTTTGATGGGAAGAGTGTGGTACCAGCTATAGTACAGGAGTGCCGTGATGTCTGAGACCAGGCTTGGGTGGCAGACTGTGTTTCTCCAATGCCTACCTCAGGGTTCTTTTCCTTTCCTGCTTCCCTCCCTTACTGTTCTGATTCCTTCTTTGATTTATAATGGAGTTTAATTGCAATCCATTGCATCAGAGTGTAAGAGCCAAACAATGAGATTAGCAAGTGGGCCACATTAGCTCATAGGTGCACAAGTCCTAGGTGGTGAGCCTGACATGGACTGCCACTGTAGAGCATGGGAAAGCAGAGGGAAAGTGAGGAGGCAGGGGGCAGATGCAGTGGTGTTTGTTTTTACAGGCTCAGCAGGCTCTGCCTGAGCAGGTTAATGTTGGCTTTGCAGGCATTGGGACAGTTCCTTTGATAAATATTTGCTTGGCATCTGTGATTGCCACTGTTCTAGGCACCGGGGTGCTGGAGCGAATAAATGGACGAGATGTATGTGTCTCAATGAACTTAGTGTCTGGGGCACGGAGAAGCCAGAATCGAGGTCAGTGAGTAAAGTTATGCATGTATGAGGTTACATAAAGTTAGCAAGCTGGGGAGGGAGGGGCGCAGGATGGAGAGGCAAGATGGCTGGCGTTCGTGGAATGACTGGCATCCGTGGCTGCAGCAAGCCACGTTGAGAAGATGACATTGGAATAATTGATCCGTGGAGGTGTGCTCGCCTGGCAGGGGGGGCCTTTAGGACCCCAGTTCGGATCTTTTTGTAGAGAGAGCTATTGATCACTCTGCACTGATGACAGGAAAAATGTAGTTCCCTTCCAACTGCGAGGTCCAGGTCCAGTGTGGTTGTGCCTTCTGCGGAGTGTCCTTCTGCGCTTGTTCCTGCCCACTGAGACCTCATGGCACGTGGCACACGACGGAGGGTGATTTCCCACGTGCATTCAGTGGGGAGAAGGGCAGCTGTTACTCGAGAAGCTGATGGAGTCGGTCTTTCGTCAGCAGAGATTGAACCCTGAACTCAGGGTCATGAGAGGCCCCATGCTTGATAGTGTGTGTGCATCATTTGATTTTACTTCCCTGTGGTGCTCACTGGAAGAGTTAGTCTCATGGCTGAGAGCATATTCTTCATGGGTTCAAATTCCACCCCTACCACGGATTAGCCCTGAGCTCCGGACAAGTCATTTAAGATTCATAAGACTTCACTGTCTTAGCTGTAAGATGAGAACTCTGACGTAGTCCTCCTTATCAGATGGCCTGGTGGAATTCCTCTAAGTTCTCCTTTCCTGCCCCATTTGTGAGTCTTAAAGAAAAAGGCAATATAAAAATGAGATGTGAAAAGCCAGGAGTGATGGCACATGCCGTTAATTCCAGGACTTGGGAGGCAGAGGCAGGTGGATCTCTGTGAGTTAGAGGCCAGCCTGCTCTACTTTGTGAATTTCAGGACAGCCAGGGCTACATTTTTTTTAAGATGTGAAGAAAAATGATGCTTAAAAAATTTTAAAGGCCAATATGTACATATGTATATACACATGTATACAAATATAGTCAGATGTTCATAAACTAGGTAAAAGAAGACGTAAATATAGCTGCTAGTTAGAGAGAGAAATTGTTTTTTTCCTGGCAGGGAAAGGGGTAGACAGAGAGTGTAGGGAACCAAGCAAAGAAAGAAAGGGAGGGAGGGAAAGAGAATGCGTGGGTTTATTTGCAGAGGTCATATGTATGACTGCACACGTGTAAAAATTAGATAGAGAACAATTTGAATGAATGTGGGTTTTCTGTATGTGGTGTTAGGAGTAGAAGGTACGGCATTTTCTGCACACTCGGCTACTGTACTGAGCTAGACTCTCAAACAGAATATGAGGTATTTTAAAAATGACGTCTGCCTGTATGATACAGAAAGCACTGCACTGCCTCAGAGAGTATACTCAGGCGGGAATATAAATATCTTGAATTTTGGATATTTTTGGGAAATATTGTGTCCCAGTATCAGACTTGATAATTTAAGGAGAACTAGGGAAATACATATGTCGCCTTCATTTTCTAGAACTTAAATTTTTTTTTTAATTTGAACACATTTTCCTAAGTTTGAGTTTGGTTTTTGACAATTCATTCATATGTGTATATAAAGGAATGAATATATATACACACACACATAAGAATATGTTTATACATGTGAATATGTATATGTATATATATATATATATAAGATGTATATATGCACAAATATGTATATATTTATATGAATGAACACCACACACACACACCCCAGAGCAACCGGCTTGGTGAGTGTGTTTGGTGTCATTTCCAGTGCAGTGTAATGGCAGCTACAAGATGAACCATTTCAGAAGCTGCACCCTCTCTCTCCTTTGCTCCTCTCTTTTTCTTTGACGTGGGGACTTGAAGGACTAGGGCTGTAGCTTCCTCCTCAGAGACAGGAGGAGCATGCCTCGCTGGAGTCTCCATCCCTGCCTCATCTACCGAGACACAGCTGCTCTCCCTTGCCCTCCCTTGCATCTCCTGTGAGCTGGCGTCCTCTCTGCTTTTTCTCAGCGTGCACATCCCACCTTGCAGTGCATTTCTGCTGTGGCCCACGCCAAGCACAGGGACCAGCCCTCCTGTCCAGTGTTGGGGGGATAGGATGGGATGAAGGAAGCAGAGGCAGGAAGGGGTTGGGATCTGCATTTTCAGCTGGGCGAGCCCTTTGAACCACTTGAAGACTTAGAACGTTAGTGGTGCAAGAATGAAGAGGCAGTGCCGGGAAACAGAGCAGCGGAACGGAACTTGAGCCCAAGGGAGTAGGATGGAGAAGACAGAGACACCCTTATTGAGTGGGAATTGTGTTTCAGGTGTGTCCTCATGCTTGAGTCCTGTGGTTACACTGAGTTCCAACAGTTGTCCGGGTGTGGCCTTGCTATCTTATTTTACTGAGCAGGAAAGAGAGGCTGAGAGGTTTAGCAGGCTGTCCAAGGCTGCATCGTTCCTCAGGAGGTAGAATGAGGACAGGAGGCAGAGGAGACCCACCCGGGGACAAGCTGCTGGCTGCCCTGGGTGGTCCTGACTGCTGACCCAGGTGACCAGGGGTTGTCATCTAGCTCAGCTTCTGTGTGTGACTCATGAGGGGGTGACTTGTTCAGTAACGTTTTCTTCCTTCCCCTTGCTACCAGGCCAAATAATATGACGTCCTGCCTGCAGCTGTTTCCTTTCGGGGTAGGGAGGAATGGGTGTGGGGAGCCACCTTGCACTGGGCGGAAGGTGACACACAGGCCTGGATGGCTTGGGATTCTCACTCTTACCCGTTAGTCAGTCTCCATGACAGGAATCCCGTTTATGTCGATGGATTCCAAAGAATCAAATATCAGGAACCAATAGGTCACACCTCATCCTGGTGTAGTAGGAGTGGTCTTCTGACAAGGAGACGGTCTTCAGGGAAGACAGACCATCTTTCTTAGACGGTTAGTTATATTCCATCCTAAGACCATGGGAGCGGACAGTTTCCAGAGTTGCTGTCTGTAGCAGTTCTCTGTAGCAATAGTCGATGACCTGTTGTGGAAATAGATGGTTTAGTTCCTATGCATGAAGCGCAGGTAGAAAAACACACCTCTAAGCTGTAGTTACTCACGGTTACACAGTTGCTCATGTAGCTTAGGTTTGTATTAGAGTCATACTTCGGGGGAAATGTATTTCTAAGTTTCTTAATTTTTTCCCCCAGTTTTTTTTTTTTTGAGATTCAGCATCAATTTTGGGAGCAGTAAAATAGCTGTTATTGGATCTTCTATTTTTATCTGGTAGAGAAAAAATTTTAGTTTTAAGAAGACAGGAAAATCCTGATTCTGAAATCATATAGGATAAGAACCGGTAGCCGTCCTCACTCTAGTAGTCGAGAAAACTGACCTAGTAAACGTGACATTTCAGCCTAACTGAAAACCGCTACTTGTAAATTCAGATCTGATTGATATATTTTTTTTTTTACACACCTGAAACTTTAACCATTTTTTCAAGATTGGCTCAGTGTGGGTGTGTACTCAGTAGCACAAAATAAGTAGGTCTCTGGGCCAAGAGGTGACTTAACATTTAAGAGCGCCTGTTTGATTCCCAGCATCCTCTTGGTTCACAAGCATCCACTACTCCAGTTCCAGGGGATTTAGCGCCCTCTTCTGGTCCCCAAGGGCACCAAGCAAAACCCCTCACACATATAATAAAATGAATATATCTAATTTTAAAAATTAACAAAGAAGAAACTTTTTTTCTGATTTCCTCTCCTTCACCTTGTGGTGTGGGTTGAAATCCCCCAGTGCAGATGGTTCTAGAAGGCCACCTGTGAGAGTCTCATGCTGTTAGTTTCACTCTTGTGGCTTCTGGAGAAAGAGGACAATGGTGACTCCTAATCTGCTAACCCTGCTGGCACAGTGTTCCAGGTCTTTGTTCTTTGGCTGAGAAAATAATGCCTCGCATTCCAGCCCTTTATTTAATGCCATCAATAGCATACCTCAAGACCACTTTTTTGGCAGTGTGTTAATGAATGTTTTGTTAAACTTTTTTCATCTTCTAAGGTCTGAAGTATGTGATTTAATCTCACTGGCGCTTAAAATAAACTTTTGTGGCTGAGTTTACCCAAGGCCTTATTTGAAAGTTATTCTTATAGGCAGGGCTTGGGTTAAGGGTTGCTGGCTTGTTGGCCCACAGCTAGCTGAGCCTGGGGTCGCATTGGGAACCATAGCTAGGATTGCCATGTTTGTCGTTACTCTTCAGACTGGACAGAAGGTAGATTTTTTTTCTTTTTTAATTGATTTTTATTGAGCTCTACATTTTTCTCTGCTCCCCTCCCTGCCTCTACCCTCCTCCCTTAACCCTCCCCCAAGGTCTCCATGCTCTCAATTTACTCAGGAGATCTTGTCTTTTTCTACTTCCTATGTAGATTAGATCCATGTAAGTCTCTCTTAGTGTCCTCATTGTTGTCAAAGTTCTCTGGGATTGTGAATTATAGACTGGTTTTCTTTGCGTTATGTTTAAAAACCACCTATGAGTGAGTACATGTGATAATTGTCTTTCTGTGTCTGGGTTACCTCACTCAAAATAATGTTTTCTAGCTCCATCCATTTTCCTGCAAAGTTCAAGATGTCATTATTTAGTACTCCATTGTGTAAATGTACCACATTTTCCTTATCCATTCCTCAGTCACGGGGCATTTAGGTTGTTTCCAGGTTCTGGCTATGACAAACAATGTTGCTATGAACATTTTGAGCACTTGTCCTTGTGGCATGATTGAGCATCCTTTGGATATATACCCAAAAGTGGTATTTCTGGGTCTTGAGGAAGGTTGTTTCCTAATTTTCTGAGAAATCACCACACTGACATCCAAAGGGGTTGTACCAGCTTGCATTCCCAGAGTAGGTAGATTTTAATATGTAGTTTGGTAACAGGACTAGAACCCTGGGCCTTGTGACTTCTAGAAAGATCTAAGCCAATCTTTTTCTTTTAAAAAGGATTTATTTTTAATTTGATTTAAACATCTTCTTGTAATTTCTTACTTGAATACTGTATTGACATTGATTTTCATCTCTTTTTCTACCCCCTCCAGCCCCTCCCATGTCTCTCCTACTTTATCCCAAATAAATGAGACAAAGTTGTTGTTACATACCACACACAGACACAACACACACACAGGTACACATCCCCCCCCACACCACTGTACCCCTTTAGCACTGTACATGTGCACATGTTTCTAGGGGAGGCCCCTGGGATTGGCTCATCCCTGGAGGAAATGGGTCTTCCCTCCATTGCTGATCTCCCATGGCTCTCCTTCTAGGCCAGTGTGACATTTCCTCTCTCCTCCATGATGTCCTGTCAGTTGGTGCTGTCGTGATATCGGTCTTGTTTAGACAGCCATACTATGAAGATTCACGGGTGCTCCTTTCCTGTCATAACTAGGAGACACTATTCAGCTGCAAGCATCCTGGTCATGACAGTGGCTTAAGATCTTTCTGCCCCCTCGTCCTGGTTTTCCCTTGAGCCCTAGATGTAGGGGTTGTGTTATAGATACATCAGTGAGGCTGAGTACCCCACCTCCCTATTCTCTGTATTGTGACATTGGGACCAGTCGTGTTAAACCAATTTCTTTTTAAAGTTTTTCATTCTTACACCTATTTTTCTTATTCCCTTCTTTAGGATTGCCTCGTAGCAGAAATGGAGGATAAAGTTTTAAATGTGGTAAGTGTATTTTTCTAAACATTACTGTACAATTCATTTTCCAAAGGCAACAGGAATCATATTAATTACATGCACTGGCTAATTATGTCAAGATGAACTTTGAAATACTGGCTCTGGGGATTTGAATCTGTTAGTTTAGATGGAAGAGTCAAGGTTGTTTAATGAGACCACTGCTTAAGAAAATTCCTGTGCCTATTGGCTATACTGGGGTCTCTGTTTCTGTTTGATTTTGCTGTTCTTTTTTCTTCTGGACAGTTCATTGGGGTACAGGTGTGCAGCAACTCCTTAGGGTGAGAGCCATGTGCATAGTTCATGAACGAACTATTTCTATTTAGGAAACTACCTTGGCAGAAACTTTACGATGCAGGCGGGATATGTTCTGTGACTGTGTAAAGAGCATTCTGGAAGGATTCAGCATCGCTTCCTCCTTTTGACACAAGCAGCCTGTGCCCTTTTGATAAAAACTCTACTCCTGTTGGGTTGAGGAATTTGGCAATGAAACTGCTATAAATATATTTTCCATAAATAGGGAAGCTAAACAAAGCTAAAGGAATGTGCAGAAGTACCACCTCATGGATTCTCCACCTTGGAAAGAGAAGTCACCCTTCGGAATTTCCGGATGCCTTTGCTCATTTGATTTTGGAAGGGTAGATGGCTCTGATTATAAGAATTATGTGCATAACCCATGGCCTCTGCAGGAAGACCACTCCCTGGGGGTACTCTCCTGCATCTGAGGACAGGAGGGGTCATTGAGACCATGGGACAAACAATGCAAAATATGGAATTATAGAACTGAGATGATATGGGGAAATCTAGGCGATCTGGGGTTCAGAGGAGTTCTTAGATAGAAAACCAAAAGAAGAGTCTGTCAGAGAAAAAGTAATAGTAAATTTTATTAAAATCAGAAACTTGCCTCTGTGAAATTCACTAGGAAGACAGTGAGGTGCCAAGCCACATTTAGAGGGAGAATATTTTAAAAACGTTTTAGAGGACATAGAATCAAAATATTCAAACCAAGTCTTAAAACTTGGTAATAAGAAAATGATCCAGCTAAAAACAGGTCTGAAGAAACACTTTACCCAAAGGAGACACGGAGAGGACAGATAAGCACATGAAACATGGTCGTCTGTGATTAAGGGATTACAGAGTGCAACCAGGGCACACCGCTACATGCTTACTAGAGTTGGCTAAAATCCAGAACTGACAACAGCAAATGTTGACAAGTATATGGAACATGGTCATTTATTGCTCAGAGGGATGAAGAATTGGAAAAATTTGGAGGACGATTTGGCAGTTACAAAACTAAGTATAATCTAACTGTATGATCTACCAGCTGCACTGCTGGGTGTTTACCCTAAGGAACCGTAAACTTAATGTCAACAAAAATCTGCCCTGAATTGCACGTAATGTTTATAACAGCTTCATTCCTAATTGCCCCAAAATGGAAGGCAACAAGCTGTCTTTTTATAGGTGGATGGATAAACAAATACGCAGTATTCATAGCATAGGATATTACCTAACAGTAAAAGAAATGAGCTATCAAACTGAGAAAAGAAATAGAGAAAATTTAAATGTATATTGTTAATAACAAGCCAGTAATAAAGGACTTGAGTGTTGTAATTTCAGCTGGTTGCTCTTCTAGAGAAAGCAAGGCCATGGAGACAGTGAAAAGTTCGTGCTGGCCAGGAGTCCAGGGCGAGGAAGGGTAGAATGGATTGTGTTGAGCGTGCGGACACTGATAGCAATGGAATCCCTAATCGAATGCTTTAATAATGGATACGAAACATTAAATGTTTGTCAAAGCCTTTAGGACATAGGCCGAAAAAGTGAATACTACTTAAAATTATGGATTTAAATCTTAGTTCATCAGCTTTAAAAATAAACAACACTATATATAGGATGTTGTTGTAATATGAGCGGCAGGGCTGCGTCCCCGGCACCCAGCCGCCCGCATGGCTAGCTTATGCCCCGAAATAATTACACGGAAACTGTATTCTTTTGAACACTGCTTGGCCCATTAGCTCCAGCCTCTTATTGTCTAGCTCTTACATATTGATCTAACCCATTTCTAATATTCTGTGTAGCACCACGAGCTGGCTTACCAGGAAAGATCTTGCGTCTGTCTGGAGTGGGAGAATCGTGGCGACTCACTGACTCGGCTTCTTTCTCCCAGCATTCTGTTCTGTCTACTCCACCCACCTAAGGGTTGGCCCATCAAATGGGCCTAGGCAGTTTCTTTATTAATTAACCAATGAAAACAACAGATTAATACAAGACCCATCTCCATCAGGATGTTAATACTGGGGAGAGCTGGCACAGAGAGAGGAAGTCTGTGGGAAATTCAATGCGTTTGTTGCTTGATTTCCCTCCTGGAATCTTGGAAAACTGAAGTTTATTAAAAATAAAGCAAATAACAATTACAACAACAAAAACCAGTTGATTTAGAGTGAGATTACCATGTTCTCCCTTGTCAATATTTAGTATATAAGAGAGCGTGTGTGGCCCTACGCTAATGAGCTCTTAGGTGTCTGAGGACTTCTCCTTGGCTGCCAAAGGGGTTTCTTCCTGCCTTGTGTTTTACAGTGGCCATAAAGGAATGATTATAAAGCGATGCATTTTAGAAACCGGGAACAGTAGCAGCATTCCCACAGACTATACACATGGAGTCCAAATGCCAGGCGTTCACTGAGCGGGATTATCATAGCGGGGCTGACCGGAGCCAGAGATTATGCATGAGGTGTGTTTCTGTAAAAATCAGCTCGAGATAAACCTGGTTAATGATTGACCTCTCTCAATTCCAGGTCAAGGTTTTAAATGGCATCTGTGAGAAAATAATGCGCTCTACCACGGATCCTGTTATGAGCCAGTGTGCGTGCTTGGAGGAAGTTCACTTACCGAACGTTAGACCTGGGGAAGGCCTGGTAAAAAGTCTCTTGGTTTTTAAGCATTAAACTGTTCTCACTATAATGCTGAATAGTGGAGATATATTATAACATTATTATATTATATTACTATATTTTATATTAGGGACTTGCTGTCTTAAACTCTGTTAAGATAATTAATCTTTCAAGCATAAAAAATAAATACAATTAAATAACAGACTTATTTTTAGGACTTAGCAATGCAAGGAAATATGAAACATTTTCACAAAGGAGAGATGGTCTCTGGGAACAAAATGGCATCTATTCTGGAAGTCTCTGTTAGCACTTGCGGTGGTGTGAGGAGGCTGGTGGAAGGAAATGACTCCTAAGAGTTTCTTTCATCCCGGGTGAGATGTATGGTAGCAAGCTCTCACGTTACCTGCAGGTGACTTCTCTCGCGGGATTAATTTGCAGAGCTGCAGAAGCCCGTGAGGCTCATTGGCTAGCGTGGGGCCTTCGAGTCAGAACTTCCACGTGGGCTTCCTCATAGGCCTGCTGAGCCGATGACCCCAGTCAATGATGCCAGTGCCCAGTGCTGAGAGCACAGAACTTATGCAGCAGGAGGCTCTAGCTACAGATGCTAGTGACCCTGATGGTGATGGACATAAAGGAGAAGGTTGGAGTCATTGATGTATACATTGTTGTGAGGGATATTAAGACAGTCTCTTAAAATAGGAAAGAAAAAAAAAAAGACTCTCAACAAGCCCCCAGTTCTCAGTGGTTAGAAGTACACTCTTGCTTGGTTCTAAAGTAAAGGGTGGATTAGCTCAAGTCTAAAGTAGGAGATATTCCTGGGTTGAGTTGCTTGTAGACAGGTTGAATCAGATCCTTGCCCTGAGTGGGTTGAGATACCCACAGAGTTACCATCGTGCTGGCTGGGGGAGGGACAGACAGTCCTGTGGGACAGAGGCACAGTGACTGTGGTTTGAAGCCCTTGAGAGTATGCTAGGAACCACAAGGGTTTTAGGATTTGTTGAGATTGTTCTTGCAGAGTGGTATCGGTTACAGAGCAGGACAAGTTCAGTGTAGATAATCAAGTAAAACTACTCTTTGATTCTCTCTGCCCCCCTTTTTTTCTGTCTCCCCTCATCTTTTAATAGTTTAATAAGAACATTGATTTTTGGCCTATCAAGCTGTAGATATATTTATCTAGCAATGTGGTATTTTGCCCAAGTGTGCCTAAAGGTGTCCTTTTGGAGAACGTATTTATTCGCCCATCCTTTGGCTTTCTCTAAGACAGCGATGGCAGGTACTGATTTGCTGTCTGTGGTGTTCACATGCTTCCTCTGCAAGCCCGTTCTGCATTACAATAGGCTCCCATAAGTTATCCCGTATGTACAACTGGTACCCGATGGCGCCAACTGCATTGTTTCCCTGGGAAAATGCAATGGTCAGAAGAGGAGCCCTTATTTGAAATGCTTGGCTCGCTGAGCAGGCCTGAGAAAATTCCTCCACCCTAGAATCGTGGCAGAATCCTGTGTGCCCAGTATTCACATTATAATATCAAAGAGATGGCCTGTCTGATCTCTTCTGCTGCTGTTCAGTAGTTCACTTCTCCCTCTTGATGCCCTTTGGATTGAGTTTCGTGGTGTTTTGAAAGCCTAAAAAAGCACCCAATGTTCCAAAGCGACTGCTTTCAAAGTCTGTGTGTCACTGCAGCTCTCTGTGAATGCTGGAATAATGAGTTGATATGTTGGTGACTCCCTCCAGGGCATGTACATCAAATCGACCTATGACGGATTGCATGTGATTACTGGAACCACAGAAAACGTAAGTGTGCATCTGTGAGGCATCAAAGTCCTTGTGTGCTCTGATGCGTTTGTCACAGCTCTGTGCTTTGGAGTTAAGTGTGGTCATGATGTTATCTGTGTGAGATGCATGAGAGCTGGTGCGATGGTCTGTTGTGTTGTCAAGTTGCCTTTTATTGCTCTGCTTCTTGTACCATGTCATCTTTTTTTTTGTTTGTTTGTGCTAATTATTCCTTTTGCACCATAGAGGTGTAAACCCAAAAGTACAAAAATAACGATCTCTTTGTTGTTGTTGTGAGTCACTCACAGTAGAATTGGAGTTGGTGGCTATATGTATAGTGTGTGTGCGTTTGTGTGTTTGTATACATCTTTGTGTGTGTGTGTACACTCATATATGGGTGTGCATTTGTGTGGAGGACAGAAGTCAATGTTGAGTACTTTTCTCAATTGCCTTCTACTTTATTTTTTGTGGTAGGTTGTCACTGATTGGCTAGATTGGCTGGCCAGCAAGACCCAGGAATTTTTGCATGTCTGCGTCCTTTGACTCTAGGATTATAGGAGTGTACTTCCGTGCCTAGCTTTTTACCTGGATGCAGGAGATCTGAACTCAGGTCCCAGGTGTGCATGGCAAACACTTTACCTACTGAGTCATCTCCCCAACCCTGAGATTGCTCATTATCTTCTCTAACATTATGAATTTGAAAAAGCAGAGCTAGGTAAATGTGTTTTCTTTGCAACCTTAACTATGGCTAGCTTTTGAATGACATTGGCATGAAGTAGGAATGTTTCACCAATTTCACCAGCTACCCTGTGCCATCAGTCTGTGTAATCAACCAATGGAGGGGAAAATAATTCCAAATAATAGGGAGAAATTTGGCAGTTTTTCCCCCTTCCAGTGTGGTGAAAATGTGTGTCTTATTTAAGTTTCATATTAGCCCCTTTGGTAAAATGTGGCATGAGCTTTGATGAATGTTTGCTACAGCTCTTGAGTGTTATAGTAAGAAAATAACATTGCTGGAGGTAGTGAGTAAATTCTAAATCAATCATGTAGCTCTGATAGACAAATGGGTGTAAGATGGTGTGCTTTAAGTATTCCCTGTTGGAAATAAAAAAGATCCTGAGAATCAAGAGGAATTTTCAAGTTAATTAAACTTGGTGTCTGTGTGTGTGTGCGCGTGCGCATGCATGCGCATGCCTGCATGAGTTTATATGCATCATAAGAATGCGGGTGCCTATAGAGGCCAGAGGGAGTCAAATCCCCAGGAACTGGAGTTATATATCATTTGGTGATTGTGAACCTACCTTATGTGGGTGCTGGGAACCAAAGCCGAGTCCACTGTAAGAATAGTAAGTGTTCTTAACTACTGAGCTATCTCTCTAGCCCCCACAAAGAATTTCTCTCTTACCTGATAGGTAATAACGGCACTGGAAGTTTTCATTTTCATCCGAACATGCTTCCAAAGGAAACAAACATAATCCTTTATATAATTTGCCTCCACTGTTGGAGAATTGGTGGAGACCCCACCACCACCACAAGAACAGACTCAGGTGCTACTTTGTACAGTGTTTTCGGGTTGGAGGGACACAGAAGGATGGTGACCACCTACGTCTTAAAGACTGAAGCTATAAAGTCTTGTCATGTGACGGTTATGCTGTTTGGCTTGGCCAAACTTGGACAGTTCCAGACTCACTCTGGTCTTGAAGCCGTGTTACTCTACGGTAAATGTGTGATTTGTTCGTGTGGTGCCACCGGAAGGCTCAGGTCCTGCTGCTCTCCTCCTCCACCCCCTTTCATTTAAAGATGTATGGGAGACTATAAACAATGCTGCCTTAGAATCTGATGAAATGTCAGGTATGAATAACTGTATATCTTCCCCAGATTCCTACTGGAATCACAAACTGGGGCAGCAGACCTAGGATTTCCCTGCATATAGTCTGTTCTAGGATGGAGTGGAAGCTGTTCTAGAGGGGGTTACTTTTACAATACTTAGAATCTTGTTAACGGTTAAGAAAAACCAAAAGCTCATTTAATTCCTATGTGGTAATCCATCAAAATTTAATCCATTAAAATATTAAAAATATTGTCCATTAAAAAATAAAAAAAATATTGTCTATTACTTTAGTCTTTCAACATGCATTTATTGAGGGCCTGGCATGTGGTAGACCCTGAACTCAGCCTTGTAGCTGTGGCTGGGAAATAATCATGCTCTCACCTCTCAGGGTCTGGGCGCTGTCTCCGGATTCATAGATATTTTATACTTGGTTGGCAGTAGAAAATACCAGCTCCAGATCAGCTTTTCAACCGCCAACAGGTAACCATAACTTCACTTAGGGTGTTTGGCTAAAGGGGAGCAGTGGTGGGCGGAGGTCACCCCCTGCTTTGCCAGTTCATGTGCTTCCATCCCGGGCTCCGGACTGACACAAAGCCAGCAGGCCATTCTTAGCAAGGCAGTGCGTGTTTTGGGGGTGACCTCAGCAGTCAGGGTTGGGCAGATCATTCCATGGCATTCTCTGTCTTACTTCTTTCTGGATATTGCGATCTTACTCAAGAGCTTGAACAGCCTGTGAGAGATGAAGTAGGAGTGGGGATGTGCTTCAGAAGAAAGGGGCATTGTTCTTCAGGTCATCACCTCTCTGAGAGCACACCGCAACAGGCTTCATCTTTCTGCAGTCTGACTCATGGGGGAGATAGGCAAGAGCTCCTGACTTGGGGAAAAGTTTGGTATCAGGCTCTCTGTTATCAGTTTTCTGCTAATCAGCCCTGAATCCCTTGATGGGACATTGAGAAATGAAGACGTGGCATGCTTCGGAAGGGAAGTCAGTTCGGGACAGTAGTTCATGCGTTTTAAAATCGTGTCCCCATAAACAGGGACTTCCTGGCCTTGGGGCTGTGTCTTAGAAAATGAAGCATACCTCAAATGAGTTCCCAGCTCATGGAGGTTAAGATGGTGTTTGATGGGGGTCAGACTGAAGTTTAGCAGTTGACACACTGGTGCAGAAAGGAGCATTCGTATTTAAGAAGCAACTGAGGAGGAGGAGGCACCATGCTGGTGTCTTCTCCCAGTGTCAAGCTGGTTGCTAGTCTCAATTGAGGCACCGCTGTTGTTATGGCAACAGATGAGCTATTTTGAAAATAACCAGCATAGTTACCTGCACCTTCAAGCAGAGGCAGTGTTTCTACAGTTTAATGCTGCCGGCTGATTTCTTGTTGAGCCTGTCACCGCAGTGGAGTGCGAAGAATCCAGCAAGTGTGTTTTGAGTTTGCTTGCCCGTCCCCATGCTCAGAGGTGCTATTTTGGCTTCCGATAGCTGTAAATTGGAGTTTCACCCACTCATATATGTTACAGAATTAAATACGCTGACCTAGATAGTGTTTAATTAGAAACCCAAGGCTTATCTTTCCCTCCTCCTCATGTGATAGGTCTTAAACAGAAAGAGTTTTTGTTCACTTAATGAGCAAGAATATTCTAGGCATCACATTTGACAGGTGGCTTACATCCTTTTATGGATTTCTTTGTTGTAAAGTTAAAGCAGTGCATAATTAAGGAGGGATAAAGCATTCATTTTTTCTTTCTTTCCTTTCTAAAAAGAGATTTATTTGTATTTTGTGGGCATTGGTGTTTTGCCTACCTGTGTGTGTATGAGGATGTCAGATTCCCTGGAACTGGAGTTACAGACAGTTGTGAGCTGCCTTCTGGATGCTAGAAATTGAATCTGGGTCCTCTGGAAGAGCAGCCAATGTTCTTAACAGCTGGGCCATGTCTCCAGCCCCTCATTTTTTTTCTTTTTAGAAAGTTTTCTGCATGCATTATGTGTATATGTGGTATATACATGTGTGTATGTATGTATGTATGTTTGTATGTGTGCATGCATGTGCATGCTCTTTTGTGTGTATATACCAGTGTGCTTCAGGATGTGTGTGTGTGTGTGTGTGTGTATTCCTATGAGTGTGGGTGTGCACATACCACACTGCATGTGTATGTATGTGGTGGTCACAGGACAACCACCGGTGTCAATTCTTGCCTTTGACCTTGAGACAGGGTCTCCTGTTGTTTGCCACTTGTACCCCAGGCAGCCTGACCTGGGAGCTTCCAGGTTCCTGTCTTTGCCATTTGTCTTACTATGGACACAGAATAGTGACACCCTTCCCACATCCAGTCTTACTGAGGCCCTGGGCGCCTGACTTTCTGCAGCAGGTTGAGCCGTCTTCCCGCCCTAGATTCTTTTTCTTAGTAAAGCTGCACTTATAACCTGAGGATGAAAACCTTTTCCTTTATAGAAATAAAATTTTTGTTTACATTAGGTTCTTATTTTCATGGCATTGTGGTCATTTGTGTAATGAGACAGAAAGCAGATTTATGTCTATTAATAATTACAGTGATCCTTACACGTTAAATGTTCCATCTTCTTCTGAAAGGTGAGTGGTAATGGAGACATGTGCCAAGTTCTCTACTTATTTATTTTTAGTAGAACTTAGTGCTTTTATCAGCTAGCCATTTCAACAACATACTCTCATATTTCATCACTTAGATGAACTCAGGTGTTAATGCAGAAGTCATCCGGTACAACCAACCTCATAGCAGATCACACGAGACTCATATGCCAAGACCCACGAACCACTTTCATATTGTTTTTATTTTTTCTTGAGAAAGTTTTATTCTTTTGGCATTGTCTACAGAAGAAAGAGAGTGCTAAACACCTAAGCCAGTTCTCTTTGTTTCTATGTAGTCTCCTGCAGACAGATCTCAGAAGATTCATGCTGGTGATGAAGTCATTCAAGTTAATCGGCAGACGGTGGTGAGTTCATTTATTGGGGTGCAATTTTCCCTCCGTAGCTTTATATTTAAAACCCTGTGTGTGTGTGTGTGTGTGCGTGTACGTGTACACACACACAAATGTTCATGGAGGCCAGAATTAGGTATCAGGTCTCCTAGAGTGGTACTTACAGGGAATTGTGAACTACCCTATAAGGGTGCTAGAGATTGAACTTTAGTCCTCTGCAAGAGCAGCTAGTGCTCTTAATGTCAGCCATCTCTACAGCCTCTATATTAAAAAAAAAAAATCAATACCTTGTACCCATTTTTTTCAGTGTCTGAAGTATATGAATATATTTGTACTGATGTATTTGCTCATAACTTGACTTTCTTTAAGTTCAGGCATTGGGTTTTCATGGCTCACAAGCAGGTCTTTTCCCCTCATTCAAGGTCGGGTGGCAGTTGAAAAACCTGGTGAGAAAGCTGAGAGAGAATCCCACGGGTGTGGTGCTCCTGCTGAAGAAGAGGCCCACAGGCTCTTTCAACTTTACTCCGGCCCCCCTGAAGAACCTGCGGTGGAAGCCGCCCCTCGTGCAGGTATCTGTGGCCATTCGTCTAGAATGACCTTCATCTTGAATGGACTTTGTCTGAGGCCTCTCTCCTCTCAGGAAAAGGGTTAAAATTGAGGGTGATCAGCTTTAGGAGCTGGCTTGCCTGCCATTATTCCCTAATCCTGCTTGCATGAAAACGTAAACTCTAGGCCTTTGGAGAGCAGTGTGCTTGCCACTTGCCATATGCGGCTGTTTAAATAATTGAAAGGCCAGTTCCTCCTCCTCACTGGCCTCATTCCAGGTCCCGAATAGCCATCTATAGGCACTGCCACAGTGGACCACAGAGGCAGAAGGCTCGCTTTGGATCACCTCACTTGTTTTCAGCATGTTCTGTGGCTTCTGGGGAGACACGAACAAGTGCCCATTTACCCCAGGTAGGGCATTGGCGGCCAACCACAGAAATCATTCCACCCCCGTCTAGCTGAGGGAGACAGTCAGTTTATTGCGGTCACTTACAGGAGCTGGTGGTGACTCAGAGGCACCTTTGCCATTGAAGAGCCCACCCTAACATGAGTGACAGCTCACTAAAAACATATCCATAGAATTCCCTGCATGGCTGGCAGACAGCTTTGTCAGTCTTCAGAGTGTTTCTTCTCTTGATCAACTGTTGCTGCCTGTGCAGAACCCACACAGCAGCTCATACTGTCTGTAACTCTAGTCCAGTGCATCCGTACCTTCATCTGGCCTCTGGATACTGCATGCGTGTGGTGCACTGGCTTGCATGCCAAAAAAACACTCATGTACATAAAATCAAAAATGAGAGAAATGAATCGACACACATTAACCACATACACATTTACTACACGGTGCAGCATTCTGAAATTTGTATTGTTGTTAATATACATATGACCTCACATACCATTGTTTGTGGTGGAAATATTTTCGTCTCTTCTCTCAGCTGTTTTCAGGAATGCACTTGGTGTTAACTGTTGTCATCATGTCTTACACTAGAGAGTTGTGTGTATGTGTGTGTGTGTGTGTGTGTGAGAGAGAGAGAGAGAGAGAGAGCGAGAGAGAGAGAGAGAGCGACTGCATTTGTGAGGTGCCTCTGACTCATGAGAAGGAAGGCGGGTGGGATATGAACTGACAGGTGAGGGTGCATCTTAGTCTTTAAACCCACGCACCCCACCCCCCAACAGGGACGTGTGGCCACCAGGCAGAGGCTGGCTTAGGTTAGCTTCTTAGAGGCGGAGTTGTGATTCCTGTCAGAGTGATGTTTAAGGGCAGGTGCTGCAAGGGAAGATGAAGGCAGATGAAGAGGAACAAGTCCAGGCATGGCCCCCTCTCCAGGACAGAGGATCATGTGTAATCAGGCAACTGCAGGCCTGCTGACCCTTCTTGGGAGAAGTACCTTTGTGTGCTGAGAGCCATTCTCCAGAGAAGGGCTGGCTGTGAGCTTTCAGCAGTTACTGTGCCCAGAAGCTGGGGACTGAGATCTCAGGCTGGGGGCTCTGAGTGTCACTCACAGCCCCTGCTGCAAAGAACACCTCAAACTCTCTAAGTTGGCTTGGTCATTTGGGCTAATGTAATAGCAGAGATAGGGTACCAGGCTAGAGGGCGTGGACTTTACCCCACAGGCCAGGTTGACGCCTAGTTTTATATTCTTATCTGTGTTACTTTGCTAGCGTTGCCATAACAAAGTTGTACAGGCTGAGTGGTTGGGGTTTAAGGTCAAGGTATGTAGGGTTGGTCTCTTGTGAGGCCTTTCTCTCTGGCTTGGAAACAGGCCCACTTGCTCTGTGTCTTCACATCCTCTCTGCCTGTCTTCATCTTGTATGGACACAGTTGGATTGAGCGTATCCTGATGTCCTCACTTTAACTTGGTCACCTCTTTAAAGATGTGTTATCCAAATACAGTTACGTTCGAAAGTACTGGAGCAGGGGTCATAAGACCCCAACATGGGAATTTTGAGGGTGAATAGTTCAGCTCATGACATTATCTAGACACAAGAAGACCATGTAGGAAGCTCTGTGGATGCCCGCTGTAAAGTGGTGAGGTTCTGAGCAGGGCTAGTGATGAGGTGGTTCAGATGAGTGACTAATGAATTGAGAGACCTTGGAGGTGACGCCCTGCTTGAGTCCCCAAGCAACACTGCATGGGTTAACATCCCAGCTCTGCCAGACATCGTTTCGGAACTTTGAGTGAGATACTCTGTCTCCTAAGCCGTACTTTCCTAACTATTGCTGTTGAGTATTAGAGAAGGCTTTGAGGGTAAGCATGAGGGAGTCTTTGCTAGGGGAGAAGCAGGTGTCAAACGTGGTGGGAAACTTGACCGAAATTAGAAAGCTGAGAAGAAACCTTTACGAAGGGAGAGACAGATGGCAGGCGCGGTGAGCGTGGCAGTTCGAGGTGGCAGAGGAAATCCGCATGGACGTGTTCCGATCAGAGGGAGAATTAGGTATAATAGAGGCTAGTTCATTCCTTGACTTCTAAAAGTGGGCTTTGGAAGGGCACACACTTCATTTTCTCTCCAGTCTGTTTGCAGATTATTAGCACTGGGAGACCAACTGTAGGCTTGCCCAGCTCCTGAACCTGGGGGAGTTTCTCCAGTTCAGTCTTCAGTGGTCACTATGCCTCGGTGCCCAGCATGATGGCATCCCTAGGAGTCTTCCCAGTACCTTTAGTGTTGGCCTTCACACGAAAGATGTCACCATTTTGTTTGCATCCTGACAAATGAGGCTTTCCCTAAATAGAAGTCATCATTCACGTTGGAATTTTGGGGGAGAAAACATCTTACAGGAGGGCTCCAGAATACTTGTGGCTCACAGGATTTTGAGAATATGGATTTTGGCTCTGTGTTTCAGATATGAGGATTCATTGATTATTGGATATCAATGAACTGGGTTGGAGAGATGGTTCAGTGGTTAAGAGCACTGCCTGCTCTTCCAAAGGTCCTGAGTTCAATTCCCAGCAACCACATGGTGGCTCACAACCATCTGTAATGAGGTCTGGTGCCCTCTTGAAGACTTATCTGGTCAGTAGTCCTCATCAACTTAAACCATGAAACCCAATATGGACAAGTTCAGCAGAACCGCCATATACGGGCTGCCCATGCGTGCTTCAGCATTGCCAGGGCATAAGTTTCAAATTTCATTCATTCTGTATTGAACTGGATTGAGGGCTCAGGTTGGGAGATTATGTTAGAAGAATGGACAGGGCCCATGCCTCTGTGCCTTTGTATCCCTTCTGAATGTCTGCTTTGAATCTCCTGGTGGACATAGTTCTTGAGGACATGGTCCATACTATTGAGTCTTTCTATGATGTGGGAGAATTGTCTGTATTCTGTCAATCATGTTATAAATAAACGCTGATTAGTCAGGCATGAAATATAGGCGGGAAAACCAGACAGGAAGTAGAAATGATGTAATGAGAACAGGAGAATTCTGGGAAGGATGAACTTGATTCCTCCCACTCCTGCCCAGACCACCGAAGCAGCAGGATGTGATCTGCTCCACTGGAAAGGGTACTGAGCCACATGGCAAACATAGATCAGAAAAATGGGTTAATCAAGATGTGAGAGTTAGCCAATGAGAGGCTAGAGCTAATGGGCCAATCAGCTTATAATTTATGGAGACCTAAATTTCTTTGGGGCTAAACAGTTGTGGGGTAAAGGGAAGGACAGAAACCCCAACAAGCAGGCCTGGCCCCCTTCATGTTACACTTCTAGACTCTAGAACCCATTGCATCTCTCAAAATCTGAGGTCAAAAAGGAGTGCTTCCTTTCCTCCAAGTGTCTACCATAGACTTGCTGGCCTTCGCCAGTGGTTCCCATAGCAACTGTGAGGGTCTTGCTGGTCGAACTGGTTGGTTGGTGCCATTGTTAGATTGTAGAAGAAATAAGGTAGAAGGTCTCATAGGAGATTTTAGAATGCAAGTCCTTTCCGCTGGTGCAAGAGTTGCCCAAGATCGAACCAGCTAGAGTCCCAGCATGGATCTCCCTGCACGTGAAGTCTTACCTCTGAGGAGCCACTGCAATTGATGGTTGCTGGGAGGAGAGTCAGTTTTCCTCAGGGATGTGGTCCTGGATAGTCTACCCAGCTCTGGTAGACAGTCTTACAGCTATACACATACAGGCAACACTAAATGACCAGGAAGTTAGAGGTAGGGGAGAGAGGAAGAATGAGAGAACGAGAAGGTGGGAGGGAAAAGAGGGGAAAGGATAAGGGAGGGAATGGGGATGGATTGGATCCAAACATGTATATGTATGAATATTAAATATGTAATAAAATTGTAAGTCCTTTGAGATCAGTAACATAATTAAAGCAAACTTTAATTTTTTTTTTTAATTTAAAATGTGTTTGTACTGTGGGTATGCATTGCTAAATTCAGCGGAGTGAGTCGTGCATTTACTGTATGGAAAGCATGTCCTATGCCCTCCATGTGTGTTATCTTAGTGTCCACAGCTGCCCAGCTGGACACTGCCCCTGTTTGCATCAGTCCCCCTTTTATAGCTGAGACACAGAGAAGTTGAGTGACTGCCTCAGCAATGCACAGCTCATCAGACGGGTAGCCGGGTTGCACCCGGAGCCCCAAGGCTTAATCTGCCAGATGCTGCTGTGTGCTTTTCTCAACCAGCAAGAATATTAGTGCCAGTTTTACAGAGGAGGAAACTGAGGCATGGATTTTAAGTGGTTTTCTTCAAACTAGAGTTAAACTCCCACATCTTCTACAAGTCCTCTGTGAGCTGATTGCCTCATGGAAGCGTGGATGTTGAGCCCTGTTAGTAGCAGCCATGAGTGTGCGAGTGAGCTCTGTCTCTGCTTGTACTCAGGCCTGGCTTGGTTTGGGGTGGGGGAAGTTTTACCAAGAATAATCTCCAAGTTGATCTTTTCACTTCTTGTGTGACTCTCATTGCAGACCTCACCCCCACCCACCACCACGCAGTCCCCAGAGAGCACCATGGATGCCTCCCTGAAGAAGGAGAAGCCAGCCATTCTTGACCTCTACATTCCTCCCCCTCCTGCTGTCCCCTACTATCCCCGGTATGTTGGCCCCCATTTCATATCCTGCTGACCCCTACTATCCCTGGTATGTTCGCCCCCATTTCATATCCTGCTGTCCCCTACTGTCCCCGGTATGTTGGCCCCCATTTCATAGGGTGGACTGGCTATCTCTACATGGTTGATGCTGGGCCAGGAAACCACTTTATTTAACAAGATCTGACTCACTGTGTGGGACGGCAGAAAAGAGTGCCAACATACCTTTCTTGTGAAAACTTTACAGAAGTCTATGCTTTGGGGGCCTTGGAAGGGGATGTTTGGGGATCCCTGTAGCTTAAGCTGTGTCAACTCCATGATAAAATGATTTGTAGGGAAGAAGCTAAAAGTATTTGTGTGAGAATCACTAAAATTGTTGCCTGGTTTTGCCAAGAAAGATGTATACACTTGTGCGTGCAAGCACACACACACACAAACACAGGTACACACACAGGCTCACACACAAATACAAAAAACACATACATGGGCCCACACAGACACACATATATACACAAACACACACATACGTACGTATACAGACATACAAACATACATTATACATACATGTATATGCACATATACATACAATACACACACATACATAAACACATACCTACCTACATACACCCAGACACACGAACATATACCTACATATACATACACACGCATACACACACACACCCTGGCACTCTGAAAAATTGTGAGGTAATATGAGTTGAGAAATCTGTGAGCGAGGTGAGTGTGTTCTTGAGCTATCAATTCTTGAGTAGTGTCTTAACTGTGGGGTGGTGTACTAGAGTGGCCACAGAAGGGACAGTGGTGATTGAGGTGTTTGCTCCAGGCTTACTCATGGGACGCACATACTGACTTGTGCCAATGACACTAGAGGATGTTGCTTTTGTTGAGAATACAGTGAGTGAGGGGCCAGGCTGTCCCTTGGCACAAAGCGGACTTGGCTCTGCCTCTGATCCTGCCAATGTCTCAAACACAAACTGGGACCAGTGTCTCCTGTGTCATAAGGCAGAGCTGGAGCAGCATTGCTGCAGTGGGGGTATTGGGCCTTGCTCATTTGTCTTTGTTTCTGCTACATTTGTGTCTCTTGCCTGGGGACAGAGCTGAGTTGCCCTGAGTCTCCCTTGGCTTACCCAGAGTGGATGGAAACGTCGTGATTTCCCTCAAGGGCGCTGATCAGAGACATCTGGTGGCAGTGGGCAGGGTCCTGGGGCACAGACTTGGAGTGGGTTAAAACTGCAGGGGGCATTGTCTCTACCCATGGAAACCCCAGAACTTCACAGGCCAAAGTGTGGGTCATTGTGCCAGGAACTGTAGGGAGATAGATTCTCCGCCTTCCGACCCTCAGTGTTCTCCGGGCTTCAGTGAGAATGTCACAGGCAGAGTTGCAAGAAAGGGGCTGAGTGCATAGGAAGGCAGGATGCTGGGATTTTCAGATCTAATAACTTCCATATATGTCAAGAGTCTTCTTTGCTGGATCCAGGCGGTGGTTCCACTCGGCGTGAGGAAGATGGTGTAGCAGCTCACGTCTCTGCTGCTGGCTCCTGTTGTGAACAGGACATTTACCCAGAGAACAGAATTGTGGGAAAGCAAGAGCTGTGTTTTCAGGGTATACTTGTTCTGTGTAGACATACATGGACAGAAGGCCATGTTTGCTCGGACTTAACAAGTTCATGGTTTTTGTTCTGCAGGCGGGGGAGGGGGTCTGTATGTATTTAAAAGGGTAACTTCAGTTGAGTAAAGTAACACTTTCTCCAGTGGGAAGGAGCTGAAAGTCACGTGTGCCCATAGTTGCTGGGCTTCTGTTGTTCATTCTTTGGTAAGAGCTGTTGTGAGCTCCCTAGTCACCGCACGCTGTCTTCCAGGAACGAGAATGTGAGTTTTGCCCTTGGAGGACCCAATAAGAGTAAGCAGCCATTGCCTGCGCGGAAGGGTGCAGAGTCCCCTAACTCCTTCCTGGACCAGGAGAGCCAGAGACGCAGGTTCACCATCGCTGATTCCGATCAGTTGCCAGCTTATTCCGTGGGAACCAATATCCCCCCCACAAAAATGAGGGGGAAGACACCATCCTATGGTGAGTTCTCCAGGGCGCGTCTTGCCCTGCTGTTTCTTCGTACTTCTCTTCCCCACCCCTTCCTTATTTGGGGCTCTGGCATGACTTGGCAGACTCTGGAGGTGAACTGAGGAAAACATAAACCTCAATGAAATTCTAGGTATGAGCTCTTTATTCATCTGGCTAAGGCAAAGCCTCGTTGAGTCATTGCTCTGCCTGCCATCAAAGCCCAGCTGGGTGAGCTCACGTTACAGTGTGGACTCTAGAGCTGGAGACCCAAAGGCTTCAGTCTGTATCCTGAATGCTTTCAGAGTCGACGCGGGGCTTTAAAAATAGCTTTGTGTTGAAATTGGCTTCTATTTAAGTGGGCATGGTTGGGAGGGCTTGTCTTGAAGTTGATAAATGTCCCTAACCTCACCTCACCCTCTGGTCTCTGAAGGCAAACCCCGGCCGTTGTCCATGCCTGCGGATGGGAACTGGATGGGGATTGTGGATCCATTTGCTCGACCTCGAGGTCATGGGAGGAAAGGTATGTTCCATCTGAGCGAACCAGAAGCACTGAATGGTGTCAAAAGACCCAGGCTGCCCCATGCTCTATTCACGAGGGTGATAGCTTTTCTCAAGGCCCAGCCTGTCCTCAGTAAATCAGGCTGCTGAAGGTTGCTACAGTATGCTTCTTTCCAGAAAAATTTAATCTTCTAACAATCTAGTCAGCATTGTGGCATTTAAAAAGGCTCTAGACACATATGGTCTACTTTTAAACAAATTATTCATTAAACATCCCTAATTGCATGATTTTTTAAACTTGATTTTTGACAAATTCTCTTTAAATTATTAAAGCATAATTACTGTCTGAAAAAATTGTTTTTAATTCACCCTGTGATTGGTTACTTGTTATTGCATCAATCTTTAGGAAACAAATAAAAATATTTTTATATGATGGGCACAGTTGTTTGTGCCTTTAATCCCAGCACTTGGGAGGCAAGGATAAACAGATCTCTGAGTTTGAGACCAGCCTGGTCTACAGAGTGAATTTCAGGCTGGCCAGGGCTACCTAGTGAGACCTTGTCTCAAAAGCAAAATAAAACTTTTACCTATTTTTGCTAGCTAGGCTCTGCTTACCAATGTTGGATGGAAATTATAACATCACCTTTGTAATATTGAAACAGAGAGCAAGTGAGGCAATGTAAGGCATCTAAGTGAGCGACTCCTGGCATCTCCAAGGTAAATCCTGTCACCTGTGTGCCTGCATCATGTGGATTTACTTCTCACAACAAAGGGACAGGATGCCAGCCTCTGGCTTCAGATGCTCTTGTTCTACAGAGCAAAGTCTGTGTAGCCGTCAGCAGGTGGCAGGGCTGGCTTCCGTTTAGATTTTAAATGCTAGCATCTCCATCGCCATTCCCTGAGCATGGATCCAGCCTGTTTGCTTTCACATATAGAGAGGTGTAGTGCAGAGATTGGGGCTTAGAAGAACTTCCTGATGACTGCGTTAGAAGTGATGATGTCTCTCTGCACATGGCCACTTAAGAAATAAAAGAGCACTGCTCCAGGGATGGAGCCCTCCTCCCTGGGAGTGAGCGGTGCTCCTGGGATGGAGCCCTCCTCCCTGGGGGTTAGCGGTGCTCCAGGGATGGAGCCCTCCTCTCTGGGGGTGAGTGGTGCTCCTGGGATGGAGCCCTCCTCCCTGGGAGTGAGCAGTGTTCCTGGGATGGAGCCCTCTTCTCTGGGAGTGAGTGCTCCTGGGATGGAGCCCTCCTCCCTGGGAGTGAGCGGTGCTCCTGGGATGGAGCCCTCCTCTCTGGTAGTGAGTGCTCCTGGGATGGAGCCCCCCTCTCTGGGGGTGAGCGGTGCTCCTGGGATGGAGCCCTCCTCTCTGGTAGTGAGTGCTCCTGGGATGGAGCCCCCCTCTCTGGGGGTGAGCGGTGCTCCTGGGATGGAGCCCTCCTCTCTGGGCGTGGATAAGTTGGTGGCTTTAACATACTCAGAATCACATATCAGCCACCACCATCCACTTCCAGAGCCTTCCCGTCACCCTGTAGAACATTCTGTACCTGGCGGTGCTCATGCCAATTCCACCTTCCTCAGCTCCTGCTCCCAACGGTCACTGGGCCACGAATTTGCCAATTTTGTAAATGGACGTATAGAGTACATGACGTCTTTTCTTTTGACGGTTTTTGAAGATGGGAGCGGCAGGGCTGCGTCCCCGGCACCCAGCCGCCCACATGGCTAGCTTATGCCCTGAAATAATTACACGGAAACTGTATTCTTTTAATCACCGCCTGGCCCATTAGTTCCAGCCTCTTATTGGCTAGCTCTTACATATTGATCTAACCCATTTCTAATATTCTGTGTAGCACCATGAGCTGGCTTACCAGGAAAGATCTTACCCTGCGGCTGTCTGGAGTGGGAGAATCATGGTGACTCCCTGACTCGGCTTCTTTCTCCCAGCATCCTGTTCTGTTTACTCCACCCCCCTAAGGGCTGGCCTATAAATGGGCCAAGGCAGTTTCTTTATTAAATGAAAGTAACTCCTCCATCATTTCCCCTTTTTTGTTTAAACAAAAAAGAAAGGCTTTAACTTTAACGTGGTAAAATTACATATAACAAAATGGTTATCAAGCAAGAATTAGTTACAATATTTATATCTATTTTATCTCTTATCATAACTAAGGAAAACTATAACTATCTATCCATTCTTCAACTCCATCAAAGACTCCAGAAGGATATAATATTACCTAAGTAAACAAGAAATCCAAAACTCTAGAAATGACAGAGACATTTCGCTGCCTGGACAGTCACCCAAAGTTCTTTCGTACCGTTGGGGCATCCATCTTCAGCCTTCAGGCCCATAGTATTCAGCAGACATTTTCATCAAGCAGGAAATTCCAAAGACAGTTTAGTCACTTTTTGCTGTGTCCTGCAGAATGTTTTGCAGACTCTTTTATGAGTCAGGAACCCCGAAAATCCATCTCACCTTTAGGCAAGTTCAGTAGTCCTCTCTCTGTAGGTTCTTTGTGTCCAGTTTATGCAACAGTCCAGGCAAGAACAGTTTCTTGCCCAAATGGCTATCAAACTCCATAAGGAGCCTCTTCGATGCCCATCATCCTCTTGAAGTAGATTGGTGCTGCCAGGAGCAGATGTGTCTCATTGTCATGAAAAGCCCTAAGTTATTAAAACATTAAATGCCATATTCTGCAGTCTTTGAAAGATATGAAGAATGTCTATCTAACTGAAATATATATCTCTATATATCTAGAAAATCTAACATGACTACAAGCTTGACTATTGATGATTATCCATTAACCTATATTTCTTAATTATACATTATATTTTTAAATGAACTACACAATCACAATACCTTAATCAAGATCAGAAATACATATACACATAACAAAATTGACCTTATAATCCATACCAATGCAAATTATTTATATCTATATCCTATCCCCCTTTAAATGTAAAAGAACATTTATAAACCATATTTGGGAACATGGGCGCAGTTTTTTCTCTCCAAACTGCTTCCTGCTGAATGGGGGCGTCGTTAATTAGGTCTTTCATGGTATAACCTGTGTGCCAGGGTCATCTCAGTTGGCAGTTGAGTAAAGTAATTTTTTGAGGGTGTTCACAGCAACCTTTCAGGAGGGCGTGGTCTATCATACCATATTGGTATAGACGCAATCCATAGAGTCTCATCCTCTGTGAAAACAGAAGACCCTCTCCAAAGCATCATATCCTTAGACCCATATTCTGAAATCATAATACCCTTGTATCCATTTTGGTTTAGCTTGGCAGCCCATATAATGAAATGTCTCTCTGTAGTTAGCTCCTTCACAGTGAAAAATTTTAAAGAAAACACAATAATACAAAGAATCCAGACTCTCTGTGAATTTTCCATTTTTATGTGGCTTATTTTTCTTTATTTCTTTTAATCTATAAGTATCTGTACTCTGTCTCTTTAAAGACTTTATCCTTTTTTAAGACATTAACTTTATTATTTATATATATATTTTTCTCTCTCTCAAGCCTACGTACATTCATCCAACAGTGTCTGAATCAGTTCTATTGTGAATCTAATTTTTTTTACTATCCAGGAGCACTTTGTTTTGTGCTTTTAAATCGCTAAGCACTTAATCTAAGCTGTGACATTCCTAGGTCAAAAACAGGTACTGCCTGCTTGCCCCGCCCAGTCCAACATGGCGGAGCCGCTAGTGCCTCTGATCCTTGCACATTGCACCAGTAGCAGGGTGGAGCTGTTTGTGCCTCTGAGCCGCAGCACAAAATGACTTCCTTTTAGGCACACAGTGAGTCTAGTTGCCATCAAACAAATCGTAGCACTTTACTCCAAATGCTCCATTCAAAAGCTCTGTCTCCCGCAGGAGCCAGACAGAGATTGCAATGGCGGCACAGCCCAGAAAGCCGGCATTTTAAAATAGCCAGTTTTTTCCTGTTGCTGAGTCAGGACAATTTCTTTGCCACACGCAACCCACAAACAGCAAAAAACTGTCTTGAATTCTCTCTCTCTCCTGTTTAAGCCCTCTCAGGTTTTACGTGGAGTTCATTAGCACGTTGGGTGCCACTCTGTTGTAATATGAGCGGCAGGGCTGCGTCCCCAGCACCCGGCCGCCGGCATGGCTTATGCCCCAAAATAATTACACAGAAACTGTATTCTTTTGAACACTGCCTGGCCCATTAGTTCCAGCCTCTTATTGGCTAGCTCTTACGTATTGATCTAACCCATTTCTAATATTCTGTGTAGTACCACGAGCTGGCTTACCAGGAAAGATCTTAACCTGCGTCTGTCTGGAGTGGGAGAATCATGGTGACTCCCTGACTCGGCTTCTTTCTCCCAGCATCCTGTTCTGTTTACTCCACCCACCTAAGGGCTGGCCTATAAATGGGCCAAGATAGTTTCTTTATTAAATGAAAGTAACTCTCCATCAGACGGTAGCAGAGGATATTTCTCCTGCTTGAGCAAGAGACAGACTGGCGGTGAGAGCACAAAGGGAAAAGATTTTGGCAGAAGAGCTAGGAGACAGGAGGCTTTCGTTAGGAGTTTCCCACTGGATGGTAGCGATTTCAGTCAATGTTTGCTGACCAGGGACACACTGAAGAGTTCTCTTGTGTGGATCTGTCTTCTCAATCTGAAGCACTTGACTTCCAAAGGTCCTTACTCCTAGAAAAGAAACTTTGATAGTTAGAGTCATTATATATTGGTTTTCCCCTTTAAATGGGGTTTTTATTTGTTTTTATTCTACTTTTTATTATTTGTTTTTATTACTTAAAACAAATTTTAAATTTAAATATATTTTGACCATATCCTTTTCTCCCCAAGTCCTTCCAGATCCTCTCCCCTTCCTACCTACCCAAATTTAAGTTCTTTCACAAAAAAACAAAAACCCAAACAACAAACCCCTCTAAAACCAAGGAAACAAAATAAAACCACACTCAAAAAGGAAAAACAAAACAACACCAAACTGTAACCAAATAAAAATGCACCAAAAATGAAACAAAAACCCAACCAAACAAAAAACTGTGGAGTGCCTTTTGTGTTGGCCAGCTGTGGAGGCCTGTCCAGGGGTGGCTGATGGACTCAGAGACAGTCCGTTGAGAAAACCGCTCTTCCCTCTCTTGGCAGGTATGAATGATAGTTCAGTTGTTAACCTTTACCCTAGTGGCAAGGCTTCATTCATTCAATCAAAAAATATAACAAAGTTGAATGTAAGATCAAAAGAAAAGCCTCTCACATTGGAGTTTACAAGACAAACCAGTAGAAGGAAAAGAGCCCAAGAGAAGGCACAAGAATCAGAGCACACTAATAATGCACACTCAGGAATCCCATAGAAACACTAAACTGGAAGGCATGATATATTCTCAGAGGACCTGGTGCAACCCTGTGCAGATCCGTGCAGACCTATGCAGACGGTGCATGCTACCTCAGTCTCTGTGGGTTCATGCGAGCTTTGCTCGTGCTGTTTTTGAGGGCCTTGTTCTCCTAGTGTCCTCCATCCTCTCCGGTTCTTACAGTCTCTCTGCTTCCTCTTCCACAGGGTTCTCTGAGTCCTGAGGGGGGAGGGGTTTGATGGAGACACCCCATTTAGGGATGGATGTCCCGAGGTCTCTCACTCCCTGTGTAGTGTCTGGCTGTGGGTCTGTATGAGGTCCCATCTGCTGCAGGAGGAAGCATCTCTGGTGATGGCTGAGCAAGGTACTGACCCATGAGTATAGCAGAATGTTCATTAGGGGTCATTTTACCATTATTTAGTTTTCTTTTTTTAGATGAATAGTATTTAGTTTTCCTTTTACGTTCTGCAGGTCTCCCCCACAGCTGGGGAGCTGGGAAGTGGGGGATAGAAGCACATTTTGTCTGTCTGTCTGTCTCTTTCTTTCTTTCTTTCTTTCTTTCTTTCTTTCTTTCTTTCTTTCTTTCTTTCTTTCTTTCTTTCTTTGTGAAGTTATGAAAATATGTAGTGAAAGAGTTCTGGTTCTACTGGGTCATTGTGTCACCTCTCGGGGGCTAAAGCAGCCGGAATATATTAGCCACTTTGTGTCATGTGACTGAAAAACCTGACAGAAACGACTTTAGAGAGAAACATGTACATGGGTCACAGTTTCATCGTGGTGGGGGAGGCATGTCAGGAGGAGCA
Organism: Chionomys nivalis; assembly: GCF_950005125.1. Lineage (NCBI taxonomy): Eukaryota > Metazoa > Chordata > Mammalia > Rodentia > Cricetidae > Chionomys > Chionomys nivalis. The sequence goes on from NC_080087.1 coordinate 15,394,704, forward strand.
CAAGGAGGAAGCTGTTTCCGTGGTGATATACATGGGAGCAGAAAGCAGTGGGAACCAGGAATTTGACTGTAGCCTTCTAAAGCTCACCCCTAATGCCCTTCTGCCCAACCTCCTAAAGCTTCCCCAGGCTCTCTAAGTGATGCCATAAGCCAGGGCACCAGTACCAAGAACACAAGCCCCTGGGGAACATTTCACAACGACATCACGGCTTTCCTTCCCTGTCTTCTTGAGGCTCACTTCTGTCTTAGAACATACAAGGCATCCATGGCAACCCATCATCTTAGTAGTTTGATACTGTTCAGAAGTTGAAAGATCAGAGTCTTCTGAGACTCAAGGATAACAGTCTTAACTGTGAGTTAACATTCTAGGACCAGCACAAGACTACGGCTCAGCCAGGCAAACACATCTAACTCCATGTCCAGCATCTCAAGAGCATGATAACATGGTATATGGTTCAGTGGGCTTGGGTACTGTGCTCTGTGGCCATGCTGACTACAGGAACGTGGTGTCTCCTAGCATGGTTCTGTTTGATGCCTGCAGCTTTCCTTGGCAGATGTCTTCAGCATTCTGGGGTCTCCATACGACTTAGGTTCCACACTCATAGCTTCACATGTTGGCATCTTGGGGGTTCCCGGCAGGGAATTCAGCTGTATTATATACTGGCTAGCCGCACAGATTTTCCTTAAAAAAAAAATATGTGTATAAACCCTCATGGCCCCATAATTCATATCTGCTGTGTGCTTGAAAAACAAGTGCAATTTGGCAATACTGAGAATTGTGCTGCAGCTTAGAGGCAGACCTTGAGCTCCCCGGACTTCAGTTGTAGCAGTCTCTGTACCCACGTGGCTGGTCCGAGGCAAACATTCTAGGCAGCCCCTTTCCTGCAGGGTGCTTTGTTTTTCTTAAAAATCATGTGTGTGTATGCATGCGTGTGAGCATCTGTGTGAGCCTGTGTGTAAGAACATAGATGTCAGAGTACATGTTGAGATCAGAGGGCAATTTGCAGGAGTTGGTTTTCTCTTTCTACTATGTGAGTTTCAAGAACTGAACTGGGTCATCAGGCTTGGAGGCAGACATCCTTACCTGACTGGGCCATTTCACCAGCCCTGAGCCCGCCTACCTTCCCTCCCTCCCTTCCTCCTTCCCTCCCTCTCCCCTCTCTCTTTTTAAAGGAAAGTTTTTTAAATGGGTTGTCAACTTGATACCCCAAAGCCTTTGATGGGGAGGTCAGTGTACCTTGAGATGTTCTCAAGGCTTCGCGTTACCCCGGTGCACAGAGCATGGCTTCTTTTCGCAGTATCGTCTAACAACCAGGGAGGTTTTGTCTGCAGCTGTGACCATGTTTCTTCACTGATAGATGCTCATCGTTTTCAGCTCTTTGTTCTCGCTCTCACTGTAAACGTGGCTCAAAGCAGCAAGCAAGAGCTGCTCCACAGCCCGAGTGCTGTGCTGTCTTGACACCTCCTCTGCCAGTTTAATCTCTCACGTGTGAGTTCAGCGTCAGGACACAGGCAGAGCATGGACAGCCTAAGTGACCTGTGGTCCAAGTCCTTACAGCCCACGTTCTCATCTAAAACGCCACCAGTTTGAATGCTGCTAACCTTCCTGTCCCCATTCTGCTCCCTAAACTCCCACCCAAATCACATATTAAGCCACTTTGCTGGCCCACGTTTCCAAACTCTTCCCCTGTTCTTCTTGCAAACCAGTTCCGAACACCTAAGAAATACATTGTGTCAAGTTTTAGTTGGAAATGACACCATGTCTTCTGGTGTTGCTTTCCGTATTAGTTACTTCTTCCTCTTGTTGTAACAAAAGACCTGCCAGAAGCAGCTAAGGGAGATAGAATGTATTTTGGTTCATGGTTTCAGGGGATTTCAGCCCATCATGGTACTATACTTTTTCTTTTGGGCCATCAGCCAGCTCCTAAATTGTGACATGGAGACTTAATATTAGTTATGAACACCTAGCCTTAGTTTAGCTCTTATTTTAATTCGTTTCTTTTTATTTTATCTACATTTTGCTTTGGGGCTTTTTACCTCCCTCCCTCGCTCCCTCCCTCCCTCACTCCCTACCCCCTCCCCTGTATATCTTACATTCTTGCTTCTCGTGTCTGGCTCTGGCTGGCAGCTGCCTGGCTTCTAGCGCCATGCATGTACCTCTCTTTCTCCCTCCTTTTCTTCTTCCTCCTCTTGAGCCTAGGCTTTTCCTCCTACTTATTCTCTCTCGGTCCCACCTATTCTTTTCCTGTCTACTGACGATTCAGCTTTTTATTAGATCAGTCGAGTGCCTTAGGCAGGCAAGGTGAAACAAGTGGAACACATCTTTACTTAAAGGAATGCAGCACAAACAAAAGTAACACATGTTTACATCACGAACAAAGGCAGCAGAAACAAATGTAACACATCTTTGCCTGGTTAACGTAATATTCCATAACGCATCATAGCTGGGAAGGCATGACAGAGAGACTCTGGCTGTGGCAGTGGGACTATGAGAGGGTAGAGAGGGCTTGGTAGGTCAGTAGCATCAGGAACTAAGAGTAGGTGCTACCTCCAAAGGACCACCCACTGTGAAGGCCCTATCTCCCAAAGGCTCCACAGCCTCCCAACACCGTGCCAGCCACTGAGGAGCACACAGTCCGGATTTGAGTTGGTGGTGAGGAGGTGGAGAAGTGTTGACATTTATGATTTAACCAGAAGGCTGATGACAAACCTCTTGTGGTTCTCTTTGCAAACACCCTGGGGTAAGGCAAGCCATTCGCAGGGCCTTGCAGGGAAGAGCTGGGTGTGTGTTTACTGACTGAGTGGCATTAGATCTGGGGGTTCTTGTTCTCATTGGCTTGTGGGCTTTGTTTGAAAACAGGAGAAGATGCCCTCTGCCGGTACTTCAGTAATGAACGGATCACACCCATCATCGAAGAAAGTGCCTCTCCCGTATACCGGTTTTCCCGACCCACTGCTGAGCGGCACCTGGTGCGGGGTGCGGACTACATCCGAGGGAGCAGGTGCTATCTCAACTCTGATCTACACAGCAGTGCCACCATTCCCTTCCAGGAGGAAGGGCCCAAGAAGAAAGCAGCCTCCTCTGCCAAGGCGTCTTCTGGGGAACCTTCGCTGCTGGTCAGCTGGCTGACTCGCCTCAAGCTGTTGACTCACTGAGGCTGCTCCACCAGCCTCCTGCCTGTCTCCTGCTAGCAAGTGCCTTCTTCCTCAGTGGACAGCTCCTTCCGACTCCGTCGGCAGTGCTCTACGGCGACCTTACTTTGTTCCATTCTATTTTATTTTTTTAAGGTTGTATATTGCCGTTCCTGGAATTTTCAAGTCTTCAGAGGGCATCCAGAGGATCTTAAGTGCTGTTTGTGGAGGCGGAAGGAAGGACAGACGTGACACAGCCTGCTTATTTTTGCCTCCCCATTGTGGGAACATGGAGACATACTCTGTAAATTGCGTGTTGGCCAGACAACTTAATGTCAGGGATCAGCAGCATTGTACATTCTTGTTTTCTTGGGCAGTGGGGACTAAGGCCGATGCCTTTTGTCACACAGATGTGTTGGTTTGTGGTCCAACGTCTGTATCTGAAAAAGCCGAAGGAGAAAACTTTTGTTGACTTTTAAAGCTGTAGACCCTATTTATAAGTGTGGCCACATCCACTGCAGAGTGGTGTGGTAGGTGTGTGAGGCTCTTTGAGCAGGGCTTTACCTGTAGGTCAGCTGTTACACATCCTTAGCCCCCGTTTCTATAACCTCCATTTAGGTGAGCCAGTGTAGACTCTCATGCACACTTTGGGGTGTGCTACACTCAAAGAAGTGCGTGTTTTTATGAGGGCTGTTGCAGTTGTTATATATGTATTGTTCCGTGAGGGAGAGAAGCTATAAGATTTGCTGAGAGCCAAAGTATCATTCAGGAAATGAAGCAGGCATGTTTAGAGTTAGGAGACATGGGGTCAGTTTACGTTATTGACCCGTGTGATGTCTGTCTGCTGGAGAAAAGCCAATAGTCCTTCCCAGTTGTACACATTTTGCTAATTAGACATATCTCGGAAAGCCTCATGGTCACTGAGTTTTCAACTAGCATCAGGTGTTTAAAAAATGTGTGTCTGGCTATTAACTTTTGTTTAAACCGAATGTACAATATTTTGCTAGCATGGAAAAGTCCTATCTTGTTAATTTAAGTGTTTTAAATAGAGTTGTATATTTTTCTTACTCTCAGTCCCATGTAATTGAAGTATTTGTTTTGTGTTGTACGTGAAACCCAAGAAAAAGAACATTCAGATTGTCCTCAGATTTACACGTGACCGTTCTGGCCATCGCCGGCATGGGCACTAATATTAAAAACTGAAATAAATCCTCCCAAGCATTTTGGGGATTGTATGAATTTGTGGTAGTGGAGTTAAAGAAATAGCTGTAAATGGAACTGTGAAAAAGGAATTTCTAAGGTATTCTTGGGCAGAGCTGTCGTGGGACCTCATAAACCCTACACCATTGGCATTGCCCACTGACCTGCCTCAAATGCAGTTCCCACAAGGACCACTGGCGTTAGTGAACCCTCCCCCATCTTAAATGCCTCTGGCGGGGTTAAGAGACCCTGCATCCCCTTCTTTTAGTGTGATCTGGTTCATGTGACATTTTTCTGTGTGTGTCTGGGTAAGCTTTGAGAAGCTGGTATATTGGGGGAGGGGGTCTCAGACGACGCCACAAACAGGGATGTTAAGGATTGTGTGGGTGATTCATCTTGGTCGTTAAGCCACAGCATGTGGGCAGAGTAAAGGGAAAGGGCCTCCTGAAGCAAGGAAGGAGCTACGATGATAAGAACTGGCCCCTGCCAGTTTCCTGTTGGCCTGAGTTGGCTCTGTGCCCAGACACAGTCCTTGCTTTCGCTCCCTGGTCTAGGAGAGGGTCCTTCATATTATAGTCCCAACTGCTTAATGTGTAGAAAATGTCTCCTAAATGGAATGATCGTCCTAAGAATGGATTCTCAGAACCCCAACTTAAACCTCTGCAGTGCTCAACTCGAATTATTGCAGCAGATGGTACCTCCCAGGCTCTTCCTGGAAGCGCTGTAGGAAGCGCTGGGAGACTTCTGGCTTCCTCTGCAGTCTCCACAACTTGTTTTTTTCCTTTGTATTTTTATCTTTTTTTTTTTTAACCTGAATTATGTTTGAGAACTCTATTGCTGCTAAAATACTTCATAAACCTTTACTTTTGAAATACGTGAACAACAGCTGATGATAGTTCCTCCAGATGGGGCTGGGGAGGGATAGGGTGAGTCAAGAACTTGCTGCACAAGGTAAGCCTCGGGGTTTGGATCCCTGCAGCTGTGCTGACTGCCTGTTGTTCCAGACCTCCGAGGCAGTCCAGATAAAGGCATCTAGGAGCAGGCTGGTGAGCTAGACTAGCTGGAGTCTGCGAGTTCTGGGTTCAGTGAGAGATCACTTCTCAACATGTAAGAAGGAGGGCAATCAAGAAAGACACCCAATGCCAGCCTCTGAGCTCCATGTGCATGCATGTGGACGCACACATGCACATATAAAAAATTCTTCAAGATGAATGAAGAATTCCCCTTTCAACAGTTTCCCTCTTTCAGTGGTGGGACTGGTTTAACATAGACAGTGAAGCATGAAGGGTGACATAGCAGCTCAAGCTGGTGACATTCCAGTTCTGTCACACCCAACCCAGCAGCATCCCCTTTATTAAGAAATGGTTTTTGTTTTAAACTATGTTTTTAAAATAATTTTTAAATTTAAATATATTGGTTCATATTCTCCTCCTCCTCCGAGTTCTTCCAGATCCTACCCCTCTCCCACCCAACTTTGTTTTCTCAGAAAACAAAAACCCAATACAAAAACAAAAGCTCCCAAAACAAGAAAGCAAACTAAAACCACACTCAAAAAGACAAAACAAAACAAAACCCTCACCAGACTGTAACCAAGTAAAAGCACAAATACAGACGCCCAAATGCAGACATATATACACAAGCAGAGCACACATAGACACCACAGACACACACCACACACGCACACAACCTATGAGTTCTCTGTATGTTGGTCTCCTGCTTCTGAACATGAGGCCTGTCCTGGAGTGGTGGCTATACCTAGTATCACTATTGGAGAAAACCGTTTCCCTCTCTCCCAGCAGGGGAGTGTCAGTGGCTATATTTTTCATTCATTCATTTAGCCGTTCATTCATTCATTTGCAATAAAACTATCACATCAAAGTTGGACAAGACAAACCAACAGAGAAGTGCCAGAGTCCAGCTCCAGCAGGGTTCTGAGCTGCAGGTTGGAGGTGCGAAGTCAGGCCTGGCTTCTGCCAGAAAAGAGCTCAGAAGGTACAAGGATCAGAGGGTCACTCCTTTGCACACTCAGGAATCCCATAAAAGCACTAAACTGAAGCCATTTTACATTTGCAGAAGTCCTGGTGCACACGTATGCTGGCGCTGTGCCTGCTGCTTCAGTCTCGGTTCCTGTGAGCGTTGCTGTGTTGATTCAGAGGTGGTTTTCTCGGCAGCTTTGCTGTGTTGATTCGGAGGTGGTTTTCTCGGTGTCCTGCTTGTATAATGGCATCATTGCAACCACCAAATGAAAATCATGGATGATAAAAAGATACACATGTAAAAGCATTTGGCTGGTACATTTGATAAGATGAAAGAGTTGGATCTTTATGTAAATAAGATGCAAATGAAATTTCAATATGTAAAGGCTCTACCATGACTATATTATAATCAAATAGCACATGGTATACACACATACATCATACATACATACATACATACATAGTATAAAGGCATGATCATGGGACCTGGAGAGATGGCTCAACATTTAAGAGTATTGACTGCTCCCTTAGAGGACCTGGGTCCCAATCCCAGTTTATTAAACCAATATGAGTGGCTAATTTTTACAAAATTTTAAAAAAAGCATTATCCCATAGCCTTTCCCCTTTTGTCTTTTCAAAACAAGAACCCTGAATCTAATCTCCTTTGTTTAGCTTTTTTTCCCCTGACCATTATCTATAACAACTTGTATCCAACACGTTAAACAAAGACAAACATCCATAATCCATTTTTTTGGGAATGTGGGTGTAGCTTTCTAGGCTACTTCCTGCTGATTGGGGGCGCCGGTAATCTTATGGGGACCAAAAAAAAAAAATAATAATTAGGATTATGCTCCAGTCCTGACTGGAGTATTCTGTGAAGTTAGATCATCTCAGCCAGCAGCCTTGAAGCTGTTCTGGATGGGAACTCAGAAGAATCTGCAACAGAAGTGCTCTGAAATGTTGGATCATCTGTACCATCCATTCCCATTGGAGATTTTTTAGGGTATCTTCCTTGATCAAATCTTATTTTTCTTAACCGAGAATGAATTCACACCCTCTCGTTTCCTGTAGAAACAAAAGCAAAATCCAAACGTACTTCAATTTATAGAGTGATTTCCTGAAAAACCCCAAACACGTTAAGCCTGAGCTAAAAGTCCTCTGTGTGTTGGCAAAGACAATTGAAGTTACGGACTCAGTTGATTGTGAACCGGATTTGCAATGAAATGAGTAGAAGGCAACTAAAAGTTGTGCTGTGGGGCTAAGTCTTTATTGTGGCAGACCCGATCTGCTGAGTGCTTGCATGCAGCATTCAGGATCCCACCTGGTAAACACAAATAGACACACATTAACACGTCTGCTTAGAAAGACTGCCCCTAGGGGGCAGCACCACCCATTTCAGAGCAAAGGCTTCAAAGGAAGTCCTGTGTTGGTAGTTAGTGTTTCAGTTGATGACTTTGTCCATTTTCTTTCTGCTGTTTTCTGTTCACTTTCTCAATCCAAACTATCATCTATTTTGTGTGCTTTTGGTTTGTTTTTATTTCACTCCCTAAAATAATGTGTTTTAACACCCCCAATTTTTATTTCCATTATCTTCCACAATCCCTCTGATGTTTATATAGACACACTCTTTCACCCCAAGAGTCTGAGGGAGTAAATATCTTTGTTTAAAGTTCTAATATTGCCAGCAATGGAGAAACCTCTTGCTGCCTTTTTCCGGCCCAGGGTGCACTTGGTGGAGATGTGGACCTAGCTTAGATGTTTTCTCCTGTTGTATATACATTTCATTAGCACAGATAACTGGTTCATATTCTCTTGTAGCCCTTAATAAACTGCCCCATCCCTTTGGGGTGAGGTGAACCAAGCCATTTCCTTGGAGATTACATGGGAGTGACCACCTTCAAAGGAATTCATATGCTTTGGGTACAGCCACTCTCTAGCTTGGCCAATGGTTTTGATATTCACTTTGGGAGTTGTTCTATGTCTTTGGTTGAACTTTGCCATAACCAAGTATGGAATCAGATGTCAAGGCCAAGGTGCTGCCTGGTTCGGTTCTGGTTTGCACACAGCCTTTTTGGGGATGGGTGGGTGAAAAGGGAATGAGAGGAAAGAGAAAGCAAGAAGTGGGGAGGAGAAGAAAGAAGGGGAGGGGAAAGGAGACAGAAAAGGAGTGGAGAGAGAGAGCAAGAGGAGGGAGGGAGGAGGAGAGAAGAGGAAAGAGCGTACGTACACCAAGCTTCTTACAAGGGCAGTTTTAAGGGCTGACCTCAAAGCCTCATCTCCTAGCATGTTCCTAATGGAGTGTAAGGCTTCAGCGTAGGAAGTTTGGGATGGGATGTGGGGACATTCTACCTGTGTGTTGCATACTTAGCAGCTAGAAGAGGAACATTTTAAAATCTTTTGATTAAAGATTAACTTGAATACTACCCTAAGCGTGACCTTTCCAATGTGTCTTCAAGGACGTGTAAGGCCTTGTGTGATGAACCAGGCCTAGAAGAACCCAGCACAGTTTGGTGACCTATAGGGGCTTACAAAAAGGACTCTGTAGCTTGTATTATAGACTATAGAATTTGTCCATCTTCTTCCTTAGAAATTACCATCACAATAGCTGGACAGATCTCGATTTCTATTGCAAAGGGCTTCTGCTTATTTGGGATTTGAAGTATTTTTAGAAGTGGGCTGACGTCACAAAAGAACGCTTAATGTGAAATTAGAGGGAGAAAAGGGAAGGATGAAGTCACGCTGAGGTTTGCCAAAGAGCCGTGTTTTTCTCCAATTCTCGGCAGTGTGATGTACCCTGATTTCTATCGCTCTGCATTTCTCCATCCCTATAGAGGAAATGCTTTCTGCTACATTCTTTCTCAAATAATGACCCAAGGCCCACCTATTTGGAGGACAGAGATTAAATTCTGTTTGGAAATTAGCTAAATAATGCTATATATGCAAGAGGCTGCATATGATGTAGTCCTCGAAAACCCTTGGGGCTCTCTTTAGGAATGCATGCATATGGTGTAGGTCTCCTGAGGTCTGGGTGCAGGCTGTACCCTGACCTGCCTGAGCATATTCTAAAAGGTCACAGCTCTGTTTTGGAAGCTCATCGTTTGAATGGATCCTGTGTGCTCTTTGATGACTGACCTCATGGATGAGAGCATGAGAGGTGATGCATTATGGGAAGTGAGTGTCAATCATGCATTCTTGTTGAATGTGTTGGCCCTACTTGCTTTGAGGAAGACAGCATCCAAGCCAGCACTTCAGGCTTGTTTTTGAGGGGGCCCTCTCTTCCCAAGTGTCATGTTTCTTTGAATGATTGTGCAACTGAAGTCATGGGAAAAGACTGAGAAGGAAACTTTAAGGGATTTTACAAAGTTAAAAAAGACAGTAAGCCCTGACACATTGAGGTGGTGAGAACCTCACCCCTCCTGAGTGTTCTCTCTCCCCCTCTCTCTGCCTGCAGCATTGTAAGTATGGATGTTTTTGTGAAGGATTGATATAAAGGAGAAAAGATATCATGAGAAAAATACTTAAAAGGAGAGGAATGTCATTCTATTGAGTAGATATGTTAAATGGGTTTATAATTTTAACTTTGCTATTCGCCATTTTGAAATATCTTGGTTGGAACATTTTGATGATTTAAATAGCATCAAAGCTTTAAAATTAAGTTTAATATAAAGCAATATCATCTGTGAAGTAAGAAATTATTCTTTTAATTTTGTGAATGTCAGGCTCTTTTTAAGAGTTGCAATTCCATTTCCCCAAGTGAAGCTATGCCTGGATGAAAGAGGAGGGGCTTAGGGAATTAGCATGGATGCTGGAAGCTCTGACCTTTGGAAATTGGCATCGAGAAACCAGAAATAGTTGAGGAATTGGCTTTTGTCAGACTATCTCATGCTACTTACAGACCTTGGGCTTGAACCAAGTTGTTTATCTCCATCCTGCAGTTACCTCCAATGTGGAAGTGAGACTAGAGTCTATTGCCTGAGCTTCCTCTGGTCACGTGACTGCCTGTAAGGCCCTTTCAGGAGCATCTCGATGCTGACTCTTGCCTTGCGGTAACAACAGTGCTTTTTCATCTCAGCCTCTAGTAAATGGAGCATTCAAGGCCAGCCAACAGGGAATTACTCACCGTTTTGTCTATAACCCACAAAATAATACCCTTGTCCACTGTCAGAGGCTGCCGTGGAGTCTGTGGCTTGGCTGGTGGTTGTCATTGGTGCAGATCTTTGTCACTCGGATGCTTGGCTGAATCAGAACCCACGGAAGTATGACAGTCTATGACTGGACACACTCTGAACACTGGAGTTCTGTTTGCTCTGTGGACTTGGCTTTTCCTCAGTTTCTCTCCTCCACCCACCAAATTCCTGCATGAGTTATAGATGAACCAAAGCAAATCAGAGCCTGTTTCTCAGTTCTGGAGACGGTTATCACTTTACTACCCATCTCTGTCTCACAGTGGTACCCCAAACTTGTCTTCGTGGTTTGTTTTTGATTTTTTTTAAAGGAATAATGTGGAAAGGCAAAGGGGGGAAGAAACCACAAGAACAATACAGGAAGTGAAGGATGACTGTCAATCTGTGTTCTTTGGTTTGGTTTGCTGAGCACTGGGATGTGCAAGAATCTGGGCATGTGCAGTTGTAACCACACCGATAGAACAGTCGGAAACTTAGTGCATATGCCGGGGCCCTTCTGTTGACTCTGGAAGGACTTGTGCAAATGGCGACTGCCTATACATCAGTTTAATTACCTGTACCACTGGACTGGGGCAGGGATATGGCTGTTTTTTTTTTTTTAATGGTAACTTTTTCTGTCCCTTCCTTGCTAGAGGGCGTCATTTGTGCCCCCTTATGTTAGGCAGAACTAGATGACCTGCTGGGTATTTGATCCTATTTCATAGGTACTCTCCACAGTTTATACAATGCAGCCCAAGAAATTACAAATGCCTGATATGGGATTCCCCTGTGTAAGCTGTGAATATCATTGGTTAATAAAGAAACTGTCTTGGGTCTGTGCAGGGAATAGAGGTAGGCAGGGAAAACTAAATAGAATGCTGGGAGAAAGGAGGAAGAGTGAGAGAGAAGCCATGTAGCCTGCTG